>NW_027140635.1:2963426-3680202 GCF_036365525.1 Heterodontus francisci
CTGACTCCCCAAAGCCAGTCCACCATCTGCGAGGCACAAGTCAGGAGTGTGATTGAATACTCTCCACTTGCCTGGATGGGTGCAGCTCAAACAACACTCAGGAAGCTCAACTACATCCAGGACAAAGCAGCCCGCTTGATTGGCACACCATCCACAAACATTCACCACCGGTGCACAGTGGCAGCACTGTCATGGGGAGGTCGTTATATTCTATCTTGTCGGAGATATTCATTGCCTGGCAGTAATGCAGTGCAAATGATACTTGCCAATTATCTTTCCAAGCCTGGATGTTGTCCAGCTCTTGTTGCATTTCTGCACAGACTGCTTCAGTACCTGAGGAGTTGCGAATGGTGCTG
The DNA here is from genome assembly GCF_036365525.1 of Heterodontus francisci. Classification (NCBI taxonomy): domain Eukaryota; kingdom Metazoa; phylum Chordata; class Chondrichthyes; order Heterodontiformes; family Heterodontidae; genus Heterodontus; species Heterodontus francisci. Next base: position 2,963,783 of record NW_027140635.1, read on the forward strand.
AACATTGTGCAATCATCAGCGAACATCCCCAATTCTGACCTTATGATTGAAGGAAGGTCATTGATAAAGCAGCTGAAGGTGGTTGGGCCGAGGACACTACATTGATGAACTCCTGCAGTGATGTCCTGGAGATCAGATGATTGACCTCCAACAACCACAACCATCTTCCTTTGCAATTGGTGTGACTCCAGCCTGCTGAAGGTATTCCCCCAATTCCCATTGACCTCAGATTTACTAGGGCTCCTTGATGCCATACACGGTCAAATGCTGCCATGATGTCAAGGGCAGTCACTCTCACTTCACCTCTTGAGTTCAGCTCTTTTGTCCATGTTTGAACCAAGGCTGTAATGAGGTCAGGAGCTGAGTGGCCCCTGGCGGAACCCAAACTGAACGTCACTGAGCAGTTTTTTGCTGAGCAATTGCTGCTTGATAGCACTGTCGATGACACCTTCCATCACTGTACTGATGAATGAGAGCGGTAATGGGGCGGTAATTAGCCGGGTTGGACTTGTCCTGCTTTTTGTGTACAGGACATACCTGGGCAATTTTCCACATTGCAGGGTAGATGTCAGTGTTGTAGCTGCACCAGAACAGATTGGCTAGGAGCACGGCAAGGTCTGGAGCAGCAGTCTTCAGTACTATTGCTGGAATATTGTCAGGGCCCATAGCCTTTGCAGTATCCAGTGCCTTCAGTCGTTTCTTGATAGCACGCAGAGGGCATTGAACCCTGAGAAACGGCACTGCATACTCCCCACCACTCCAGTCTGAACAATGACTGTTCACCACTTCACTCTGCTTTCTGTCCCTGAGTCACTCTCATATCCACAGCATCACTGTTACATTAATCCATGTCTTCCATTTTTCATAACAAGTCTATGACATGTCGTTTGATCTCAGGCCTTTTGAAAGTCCATATACATAAGTGGATATACATGAGTAGGCACGGAAGATGTTGGTATGGTTCTTAATGAATACTTTGCGTCTGTCTTAACAAAAGAGGTGGACGATGCAGATATAGTGGGTAAGGAGGAGGAGTGTAAATTATTGGATGGGATATACATAGGGAGAGAGGAAGTAATAATTTGATTAGCATCCTTGAAAGTTGATACATCACCAGGGCCAGTTGAAATGTATCCTAGGTTGTCAAAAGAGATGAGAGAGGAAATAGCAGAGGGTCTGACCATCATTTTCCAGTCCTCACTGGATACAGATGCAGTGCCAGAGGATTGGGGTACTGTTAACATTGTACCTCTTTAAAAAGGGAGCAAGGGATAGACCGAATAATTACAGACCAGTCCTTCTAACCTCAGTAGTGGACAAATTATTGGAATCTATTCTGAGAGACAGGATAAAGTGTCATTTAGAAAGGCACAGTTTAATCAAGGATAGTCAGCATGGATTTGATAGGGAAGACATTGCTTAATTAACTTGATAGAATTTTACGAAGAAGTAGCAAGGATGATAGATGAGGGGAGTGCAATTGATATTTAAGAGCCGTGAGGTGATGATGCAGCTGTACAGGACCTTGGTAAGGCCTCATTTGGAGTACTGTGTGCAGTTCTGGTCGCCTCATTTTAGGAAGGATGTGGAAGCCTTGGAGAGGGTGCAGAGGAGATTTACCAGGATGTTGCCTGGAATGGAGAATAAGTCTTACGAGGAAAGGCTGAACATTCTAGGCCTCTTCTCGTTAGAACGGAGAAGGATGAGGGGTGACATGATAGAGGTTTATAAGATGATCAGGGGAATAGATAGGGTAGACAGTCAGAAACTTTTTCCCCGGGTGGAGCAAAGCGTTACAAGGGGTCATAAATTTAAGGTGAAGGGTGGGAGATATAGGGGGGATGTCAGGGGAAGGTTCTTTACCCAGAGAGTGGTCGGGGCATGGAATGCCTTGCCTGGGGAAGTTGTTGAGTCAGAAACTTTAGGGACTTTCAAACGGCTTTTAGATAGGTATATGGATAAAGGAGAATGATGGGGTATAGATTAAATTGTCCTTGACAGAGGACAAAGGATCGGCACAACATCGTGGGCCGAAGGGCCTGTTCTGTGCTGTATTTTCTATGTTCTATGTTCTATGATATGGTCTACATGGATTTGGCAAGGCTTTTGTCACGGTTCCATGTGGCATACTGGTTAAACAAAATCCCATGGAATCCAGGGAAATGCAGCAAGGTGGATACAAAATTGGCTCAGTGGCAGGAAACAAAGGGTGACTGTTGACTGTTGTTTTTCTGACTTGAGGTCTATTTCCAGTGGCGTTCCACAGGGCTCAGCACTGGGTACCCTGCTTTTTGTAGTATATATTAACGATTTGAACGTAAATGTAGGGGGGCATGATGTAGGGCGGCACCGTGGCTGTGGTTAGTACCGCAGCTTCACAGCTCTAGCGACCCGGGTTCAATTCTGGGTAATGCCTGTGTGGAGTTGACAAGTTCGTTCCTGTGTTGGCGTGGGTTTTCGCCGGGTGCTTCGGTTTCCTCCCACAGCCAAAAACCTGCAGGTTGATAGGAAAATTGGCCGTTATAAATTGCCCCGAGTATATGTAGGTGGTCGGGGAATACAGGGACTGGTGGGGATGTGGTAGGGATATGGGATTATTGTAGGGTGAGTATAAGTGGGTGGTTGATGGTCGGCACAGAATTGGTGGGCCGAAGGGCCTGTTTCAGTGCTGCATCTCTAAAAAAAATGTGTGCAGATGGTACACAGATTAGCTGTGCGGCAGATAGCGAGGATAGCTGTCGGCTGCAGGAAAATATTGATGGCAGGAAAATGGCAAATGGAATTCAACCTGGTTAATTATGAGACGGTGCAATTGAATAGGTCAAACCAGGCAAAGGGATAGACGATTAATAGGAAAATAGTGAGACGTGTAGAGGAAGTGAAGGATCTTGGAGTCAAAGTCCACTGATCTCTGAAGGTGGTTCGGAAGGCATATGGAATCCTTTCCTTTATTAGCTGAGGTACAGAATACAAGAGCAGGGAGGTCATGTTGGAACTGTATACATCATTGGTTAGACCACAACCTGAGTACTATGTGCAGTTCTGGTCACCTCTTTACACGGAGGATGTAATTGCACGAGAGAGGGTACAGAGGAGATTTACAAGGATGTCGCCAGGACTGGAAAAATGCAGCTATGAGGAAAGATTGGATCGGCTGGGGTTGTTCTACCTGGAACAGAGATCTGATCTGTGTGGAGATCTGATTGAAATGGACATAATTTTGAAGGGCTTGGATAGAGTGGAGGTGAAGAGTCTATTCAACCTAACAAAGAGATCAGTGACGAGGGGGCAGTGCTTGGTTGAAGAATTAGCGGGGAGTTGAGGAGAAACTTGTTAACCTAAAAATACAAAATTGGCTCAGCGACAAGGAACAAAGGGTAATTGTTGCAATAAAAGCAAAATACTGCCGATGCTGGAAATCTGAAGTAAAAACATGAAATGCTGGAAATACTCAGCAGGTCTGGCAGCATCTGTGGAGAGAGAAGCAGAGTTAAGGTTTCAGGTCAGTGAAGAATGGTCACTGACCTGAAATGTTACTTTTGCTTCTCTCTCCACTGATGCTCTCAGACCTGCTGAGTATTTCCAGCATTTCTTGTTTTTATTAAGGGGTAGTTGTTGATGGGTACTTTAGTGACTGGAGGACTGTTTCCACTGGCGTTCCACATGGTTTAGTACTGGGTCCCTTGTTTTTAGTGAGGTTGTAGAACTTACTGCCTGAAAGGATAGTTGAGGCAGAATCCCTCCACTCATTCAAAAGGAGTCTGGATGTTCACCTCAAGTGCCATAATCTGCAGGGCTGGAAGGTGGGATTAGTATAGGTGTATCATTTTTCGGCCAGCACAGACACAATGTGCCAAGCGGCCTCTTCCTGTGTCTGAAGTTTCCAACCACCAATATTTAACTGATAGTTACAGGATTTATCCAACCTCCTTTTTTTAAAGCAGGATGTAACATTTACAGTCCTCCAGTCCTCTAACATCACTGTCATATCCAAGGAGGATTGAAACATTCTGTCCAGTGCCCTTGTTATTTCCACCATTACTTCCCTCAGTCACCCTCATATATCCCATCCAGACCGGGTAAATGTTCTGCATTATTGTGGTACAAAAGGGGTTGAATTGAAAGGTGTTAACTGAATCTGTTTGTTCAGTGACTGTAATTAATGTCAGTCTCCATGGACCCTAATTGTGTCACTGGAGGGTTTTTCACTTCTATTAATACAGGACTCCTTTCAATGTGTTATCCTATAGTGTCAGCGGGAACATCAACCCCGGCACTAACAGGGATCCATGTGGCTTTAGAGAGAGGGAGAGGATAGATCAGAATCTGAGAACAATAGATTGGAATGTAACAACAATGGACAGGAGTTTATCTGATTGTTTTGACCGTCGTACTGCAGATTATAATTGTATAACATTAGAATGGCGAACTATTATGCTCTGAAGATGATTCAACTTATTTACTATCCCATCCTCGCTATTATTGTTGTCCCTGGTAAGTCTCTGTATCCAACTTTAAGATTCATAAACCATATTTCACTGATTTAGTGTTCTTGTCATTTAAATCGTGAGTAGACTGAAACCTTTGTCTTCAGTTTCTGTCACACACTCCATTCCCTGTCCATGATCTGCATCCCCCTCGCTGGCCATTGTCTGATGATGAACCAGGAAGTTTACAACCTCTGCTATCTATTTAATGCTGAGCTGAGTTCCTCCCCATATTCTCTCCATCCCCAACCCAGCCAATTGTTATGGCAATGTGAGGAGGGATCACAGTTGCTCCTCTTTATTTGACTGCAACAGTGTTTGTTGTTTCTAAACAGTGAATATGCTTAACGTCTCAGTAAATGTTTTACATCTTACCTTTGGTGTGATGGTGAAGGAACCGATTGGACAGGCTGTCTTGAGATTAAACACAAAAGAGGTAAGTTTATTATACTTAACAATATAAACCCTATCTAAATAAAATTACAAAAAAACAGAACGCACAGTTACGCACACACTCACACGAGAATCACACACACACAAATCGATTGCAGAGTGAGAAGTAAATCTGTGTTTCGATTGGAGTCGAGAATAAATTTTTAAAAAAGCTCATTCTGTGATGTTGGACGATTCAATGGTCTTCTGGCTGAGGTTGTATTCCTGAAGGCTTTTTCTGGCCAAAGTGCAGTTTGTGGCTGTTCCACATGGCTCAAGGTTTTCTTTGAGGCAGACTTGTAGGTGGCTTTCTTCCCCTGGTGTCTCGTTCTGTAACAATCTGTCGGCTTGCGGGGCGCACAGTTGCATGTGTTTTTCAAACTTGTGATGTCATCTGGCGAGAGAGACGGAGGGAGTTAAGGACGGGGACACAGCCGTTCTACTTCTGCAGAGTTTGAATCCCAGCTTTCACAGAGATGAGCAGACAGTCTCCTGGCTACTTCAGTGTATTCGATGGACTCTTCTAATCAGATTCAAGGTTAGGAACTTCCAACTCCCCAGGGCTCAGGATCCCATTATTTACACTTGAAGAAAAAAAAAAGTTGGAGGAGTTTGCTCTTTCAAAGTCAATGTGTCAGGATGGCCTTTTATGCCGTGTTAATGAATATAATCTTAGTTAGTTCATTCACAAGAGCAAGCCAATGATTTGGGTCCAGGATCATCAGACATGTGTCTCCTATTGTAGGCCTTGCAATGTGAAAAGGTGTTTCAGAAGCAAATTGCGGTGGCCATCATGGCTGCCCGTTTTTTCAAGTTTAACTGTCGGAATTTTTCAATTAAAAGTTTATTGTAAGTTTGCAAGCGATGCATTAAATTTCCTCATTTGGCATATGGTGTTATCTTGACACTGGCGCAGCACTTGAGGAAAGAAATGTCGTAATAGGAACATTTCATTTCCGAATTGTGGGCGTAAAACGAAGGAAGCACAGATTCGTTCTCAATAATCACTTCTCAAATTCACACATTAATCTTAGAATTGTCTGTTACAGTTGTGCTGATTTAATTTTTTTGGAGTTTTGTCTGGGATGGTTATGTGTTGGGTGCGACCCTGAACGATGCATCAGCGATTACATTGTTTTTTTGTTTCTTCTTTCTCTCCTGCAATGAAGCTTTAAACATTCAGGTTCCTGCACCTTGATAATCTTTCCCCCTAAACCGACAGTGTGCAATAAACTTTTTTTTAGCCCCGATGAGGTGTCTGAGATTTCCTCTGGGCCTTTGTTCTTGCTGAGTTCTGCTTTGAAATTGTTGGGTTTGATTAGCTTTGGATTTGGGACCTGATCATTGGGTTCCTCAGTGGGTAGATCCACACTGGCCTTACTTTTAGCTTTCTGGTGAGGGACACAAGTGCTATTTACTTTAGGGTATTTTACCTTCCCTTTTTCCTTTACTTAGGGAGGATCTTTTTTTGTGATCTGCCCTATGTTCTCTGGGATATTAGCGAACGCAGGTGTCTGTCCAGCTTTCAGTGCACGCTCCTGCGGCATTTCGACAAGGTGAGGCATCTCCCTCGCCAGCGGCTTAACTTTTTGGCAACTTTCCTTGTCCTTGCAGCTTTCTGCAAATGCTGTTATCAGCATTTTTAGGGTGCCTCTTTGGCCTGAATTTAAGGAGGAGAATATATGGTCTAATTTATCAAACATTTCAGGCTTGGCTAATTGGAGAGTAGGAGGTTCCAGTTGAGAATCCTCATGGCCCTCCTCTAACCTGTCCTCACTGTCCTTTTCAATTCTTCCCTCCTGAATGTCTGATAGATATGTGCTTGTCTGCCCCTTCCACAACATTTAACTTTTTCCTTTGGTCTGGATGTCTAGTAAATAATTTACCTCACTATTCCTTTTGCCACTGGATATGGACCACTGAACCGCCTTTAAGGGGTTAACGCTGCATTTGGAGTAGTAACAATACATGGTCTCTGGGCCGAAATATCCTGGCCTTGGCATTTTTGTCTGCTTGCCTTTGTATAGCTGCGTGGGAGGTCTTTAGGTGTTCCTGAGCCACTGCACAGGCTCTCGTGAGCCGCTCACAGAGCATGGAAATATTGTCTAACATGGAAGACTCATCCATGTGTCCCAAAACATCTCCTTGATTAGTTTAAGAGGACTCTCACCTCGTATCCATAAACTAATTCAAAGAGACTAAAGCCAGTGTAATCATTGGATAAATCCCTGGTAACCAACAGGAGAAATTCCAGCCTTTTGTCCCAGTCATGGGGTTACTCATAGCAGTATGGACTGATCATTGTCTTTAGGGTCTGATGGCACCGCTCCAAAGCCCCTTGTGACTGTGTGAGGTCGGCTGAGGACTTCCGTTGGGTTATGTCCAGATTACCCATGACCTTTTTAAAAATACTGGACATACTATGTGTGCCCTGGTCCATCCGGATCTCAGCAGTCAGCCCATATCGGATAAAGAATTGGGTTAGCCCCTCCACCACTACCATGGCAGAGATAGTTCTTCGGGAGAATGGCCTCTGGGAATCGGGTCAACACATCCATGATGGTGAAAAGGTACTGGTAGTATACTTTAGCAGGTGTCCCACACAATCCACCAGTATTCTGCTGAAGGGTTTTCCACAAGCTGGGATGGTAATTAGGGGTGTAGGTTTTATTGCAGGGTGCGGCTTCCCCACAACATGGCACAAGTTACCAGTTTTATAGAACTCCGCCACATCTTTGTGGTGTTGTAGCCAGTCAAAATGCTGTCCTATGCGGGCTTTAATTTTTCCTTCACCGACATGTCCAGTCATTGGAAGTTCGTGGGCCATTCGTAATATTTATTTCAGGGACCTCAGCGACACCACTATCTGGTGAACCACTGTCCAATCTTCATCCGCACGTCTGTGAGGACGTCTCCACTTCCTCATCAGCACCTCATTCTTTAAATAATGGCACTCTGCAACTCCCTCTGCTTCAGTGTTGGTTTGGACAGTCTTTTTTTGGACAGTGCTTTTTTAACAGCTGGGTCAGGTTGTTGAGCCTCAGCGAAGGAATATCTTTTTAACACATTCTTTGGGCCCTCTAACTTCCCAAAGAAGGTTGCAGACAATCACATAGTCGGGTCTTCCGTCTGCAGTGTCAGTTCAGGGGTTTATTTGGTCATGGACTGAGTCACCGCACAATCATTAAAAATGTTGGGGACATTCTCCTGCAACTGCTCTGTCCCCCTGACCTCTTTTGGTCTCTCTCGAACTACTGAAGAAGCTGCAAACGTTCCCCCTGTCAGATCATTACCCAGGAGCAGGTCGACCCATCCACTGGTAAACTAGGTACAATCCACATGGTTACCGGTCCGCAAAATAGGTCGCATTCCAAGGGCAGCCGATATTAAGGTATGGACATATACTGTCTTCCGATATCATTCACTTACACTCCAGAATGCACTGCACTCTCTGGAGGAAAGGTCATGCCTTTTTCCAGCAGAACGGATTGGCTGGCCCCTGTATCACTGAGTATGACTATGGGCTTGCTTGCCTCACTGGAGGGGTATGGGGTCACTTTTCCTTGGGATATAAAATCCTGGTAAATTTCAGGGATTTTGTTCAGTTTTCCTGCACTCACTATGGTAGGTCTACAAGGGTCTGACTGCCACAGTGAAAGGCACAGCCCAATCTGCTGTGCTTTCCAGCACGTCCCGTTTTGCTGCACTGATCTGGTGGACCCTGAGTAATCCTACAGTGTTTCCCCATCACTGTCAACATTCAGCTCGATGGTGACCTGCCTTATTACAGTGGAAACACACAAGCCTTCAGTCATTACTCCTGCTCTAAGTACCGTCCTATTTGGCCTGAGGATGGGCCCCTGTACGTCCAGCTTTTCCTCCTTGCCCATGGCTGTTGTAGCTCCGATCACCCTCCCACCTTTTATTCTGTGGACTTTGGGATGACGAGGGACGTGTTTCCCTGTGAGATTAAGGCCTTGTGTACAAGAGAAAATGCATCAGCCAGAATTGCAACCTGTCTGGCTCTTCAAACCTTTTGTCCCTCTTTGTGGGTTTTAATGAGAGGGGGAGCGAGTTTTTGAACTCCACGTGAAGGATCACCGCTCTAAGGTTTTCATATGTGGGTTCCATCTTGAGCGGCCATATCCATTAGTCAAAAGGAAACGCAAAAACAGACTGCAAAATCTTCTATCGGTATATAAAAAAGAAACGTTTAGCTAAGACAACTGTGGGTCCATTAGAGGCAGAGTCAGGAGAAGGTTTTTCTTTATTCATTCATGGGATGTGGGCGTCACTGGCCATGCCTGCATTTATTGCCCATCCCTAATTTCCCTTGAGAAGGTGTTGGTGAGCTGCCTTCTTGAACCGCTGCAGTCCACTTGGGGTAGGTATACCCGGAGTGCTGTTAGGAAGGGAGTTCCAGGATTTTGACCCAGTGACAATGAAAAAAAGGTGATATAATTCCAAGTCAGGATAGTGTGTGACTTGGAGGGGAACTTGCAGGTGGTGGTGCTCCCATGTATTTGCTGCTCTTGTCCTTCTAGTTGGTAGAAGTCGCGGGTTGGACAGCGCTGCCTAAGGTGCATTGCTGCAGTGCATCTTGTAGATGCCACTGTGTATCGGTGGTGGAGGGTGTGAATGTTTGTAGATGGGGTGCAAAGCAAGTGGGCTGATTTGTCCTGGATGGTGCCGAGCTTCTTGAGTGTTGTTGGAGCTGCACCCATCCAGGCAAGTGGAGAGCATTCTATCACACTCCTGACTTGTGCCTTGTAGATGGTGGACAGGCTTTGGTTAGTCAGGAGGTGAGTTACTCGCCTCAGGATTCCTTGCCTTTGACCTGCTCTTGTAGCCACGGTATTTATATGGCACTGCAGTTCAGTTTCTGGTCAACGGTAACCCCCAGGATGTTGGTAGTGGGGGATTCAGCGCTGTTAATGCCGTTGAATGTCAAGGGGAGATGGTTAGTTTCTCTCTCGTTGGCGATGGTCATTGCCTAGCACTTGTGTGGCGCAAATATTGCTTGCCATCTATCAACCCAAGCCTGGATACTGTCCAGGTCATGCTGCATTTCTGCACAGACTGCTTCAGTATCTGAGGGGTTCCCAATGGTACTGAAGCATTAGCAAACATCCCGACTTCTGACCTTATGATTGAAGGAAGGTCACTGATGAAGCATTTGAAGATGATTGGGCCTAGGACACTACCCAGAGGAACTCCAGCAGTGATGTCCTGGAGCTCAGAGGATTGACCTCCAACAACCACAACCATCTTCCTTTGCGCTAGGTATGGCTTCAGCCAGTGAAGGGTTTTCCCCCTGATTCCCATTGACCTCAGTTTTGCTGGAAATCCTTGATGCCATACTCAGTCAAATGCTGCCATGTTATCAAGAGCAGTCACTCTCACCTCACCTCTTGAGTTCAGCTCATTTGTCCATGTTTGAACCAAGGCTGTAATGAGGTCAGGAGCTGAGTGACCCTGGCAGAACCAAAACGTAGCGTCACTGAGCAGGTTATTGCTGAGCAAGTGCTGCTTTATGCAACTGTTGATGACACCTTCCATCACTTTACTGATGATTGAGAGTAGGCTGATAGGGCGGTAATTTTCCGGGTTGGACTTGTCCTGCTTTTTGTGTACAGGACACACCTGGGCAATTTTTCACATTGCAGGGTACATGCCAGTGTTGTAGTTGTACAGATTGGCGAGAGGCGCAACAAGTTCTGGAGCACAGGTCTTCAGTACTATTGCCGGAATATTTTCAGGGCCCATAGCTCTTGCAGTATCCAGTGCCTTCAGTCATTTCTTGATATCCCGTGGAGTGACTCGAATTGGCTGAAGTATGGCATCTGATGCTGGGGACTTCAAGAGGAGGCCGAGATGGATCATCACTCGGCACTTCTGGTTGACGATTGTTGCAAATGCTTCTGCCTTATCTTTCACACTGGTGTGCTGGGCTCCACCATCATTGAGGATGGGCATATTTGTGGAGCCACCTCCTCCAGTTAGTTGTTTACTTGTCCACCACCATTCACGGATGGATGTGGCAGGACTGCAGAGCTTACATCTGATCCGTTGGTTATGGGATCGCTTAGCTCTGACTATCGCATGCTGCTTATGCAGTTTGGCATGCAAGCACTCCTGTGCTGTAGCTTCACCAGGTTGTCACCTCATTTTGAGGTATGCCTGGTGCTGCTCCAGACATGCCCTCCTGCACTCTTCATTGAACCAGGGCGGTCTCCTGGTGAAGGTAGAGTGGGGGATATGCCGGGCCACGAGGTTACAGATAGTGGTTGAGTACAATTCTGCTGCTGTTGATGGCCCACAGCGCCTCATGGATGCCCAGTTCCGCATTGCTAGATCTTTCTGAAATCTAACCCATTTAGCATGGTGATAGTGCCACACAACACGATGGACGGTATCCTTAATGTGAAGGCGGGACTTCGTCTCTACAAGGACTGTGCGGTTGACACTCCTACCAATACTGTCATGGACAGAAACATCTACGGCAGGCGGATTGGTGAGGACGAGATCAAGCATGTTTTTCCCTCGTGTTGGTTCCCCCACCACCTGCCGCAGAACCAGTCTAGCAGCTTTGCCATTTAGGACTCGGCCAGCTCGGTCAGTTTTGGTGGTACCTTGCCACTCTTGGTGATGGATATTGAAGTCCCGCACCCAGAGTACATTTTGTGCCCTTGCCACCCTCAGTGCTTCCTCCAAGTGGTGTTCATGATGGAGGGGTACTGAGTCATCAGCTAAGGAAGTGCGGTTGGTGGTAATCAGTCGAAGGTTGACTTGCCCATGGTTGACCTGATGCCATGAGACTTCATGGGGTTCGGAGTCGATGCTGAGGACACCCATGGTATCTCCCTCCCTACTGTATACCACTGTGCCACCACTTCTGCTGGGTCTGTCCTGGCTGTGGGACAGGACATACCCAGGGATAGTGATTGCAGTGTCAGGGGCATTATCTGTAAGGTATGATACCGTGAGTTTGACTATGTCAGGCTGTTGCTTGACTAGTCTGTGGGACAGCTCTCCAAACTTTGGCACAAGACCCCAGATGTTAGTAAGGAGGACTTTGCAGGGTCGACAGGGCTGGGTTTGCCGTTGTCGTTTCTGGTGCCCAGTTCGATGGTGCATTGTCCGTCCGGTTTCATTCCTTTTTATTGACTTCGTAGCAGTTAGGTACAACTGAGTGGCTTGCTAGGCCATTTCAGAGGGCATGTAAGAGTTAACCACATTGCTGTGGGTCTGGAGTCACATGTAGGCCAGACCAGGCAAGGACAGCAGATTTCCTTCCCTAAAGGACATGAGTGAACCAGATCGGTTTTTAGAACAATCGACAATGGTTTCCTGGCCCTCATTAGACTAGCTTTTAATTCTAGATTTATTAATTAAATTCAAATTCCACCTTCTGCTATGATGGGGTTCAAACACATGTCCCCAGAAAAATACCCTGGCTCTCTGGGTTAATAGTCCAGTGATAATACCACTACGCCACCGCCTACCCGAGTTATATTGGGGAATAGAGAAATGGAAGTGAAGTTAAATGATTACTTTGTGTCTGCCTTCACTGAACAAGGCACAAGAAATCTCCCAGAATTAGCGATCCAAGGGACTCGGGAGATTGAAGAAGTGAAGGAAATTAATATTAGTAAGAAGGTTGTATTGGAAAAAGTAATGGAGCTGAAGGTTGATTAGTCCACAGGACCTGATATTCTACGTCTCAGATTCTTGAAAGAGGTAGCTGTGGAATTATTGGATGCATTGATGATCATTTAAAAAATTCTATAGATTCTGCAATGGTTCCTGCAGATTGGTAGACAGCAAATGTCACCCCACTGTTTAAGAAGGGAGGGAGAGAGGAAGCAGGGAATTATAGACCTACTTTCGTACATCAGTGGTTGTTAAAATGTAGGGAATCTATTCTAAAGGATGTGATAAATGGACAGTTGGATAATAATGACCTGATTGGGCATAGTAAACATGGATTTATGAATGAGTAATCATGTTTGACGAACCTGTTGGAGCTTTTATTCAGGATGTCACTAACAGAATTGATAAAGGGGAGTCGGCGGATGTGGTATACTTGGATTTTCAGAAGGCTTTTGATCAAGTCCGCCACAAGAGGTTGGTTAGCAAAATTAAAGAGGAGTTACTATACTGGCATGGATTAATGATTGGTTAACAGACAGAAAGCAGAGATAGGAATAAGCAGGTCATTCTCACTTTGGCAGGCTGTGACTAGTTGGGTACCACAAGGATCAGTACTTGGGCCCCAGCTGAGATCAATATATATCAATGATTTTGATGTGGGGACCAAATGCAATATTTCCAAGTTCGCAGATGCCACAAAGCTAGGTGGGAATGTGTCTTGTGAGGAAGATGCAAAGCGGTTTCAAAGGGATTTGGACAGACATACGGACTGGGCAAGAGCATGGAAGGTGGAATACAATATTGGCAAATATGAGGTTATCCACTTTGGTAGAAGGAACAGATGTGCAGAGTATTTTTTAAATAGTAAGAGATTAGAAAGTGCAGATGTACAAAGGGACCTGGGTGTCAGTAAGTCACTGAAAACTAACATGCAGGTGCAGCAAGCAATTAGAAGGTTAATGGTATGTTAGCCTTTATCACAAGATGATTTGAGTACATGAGTAATGAAGTCTTGCTTCAATTGTATTGAACCTCGGTTAGACCACAGCTGGAATATTGTGTGCAGTTTTGGTCCCATTACCTTAGAAAGGCTATTATTGCCAGAGAGGGAGTGCAATGAAGGTTCACCAGACTTGCTCCCGGGTTGGCGGGACTGTCCGATGAAGAGAGATTGGGGAAACTGGGCCTGTATTCTCCAGAGTTTCGAAGAATGAGATTTGATCTGATTGAAACCGACAAAATACTTAAAGGGATAGACAGGGTATATGCACGTACGATATTTCCCCTGGTTACGGAGTCGAGAACCAATGGATACAATTTCAAAATTAGTGGGATGCCACTTAGGACTGAGATGAGGAGAAATTTCATTACTCAGAGGGTTGTGAATCATTGGAATTCTCCACTCCAGAGAGCTGTGGAATCTCAGCCATTGAGTCTGTTTAACTGATAGATCCATAGATTTCTAAATACAAATGACATAAGGGAAAAGAGGACAGTGCGTGAAAAAGGCACTGAAGTGGATGATCAGCCATCGTCATATTGAATAGTGGAGCAGCATCGATGGGCTGAATGGCCTACTCCTGCTCCCATGTCCCTATATTCAGAAGCTGCTTAACTCTTTCAAACTCGAGGTCAGTTTAGTCAGGCTGCTTTCGGAGGGTTTGGAATTTTTTGCTGGTACACCTCCAGTACTGTCTAATATGCTCCCAGGAAAGCAATTTTTATTCATCTCATAATCTGATGAACTTTCGTCTGGCAACAGTGAATAAACCTCATTGGCTTTTCATGTTACTTTGCTTTGTAAAAACAGTGTCCAGCTCTCTGCCGGCCATTTCAGCTGCTTTACAAGCTTTTCAAAGGTGACACAAATACTGCCACATCTTCCTCATTGAACTTTGGAATGAACTGGGAGAACTTTAAGAGCTCAACACATGATCCCTCACTAGCTGTGACTTCTCTGGGTGTACTGGGTTTTCCTCTAGTTGTTTGAACCGCCTTAACTCCCTTTCCTCCTTCTCTTTCTGGAGCACTCTTACTTTTTTTCCTTTATTGACACTCATTCTGCTCTTTCTCTCTCTCTCAGGAATTCTAATTCTAGTCTCTTCTGTTCTATTTTTACCTTAGCTGATATTACTCTATCTGTTAGTGATTCTAACCCTGTGTGGGTCTTCAGCTTCAAGTGAAAAATGGTTGGTCACAAGGCTTAGGATTTCCAGTTTCCTAGCTTTTGGACAGAGAGTAATCCCAAACTGCCCAGCTGCATTGCTCAACTTTTTAACAGATAAGGATTTTAACTTCACTCTGTACGTAACTCCTTTATTGGGAATGTAGCGCCTTTAGTCATAAAGGGAGGGAGACAGAAATCAGGAAACTACAGGCCAGTTAGCTTAATATCTGTCTTGGGGAAAAGTTGAGAAGCTATTATTCAAGATGTTATAGCAGCGCACTTAGAAAAAATCAAGGTGACAAATCAAATTCAACATGGTTTTGCGAAAAGGAAATCACATTTAACCAATTTATTGGCGTTTGAAGAAATAACATGTACTGTGGAGAAAGGGGAACTGGTGGATGTACCGTCCATAGATTTCCAGAAGGCATTTGATAACGTGCCAACTCAAAGGTTACTGCGGAAAATGAAGCCTCATGGTGTAGGGGGTAACATATTGGCTTGGACACAAGATTGACTAGCTAACAGGAAACGGGGAGCAGGCAATATGGGTCATTTTCTGGTTGGCAAGATGTAACGAGTAGTGTGCCACAGGGATCAATGCTGGGGCCTAAACATTTTACAATTTACATAAATGACTTGCATGAAGGGACCGGAGGTATGGTTGCTAAAATTGTTGATGACACAAAGATAGATAGCACAATAAGTTAGGAAGAGGGCATCAGGAGGTTACAAAGGGATATAGATATGTGAAGTGAGTGGGAAAGATCTGCCAACCGGAGTACAGTGTGGGAAAATGTGAAATTGTCCAATTTGGCAGGAAGAATAAAAAAGAACAATATTATCTCAATGGTGAGAGATAGCCGAGCTCTGAGGTGCAGAGGGATATGGGTGTCCTCGTGCATGAATTACAAAAGGTCAGCATGCAGGTACAGCATGTTATTAGGAAAACTAATAGAATGTTATCGTTTATCATGAGGGGAATTGAATACAAAGAACAACGAAAAGTACGGCACAGGAACAGGCCATTCGGCCCTCCAAGACTGCGCCGATCTTGATGCCTGCCTAAACTAAAAACTTCTGGACTTCCGGGGACCGTATCTCTCTATTCACATCCTATTCATGTATTTGTCAAGATGCCTCTTAAACGTTGCAATCGCACCTGCTTCCACCACCTCCCCTGGATGTGGCAACTCCAGGCACTCACCTCCCTCTGTGTGAAGAAATTGCCTCGCACATACCCTCTAAACTTTGCCCCTCTCACCTTAAAACTATGTCCCCCAGTGACTGACTCTTCCACCCTGGGAAAAAGCTTCTGACTATCCACTCTGTCCATGCCGCTTATAACTTTGTAAACCTCTATCATGTCGCCCCTCCACCTCCGTATTTCCAGCAAAAACAATCCAAGTTTATCCAACCTCTCCTCATAGCTAATGCCCTCCAGACCAGGCATCATCCTGGTAAACCTCTTCTGTACTCTCTCCAAAGCCTCCACGTCCTTCTGGTAGTGTGGCAACAAGAATTGCACGCAGTATTCGAAGTGTGGCCTAACTAAAGTTCTGTGCAGCTGCAGCGTGACTTGTCGATTTTTATACACTATGCCCCGACCGATGAAGGCAAGCATGCCGTATGCCTTCTTGACTACCTTATCCACCTGCGTTGCCACTTTCAGTGACCTGTGGACCTGTACGCCCAAATCTCTCTGCCTGTCAATACTCCTAAGGGTTCTGCCATTTACTGTATACTTCCCACCTGCATTAGATATTCCAAAATGTATTACCTCACATTTGTCTGGATTAAACTCTATCTGCCATTTCTCCGCCCAAGTCTCCAACCAATCTATATCATGCTGCATCCTCTGACAATCCTCATCATGATCCGCAACTTCACCAACCTTTGTGTCGTCCACAAACTTACTAATCAGACCAGATACATTTTCCTCCAAATCATTTATATGTACGACTAAGACCAAAGGTCCCAGCACTGATCCCTGCAGAACACCATTAGTCACATCACTCCATTCAGAAAAGCACCCTTTCACTGTTACCCTCTGTCTTCTATGACAGAGCCAGTTCTGCATCCATCTTGCCAGCTCACCTCTGATCCCGTGTGACTTCACCTTTTGTACCAGTCTGCCATGAGGGACCTTGTCAAAGGCAATACAAAAGTAGGGTGGTTATTCTTCCGGTATACAGGGCATTGGTGAGACCGCATCTGGAGTACTGTGTACATTATCGGTCTCCTTATTTAAAGAAGGATGTAAATGCATTGGAAGCAATTCAGAAAATGTTTACGAGACTAATACCTGGAATGGGAGGGTTTATTATGAGGAATGTTTGGACAGGCTAGGCTTGTATCCGTTGGAATTTAGAAGCATAAGAGGTGACTTGATTGAAACCTACAAAATTCTGAGGGGCCTTGACAGGGTGGATGTAGAAAGGACGTTACCCCTGGTGGGAGAATCTAACATTCGGCATCACTATTTAAAAATACGTGGTCGCCCATTTAAAACAGAAATTAGTAGAATTGCTTTTTGTCAGAGGGCCGTGAGGATTTTGAACTCACTTCCTCAAAAAGTAGTGGAAGCAGAGTATTGAAATATTTTTAAGGCAGAAGTAGATAGATTCTTGATAAGGAAAGGGGTGAAAGTTTAGTGGGGGTAGGTGGGAATGTTACAATCGGATTAGCCATGATCTTACTGAATGGCAGAGCAGGTTTGAGGAGCCGCGTGGCCTACTCCTGGTCCAAATTCGTATGTTCATATCTTTGTATGCTCCAGCTTAGGAAGGTATTGGCTTAGAAAGTGGACATTTTTTTTATTCATTCACGGGATGTGGGCGCCGCTGGCCAGGCCAGCATTTATTGCCCATACCTAATTGCCCTTGAGATGGTGGTGGTGAGATGCCTTCTTGAACCGCTGCAGTCCATGTGGGGTAGGTACACCCACAGTGCTGCTTGGAAGGGAGTTTCAGAATTTTGACCCAGCGACAGTGAAGGAACGGCGATAATAGTTCCAAGTCAGGATGGTGTGTGACTTGCAGGTGATGGTGTTCCCATGTATTTGCTGCCCTTGTACTTCCAGTTGGTAGAGGTCGCGGGTTTGGGAGGTGCTGTCTAAGGAGCCTTGGTGCATTGCTGCAGTGCATCTTGTAGATGCTAAACACTGATGCCACTGTGCGTCGGTGATGGAAGGAGTGAATGTTTGTAGATGGGGTGCCAATCAAGCGAGCTGCTTTGTCCTGGATGGTGTCGAGCTTCTTGAGTGTTGTTGGAGCTGCACCCATCCAGGCAAGTGGAGAGTATTCCATCACACTCCTGACTTGTGCCTTGTAGATTGTGGACATGCTCTGGGGAGTCAGGAGGTGAGTTACTCGCCTCAGGATTCCTAGCCTCTGACCTGCTCTTGTAGCCACGGTATTTATATGGCTACTCCAGTTCAGTTTTCGGTCAATGGTAGCACCTAGGATGTTGATAGTGGGGGAATCAGCGATGGTAATGCCGTTGAATGTCAAGGGGAGATGGTTAGATTCTCTTTTGTTGGCGATGGTCATTGCCTGGCACTTATGTGGCGCGAATGTTACTTGCCACTTATCAGCCCAAGACTGGATATTGTCCAGGTCTTGCTGTATTTCTACACAGACAGCTTCAGTATCTGAGGAGTCGCGAATGGTGATGAACATTGTGCAATCATCAGCGAACATCCCGACTTCTGACCTTATGATTGAAGGAAGGTCATTGATGAAGCCACTGAAGATGGTTGGACCTAGGACACTATCCTGAGGTACTCCTGCAGTGATGTCCTGGAGCTCATTCTAGTGTTCCAGCAGTGAAAAGCACAATAAAACCTGTATTAACATTTTTTTCCCTCAGGGTCAAATGTTTTTACCACTTCTCTGGCCACAGGAGAGGTACCAGAGGATTGGCGGACAGCGAATGTAGTACCATTATTCAAGAAGGGTAGCAGGGATAAACCAGGTAATTTCAGATCCGTGAGTCTAACATCAGTGGTAGGGAACCTATTGGGAAAATTTCTGATGGACAGGATTAATCTCCACTTGAGGAGGCAGGGATTTATCAAGGATAGTCAGCATGGCTTCGTCAGGGGGAGATCATGTTTCTAAATTTGATTGCATTTTTCAAGGAGGTGACTAGATGTGTAGATGAAGGTAAACAATTGATGTAGTCTATATGGACTTCAGTAAGGCTTTTGATAAGTTCCCGCATGGGAGATTGGTTAAGAAGGTAAGAGACCATTGGTTCCAGGGCAATTTGGCAAATTGCAACCAAAATTGCCTTAGTGGCAGGACGCAAAGGTCGAGGGTTGTTTTTGTGAGTGGAAGCCTGTGACCAGTGGTGTACCACAGGGATGGGTGCAGAAGCATTTGCTGTTTGTAGAGCAGATTAATGATTTAGACATGAAGATAGGAGGCATGATCAGTACGTTCACAGATGACACAGAAATTGGTGGTGTCATAAATACTGAAGAGAAAAGCCTTCGATTACAGGGCGATATAGATGGGCTGGTAAAATGGGCAGAGTAGTGGCAAATGGAATTTAATCCTGAGAAGTGTGAGGTGATGCATTTTGGGAGGACTAGCAAGGCAAGGGAATATACAATGGATGGTAGGTCCCTCGGAAGTAGGGAGGGTCAGAGGGACCTTGGTGTACTTGCCCATAGATCACTGAAGGCAGCAGCACAGGTAGACAAGGTGGTTAGGGAGGCATATGGGATACTTGCCTTTATTAGCGGCGGCAAAGAATGTAAGAGCTGCGAGGTTATGATGGAGGTGTATAAAACTCTAGTTAGATTACAGATGGAGAACTGTGTACAATTCGCGGCACCACACGATAGGAAGGATGTGATTTCACTGAAGAGGGTGCAGAGGAGATTCACCAGGATTTTGCCTGGGCTGGAGCATTTCAGGCATGAAGAGAGGCTGGATAGGCTAGGGTTATTTTGTTTAGAGCAGAGAAGGCTGATGGGTGACGTGATTGAGGTGTGCAATAGTATGTCGGGCATAGATAGGAAGAAACCTTTTTCCTTTGCGGAGGTGACAATAACCAGGGCACATTGATTTAAAGTAAGGGACAGGAGGATTTGTTTTTCACCCAGAGGGTGGTTGGAATCTGGAAGCACGGCCTGAAGAGGTGGTAGAGGCAGGAACACTCACAACATTTAAGAAGTATTTAGACGAGCACTTGAAACGCCATAGCATACAAGGCCTTGGGCCAAGTGGTGGAAAATGGGATTGGAATAGATAGGTGCTTGATGGACGGCACAGACACGATAGGTTGAAGGGCCTGTTTCTGTGCAGTATAACTCTATGACTCTATAGCTCAGTGAGTATTTTACCTTTTACCTTTGTTGTGATCGTGGAAGAACCAATCGGCCAGGTCTTCGTGAGTTTAAACAAGAGGTGAGTTTATTTTACGTAACAAACTGAATCTAAATAAAATCATAAAAATATACGCAGCGCATTCAAGCACATACTTACATGAAAGTCACTCACATAAAAGTTACAGAGTGAGAAATAAATTTGTGTTGGATTAGAGTGAAGGATAAGTAAAACAAGGTCTGTGAGGTTGGATAATCCTGTGGTCTGCAGCTTTGCCACCTTTATTTCTGAGTTTCATGTCATCTGCAAGAGTTGAAATGACTTTTTTTTACATATTCGCCTGTGTCGTTTGTATATCTATCTATATGTCAGGAACAGCACTGGTTCTGATACTGACCCATGAGAAACAGCACTGTATACTCCCCCTCCCCCAGTCTGAACAATGACTGTTCACCACTTCTCTCTGCTTTCTGTCCCTGAGTCAGTGTCATATCCACACTATCACTGTCACATTAATCCACGTGCTCCATATTTCATAACAAGTCTATGAAATGTCATTTGATCACAGGCCTTTTGAAAGTCCATATACATAACAGGAAGCACACTACTCTCATTAACACTGACAGTTATGTCATCAACAAACTTGATCAAGATTATCAGACATGATTTTCCCTTAACCTATCCATGCTGTTTGTCATATATTATCCAATGTTTTTCCAAGAATTATAGATTTTTGAACTGGGTTACAGCCTCTCGAAATTTCCAACCACCGACAGATGACTGACAGGTCAGTAGTTACAGGATTTATCTAATGTCTCATTTTGTAAACAGGATGCAACATTTACAGCCCTCCAGTCCTCTGATAACACTCACACACCCAAGGCGGATTGAAAGATTCTGGCCAGTGCCTGTGCTATTTCCACCATGCCTTCCCCTCAGCAACATTCATGCAGCCCTCCCAGACGGGGTAAATCTTCTACTTTATTGTGGTACAAAAAGGATTGAAAGGGGTGAACTGAAACTGTTTGTTCAGTGACTGTAATTAATGTCAGTCATCATGGACTCTAATTGTATCAATGCAGAGTTTTGCCTTCCGTTAAAATGGAACTCCCGGTATTTACAAATATCCATGGGTGCAGGGATTTGTAGAGGATAGATCATAATCTGAGAACAATAGATCGGGATGCAACAACAATGGGTTAGAATCTGAGAACACTAGATTGGAATGTTACAACAATGGGTCAGAATCTGAGAACAATCGATTGGAATGTTACAATGGGTCATAATCTGAGAACACTAGATTGGAATGCTGCAACAATGGGTCATAATCTGAGAACAATAGATAGGAATGTAACAACAATGGGTCAGAATCTGAGAACAATCGATTGGAATGTTACAATGGGTCATAATCTGAGAACAATAGATTGGAATGCTGCAACAATGGGTCATAATCTGAGAACAATAGATAGGAATGTAACAACAATGGACAGGAGTTTATCCGATTGCCTTAGCCTGGTTACTGCAGATTATTTTTGGATAACATTGAAATGGCGGATCTATCATGCACTGAAGATGATTCAAACGATTTACTATCCAATCCTCGCCATTACTGATGTCCCTGGTAAGTCTCTGTTTTCCAACTATTAGATCTATAAACCAGATTTCACTGATTTAGTGTTCTTTTCATGTAAATCTTGGAAAGACTTAAGCCTTTATCTTCTGTCTCTGTCACACATACCACTCCCAATCCACTGTCTGCATTCCCCTCCTTGCCCAATGTCTGAGGCTGGAGTAAACTGTTTGCAACCGCTGTGTTAAATTTACACCAGAGCTGAGTTCACCTCCATATTCTGTTCATCAAAAACCCTGCCTACTACCACCTCTGTAGTATCACCTGTCTCCACCTTTGCGTCAGCCCATGTGCTGCACTAAATCCCTCATCTGTGCCTCGAGTAAATCCACCCTTGACTATTCCAACTCTATCTTGGTCACCCTCCCAGTTATAAACATCCATAAACCACAGACCATCCTGAACTCTGCTGCCTGTATCCTAACTCACACCAAATCCCGATCACCCATCACCCCTGGGCTCACTGAACTGCACTGGCTCTCGGTCTGGCAGCACCTTAATTTTAAGATTCTCATTCTTGTGTTTGAATCCCTCCATGGCCTTACCGCTCCAATCAGTCCCATTCCCCAGTCCATTTCACATATTCTTGAAAATCTTATGCTTTCAAATCTTTTTCCAATTCCCCTTTCAAAGTGAGTTGCTTTCTCTCTCGATCTCCCCCGGCTGTGTTTTTCACGCTGCTGCCAACGTTACAGAAACCTTGATTCATAAAATGATGCGATCTGCACAGCCAGCCACTTATAGAGTGGCCAACACAACGCCCCATGCTGGGCAGGGGTCTTGACCGGGCATGCCATGTATGTGCAGTTAGCGTAAGTAGGGGTTCAAAAGGACGTCAGTGCACTAGCCCGACAGTGTTGATGTACTTCTTTGAATGTTGGTCTGTGCATGTCCACTGACCACCTGTGTTAGTCACTCTCAGCTGAACATACATTCAGCAGCACGAGGAACCCCTTCCAGTGTTATTTAAAAGGACCAGGCATCCAACTGACTGGTGAGGGGCTTTTGACTTACTTCTGCTATTGTATAGTTAGTAGAGGTGCTGTGGATGGTTTACTGGAGGTTGTGCTGTGAGCTGCTGCAGACATTCAGGGAGGACAGAGGATTTGTTTACCCAACTCTGCACGAGGTATGGCGTCTGTAGTTACAGTGTCTCTGGGTCAGTACCATGAGCAACAAATGCAGCAGAGGCTGCAGAAAGGGAAGCTCTGTAAAGAGGGAGGAAGAGGGACTCTGCCCCACCGACCCCGGGTTTTACAAAATGCACTTTTAATACCTACACCAATCCTGGAGCAGTGTGTGAGGTGAGTCTGATTCAATAAGGAGGTGGTCACAGTGCTGTGTCATCTCCTGGAACATGACCTGGAGTCTCACACCAGGGTGAGGACGGAGCTCTCAGTGGCCGCGAAGGTAAAAGTTTCATTGAGACTCCATGTATCTGGATCTTTCCAGACAGGAGTCGGAGACATTTCCAACATTGAGTCACAGAGAGTGACAGAGTCATTTACGGCACAGAAGTAGGTCATTCGGTCCATCATGCCAATGCTGGCTCCACATGGAGCAATCCAGTCAGTCACACTGCCCCACTCAATCCCTGTAACAAATCCATTTCCTTCACGTGCCCATCAGCTTTCGTTTGAAGTCACTGATTGTCTCTGCTTCCACCACACTTGTGGGCAGTGAGTTCCAGATCATTAACACCCGCTGCATGAAAACATTTTTCCACATATCCCCCCTGCATTTCTTGTCCAAAACATTCAACCGGGCACCCTTGTCCTTCTTCCATCCTCTGAACCATTTCAAGGACCTTCACAATAGTCCAGCTGAGACATAAGCAGAGATTTTTAAACGTTCATCATAACTTGTCGGCTTGTGTACTCAATACCTCTCTTTCTGTAATGTAAGATTATATGTGTTTTGCTAACCACTCTTTCAATATGTCCTGTCACCTTTAAAGATGGATACACATGCACCCACAGGTCTCTATGTTCCTGCACACTGTTTACAACAGTGCTATTAATTCTATATTGCTTTCCTATCCTTTCTGTCAAAATGCATCAACTCACACTTGTCTCACACTTCTATCTGCCACTTGTCTGCCCATTCTACTCACTATCTATGTCCTGTCACAGATGGTTCTGGACATACTCACTGTTTGTCACAGCTTAATGTTTGGTATCGGAGACAGATTTTGAAATTCTGCTCTGTATTCCAAGATCCAATTCATTTATACACAGTAAAATAGAACGGTGACCCTAGCACTGATCCTGGGAGAACGCCCCTGCCTAACATCCTCCAGTCTGAACAACAGCCATTTACTCTGACACACTGTTTTCTGTACATTATCCATCTGTTTTAGCCAATTGGAAACTGACCCTCCCATGCCATGAGACTCAATGTTGGTAATTAACCTTTTATGTGGTACTTTATCAAACACATTCTTCAAACCAATGTAGACAACTTTCATCATATTCCCTTCATCAACTTTCTCTGTTATATCATCAAAAAATTCAATTAGATTAGTCAAGTATGACCTTCCTTTTGTAAATCTATGCTGGCTATCCTGAATTAACTCAAACTTCTCCAAGTGTGTATTGCCATTTTTCCCTGATTATTGTTTGCAAAATCTTACTCATCACTGATGTTAAACTAACTGACCAGTAGTTACTACGCCTGTGTGCTGTCCATTGGTAATTCTTGGAGGTGAGGGTGAACATCTATTTCATCATTTTCTCCTTCAGCAGGGAGAAGCAAATTCTGTTGTTCCATGTGTCATGTACTGGGATGTGTTTTATATAGATTTAACATAACTTCCAAGTTTTATTTTCTATGCCTCTATTTCTAAAGCCCAGGATGTCATATGCTTTATTGACTGCTTTGTTAACCCCTCCTGTGACCTTCAACGATTTACACATAAACTCCCCAGGTCTCTCTGTTCTTGCACTCCCTTTACAGTTGTAACATGTAGCTTGTGTTGTCTATCCACATACATCCTTCTAAAATGTATTACCTCACACATTTGCTGCGGCAATTCAAATTTGAGAAGATTGAAGACATTGTTTTCAGTCCCCGCTCCAAACTTCCTTCCCTAACCACCGACTCCATTCCTCTCCCTGGCAACTCTGTGAGACTAAACCAGACTGTTCAAACCTTGGTGTCATATTTTACCCCGAGATGACCTTCTGACCACATCTACACACCTTCACTAAAAGAGCCTATCACTACCTAGAAAATCATTGAAAACTCATAGAAAATCATAGAATGATTTTAACACAGAAAGAGGCCATTTGGCCCATTGTGTCTCTGTCGGCCAAATAACAATCCCACAAGCCGAATCCCACCTTCCAGTATTTGGTCCGTAGCCCTGCAGATTACGGCACTTGAGGTGCATGAAGACTCCTTTAAACTGAGTTCAGGTTTTCAGCCTCAACTACCCTTTCAGACAGTGAGTTCCAGACCCCCACCACACTCTGGGTGATTTTTCGCCTCATCTCCCCTCTAATTCTTTGTTTTACCAATCATTTTAAATCTATGTCCCACAGTCACTGAACTCTCTGCTAAGGTGAATAGACCCTTCACCTCCACTCTACCCAAGCCCCTCATAATTTTGCACATTTCAATCAGATTTCGCCTCAGTCTTCTCTGTTCCAAGGGGAACAACATCAGCTTATCCAATCTTTCCTCATGGCTGCATTTTTCCAGTCCTGGCAACATCTTCATAAATCTCCTCTGTACCCTTCTTAGTGCAATTATATCTTTTCTGTAATGAAGTGACCAGAACTGCACACAGTACTTAAGTTGTGGCCTGACTGTTGATTTATACAGTTCCAGCATACCCTCATTGCTCCTAAATTCTATATCTCAGCTAATAAAGGAAAGGATTCCATATGCCTTCTGAACCACCTTATCGACCTGTATTCTTACCTTTAGGGTAGGTGGACATTCGCTCCAAGGTCCCTCATTTCCTCTACACATCTCAGTATTTCCCCATTAATCATGTATTCCTTTGCCTTGTTTGACCCCCCCAAATGCATTACCTCACACTTCTCCAAGTTGAATTCCATTTGCCACTTTCTACCCATCTGACCAGAACATCAATATCTTCCTGCAGCCTGCAGCTATCCTCCTCGCTATTTACCACATGACCAATCTTTCTGTCGTCTGCAAATGTCTTGATCATGCCCCCTATATCTACGTCCAAATCGTTAATATATACCACAAAAAGCAGGGAACCAGTAATGGCACTGGAAACAGCCCTCCAGTCGCAAAAATATACGTTAACAATTACTATTTGCTTCCTGCCACTTAGCCAATTTTGTATCCACCTTGCTGCATTTCACTTGATCCTATGGGATTTGATTTTGTTAACCAGCCTTCTCGATGGGACCTTGTCAAAAGCCTTACTAAAATCTATGCAGACCATATCAACTGCGCGACCCTGATCTATCTTCCTTGTTACTTGTTGAAAACATTCATGCAAGTTGGTCAGACACGATCTTCCCTGAACAAATCCATGCAGACTATCCTTACTTAATCCATGACTATCTAAGTGACAGTTTATCCTGCCTCTCAGAATAGATTCCAGTAATTTTCCCACTCTGAGGTTAAACTGACTGGCCTGTAATTATTCGGTCTATCCTTCGCTCCCTTTGTAAACAGTGGTACAATGCTAGCAGTTCTACAATCTGCCAGAACCACAGCTGTATCCCGTGAGGACTGGAAAATGATGGTCAGACCCTTTGCTATTTCCTCTCTTGCTACTTTTAACAACCTGGGGTATATTTCATCCGGATCTGGTGATTTATCAACTTTCAGGGTACTAATCCCATTAATACTTCCTCTCTCCCTATGTTTACCACATCCAATACTTCACACTCTTCCTCCCTAGCTACAATATCTGCATCGTCCCCCTCTTTTGTTAAGTTCGTCACAAATTATTCATTGAGAACCATACCAATATCTTCCTCCCCTACACATAGGTTACCTTGTTGGTCTATTATGGGCCCTACTCTCCCCTTAGTTATCCTTTTACTCTTAATGTATTGAAAAAGCTTCCTTGGGTTCACCTTGATTTTGCTTGCTAATGTTCTTCCATGCTCTCTCTTTGATTTCCTAATTTACTTTTAGATTACACCCGTCCACTTTCGATACTCTCTGTTTTCTGTAGTATTGAGCCTCAGTGTCGGATATAAGCTTTCCTTTTCTGCCTTATCTTACCCTGTAGGCTCATTGTCATCCGTGGAGCTGTCGATTTGGCCGCCTCACCCTTATTTTCTTTCTTTTTCGTAATACCCTGAAGCTCTTGAATCTTCCCCTTGAATGCCTCCCACTGCTCTGACACTGATTTACCTTCAAGCAGCTGTTTCCAGTCCATTTCCACTAAATCAATCCTCAGTTTAGTAAAATTGGCCTTGCCCCAAGTGAGAACTCCATAATTATGTTAAAACTGACTGAATTATGATCAATATCACCGAAATGCTTTCCCACTGTCACTCCTTCCACCTGCCCATCTTCATTTCCTAAAACTAATTCTAAAACTGCACCTTCTGTTGTTGGATCTGCTACATACTGGCCAAAGAAGTTCTCCTGAATACCGGACAAAAATGTTCTCGATAACATCGCGTGACGTCACCCTGTCTCAGCTCCCCTGGTCAAAAGCGTCATTCATTCGTTCATTCCCTCTGGACTTCACCATTCCAATGCCCTCCTGCCGATCTCCCACATTCGACTGTCTGCAAACTACAGGTCATCCAAAACTCTTCTGCTGAAGCGTTAACTCACAATAACTACCGTTCACCTATCACTCCTGCCCTCGCTGAACTCCATTGGCTGTCTTTATTTTAATTATCTCATTATTGCTTTCAAATTCCTCCATGGTCTCACCACTACCTGGGCTGGATTTTATGGGGCCCCTGAGTTGAGATTGGAGGCGGGAGGGCCAGAGAATGGAGATGGGTGGTGGGGGCAGAGGGCCTGTCGTAACCTCATCACCAAGTGATCTTGCCGGGATCCGGGATAGGCCGACAAGGACCTCCCTTAAGTACCCACTTCAGGACCTCTTCCCGCCACCACTGTATTTAAGCAGCGGCGGGGGTAACGCCGCCAGGTGGACAGGGCATCTTGAAAAACGTGGTGCCCTCCCTGCGGGCTTGGGCAGTCTCTCTCCTCCATGGGAAATCTGTGGACCACAGAAGGTCGCAGATGCAAACAATGAAGCTCCCAGTATACCCCAAACCCTGGGCTTGATGTCCACACATCCAATCCCCCTCAGCGGGTCCTTCCAGGCCGGCCAATGACCCGAACCACATACACCAATCAGACCCCAGGCACTGAAACATACAGATATACAAACACACACACTAACACAGGTCAGCCCGCAGGCACTGAGGCAGACAGATATGCAAATACACACACATACACACACACATCGATCAGACCCCAGACACTGAGGCAGAGAGATATATAAACACATACAGACACCAATCAGAATCCAGGCACTGAGGCGGAAGATATACAAACACATACAGACACCGAACAGACCCCAGGCAGTGAGGCAGACAGATATACAAACACATACACACCGATCAGAACGCATGCTCTGAGGCAGACAGATTTACAAACGAACACACACCAATAAGACCCCAGGCACTGAGACAGACAGATATACAAACACAGAAACACACACACCGATAAGACCCCAGGCACTGAGACAGACAGATATACAAACAAACACACACACGCCGCTCAGACCTCAGGCACCGAGGCAGACAGATGTACAAACACAAAAAAGCACCGATCAGATCCAGGCACTGACGCCGACAGATACACCAGTCAGACACAAGGCACTGATGCAGACAGATATACAAACACACGCAGACACACACCGATCAGACTGCAGGCACCGAGGCAAACAGATATACAAACACACGCAGACACACACCGATCAGAACACAGGCACTGATGCAGAGAGATATACAAACACATACACACACCGATTAGACCACAGGCTCTGAGGCATACTGATATACAAACACACACACACACCGATTAGATCGCAGGCTCTGAGGCAGATAGCTATACAAACAGACACACACATCGATCGGACCCCAGGCACTGAGACAGACAGATATATAAACACATGCACACACACACACCGATCAGACCGCCTGTTCTGAGGCAGACAGATTTACAAACATAAGCACAGACAGATCAGACCCCAGGCACTGAGGCAGACAGATGTACAAACACGCACACACACCGATCAGATGCTAGGCACTGAGACAGACAGATATACAAAGACAAACACACACACACACCGATCAGACCCCAGGCACTGAGGCAGACAGATAAACAAAAACACACATACAGTGATCAGACGCAAAGCACTGAGGCAGACAGAGATACAAGCACACACACATACACCGATCAGACACCAGACACTGAGGCAGACAGATATACAAACAGACACACACACACACCGATCAGACCCCAGGCACTGAGAGAGACAGATTTCCAAACACACATACACCGATCAGTCCCCAGGCACAGATGCAGACAGATATACAAGCATTCACACACACCAATTGGACACCAGGCACTGAGACAGACAGATTTCCAAACACACATACACCGATCAGTCCCCAGGCACAGATGCAGACAGATATACAAACACACGCAGACACATACGGACCAGAACACAGGCACTGAGGCAGAGAGATAGACAAACACATGCACACACCGATTAGACCGCAGGCTCTGAGGCATACTGATATACAAACACACACACACACACACACACCGATTAGATCGCAGGCTCTGAGGCAGACAGCTATACAAATAGACACACACATCGATCGGACCCAAGGCACTGAGAAGACAGATATATAAACACATGCACACACCGATCTGACCGCAGGTTCTGAGGCAGACAGATTTACAAACCCACACTCAAACACCGATGAGAACGCAGGCACAGAGGCTGACAGATGTACAAACAAACACACACACACACACACACACACACACACACACACACACACACACACACACACACACACACACAGACACCGAGCAGACACCAGGCACTGTGACAGACATATATGCAAACACAGACACACACCGATCAGATCCCAGAGACTGAGGCAGACAGATATGCAACACACACACACACACACACACACACACACACACACACACACACACACACACACACACACACACACACACACACACACACACACACACACACACACACACACACCAGTCGGACTGCTGGCACTGACAGATAGATATCCAAACACACACACACCCCGGTCAGTTCACAGGCACTGAGGCAGACAGATATACAAACACACACACACCGATCACACACAAGGCACTGAGGCAGACAGATATACAAACACATACACCTTCCGATCAGAACGCAGGCACTGAGGCAGACAGATATACAAACACATACACCTTCCGATCAGAACGCAGGCACGGAGGCAGACAGATAAAGAAAGACACACACACACACCGATCAGACCACAGGTTCCGAGGCAGACATTTTACAAACACACACATACCGATCATACTCCAGGCACTGAGGCAGACTGATATACAAACACATACACACACCGATCACGCCCATGACAATGAGGCAGGCAGATAAAGAAATACACACACACACACACACACACCGATCAGACCCCAGTCCCTGAGGCAGACAGATATACAAACACGCACACACACGATCAGACCACAGGCACTGAGGCAGTCCGGTATAAAAATACACACACACCGATCAGACACCAGGCACTGAGGCAGACAGATATACAAACACACACACACACCGATCAGACCCCAGGCACTGAGGCAGACAGATATACAAACACGCACACACACCGATCAGACCCCAGGCACTGAGACAGTCAGATGTACAAACACATACCGATCAGACACCAGGCACTATGGCAGACAGATAGACATATACATACCGATCAGACCCCAGGCACTGAGGCAGACAGATATACAAACACACACACACACCGATCAGACCCCAAGCACTGAGGCAGACAGATATACAAACAGATACACACACCGATCAGAACGCAGGCACTGAGGCAGACAGATATACAAACACACACACACCAATCAGAACGCAGGCACTGAAACAGACAGATATACAAACACGCACGCACACGCCGATCAGACCACAGGTTCTGAGACAGACAGATATACAAACACATGCACACACCAATCAGAACGCAGGCACTGAGGCAGACAGATATACAAACACGCACACACACCGATCAGACCACAGGCACTGAGGCAGGCTGATATGCAAACACACACACACACACACCAGTCAGACTGCTGGCACTGACACAGACAGATATAAAAACCACACACACCCCCTGGTCAGTTCGCAGGCACTGAGACAGACAGATATACAATCACACACACCCCCCGGTCAGTTCGCAGGCACTTAGACAGACAAATATACAAACACACACACACACACACGCACACCGATCAGACCCCAGACACCGAGGCAGACAGATATACAAACACACACACACACACAGGGGATTCGATTGTAAGGGAAGTCGATAGGCGGTTCTGTGGTCGAAAATGAGACTCCCGAATGGTATGTTGCCTCCCAGGTGCACGGGTCAGGGATGTGTCAGATCGGCTGCAGAACATTCTGAAGGGGGAGGGTGAACAGCCAGTTGTCATTGTGCACATAGGCACCAATGATATAGTTAAAAAACGGGATGAGGTCCTACAAGCAGAATTTAGGGAGTTAGGAGCCAAGTTAAAAGGTAGGACCTCAGAGGTAGTAATCTCATGATTGCTACCACTGCCACGTGATAGTCAGAGCAGAAATGAAATAATAGTCAGGGCGAATGTGTGGCTTGAGAGATGGTGCAGGAGGGAGGGGTTCAGATTTTTGGGACATTGGGACCGGTTCTGGGGGAGGTGGGACGATTAAAAATTGGACGGTCGACACCTGGGCCGGACTGGAACCAATGTCATTGGGGGTGCTTTTGCTAACGCTGTTGGTGAGGGTTTAAACTAATGTGGCAGGGTGATGGGAACCAAATGAGGAGGTCACTGGACAGTAAGGAGGTAGTAACTAAAGCCTGTAAGGAACTAGATAATGAAGTCAGCGTGACTAAGGGAAAGAGCAGGCAGGGAGCAGATGATGTACGCAAAGGGCCTGCTGGTCTGAGGTGCATTTGTTTTAATGCAAGAAGTGTAGTTGGTAAGGCAGATGAACTGAGGGCTTGGATTAGTACCTGGGAGTATGATGTTATTGCTATTACTGAGACTTGGTTGAGGGAAGGGCATGATTGGCAACTAAATATCCCAGGATATCGATGCTTCAGGTGGGATAGAGAGGGAGGTAAAAGGGGTGGAGGAGTTGCATTACTGGTCAAAGAGGATATCACAGCTGTGATGTAGGAGGGCACTATGGAGGACCCGAGCAGTGAGGCAATATGAGCAGAACTCAGAAATAGGAAATGTGCGGTAACAATGTTGGGGCTGTACGACAGGCCTCCCAACGGAGAGCGTGAGATAGAGGTACAAATATGTAAACAGATTATGGAAAGATGTCGGAGCAACAGGGTGGTGGTGATTGGAGATTTTAATTTTCCCAACATTGACTGGGATTTACTTAGTGTTAGAGGTCTAGGTGGAGCAGAATTTGTAAGGAGCATCCAGGAGGGGTTTCTAGAGCAGTATGTAATGAGTCCAACTCGGGAAGGGGCCATACTGGACCTGGTGTTGGGGAATGAGCCCGGCCAGGTGGCTGAAGTTTCAGTAGGGGACTACTTTGGGACTATGGATCACAATTCCGTAAGATTTCGAATACTCATGGACAAAGACAAGAGTGGTCCTAAAGGAAGAGTGATAAATTGGGGGAAGGCCAACAATACGAAAATGCGGCAGGAGCTGGGGAATGTAGACTGGGAGCAGCTGTTTGAAGGTAAATCCACATTTGATATGTGGGAGGCTTTTAAAGAGAGGTTGATTAGCGTGCAGGAGAGACATGTTCCTGTGAAAATGAGGGATAGAAATGGCAAGATTAGGGAACCATGGATGACAGGTGAAATTGTGAGACTAGCTAAGAGGAAAAAGGAAGCATACATAAGGTCCAGGAGGCTGAAGAAAGACGAAGCTTTGAAAGAATATCGGGATTGTAGGACCAATCTGAAACGAGGAATTAAGAGGGCAAAAGGGGTCATGAAATATCTTTAGTAAACAGGGTTAAGGAAAATCCCAAAGCCTTTTATTCATATATAAGGAGCAAGAGGGTAACTAGAGAAAGGATTGGCCCACTCAAGGACAAAGGAGGAAAGTTATGCATGGAGTCAGAGAAAATGGGTGAGATTTTAAATGAGTACTTTGCATCGGTATTCACCGAGGAGAGGGACATGACGGATGTTGAGGTGAGGGACAGACGTTTGATTACTCTAGGTTATGTCGGCAAAAGGAGGGAGGTAGCGTTGGGTATTCTAAAAGGCATTAAGGTGGACAAGTCCCCAGGTCCGGATGGCACCTATCCCAGGTTGGTGTGGGAAGTCAGAGAGGAAATAGCTGGGGCCTTAACAGATATCTTTGCAGCATCCTTAAACACGGGTGAGGTCCCGGAGGACTGGAGAATAGCTAATGTTGTCCCCTTGTTTAAGAAGGGTAGCAGGGATAATCCAGGTAATTATAGACCGGTGAGCCTGAAGTCAGTGGTAGGGAATCGGCTGGAGAAGATATTGAGTGATAGGATCTATTCCCATTTGGAAGAAAATGAGCTTATCAGTGATAGGCAACATGGTTGTGTGCAGGGAAGGTCATGTCTTACCAACTTAATATAATTCTTTGAGGAAGTGACAAAGTTTATTGCTGAGGGAAGGGCTGTAGATGTCATATACATGGACTTCAGTAAGGCGTTTGATAAGGTCCCCCATGGTAGGCTGATGGAGAAAGTTAGTTCGCATGGGGTCCATGGTGTACTAGCTAGATGGATAAAGAACTGGCTGGGCAACAGGAGACAGAGAGTAGTAGTGAAACGAGTTTCTCAAAATGGAGACATGTGACCAGTGGTGTTCCAGAGGGATCCGTGCTGGGACAACTGTTGTTTGTGATATACATAAATGATTTGGATGAAAGTATAGGTGGTCTGATTAGCAAGTTTGCAGACGACACTAAGATTGGTGGAGTAACAGATAGTGAAGGGGACTGTCAGAGAATACAGCAGAATATAGATAGATTGGAGAGTTGGGCAGAGAAATGGCAGATGGAGTTCAATCAGGGCAAATGCGAGGTGATGAATTTTGGAAGATCCAATTCAAGAGTGAACTATACAGTAAATGGAAAAGTCCTGGGGAAAATTAATATACAGAGAGATTTGGGTGTTCAGGTCCATTGTTCCCTGAAGTTGGCAACGCAGGTAAATAGAGTGGTCAAGAAGGCATACGGCATGCTTTCCTTCATCGGACGGGGTATTGAGTACAAGAGTTGGCAGGTCATGTTACAGTTGTATAGGACTTTAGGTCGGCCACATTTGGAAAACTGCGTGCAGTTCTGGTCGCCACATTACCAAAAGGATGTAGATGCTTTGGAGAGGGTGCAGAGGAGATTCACCAGGATGTTGCCTGGTATGGGGGGCGCTAGCTATGAAGAGAGGTTGAGTAGATTAGGATTATTTTCATTAGAAAGACGGAGGTTGAGGGGGGACCTGATCGAGGTACAAAATCATGAGAGGCATAGACAGGGTGGATAGCAAAGAAGCTTTTTCCCAGAGTTGGGGATTCAATTACTAGGGGTCACAAGTTCAAATTGAGAGGGGAAATGTTTAGGGGGGATATGCGTGGAAAGTTCTTTACGCAGAGGGTGGTGGGTGCCTGGAACGCGTTGCCAGCGGAGGTGGTAGACGCGGGCACGATAGCGTCTTTTAAGATGTATCTAGACAGATACATGAATGGGCAGGAAGCAAGGAGATACAGACCCTCAGAAAATAGGCGACATGTTTAGATAGAGGATCTAGATCGGCGCAGGCTTGGAGGGCCGAAGGGCCTGTTCCTGTGCTGTAATTTTCTTTGTTCTTTTGATCAGTCCGCAGGCACTGAGGCAAACAAATATAAAAACACACACAGCGATCGGACTCCTGGCACTGAGACAGATGGATATACAAAGACACACAGATCAGACCCCAGGCACTGGGGCAGAGAGATAGACAAACACAACACACAGACCGATCGGACCCCAGGCTCTGAGGCAGAGAGATGTACAAACACTTTCACACACCGATCCGACCCCAGGAACTGAGGCAGACAGATATACCAATAGTCACAGACACTGACCGATCAGACCCCAGGCACTGAGGCACACAGATGCACAAAGACATAAACATTCCGATCAGATCGCAGACACTGATGCAGACAGATATACAAGCACTCACACACGCACACCAGTCCGACAACACGCACTGAGGCAGACAGATGAAAAACACATAAACAAATCGGTCAGACCACAGGCCCTGAGGCAGAGAGATATACAAACACAGAAACAGACACACCGATCAGTTCCCAGGCTCTGAGGCAGACAAATATACAAACACCCACATACAGACTGATCAGACTCCAGGCACTGAGGCAGACAGATTATGCAAACACACACACACCGATCAAACTCCAGGCACTGAGGCAGACAGATATACAAACACACACACACGCACTCCGATCAGACCCGAGGCACTGAGGCACACAGATGCACAAAGACATAAACATTCCGATCAGATCGCAGACACTGATGCAGACAGATATACAAGCACTCACACACGCACACCAGTCCGACAACACGCACTGAGGCAGACAGATGAAAAACACATAAACAAATCGGTCAGACCACAGGCCCTGAGGCAGAGAGATATACAAACACAGAAACAGACACACCGATCAGTTCCCAGGCTCTGAGGCAGACAAATATACAAACACCCACACACAGACAGATCAGACTCCAGGCACTGAGGCAGACAGATTATGCAAACACACACACACCGATCAAACTCCAGGCACTGAGGCAGACAGATATACAAACACACACACACACGCACTCCGATCAGACCCGAGGCACTGAGGCACACAGATGCACAAAGACATAAACATTCCGATCAGATTGCAGACACTGATGCAGACAGATATACAAGCACTCACACACGCACACCAGTCCGACAACACGCACTGAGGCAGACAGATGAAAAGCACATAAACAAATCGGTCAGACCACAGGCCCTGAGGCAGAGAGATATACAAACACAGAAACAGACACACCGATCAGTTCCCAGGCTCTGAGGCAGACAAATATACAAACACCCACACACAGACTGATCAGACTCCAGGCACTGAGGCAGACAGATTATGCAAACATACACACACCGATCAAACTCCAGGCACTGAGGCAGATAGATATACAAACACACACACACGCACACACCGATCAGAACGCAGGCACTGAGGTAGACAGATATACAAACACAGACACACACCGATCAGACCCCAGGCTCTGAGGCAGGCAGACAGAGAAATACACACAGACAGACCAATCAGACCCCAGACACTGAAGCAGACAGATGTACAAATACATACGTACACCATTCAGACCACAGGCACTGAGGCAGACAGATATACAAACACACACACACCGCTGAGAATGCATGCTCTGAGGCAGACAGATATACAAACACACATACCGATCAGATAACAGGCACTGAGCAAACAGATATACAAACACACGCACACACGCCGATCAGACTGCAGGTTCTGAGGCAGACAGATATGCAAGCAGACACACACGCCGATCTGACCCCAGGCAGTGTGACAGACAGATATACAAATGCACACCGATCAAGCACCAGTCACTGAGGTTGACAGATGTACAAACACTTACACACAGCGATCAGATCTCAGGCACTGAGGCAGACCGATATACAAACGCACACACAGACACATACCGATCAGTCCCCAGGCACTAATGACAGACAGATGCACAAACACATTCACACACTGATCGCGCACCAGGCACTGAGGCAGACAGATATACAAACGCTCACGCACACCAGTCAAACCCCAGGCACTCAGGCAGACAGATATACCATCACACACACAGACACACACACTCACTGATCATACCGCAGCCACTGAGACAGACAGATATACAAACACATACACACACCGATCAGACCCCAGCCACTGAGGCAGACAGATATACAAACACATACACAGACACACACACTCACTGATCATACCGCAGCCACTGAGACAGACAGATATACAAACACATACACACACCGATCAGACCCCAGGCACTTATGGCAGAAAAAGTACAAACACATTCACACACCGATCAGACCACAGGCACTGAGGCAGACAGATGTCCAAACACAGACACACACCGATCAGACCCCAGGCACTAATGGCAGACAGATATACAAGCACATAGACAAACCGATCAGACCAAGGCTCTGAAGCAGACAGATATACAAACACACACACACACACCGATCAAACCGCAGGCACTGAGGCAGACAGATATACAAACACACACACACACTCACACACACTCACACACACACACACACACACACACACACACACATAACGATCAGACCCCAGGCACTGAGGCAGACAGATATACAGACACAGAAACACACCGATCAGACCGCAGGCTCTCATTCGGACAGATATACAAACACAAACACACACACACGTACAAGCACAGACACATACACACACACTCATACACACACACACTAAATCCCACAGCGCAATACAGGTCTGAAACACAGAAATGTGCATACACAGACAAACACACACACTCATACACACATACGCACACACGTGCACATGCAAAATACAATCCGGGCCCGGAGACTCACAACCACGCTCACACAGACACATCTGCACAGACCATTACAAACACACACAGGCACGAAGACACAAAGCAGAACCCAGGCCATGAGACACACATACACTTACACAAACACATAGAGCACAACCCAGCCCCTGAGACAACCATCCCACCCCCCACCCACACACACACAGACACGCAAATTGGCACACACAAGCACAGATACAAACACACACAAACACACCTACACAGGCACAAACCCACAACCCAGGCCCTGAGACGAAAACACCCACTTACACACACACTCAGCCACACCCACCCACACACAGATACAGATACAGGCACAAACAAGCACACTCACATAGACGCGCACAGAGAGACACACACAGCACAGACCATTCCCTGGACAAACACAGTCCCTGAGACAATCCCAAATACAGATACAAACACACCCAAACACACCCACACGGGTACTCATACACACACACACACACACACACATACACACGCACACACACCGATCAGACCCCAGTTACTGAGCCAGCCAGAGACACAAACACATATGCAATCACACTTTCACACACAGACACACACTCAGTCCACACCCAGGCTAAGATCCAGAGTCACAGACACGTAAACACACACCAAAACACACATATTACTATCCAGGAACGCATGCGGGCGCACACATACCCAAACACAGAAATAATCCAGGCACTGAGCCATGCACACACACACACAGATTACAAAGCAGGTACTGAGGAACACACGTGCACACATACACACAAACACACAAACACACCACAGCTCGATACAGGTCTGAGACACAGACATACACGCGCACGTGCACACACACACACACACACACACACACACAAGACAGATATACACACACACAAAAATAAAAATACAAACACACACGCATACTCACGCACACATAGCCAAGGCCCTGAGACACATGCACAGACACTCACACAAACACTCCTTACATGTCAGTCACTGAGTCATATACAAGCAGACACACACACGCATACACACACGCACTCTTTACACGCCAGTCAGAGAGCCAAATACAAACAGACAAACAGACACTCATACACATACTATTTACACGCCAGTAACTTAGTGAGGTACAGCAGACACACACATCACACCCCAGGCACTGAGCCAGAAATGCAGACGCACACATGAAGAAGCAAAGCACTGCTCCGCCCCTGACACACACACACACACACACATAGATG
This sequence comes from Heterodontus francisci, assembly GCF_036365525.1. Classification (NCBI taxonomy): domain Eukaryota; kingdom Metazoa; phylum Chordata; class Chondrichthyes; order Heterodontiformes; family Heterodontidae; genus Heterodontus; species Heterodontus francisci. The sequence goes on from NW_027140635.1 coordinate 3,002,623, forward strand.
CAAACACACGGAAACATACCCACACAGGCAAACACACACAGCACAGCACCCAGAACCTGAGACACATGCACATTGACATATGCACACACATATCAAAACACAGGCCCCACGAGACACACACACCCGCACGTGTAAAAATACAAACACACACACACAAATACATACACATCAACACACACATGCACACACACATGAAGATACAAAGCACAACTCAGGCCTGGGATTCACACACACTAACACATTTACATGCACATGCGCACACACATACAGACTATAAATTAGGCATGCAGGCACACACACACACTCACAGTCTCTCTCTCTCTCTCACACGCACACACACACTCACACATACGCACGCACACACACAGATCGCACCCCAGGCATTGAGACAGACATACAAATAAACACATGCACACACGCCACAGCCCAGGCCCTGAAATACACAGACAAACAAACTGCGCAACAGAATGACTGAGATGCACACATACACACACACAGACGCACACACACAGCACAACCCAAGCCCTGAGACAAACCCTCACGCAGACACACACACGCCTGTGCACACACGCACGCACACATATATATACACACACACACACGCATAGACACGCACATACAAGCAGCACACAACACAACCCAGCCATGATAAACACACACATGCACATGGGCATATACAAACGCGCACACGCAGAGCATACATCACACCCCAGGCACTGAGCATGGCACACACACACACCAACTCGCACACAGACAACACACCCAGAGCTCATACCCCAGGCCCTAAGCCAGACACACACGCACACACACAGAGCCCAGGACGAGCGCCATATACACACAAACACAGACAAACATGAGAGAGATTCACGGTTGGTGTGTTGTCTCCCAGCTGCCAGGGTTCGTGATGTCTCGGATCGTCTTTTTGGTATCCTTAAGGGGGAGGGGGAGCAGCCCCAAGTCGTGGACAACACAGGCACCAACGACATAGGTAGGAAGAGAGATGGGGATTAAAGGGAGCGAGGGTGGAAGCTTAGAGCGAGAACAAACAGAGTTGTTATCTCTGGGTTGTGGCCCGTGCTACGTGCTAGCGAAGGGAGGAATAGGGAGAGAGCGGAGTTGAACACGTGGCTGCAGGGATGGTGTAGGAGGGAGGGTTTTGGTTTCCTGGATAATTGGGGCTCCTTCTGGGGTAGGTGGGACCTCTACAAACAGGATGGTCTTCACCTGAACCAGAGGGGTACCAATATCCTGAGAGGGGAGATTTGCTAGTGCTCTTTGGAGGGGTTTAAACTAATTCAGCAGGGGGATGGGAACCTAAATTGTAGTTCCAGTGTACAGGATGTTGAGAGTAGTGAGGTCAGGGATAAGGTTACAAGGACGCAAGAGGGCACTGGCAAGCAAGAACGTGGCGAAAGTGTGTCTACTTCAACGCCAGGAACATCCGGAATAAGGTGGGTGAGCTTGCAGCATGGGTTGGTACCTGGGATCTCGATGCAGTGGCCATTTCGGAGACATAGGTAGAGCAGGGACAGGAACGGATGTTGCAGGTTCCCGGATTTAGATGTTTCAGTAAGAACAGAGAAGATGGTAAAAGAGGGGTGGTGGGGGGGGGGGGGGTGGTGTGGCATTGTTAATCAAGGAGAGCATTACGGCGGCAGAAAGGACGTTTGAGGACTCGTCTACTGAGGTAGTATGGGCCGAGGTTAGAAACAGGAGAGGAGAGGTCACCCTGTTGGGAGTTTTCTATAGACCTCCGAATAGTTCCAGAGATGTAGAGGAAAGGATAGCGAAGATAATTCTCGACAGGAGCGAGAGTAACAGGGTAGTTGTTATGGGGGACTTTAACTTTCCAAATATCGACTGGAAATACTATAGTTCGAGTACTTTAGATGGGTCAGTTTTTGTCCAGTGTGTGCAGGAGGGTTTTCTGACACAGTATGTAGACAGGCCAACCAGGGGCGATGCCACATTGGATTTGGTACTGGGTAATGAACCCGGCCAGGTGTTAGATTTAGATGTAGGTGAGCACTTTGGTGATAGTGATCACAATTCGGTTAGGTTTACCTTAGCGATGGGCAGGGACAGGTATATAACGCAGGGCAAGAATTATAGCTGGGGGAAAGGAAATTATGATGCGATGAGGCAAGATTTAGGATGCGTAGGATGGGGAAGGAAACTGCAGGGGATGGGCACAATCGAAATGTGGAGCTTATTCAAGGAGCAGCTACTGCGTGTCCTTGATAAGTATGTACCTGTGAGGCAGGGAGGAAGTTGTCGAGCGAGGGAGCCGTGGTTTACTAAAGATGTTGAAGCGCTTGTCAAGAGGAAGAAGAAGGATTATGTTAGGATGAGACGTGAAGGCGCAGTTAGGGCGCTTGAGAGTTACAAGCTAGCCAGGAAGGATCTAAAGGGAGAGCTAAGAAGAGCGAGGAGATGACACGAGAAGTCATTGGCGGATAGGATCAAGGAAAACCCTGAGGCTTTCTATAGGTATATCAGGAATAAAAGAATGACGAGAGTTAGATTACTGCCAATCAAGGATAGTAGTGGGAAGTTGTGTGTGGATTCAGAGGAGATAGGGGAAGCGTTAAATGAATATTTTTCGTCAGTATTTTTAGTAGAGAAAGAAAATGTTGTCGAGGAGAATACTGAGATACAGACTACTAGGCGAGATGGGATTGAGGTTCACAAGGAGGAGGTGTTAGCAATTTTGGAAAGAGTGAAAATAGATAAATCCCCTGGGCCAGGTGGGATTTATCCTAGGATTCTCTGGGAAGCCAGGGATGAGATTGCAGAGCCTTTGTCCTTGATCTTTATGTCGTCATTGCCGACAGGAATAGTGCCGGAAGACTGGAGGATAGCAAATGTTGTCCCCTTGCTGAAGAAGGGGAGTAGAGACATCCCTGGTAATTATAGACCTGTGAGCCTTACTTCGGTTGTGGGTAAAATGTTGGAAAAGTTTATAAGAGATAGGATTTATAATCATCTTGAAAAGAATAAGTTCATTAGCGATAGTCAGCACGGTTTTGTGAAAGGTAGGTCGTGCCTCACAAACCTTATTGAGTTTTCTGAGAAGGTGACCAAACATGTGGATGAGGGTAAAGCAGTGGATGTGGTGTATATGGATTTTAGTAAGGCGTTTGATAAGGTTCGCCATAGTAGGCTATATCAGAAAATACGGAAGTATGGGATTGAATGTGATTTAGTGCTTTTGATCAGAAATTGGCGAGCTGAAAGAAGACAGAGGGTGGTGATTGATGGCAAATGTTCATCCTGGAGTTTAGTTACTAGTGGTGTACCGCAAGGATCTGTTTTGGGGCCACTGCTGTTCGTCATTTTTATAAATGACCTGGATGAGGGTGCAGAAGGGTGGGTTAGTAAATTTGCGGATGACACGAAGGTCGGTGGAGTTGTGGATAGTGCCGAAGGATGTTGGAGGTTACAGAGGGACATAGATAGGCTGCAGAGCTGGGCTGAGAGATGGCAAATGGAGTTTTATGGGGAAAAGTGTGAGGTGATTCACTTTGGAAAGAGTAACAGGAATGCAGAATACTGGGCTAATGGGCAGATTCTTGGTAGTTTAGATGAGCAGACTTGGTGTCCAGGTTCATAAATCCCTGAAAGTTGCCACCCAGGTTAATAGGGCTGTTAAGAAGGCATATGGTGTGTTAGCTTTTATTAGTAGGGGGATCGAGTTTCGGAGCCACGAGGTCATGCTGCAGCTGTACAAAACTCTGGTGAGGCCGCACCTGGTGTATTGCGTGCAGTTCTGGTCACCGCATTATAGGAAGGATGTGGAAGCTTTGGAAAGGGTGCAGAGGAGATTTACTAGGATGTTGCCTGGTATGGAGGGAAGGTCTTACGAGGAAAGGCTGAGGGACTTGAGGTTGTTTTCGTTAGAGAGAAAGAGGAGGAGAGGTGACTTAATAGAGACATATAAGATAATCAGAGGGTTAGATAGGGTGGATAGTGAGAGTCTTTTTCCTCAGTTGGTGATGGCAAACACGTGGGGACATAGCTTTAAGTTGAGGGGTGATAGGTATTGGACAGATGTCAAACACACATGCACATCACAACAGAGACACTGAGCCAGTCACAAACCCACGCACACAGTTCACACCTCAGGCACTAAGCTAGGGACACACACACACACACACACATATATCACACCCCAGGTAGTGACACACAAGCAAACGCATGCACACACATCACAGCCCAGACCCTGAAACCTACAGACACACAAACTGCACAACATAATGACACACACACGCACACACGGACACACATACACAAACACACAGATATATACACACAAACATACACGCGCACGCACGCAAACATGCACTCACACTCAGATCTGACCCCAGACACTGAGTCATAGAGATATGCAAACACACAACACACAATCACACACACACACACACACACACACACACACTCACAGACCGATAAGACCACAGACACTGAACCAAACGGATATAACACACACGCACAAACACACCTACGCACACACAGAAAAACATACACAAAAGAGGCACACACACACACGCACACACACACCGATCAGACACCAGGCACTGAGGCAGACACATATACAAGCACATATACACAAACACAGACAGTCACACGCACACACACACACACTCTCTCAGACACACACATTCTCTCTGTCACACATACTTGCCCTTTCGCTGTCTCACATGCGTACTCTCACAAACACACACTCTCTCTCTCGTTCTCTCTCTCTCTCGCGCGCACACACACACACACACACACTTTCTCTCTGTCACACACGTAATCACTCTCTCAGACGAAGTCACACACCCACACACAGACATTCTCAAACACACACACACGCTATCTCTCATACACACACTCTCAGACAGGAACACGCACATGCACACACTCTCTCTGACACATACACACGCCACACACACACTCTCTCTCAGAGACACACACGCTCTGTCAGTTGTGCACACGCTCTCACACACACATACACACTCTCGCTCTCTCCCTCACAAACACACAAACACATGCTCGGTCACACACGCGAACATACAAACTCACACCCAAACACACAAACTCGCTCTTATGCACACACAAACGCTCTGTCACACGCGCACACGCTCACACACACACAAGCACACACTCTCTCGCTCTCTCTGCCACACACACAATCACTGTCTCAGACACAGGCACAGACCCACACACACACATGCTCTCTCCCACACCATCACTCTATCGGACACGCACATACACATACTCGCGGTCTCTCTCACTCTCACACACACACGTGCACATACTCTCTCACACACACACACCAACTGTCTCTCACACACACACTCACACACGCGCACACAAACACACACACAAACACACAGATCACACCCATTCTCTCTCTCACAAACACACGCTCGGTCACACACACGCACATACAAACACACACACACACAAACACACACACTCGCTCTAAGACACACACATGCTCTGTCACACGTGCACACGCTCACACACACGCAAACATACACACGCACACACACTCTCTCACTCTGCCAAGCTCAATCTCTCAGACACAGGCACAGACATGCACACACACTCTCAGACACACACAAACGCTCTCTCACACTTAGATGCTCTTTCGCTTTCTAACACGCACACTCTCACACACACACACTCTCTCTCCGTCACACTCACGCAATCACTCTCTCAGACAAAGGCACACACCCACACACAGACACTCCCAAATACATAAACGCTCACACACTCTCAGACACGCACACACACACATACACGCTCTCTCTCACACACACACACATGCTCTCTCTCTCTCACACATACACATACTCTCTCTTTCACACATATGCATACACTGTCTCTCTCTCTCTCACACACACACACACACTCACACACACACAGACGCAAACACTGTCTCTCTCTCACACACTCACAGGCACACACACACTCTCTATCTCTGCCACACACACACACACACGCACAGTATCTCTCTCTCACACGCACAAACACACACACACTCAGACACAGACCCTCTCTCTATATCTCTCACACACACACGCTATCTCTCACACACACACACTCTCAGACAGGAACACGCACATACACACACTCTCTCTCCCTCTGACACACACACACGCCACACACACACTCTCTCTCAGACACACACACGCTCTGTCAGTTGTGCACACGCTCTCACACACATACACACTCTCGCTCTCTCCCTCACAAACACACAAACACATGCTCGTTCACACACGCGAACATACAAACTCACACCCAAACACACAAACTCGCTCTCATGCACACACAAACGCTCTGTCACACGCGCACACGCTCACACACACACAAGCACACACACACACACTCTCGTGCTCTCTCTGCCACACACACAATCACTCTCTCAGACACAGGCACAGACCCACACACACACATGCTCTCTCCCACACCATCACTCTCTATCGGACACGCACACACACATACTCGCGGTCTCTCTCACTCTCACACACACACGTTCACATACTCTCTCACACACACACACACACCGACTGTCTCTCACACACACACTCACACACGCACACACAAACACACACACAAACACACAAATCACACCCATTCTCTCTCTCACAAACACACGCTCGGTCACACATGCGCACATACAAACACACACACACACAAATACACACACTCGCTCTAAGACACACACATGCTCTGTCACACGTGCACACGCTCACACACACGCAAACATACACACGCACACACACTCTCTCACTCTGCCAAGCTCAATCTCTCAGACACAGGCACAGACACGCACACACACTCTCAGACACACACAAACGCTCTCTCACACTTAGATGCTCTTTCGCTTTCTAACACGCACACTCTCACACACACACACTCTCTCTCCGTCACACTCACGCAATCACTCTCTCAGACAAAGGCACACACCCACACACAGACACTCCCAAATACATACACGCTCACACACTCTCAGACACGCACACACACACATACACGCTCTCTCTCACACACACACACATGCTCTCTCTCTCTCACACATACACATACTCTCTCTTTCACACATATGCATACACTGTCTCTCTCTCTCTCTCACACACACACACACTCACACACACACACAGACGCAAACACTGTCTCTCTCTCACACACTCACAGGCACACACACACTCTCTATCTCTGCCACACACACACACACACGCACAGTATCTCTCTCTCACACGCACAAACACACACACACTCAGACACACACCCTCTCTCTATATCTCTCACACACACACACGCTATCTCTCACACACACACTCTCAGACAGGAACACGCACATACACACACTCTCTCTCTCTCTGACTCGCACACACGCCACACACACACTCTCTCTCAGACACACACACGCTCTGTCAGTTGTGCACACGCTCTCACACACACATACACACTCTCGCTCTCTCCCTCACAAACACACAAACACATGCTCGGTCACACACGCGAACATACAAACTCACACCCAAACACACAAACTCGCTCTCATGCACACACAAACGCTCTGTCACACGCGCACACGCTCACACACACACAAGCGCACACACACACACTCTCTCGCTTTCTCTGCCACACACACAATCACTCTCTCAGACACAGGCACAGACCCACACACACACATGCTCTCTCCCACACCATCACTCTCCATCTGACATGCACACACACATACTTGCGGTCTCTCTCACTCTCACACACACACGTGCACATACTCTCTCACACACACACACACACACCGACTGTCTCTCACACACACACTCACACACGCGCACACAAACACACACACAAACACACAAATCACACCCATTCTCTCTCTCGCAAACACACGCTCGGTCACACACGCGCACATACAAACACACACACACACAAACACACACACTCGCTCTAAGACACACACATGCTCTGTCACACGTGCACACGCTCACACACACGCAAACATACACACGCATACACACTCTCTCATTATGCCAAGCTCAATCTCTGAGACACAGGCACAGACACGCACACACACTCTCAGACACACACAAACGCTCTCTCACACTTAGATGCTCTTTCGCTTTCTAACACGCATACTCTCACACACACACACTCTCTCTCCGTCACACTCACGGAATCACTCTCTCAGACAAAGGCACACACCCACACACAGACACTCCCAAATACATACACGCTCACACACTCTCAGACACGCACACACACACATACACGCTCTCTCTCACACACACACACATGCTCTCTCTCTCACACATACACATACTATCTCTTTCACACATATGCATACACTGTCTCTGTCTCTCTCTCTCTCACACACACACTCACACACAGACACAAACACTGTCTCTCTCACACACACACAGGCACACACACACTCTCTATCTCTGCCACACACACACACACACGCACAGTATCTCTCTCTCACATGCACAAACACACACACACTCAGACACACTCCCTCTCTCTATATCTCTCACACACACACACTCTCTCTCTCACACAAACACACACGTACACATGCTGTCTCTCTCAGACACACACACACAGACACATGCGCTGTTACAAGCGGGCATTACACAGACACACACACACACCCTCTGCCACACACGCGCACTCTCTCTTTCACACACACTCTCTCTCGCTCTCACACGCACGTACACACACACACTTGACATGCACAAGCTCTCTCTCTGACACGCATACACGCACACCCACTCTCAGCCACACACACACACTCGCTCTTTCACACACACAGACATATACACAAACACACTCTCTCTCTCTCTCACACAAACAAACACACACGCACAAACACTCCCAGACACACTCACACACTCTCTCTCACACAAATACATGCGTACACATGCTCTCTCTCACACGCACACACAAGCTCTCTCACTCTCTCTCACACGCACACTCTCAGATGCACTCACGTACACACTGTCTCTCAGATGCTCACACGCATGCTCTCTCTCACTCACACACACGCACACACACCTTCTCTCTTTCACACATGCTCTCTCTCTCTCTCAGCCACACACACACTCACACGCTCTCTCTCACACAGACACACACACACACGTTCTCACTCTCTCTCCCTCTCACACACACACGCTCTCAGACACACACGCTCTCAGACACACATACACACTCTCAGACACGGACACACTCTCTCTCTCTCACACGCGCACACGCACACACAGACACACACGCACTCTCTCTCTCTCACACACACACACACACTCTCTTTCACAAACACACAAACACACACATACACATGCTCTCTCACACACACACAAGCTCTCTCTCAGATGCACTCACGTACACACTCTCTCTCGGACGCACACACGCATGCTCTCTCTCTGACACACTCTCGCTCTCTCTCACACACACATGCTCTCTCTCTCACACACAAAGTCGGACACACAAATACACTGCCTCTCTCTCACACAAACAAACACACACACATACACTCTCAGACACACTCGCTCACTCTCTCTCATACAAACACACACGTACACATGCTCTCTCTCACACACACACAAGCTCTCACAAGCTCTCTGATACACACACACTGACAAACACACACACTCTCTCACAAACACACACACTCTCTCTCTCACACACGCACGCACACACACTAACACACTCTCTCCGACACGCTCTCTCTCTATCTCACACACACACACAAACACAAACACACACACACTCTCTCTCTCAGCCAGACACACACACACACTCTCTCTCAGCCAGACGCACTCTCTCTCTCTCCCTCTCTCTCACACACACACGCACGCACACTGTCTCTCTCTCTCTGTCACGCATCACACACACACACACAAACACACAAATCACACCCATTCTCCCTCTCACAAACACACGCTCGGTCACACACGCGCACATACAAACACACATACACACAGACACACCTTCACACACACACACTCTCTCTCTCACACACACACATACACACACACTCTCTCTCTCACACACACACATGCACTCTCTCTCTCAGCCTCACACACACACACGCTCTCTCTCACACAAACACAATCTCTCTCTCTCTCAGCCACACACGCACACTCTCTGCCTCTCAGTCACACACACGCACGCGCTCTCTCTCTCTCTCTCACACAAACACATACACACATACTCTCTCTCTCTCAGACACACAGACGCTCTCACTCACTCTCTCACACACATACACACAGACACACCTTCACACACACACACTCTCTCTCTCTCACACACACATACTCTCTCTCACACACATACATGCACTCTCTCCCTCAGCCTCACACACACGCACGCTCTCTCACACAAACACACACACACACACACACCGTCTCTCTCTCACACACACACAATCTCTCTCTCTCTCTCTCACACACACACACACACACAGTCTCTCTCTTTCACACACACATATTCTCTCTGTCAGCCACAAACACACACACACACACATACATACGCTCTCTCTCTCTCACTCTCACACGCGCACACACACATGCTCTCTCTCTCGCACACACACGCACATACACACGGTCTCTCCCTTTCTCACACACACCAACTCTCTCTCAGCCACACACACACACTCTTTCTCTTTCACAAACACACACTCTCTCTCTCTTTCTCACAGGCAAGCACACACCCACACACACACACACACGCTCTCCCTCTCTTACGCACACACGCACACACACACTCTCTCTCACACACACACACAAGCACACAGTCTCTCTTTTTCACACACACGCACACAAACACGGACTCTCTCTTTCACACACACACACTCTATCTCAGCCACACACAAACACACTCACTCTCTCTATCTCTTTCACACCAACAAGACACCCACACGCACACTCTCTGACACACTCTCTCTCAGACACACACATGCTCTCTCTATCTCTCTCGCACACACACTCAGACACACACACGCTCTGTCTCTCTCACACACACATACTCAGACACACACACGCTCTCTTTCTCACGCACAAACACACGCTCACTCTCACACACACACACACACACTCTCAACCACACACACACTCTCTCTCTTTCACACCCACACACACTCTCTCTCTCGCTATCACACACACGCTCACTCTCTCAGCCACGCACACACCCTCTCTCGCTCACACACACACACTATCTCTCTCTCAGCTACACACACATACACAAACAGGCTCTCTTTCTCTCACACACACACGATCTCTCTCAGCCACACACATCCTCTCTCTGCCTCTCAGCCATACACACACATGCTCTCTCTCTCTCACTCTCTCTCTCTCTCTCTCTCTCACACACACACACACACGCACTCTCACACACACGCGTTCTCTGTTTCACACACACACACACACACACACACACGCTCTCAGCCACAAACTCATACACACACGCTCCCTCTCTCCCTTCACGCACACACACGATCGCTCTCTTTCACACACACACACACAATCTCTGTCTCTCTGTCTCTCTGTCTGTCACATGCACACGCACACACACACAGACGCGCTCTCACTCTCATGCACACACTCACACATTCTCTCTCTCAGCCACACACACTGTCTCTTTCACAACCACAGCCAACCACACACATTCACTCTGACACACTCTCTCCCTCTCTCACACGCACACACTCACTCTCTCTTACATACTCTCTCTCTGTATCACACACTGACACAAAATCTCTCACTCTCTCACACACACACACACACACACACTCTCTCTCTTTCACACACACATATTCTCTCTCTATCAGCCACAAACACACACACACACACGCTCTCTCTCTCTCACTCTCGCACACGCACACGCACACATGCTCTCTCTCTCTCTCTCAAACACACACACGCACATACACATGATCTCTTCCTTTCTCACACACACAAACTCTCTCTCAGCCACACACACACACTCTTTGTCTTTCACAAACACACTCTCTCTCTCTTTCTCACATGCATGCACACAAACCCACACACACACACTCGCTCTCTCTTACGCACACACGCACACACACTCTCTCTCTCACAAACACACGCACAGTCTCTCCTTCACACACACACACTCTCTCAGTCACAAACAAATACACACACGCTCTCTCTCACACACACACACACGCACACACATACACACGGTCTCTCCCTTTCTCACACACACAAACTCTTTCTCAGCCACACACACACTCTTTGTCTTTCACAAACACACTCTCTCTATCTATATCTTTCTCACATGCATGCACACACCCACACACACTCTCTCTTGCGCACAGATGCACACACACTCTCTCTCACACCCACACACGCACACAGTCTCTCTCTTTCACACGCACACACTCTCTCTCAGTCACAAACAAATACACACACGCTCTCTATCTCACACACACATATGCACAAAAACAGGGACTGTCTCTTTCACACACACACTCTATCTCTCAGCCACACACACACACACTCTCTCTCTTTCACACACACACACACTCACTCTATCTCTTTCACACCCACAGACACCCACACGCACACTCTGACAAACTCTCTCTCAAACACACACATGCTCTCTCTCTCTCTCACACACACACACACAGACATTCACACACGCTCTCTCTCTCTCACACACACACACACACACACACACGCTCCCTCTTTCTCACACACACACGCTCTCTCTCAGCCACACGCACACTCTCTCTCTTTCACACCCACACACACTCTGACACATTCTCTCTCTCGCTATCACACACATGCTCGCTCTCTCAGCCACGCACACACCCTCTCTCGCTCACACACACACACTATCTCTCTCAGCCACACACACACGCTCTCTCTTAGCCACACACATCCTCTCTCTGCCTCTCAGCCATGCACACATTTGCTCTCTCTCACTCACACACACTCACACACACACACACACTCACACACACACAGTCTCTGTTTCACACACACACTCTCTCTCAGCCACAAACACATACGCACACGCTCCCTCTCTCCCTCTCACACACACACACACACACGGTCGCTCTCTTTCACACACACACACTCTCTCTCTCTCTGTCTCTCTCTCTGTCACACGCACACGCACATGCACACACACACTCAGACACAAACGCGCTCTCACTCTCACACACCTTCACACACACACACACACACGCACACACACACAGTCTCTCTCTCAGCCACACACACTTTCTCTTTCACAACCACACCCACACACACATACAAAGAACAAAGAACAAAGAACAAAGAACAAACAAAATTACAGCACAGGAACTGGCCCTTCGGCCCTCCAAGCCTGCGCCGGTCCAGATCCTCTATCTAAACATGTCGCCTATTTTCTGAGGGTCTGTATCTCTTTGCTTCCTTCCCATTCATGTATCTGTCTAGATACATCTTCAAAGACGCTATCGTGCCCGCGTCTACCACCTCCGCTGGCAACGCGTTCCAGGCACACATCACCCTCTGCAGAAGGAACTTTCCACGTATATCCCCCTTAAACTTTTCCCCTCTCACTATGAACTCGTGAACCCAGTGATTTTTCCCCACTCTGGGAAAAAACTTCTTGCTATCCACCCTGTCAATACCTATCATGATTTTCTACACCTCAATCAGGTCCCCCCTCAACCTCCGTCTTTCTAATGAAAATAATCCTAATCTGCTCAACCTCTCGTCATAGCTAGCGCCCTCCATACCAGGCAACATCCTGGTGAACCTCCTCTGCACCCTCTCCAAAGCATCTACATCCTTTTGGTAATGTGGCGACCAGAACTGCACGCAGTATTCCAAGTGTGGCCGAACCAAAGTCTTATACAACTGTAACATGACCTGCCAACTCTTGTACTCAATACCCCGTCCGACGAAGGAAAGCATGCCGTATGCCTTCTTGACCACTCAATTGACCTGCGTTGCCACCTTCAGGGAACAATGGACCTGAACACCCAAATCTCTCTGGACATCAATTTTCCCCAGGACTTTACCATTTACTGTATATTTCACTCTTGAATTAGATCTTCCAAAATGCATCACCTCGCATTTGCCCTGATTGAACCCCATCTGCCATTTCTCTGCCCAATTCTCCAATCGAACTATATTCTGCTGTATTCTCTGACAGTCCCCTTCACTATCTGCTATTCCACCAATCTTAGTGTCGTCTGCAAACTTGCTAATCAGACCACCTATACTTTCCTCCAAATCATTTATGTATATCACAAACAACAGTGGTCCCAGCACGGATCACTGTGGAACACCACTGGTCACACATCTCCATTTTGAGAAACTCCCTTCCACTGCTACTCTCTGTCTCCTGTTGCCCAGCCAGTTCTTTATCCATCTAGCTAGTACACCACGGATGCCATGCGACTTCACTTTCTCCATCAGCCTACCATGGAGAACCTTATCAAACGCCTTACTGAAGTCCATGGATATGACATCTACAGCCCTTCCCTCAGCAATCAACTTTGTCACTTCCTCAAAGAATTCTATTAAGTTGGTAAGACATGACCTTCCCTGCACAAAACCATGTTGCCTATCACTGATAAGCCCATTTTCTTCCAAATGGGAATAGATCCTATCCCTCAGTATCTTCTCCAGCAGCTTCCCTACCACTGACATTTGGCTCTTAAACAAGGGGACAACATTAACAATTTTCCAGTCCACCGGGACCTCACCCGTGTTTAAGGATGTTGCAAAGATATCTGTTAAGGCCCCATCTATTTTCTCTCTCGCTTCCCACAGAAACCTGGGATAGATCCCATCCGGACCTGGGGACTTGTCCACCATAATGCCTTTTAGAATACCAAACACTTCCTCCCTCCTTATGCCGACATAACCGAGATTAATCAAACATCTGTTCCTAACGTCAACATCCGTCATGTCCCTCTCCTCGGTGAATACCGATGCAAAGTACTCGTTTAGAATCTCAACCATTTTCTCTGACTCCACGCACAACTTTCCTCCTTTGCTCTTGAGTGGGCCAATCCTTTCTCTTGTTACCCTCTTGCTTCTTATATATGAATAAAAGGCTTTGGGATTTTCCTTAACCCTGTTTGCTGAAGAAATTTCATGACCTCTTTTAGCCCTCTTAATTCCTCGTTTCAGATTGGTCCTACATTCCCGATATTCTTTCAAAGTTTCGTCTTTC
The DNA here is from genome assembly GCF_036365525.1 of Heterodontus francisci. Lineage (NCBI taxonomy): Eukaryota > Metazoa > Chordata > Chondrichthyes > Heterodontiformes > Heterodontidae > Heterodontus > Heterodontus francisci. The sequence goes on from NW_027140635.1 coordinate 3,017,818, forward strand.
TTCAGCCGCCTAGATCTTATGTATGCTTCATTTTTCCTCTTAGCTAGTCTCACAATTTCACCTGTCATCCATGGTTCCCTAATCTTGCCATTTCTATCCCTCATTTTCACAGGAACATGTCTCTCCTGCACGCTAATCAACCTCTCTTTAAAAGCCTGCCACATACCACATATGGATTTACCTTCAAACAGCTGCACCCAATCTACATTCCCCAGCTGCTGCCGAATTTTGGTATAGTTGGCCTTCCCCCAATTTAGCACTCTTCCTTTCGGACCACTCTCCGCTTTGTCCATGAGTATTCTAAAACTGACGGAATTGTGATCACTATTCCCAAAGTAGTCCCCTACTGAAACTTCAAACACCTGGCCGGGCTCATTCCCCAACACCAGGTCCAGTATGGCCCTTCCCGAGTTGGACTATTTACCTATTGCTCTAAAAAACTCTCCTGGATACTCCTTACAAATTCTGCTCCATCTAGACCTCTAACACTAAGTGAATCCCAGTCAATGTTGGGAAAATTAAAATCTCCTATCACCACCACCCTGTTGCGACTACATCTTTCCATAATCTGTTTACATATTTGTGCCTCTATCTCACGCTCGCTGTTGGGAGGCCTGTAGTGCAGCCCCAACATTGTTACCGCACCCTTCCTATTTCTGAGTTCTGCCCATATTGCATCACAGCTCGAGTCCTCCATAGTGCCTTCCTTCAGCACAGCTGTGATATCCTCTTTGACCAGTAATGCAACTCCTCCACCCCTTTTACCTCCCTCTCTATCCCGCCTGAAGCATCGGTATCCTGGGATATTTAGTTGCCAATCATGCCCTTCCCTCAACCAAGTATCAGTAATAGCAATAACATCATACTCCCAGGTACTAATCCAAGCCCTATGTTCATCTGCCTGACCTACTACACTTCTTGCATTAAAACAAATGCACCTCAGACCACCAGTCCCTTTGCGTTCATCATCTGCTCCCTGCCTACTCTTCCCCTTAGTCATGCTGATCTCATTATCTAGTTCTTACAGGCTTTAGTTACTACCTCCTGACTGTCCACTGACCTCGTCATTTAGTTCCCATCCCCCTGCCACATTAGTTTAAACCCTCCCCAACAGCATTCGCAAAAGCACCCTCAAGGACATTGGTTCCAGTCCGTCCCAGGTGTAGACCGTCCAATTTGTAATGGTCCCACCTCCCCCAGAACCGGTCCCAATGTCCCAAAAATCTGAACCCCTCCTTCTTGCACCATCTCTCAAGCCACGCATTCATCCTGACTATTCCTTCATTTCTACTCTGACTTTCACGTGCCACTCGTAGCAACCCTTAGATTACTACCTCTGAGGTCCTACTTTTTAACTTGACGCCGAACTCCCTAAATTCTGCTTGTCGGACCTCGTCCCGTTTTTTACCTATATCATTGGTCCCTATGTGTACAACGACAACTGGCTGTTCACCCTTCCACTTCAGAATGTTCTGCAGCCGATCTGAGACATCCCTGACCTGAGCACCTGGGAGGCAATATACAATTAGGGAGTCTCGTTTTCGACCACGGAACCGCCTATCTACTCCCCTGACAGTCGAATCCCCTATGACTATAGCCTCTCCTCTCTTTTACCCGCCCTTCCGAACAGCAGAGCCAGCCACGGTGCCATGAACCTGGCTATTGCTTCCTTCCCCTGGTGAATCATCTCCCTCAACAGTATCGAAAACGGTATACCTGTTTTGGAGGGAGATGACCGCAGGGGACTCCTGCACTGCCTTCCTGCTCTTTCTCTGCCTTTTGGTCACCCATTCTCTTTCTCCCTCAGCAATCCTAATCTGCGGTGTGACCAATTCGCTAAACGTGCTATCCACGACCTCCTCAGCATCGTGGATGCTCGAAAGTGAGTCCACCCGCAGCCCCAGAGCCGTCATGCGGTCTAACAAGAGCTGCAGCTGGGCACACATCCTGCACGTGAAGGAGTCAAGGACATTGGCCGTGTCTCTGAGCTCCCACATTGAGCAAGAGGAGCATGACACGGGTCTGAGATCCCCTGCCATTTTTAATCTTAAACTTAACTTAGTTAAATGAAAAAGGAACGAAAACATTTTACCAATCACACGATAAAAAAAAAAGAGAAATAGAAAAAGCCTTACCTTATCTACACACCACCGAGTCCTTTTTTTTGGTTGGAGGAGGAGGCCGAAAACAAAAGGAAATTAAGTTTACTTTGAAACTGACCTTCCCAGCTGCTCGCTCGCTGCTGCTGCAATGAAAAGTGGGCCAATCCTTTCTCCAGTTACCCTCTTGTTCCTTATATATGAATAAAAGGCTTTGGGATTTTCCTTAACCCTGTTTGCTAAAGATATTTCATGACCCCTTTTAGCCCTATTAATTCCTTGTTTCCGACACACACGCTCTCTTTCTCTCTCACACACACACTCTCTCTCAGCCACACACATCCTCTCTCTGCCTCTCAGCCATACACACACATGTTCACTCTCTCTCACTCTCTCTCTCGCACACACACTTTCTCTCAGCCACAAACACACACACATACGCTCCCTCTCTCCCTCTCACACACACAAACACACACACGCTCTCTCTCTCTCAAACACACACATACGCACAGACACACACACTCAGACACAAACGCGCTCTCACTTTCACACACACTCACACACATACTCACACACACAGCCTCTCTCACAGCCACACACTCTCTCTTTCACAACCACAGCCACCCACACACATTCACTCTCTGACACACTCTCTCCCTCTCACACGCACACACACACATACTCTCTCTGACATGCTCTCTCTTTCTATCACAAAAAGACACAGTCTCTCTCTCTCACATACACAGACACAAACACACATACACACATACTCTGTCTCTCTCTCTCACACACAGACGCTATCTCACTCACTCTCACACACGCACACGCACACACACAGACCTTCAAACACACACTCTCTCTCTCACAAGCACACACACACACACTCTCGCTGACATACTCTCTCTCTCTACCGCACACAGACACAGTGTCTCTCTCTCTTTCTCTCTCACACACACACACTCTCCCTCTCTCTATCTCTCTGTCCCTCGCACACATACACACACACTGGTCTCTCTCTCTCAGCCACAAACACTATCTCTCTCTCCTTCTGCCACACACACACTATTTCTCTCTCTGCCACACCCACACACACTCTGTCTCACACCACACAGACTCTCTGCCTCTCAGCCACACACACACACACTCTCTCTCTCTCTCTCTCACCCACACACATTCTCTGCCTCCCAGCTACACACACACACTCACACACAGAGTGTGTGTGTGAGTGTGTGTGTGTGTGTCTGAGAGAGTGTGTGTGTGTGAGAGTGAGAGAGGGAGAGTGTGTGTGTGAGTGAGAGAGAGAGTGTGTGTGAGAGTGTGTGTGAGAGTGTGTGAGAGTGTGTGAGTCTGAGAGAGAGAGAAAGAGAGTATGTTTGTGTGTGAGAGAGAGGGAGGGTCTGAGAGCGTGTGTGTGTGTGTGTGGGTGTGTGCGCGTGAGAGAGAGACCGTGTGTCTGTGTGTGTGAGAGAGAGCGAGTATATGTGTGGGTGTTTGTGTGTGTTGCTGAGAGGCAGAGAGGGTGTGTGACTGGCCGAGAGAGAGACAGAGTGTGCGTGCGTGTGTGTGTGTGTGTGTGTTTGTGTGTGTGTGTGCCTGTGAGAGAGACAGCCTATGTGTGTGTGTGCGGCTGAGAGAGAGCAAGGGTTGTGTGTGCGAAAGAGAGAGACTATGGGTGTGTGTGTGTGTGTGTGGATGTGTGTGTGTGAATGTGTGGCTGAGAGGCAGAGATTGTGTGTGGGTGGGAGAGTGAGAGAGAGCGTGTGCTTATGTGTGTGTCTGGCTGAGAAAGAGTGCGTGTGAGTGTGAGAGAGAAAGATAACTTCTTTGAGCGTGCCTGTGTGGCTGAGAGAGAGATATAATGTGTGTGTGTATGTGAGAGAGAGGGAGAGAGAGAGTGTGTATGGCTGAGAGAGAGAGACTGTGTGTGTGTGTTAGAGTGTGTGTGTGTGTTAGAGTGTGTGTGTGTGTGTGTTTGTGTGTGAGAGAGAGAGAAAGAGAGTGGATGTGTGTGTGTGTGAAAGAGAGACACCCTGTGTGTGTGTGTGTGTGTGTGTGGCTGAGAGGCAGAGAATGTGTGCGGGTGTGAGAGAGAGAGTGTGTGTGTTTGTGTGTGTGTGTGGCAGAGAGGCAGAGAGAGTGTGAGTGTGAGAGAAAGAGAGAGTGTATGTGCGTATGAGAGAGAGACAGTGTGTGTGTGGCTGAGAGAGATACCAGTGTGTGTGTGTATGTGTGTGTGTGTGTTTATGTGTGTCTGTGTGTGATTGTATGTGAGAGTGAGAGGGAAAGTGTGTGTGTGGCTGAGAGGCAGAGAGCATGTGAGTGTGAGAGAAAGAGTGTGTGTGTGTGTGGCTGAGAGAGAGAGAGAGACCAGAGTCTGTGTGTGTGTGTGAAAGAGAGTCTGTGTGTGTGAGAGAGAGAGAGTGTGTCTGAGAGCGTGAGTGTGTGTGTGGGTGTGCGCGAGTGAGAGAGAGACCGTGCGTGTGTGTGTGTGTGAGAGAGAGAGAGAGTATGTGTGTGCGTGTTTGTGTGTTTTGCTGAGAGGCAGAGAGGGTGTGTGACTGGCTGACAGAGAGACAGAGTTAGTGTGCGTGTGTGTGTTTGTGTGTGTGCGGCTGTGAGAGAGACAGCCGATGTGTGTGCGCGGCTGAGAGAGAGCAAGGGTTGTGTGTGTGAAAGAGAGGGACCGTGGGTGTGTGTGTGTGTGTGTGGGTGTGTGTGTGTGAGTGTGTGGCTGAGAGGCAGCGTTTGTGTGTGGGTGGGAGAGTGAGAGAGAGAGAGCGTGTGTTTGTGTGTGTGTGAGTGTGTGTGGCAGGGAGAGAGTGCGTGTGTGTGAGAGAGAAAGAGAACGTCTGTGAGCGTGCCTGTATGGCTGAGAGAGAGATAATGTGTGTATGTGTGTGTGTGAGAAAGAGGGAAAGAGAGAGTGTGTGTGTGGCTGAGAGAGAGAGAATGTATGTGTGTGTTAGTGTGTGTGTGTGTGTGTGTGTGTGTGTGTGTGTGTGTGTGTGTGTGTGTGTGTGTGTGTGTGTGAGAGAGAGAGAGAGAAAGCGAGTGGGTGTGTGTGTGTGAAAGAGAGACACCCTGTGTGTGTGTGTGTGTGGCTGAGAGGCAGAGAATGTGTGTGGGTGTGTGAGAGAGAGAGAGTGTGTGTGTGTGGCAGAGAGGCAGAGAGCGCGTGAGTGTGAGAGAAAGAGAGTGTGTGTGTGCGTGTGAGAGAGAGAGTGTGTGTGTGTGTGGCTGAGAGAGAGACTAGTGTGTGTGTGTGTGTTTGTGTGTGTGTGAGTGAGAGAGAGAGAGAGAGAAAGTGTGTGTGTGGCTGAGAGAGAGCCCGTGTGTGTGTGTCTGACTGTGTATGTGTGTGTGTCTGTGTGTGTGTGTGTGTGTGTGTGTGTGTGTGTGGCTGAGCGAGAGAGTGTGTGTGTGAGGGAGAGAGATAGAGAACGTGTGTGCGTCTGTCAGTTTGTGTGGGTGTGTGAGTGTATCTCTGTCTGGCTCAGTGCTGGGGTCTGAAACACACACACTCTGAAACACACACACACATTCAGACAGACACACACTCTCTCTTTCTCTCTCCCCCCTCTCTCTCAGCCACACAAACACTCGCTCGCAGCCACACACACATGCTCTCTCTCTCGCTCCCTCTCTCCCTCTCTCACTCTCACACACAAACACACACGCACAGACACACACACAGAGGCACAGACGCACACACACGCGAGCACTGACAGACAAACACACACAGGTCACACCCCAGCACTGAGCCAGACATATAAACACACACACACACCCACACACACTGACAGACACACACACGTTCTCTCTCTCTCTCTCACACACACACACTCTCTCGCTCAGCCACACACACACACACACACACACACGGGCTCTCTCTCTCTCAGCCACGCATACAGTTTCTCCCTCTGTCTCTCTGACACACACACACACACACACACACACATACACGCACGCACACACACACACACACACACTGGACTCTCTCTCTCAGCCACACACAGACACTATTTCTCTCTCAGTCACAAACACACACACACTCTCTTTCTCCCTCTATCTCACATACACACAGACTATCTCACTCTCAGCCATACACGCACGCACACAGACGTTCTCTTTCTCTCTCACACACACACGCGCTCTCTCTCTCAGCCAGACACACACACACATACACGCACACACACAAACACACGCTCTCTCCCTCACCCACACACAATCTCTGCCTCTCAGCCACACACACACAGACACCCACGGTCTCTCTCTTTCACATACACAACCTTTGCTCTCTCTCAGCCACACACTCTCTCTCTCTCTCTCTCTACCTCACACACACACACACACACACACACACGGTCTCTCTCTCTCTCACGCACACACACTCACTCTCTTTTTTTCTCTCTCTCTCAACTCACACAAACACGCATACACTGGTCTCTCTCAGCCACACACACACTACCTCTCTCTCTCTCACACACACACTATTTCTCTCTCAGCCACACACACACGCACACACACGCGCTCTCTCTCTCACGTGCACACACACACACACTCACTTTCAGACACACACACTCTCTCTCTCACACACATACACACACACATACACACACACACACAGACTCTATCTCAGAAACACACACGCACACACTCCAGGACACATGCTCTCTCTCTCACACGCGCACACACACACTGTCTCTCTCACACGCGCACACACACACTGTCTCTCTCAGACCCACGCACATACACTCCCACACACACGCTCTCTCTCACATACACACAAACACACACACTCACTATCTCTCTCTCAGCCAGACATACACACACACACACACACACAATCACACACATACACACACACAAGCACTCGCTCTCTCCCTATCACCCACACACAATCTCTGTTTCTCAGCCACAGACACACACACGCACACGCACACACACACACACACACACACTATCTCTCTCTCACACACACGGTCTCTCTCTCAGCCACACACGCTCTCTCTCACAGACACACACTATCTTTCTCTCTCTCACACACACAGCCACACACACTTTCTCTCTCTCTCACACACACACACTCTCTCTCTCGCTCTCACACACACGCTCTCTCTCAGCCACACATGAATTCTATCCCTCTCTCTCACACACACAGACACAGACACACACACATACACAGACACACACACACACACACACACACACACACGTCACAGTCCAGCACTGGGCCAGACATATATATACACACACACACACAAGCACATTGACAGACACACACACATTCTCTCTCTCTCTCACACACACGCGCACACGCACACTGTCTCTCTCAGACACACACGCACTCTCAGAGGCATGCTCTCTCTCTCTCACACACACACACACACTCACACACACACACACAGACTCACTCTCTCTCACATACGCGCGCACACACACAGGTCGCACCGCAGCAATGGGCCAGTAATATATACACACACACACGCATTGACAGACACATACACATTCTCTCTCTCTCACACACAGACGCACACACTCTCTCTGATACACACACACACTCTCTCTCTCGCTCTCATACATACACAATCGCTCTCAGACACACACACAAACACACACTCGCTCTCAGCCACACACACACTCTCTCTCTCTCTCACACACTCACACACTCAGAAGCACGCACGGTCTCGCTCTCTGCCACACACACATGCTCGCTCTCTCTCTCTCTCACACACACACACACACACTTTCTCTCTCACACACACACACTCTCTCTCTCTCGCTCTCACACACACGCTCTCTCTCTCAGCCACACATGCTCGCTCTCTCTCTCTCTCTCTGTCACACACACACATGCACATACACGCGTCTCTCTCTAAGCCAGACACACACACACACACTCTCTCTCAGCCAAGCACACACACTCTCTCTCTCTCCCTCCCTCTCTCTCTCACACGCACATGCACACACACACACGGTTTCTCTCTCACACACACACACAGTCTATCTCTCTCGCTCTCACACACACACACTCGCTCTCTGCCACACACACATGCTCTCTTTCTCTGACACACACGGACACACTCACACACACACACACACACACACACCCTCGCTCTCCCTCTCTCTCACACACACAGACACACACAATCTCAGACACACACACACACACTCTGTCTCTCTCAGACACACGGAAGCTCTCACTTTCACGCACACACACACACACACTCTCTCTCACGGACACACACACTCACACACTCTCTCTCTCACGGACACACACACTCACACTCACTCTCAGACACACACACAATCTTTCTCTCTCTCTCACACTCACTCACTCTCTCTCTCAGACACACACACACTCTTTCAGACATATGTTCTTTCTCTCTCTCTCTCTCTCAAACATACACACACACACACACTCTCTCTCTCTCAGACACACACACACAGACCCACGCACACTGACAGACACACACATACAATCTTTCTCACACACACAAACACACACACAATGGCAGACAGACACACACAGGTCACACCCCAGCACTGAGCCAGACATATATGCACAGACACACATCCACACACACTGACAGACACACACACATACTCTCTCTCTCTCGCACTAACACACTGATTACACCACAGGCATTGAGACAGAGTACTCGGTCAGTTCAACATTTACCTGTCTTTACAAGAGCACAGATCTGCAGATGCTGCAAATCTTAAATAAGAACAGAAAATGCTGGAAATATTCAGCAGGTCTGGCAGGATTTGTTAAGAGAGAAACAGGGTTTAATGTTTTAGGTCGGTGACCCTTCATCAAAACTGAGTGAGATTGGAGATGGAACAGTTTTTAAACCAAACGGGGAAAGGAGGTCGGGGGAGGATTATAATCAACATTCAGTTTAGCAATTACAATATCATCCTTTTATTATTTAATCTCTACTGTCTTCCACCGTATTACAGACCTTCCCATTTGTTCATTCAGGTCCAATTATTTAAATGCATCACTGGATACAGGAACGCATTTATAAATCTCAATAAGTCCTCAATCAAACTGGTAACTTTTCTCCATCCTGATGTATAATTTCTCTGTTTATTTCCCTTCTTCACAGTTAATTTGCTGACGATTGGGATCCTGTCTCAGGGAAAGTGCGGTCTCTCCAAATGTGTCACTCGCTACCTGGTGGCCATGTCAGCGGCGGATCTACTGGTCATTATCTTTGACCTGATATTGAGACACATTCCCATTGTTTATGAGGAACAGTTTCAGTTCCTGGAGTCCATCCCCGTGTGTAATATCCACGCCGTCCTGGTTTACATAGTCACAGACTGTTCTGTCTGGTTCACCGTCACTTTCACCTTTGATCGATTTGTGGCCATTTGTTGCCAGAAGCTGAAAAGTAAATATTGCAGTGAGAAAACTTCGGCTGTGGTTGTGGGAACAGTAACTGTGCTGAGCTGTTTAAAGAACATCTTCTGGTATTTTATGTTCACAGATTGGTATCGGCTGCAGAACTTCCCCTGGTTTTGTTTTGTCGCAATGGATGTTCAGCATTCTCGTGTCTGGGGAACAATCGAGTTCCTCCACAACATTATAACCCCGGCGATCCCATTTGTGGTGATTATGCTGCTCAACGCTATCACCGTCAGACACATTTTATTGGGCAGCAGAGGACGCAGGAGACTCCGAGCACACAGCAGTGGGGAGAGTCCCAGAGACCCCGAGATGGAGAGTCGAAGGAAATCCATCATTTTACTGTTAGTTATCTCGGGGAATTTCATCCTGTTGTGGGCCATCTTAATGATGCATTCGATACATAACCGGATGTGGTATTTGGGTTATCGGTCTGTTCCTCTCCCTGAGTTCCTGCAGGAATTGGGCTTCATGCTGCAGCTCCTGAGTTGCTGCACAAACACTGCGATTTATGCCGTGACCCAGACTCAGTTCAGAGAACAGATGAAGAATGTGCTGAAATATCCCTTTACTGCAATTGTTGAATTCATTCAATGAACAGAGGAGGGCGCGGGTCTGTTTCCAGGGTGATGGGGCGTGGGGGCTGGGTCTGTTTCCAGGGTAACTGAGGTGTGAAGGCGGAGACTGTTTCCCCGATGACGGGCAGTGGGGATGGGGTCTGTTTCCAGGGTGACGGGGAATTGGTGGCGGGGGCAATTCCCCTGGTGACGGGGTATAGGCGGCGGGGTCGATTTCTAGAGTAATGGCGGCGAGCCTGCGGGTTCTGATTCCCCGGTGATGGATGGGGGGGCGGGGTCTGATTTCCCGAGGACGGGGGAGTGGGAGGGGTATGTTTCCCCGGTGACGGAGGGGTGGGGGCGGGGTCAGTTTCCCTGGTGATGGAGGAGTGGGGGCGGAATCTGTTTCCACTGTCACGTATGCGTGGGGGCGGGGTCTGTTTCCCCGGTGACGGGCAGTGGGGACGGGGTGGGATTCCCTGGTGACTGGAAGTTGGTGGTGGGCTCCGTTTCCCGAGGTGGTGGTGAGGAGGCGGGGTCAGTTTCCCGGGTGATGGAGGGGTGGGGTCGATGTCTGTTTCCCGGTGACGGGCAGTGGGGACTGGGTCGGTTTCCCCGGTGACAGAAGAGTGAGCGCGGGGTCTGTTCCCAGGCTAACGGGGAGTATGTCACTTAAAATGGCCGCAGTGCAGGTGATATCAAACAGCCAAACAGAATGTCATTTAAAATGGCCACAGCACATTTTGCTTAAATGGCCGCAGTGCAAGTGACATTAAACAGCCGCATGGAATGGCATTTAAAATGGCCGCAGCACATGTCGTTTAATTGGCCGCATTGCAGGTGATATCAAACAGCCAGACAGAATGTCACTTAAAATTGCCGCTGCACATGTCGCTTAAAATGGCTGCAGTGTAGGTGACATCAAACAGCCGCACAGCATGTCATGTAAAATGGCCGCAATGGGCATCCGATCTTTTCTAGTAGTCTGAAGAGACCACGTCTGCTGACGAGATCAAAGGCTTTGGTGAGATCAATGAAAGCAATGTAGAGGGGCATCTGTTGTTCGCGGCATTTCACCTGCATGTGATGAAGGGAGAACAGCATGTCAACTGTCGATCTCTCTGCACGGAAGCCACACTGTGCCTCAGGGTAGACGCGCTCGGCCAGCTTCTGGAGCCTATTTAGAGTGACTTCGAGCAAAGACTTTCCCCACTGTGCTGAGCAGGGAGATTCCACGGTAATTGTTGCAGTCACCGCGGTCACCTTTGTTTTTATAGAGGTCATGATATTGGCATCGTGCATGTCCTGAGGTACTGCTCCCTCGTCCCAGCACAGGCATAGCAGTTCATGTAGTGCTGAGAGTATAGCAGGCTTGGCACTCTTGATTATTTCAGGGGTAATGCTGCCCTTCTCAGGGGCTTTTCCGTTGGCTAGAGAATCAATGGCATCACTGAGTTCCGATTTTGTTGGCTGTATGTCCAGCTCATCCATGACTGGTAGAGGCTGGGCTGCATTGAGGGCAGTCTCCCTGGAGTACAGTTCTAGGTAGTGCTCAACCCAGCGGTCCATTTGTTTGCGTTGGTCAGTGAATACGTCCCCTGATTTAGATTTGAGAGGGACGATCTTCTTGATGGTTGGCCCAAAAGCTCTCTTAATGCCATCATACATTTCTCTGAGGTTTCTGGTGTCTGAGGCCAGCTGAATATGACTGCATTGGTGTTGCCAGTAGTCATTTGCGCAGCGCCTGGCTGTTCTTTGTGCAGTACTTCTGGATGATTTAAGTGCCACGGATGTTAACTCGCTGGGGGCTTTCTTGTAGTTCAGCAGTGCAATGCAGTTAGCGGCTATGACTGGTTCCAGCTCTTCATTATGAGATTGAAACGAGTCTGCATTTCTCATCGCACGTTTGCTGTAGGTCAAAGCTAACTCACAGATGGCGTCTCTGATGTGGGCCCACTTGGTCTCAACATCCCCTGTGGGAGTGTTTTGAAGGGTTGGAACAAGCGAATTTAGAAATTGTTGTAACATCTGTGTATGAGAAATTCTGCTCGTGTTGATGCGCGGATGGCCCTTCTGCTTGGAATGATGCAACTTCTTTGGTCTGAGTCTAACGTTGCTGCACACCAGGGAGTGGTCGGTGTCGCAGTCCGCATGGTGGAAGCTGCGTGTCATTTGAACACTGCTTAAGGAAGCTTGCCTTGTGACAATGAGGTCTAGCTGGTGCCAAGGACGCGATCTTGGGTGCCTCCATGAAACCTGATGACAGGGTTTAGTATCAAGGAACGAGTTGGTAATGCAGAGGTTATGATAGGTACACAACTCAAAAAGGCCACAGCACATGTCACTTAAATGGCCACAGTGCAGGTGACATCAAACAGACCACAGTGCATATAATTTAAAATGCTGCAGCAAATGTCGCTTAAAATGGCCACAGTGCAGGTGACATCAAACAGACCACAGGGCATATCATTTAATATGGCAACAGCACAGGTCACTTAAAATTGCCGCAGCGCAGGTGTATTCAAACAAACCATAGTGAATATCATTTAAAATGCTGCAGCAGATGTCGCTTCAAATGGCTGCATTGGAGGTGACATCAAACTGACCACAGAGCATATCATTTAAAATGGCCGCAGCGCAGGTCGCTTAAAAGGCTCCCAGTGCAGGTGACTTCAAAAAGAACACAGGGCATATAATTTATAATTGCCACAGCGCATGTCGCTGAAAATGGTCCCAGTGCAGGTGACATCAAACAGACCACAGGACATATCATTTCAAACGTTGCAGCAGAAGTCTTTTAAAATGGTCGCAGAGCAGGTGACAACAAACAGCCACAAGGAATGCCATTTAAAATCGCCACTGGGACAGCGATAGTTTGAAGCTGACCTTTCTTAAAACAAGGTGAAGTGGCACTGAGTCCCAATCACACACCAGGAAAGGGACAAGCTGTGCACAACAAGATTCACAGTCAGATAAACACTGTGAAGTGCAAAACAACCCCCATGTCCTCAAGAATGTTAACTCAGTGGAAGAGATCACACATTAATGTTAACACACTAAATGACAGACGGTGTACTTCAGAACACACAGTCAGATACACCCTGTGAAGTGCAAAACACACCCACTGTCCTCAGGAATATTAACACACTGACAGAGAACACAGATTAATATTAACACACACACTGACACACGGTATACATCATGACCCACTATCAGATACACCCTGTGAAGTGAAAAACTCCCCCACTGTCCTCAGGAATATTAACACAGTGACAGAGAGAACAGCTTAAAATTAACGCACTCACTGACACACTGTGTACATCATGAACCACAGTCAGATACACCCTGTGAAGGGAAAAACACCCCCACTGTCCTCAGGAATATTAACACAGTGACAGAGAACACAGATTAATATTAACGCACTCACTGACACACTGTGTACATCATGAACCACAGTCAGACACACCTTGTGAAGTATAAAACATCCCCGCTGTCCTCAGGAATATTAACAAACTGTCAGAGAAGAGACATACATATTAACACACTCACTGATACACTGTGCACACCACGACCTCGTCCGATACACTCTGTGAAGTGTAAAATACCCACACTGTCCCTAGGAATATCAGCACACTGACAGAGAAAACAGATTAATATTAACACACTTAGTGATACACTGTGTACATCATGAGCAAGACCCACATACACCCTGTGAAGTGTTAAGCACCCTAACTGTCCTCAGTATATTAACACACTAACAGAGAACACCGATTAATATTAATACACTCACTGACACATTGTGAACATCATGACCCACAGTCAGATAAAACCTGTGAAGTGCAAAACAACCCCGCTGTCCTCAGGAATATTAACACAATGACAGAGAAGACCGATTAACATTAATACACTCCCTGACACATTGTGAACATCATGACCCACAGTCAGATAAAACCTGTGAAGTGCAAAACAACCCCGCTGTCCTCAGGAATATTAACACAATGACAGAGAACACCGATTAACATTAACACACTCACTGACGCACTGTGCACATCATGACCAACAGTCAGATACACCCGGTGAAGTATAAAACACGCCTACAGTCCACAGGAATACAAACAGACTGATAGAGAACACTGATTAATATTAACAAACTCACTGACACACTGTTTACATCATGACCAACAGTCAGATACACCTTGTGCAGTGTAAAACACCCCCACTATCCTCAGGAATATTAGCACACCGACAGAGAACACTAATTAATATTAACACACTCACTGACACATTGCGTACATCAATACCAACATTCAGGTACACCCTGTGAAGTGTAAAAAGCCCGCACGGTCCTCAGGAACGTTAACACGGTGACAGATAACACAGATTAATATTAACACACTCACTGGCACACTCTGTGTACATCATGATCGACAGTCAGATACACAATGTGATGTGTAAAACACCCCCACCGTCCTCAGGAATATTAACACAGTGGCAGATAACACAGATTAACATTAACACACTCACTGACACACTGTGTATATCACGACACACAGTAGATACAAACCGTGAAGTGCAAAACACCCCCTCTGTCCTCAGGAATATTAGCACAGTGACAGAGAACACAGATTCACATTAACACACTGACTGACGCACACTGCACATCATGACCAACAATCAGATACACCATCTGAAGTGTAAACACTCCCACTGCCGTCAGGAATATTAACACAGTGACAGCGAACACAGATTAATATTAACACAGTCACGGACACATTGTGTTCATTATGATACGCAGTCAGTTACACCCTGTGAAGTGTAAAACACCCCCACTGTCCTCAGGATTATTAATACACTTACTGCGAACACAGATTAATATTACCACACTCACTGACACACTGAGTCCATCATGGCCACCGTCAGACAGACTCTGTAAAGTGTAAAAGACCCCACAGTCCTCAGGAATATTAACAGAGTGACAGAAAACATAGATTAAGATGAATACACTCACTGACACACTGTGTGCATCATGACCCACAGTCAGATACACCCTGTGAAGTGCAAAACACGCCCACTGTCCTCAGGAATATTAACACAGTGACAGAGAACACAGATTAATATTAACACACTCACTGACGCTCTGTGCACATCATGACCCACAGTCAGATGCACCCGGTGAAGTATAAAACACCCCGACAGTCCACAGGAATACACACACACTGATAAAGAAGACTGATTACTATTAACAACCTCAAACTCTCTGACAAACTGTTTACATCATGACCCACAGTCAGATACACCTTGTGAAGTGTAAAACACCCCCACTATCCTCAGAAATATTAGCACACCGACAGAGAACACTGATTAATATTAACATACTCACTGACACACTGTGTACATCATGACCAACATTCAGGTACACCCTGTGAAGTGTAAAAAGCCAGCACTGTCCTCAGGAATGTGAACACGGTGACAGATAACACAGATTAATATTAACACACTCACTGACACACTGAGTACATCGCGACCCAGAGTCAGATACACCCTGTGAAGTGTAAAACACTCCCAGTGTCCAATGAATAATACCACACCGACAGAGAACACAGATTACTATTAACAAACTCACTGACACACTGTGTACATTATGATCGACAGTCAGATACACAATGTGATTGGTAAAACACCCCCACAGTCCTCAGGAGTATTAACACCCTGACAGAGAACTGAATTTAATACTAACACACTCACCGTCACACTGTGCACATCATTATCCATAGTCAGATACGCCCTGTGAGGTGTAAAAAAAACCCACGCTCCTCAGAAATGTTCACACCCTGACAGAGAACACAGATTAATATGAACCCACTAACTGACACAATGTGCACATCATGACCAACAGTCAGATCCACCCTGTGAAGTGTAAACACTCCCACTGCCGTCAGGAATATTAAAACACTGATAGAGAACACAATTTAATATTAACACAATCACTGACACACTGTGTACATCATGACCAACAGTCAGATATACCCTGTGAAGTGTAAACACTCCGACTGCCGTCAGGAATATTAACACACTGACAGTGAACACAGATTAATATTAACGCACTCACTGACGCACTGTGTACATCATGACCCACAGTCAGAGACTCACTGCGAATTGCAAACACCACCCCCCCTCTCTGTCCTCAGGATTATAAACACCCTGACAGAGAACACAATTTAATATTAACACAATCACTGACACATTGTGTACATCAGGACCAACAGTCAGATACACCATGTGAAGTGTAAACACTCCCACTGTCGTCAGGAATATTAACACACTGACAGAGAAGACAGATTAATATTAACACACTCACTGACACACTGTGTACATCATGACCCACAGTCAGATACACCCTGTGAAGTGTAAAACACCCCCATTGTCCACAGGAATATTAACACCCTGATAGAGAACACAGATTAATATTGACAAACTCACTGACACATTTTGTACATCATTATCCACAGTCAGATACGCCCTGTGAATTGTAAAACACCCACAACTCCTCAGGAATATTAACACCCTGACAAAGAACACAGATTAATATTGACAAACTCACTGACACATTTTGTACATCATTATCCACAGTCAGATACGCCCTGTGAATTGTAAAACACACACAACTCCTCAGGAACATTAACACCCTGACAGAGAACACAGAGTAAAATGAACACACTCACTGACACACTGTGTACATCATGACCAACAGACAGATACACCCTGTGAAGTGTAAACACTCCCATTGCCGTCAGGAATATTAACACACTGACGGAGATCACAGATTAATATTAACACATTCACCGACATACTGTGTACATCATGACCCACAGTCAGATGCACCCGGTGAAGTATAAAACACCCCGACAGTCCACAGGAATACACACACACTGATAGAGAAGACTGATTACTATTAACAAACTCAAACTCTCTGACAAACTGTTTACATCATGACCCACAGTCAGGGACACCTTGTGATGTGTAAAACACACACACTATCCTCAGGAATATTAGCACACCGACAGAGAACACTGATTAATATTAACATACTCACTGGCACATTGCATACATCATGACCAACATTCAGGTACACCCTGTGAAGTGCAAATAGCCAGCACTGTCCTCAGGAACGTTAACACGGTGACAGATAACACAGATTAATATTAACACACTCACTGACACACTGAGTGCATCGCGACCCAGAGTCAGATACACCCTGTGAAGTGTAAAACACTCCCAGTGTCCAATGAATAATAACACACTGACAGAGAACACAGATTGCTATTAACAAACTCACTGACACACTGTGTACATGATGATCGACAGTCAGATACACAATGTGATTTGTAAAACACCCCCACTGTCCTCAGGAGTATTAACACCCTGACAGAGAACTGAATTTAATACTAACACACTCACCGACACACTGTGTACATCATTATCCACAGTCAGATACGCCCTGTGAAGTGTAAAAAAAACCGACGCTCCTCAGAAATATTCACACCCTGACAGAGAACACAGATTAATATGAACTCACTCACTGACACAATGTGTACATCATGACCAACAGTCAGATCTACCCTGTGAAGTGTAAGCACTCCCACCGCCGTCAGGAATATTAAAACACTGATAGAGAACACAATTTAATATTAACACAATCACTGACACACTGTGTACATCATGACCAACAGTCAGATATACCCTGTGAAGTGTAAACACTCCGACTGCCGTCAGGAATATTAACACACTGACAGTGAACACAGATTAATATTAACACACTCACTGACGCACTGTGTACATCATGACCCACAGTCAGAGACTCACTGCGAATTGCAAACCCGCCCCCCCCTGTCCTCAGGATTATAAACACCCTGACAGAGAACACAATTTAATATTAACACAATCACTGACAGATTGTGTACATCAGGACCACCAGTCAGATACACCATGTGAAGTGTAAACACTCCCACTGTCGTCAGGAATATTAACACACTGACAGAGAAGACAGATTAATATTAACACACTCACTGACACACTGTGTACATCATGACCCACAGTCAGATACACCCTGTGAAGTGTAAAACACCCCCATTGTCCACAGGAATATTAACACCCTGATAGAGAACACAGATTAATATTGACAAACTCACTGACACATTTTGTACATCATTATCCACAGTCAGATACGCCCCGTGAATTGTAAAATACCCACAACTCCTCAGGAATATTAACACCCTGACAGAGAACACAGATTAATATTGACAAACTCACTGACACATTTTGTACATCATTATCCACAGTCAGATACGCCCTGTGAATTGTAAAACACCCACAACTCCTCAGGAATATTAACACCCTGACAGAGAACACAGATTAATATTGACAAACACATCGACACATTTTGTACATCATGACCCACAGTCAGATACACCCTGTGAATTTTAAAATACCCACAACTCCTCAGGAATATTAACACCCTTACAGAGAACACAGATTAATATTGACAAACTCACTGACACATTTTGTACATCATTATCCACAGTCAGATACGCCCTGTGAATTGTAAAACATCCACAACTCCTCAGGAATATTAACACGCTAACAGAGAACACATATTAATATTAAGAAACTCACTGACACACTGAGTACATTATGATCGACAGTCAGATACACAATGTGATTGGTAAAACACCCGCACTGTCCTCAGGAGTATTAACACCCTGACAGAGAACTGAATTTGATACTGACACACTCACCGACACACTGTGTACATCATTATCCACAGTCAGATACGCCCTGTGAAGTGTAAAAAAAACCGACGCTCCTCAGAAATATTCACACCCTGACAGAGAACACAGATTAATATGAACTCACTCACTGACACAATGTGTACATCATGACCAACAGTCAGATCTACCCTGTGAAGTGTAAGCACTCCCACTGCCGTCAGGAATATTAAAACACTGATAGAGAACACAATTTAATATTAACACAATCACTGACACACTGTGTACATCATGACCAACAGTCAGATATACCCTGTGAAGTGTAAACACTCCGACTGCCGTCAGGAATATTAACACACTGACAGTGAACACAGATTAATATTAACGCACTCACTGACGCACTGTGTACATCATGACCCACAGTCAGAGACTCACTGCGAATTGCAAACCCCCCCTCTGTCCTCAGGATTCTCAACACCCTGACAGAGAACACAATTTAATATTAACACAATCACTGACACATTGTGTACATCAGGACCAACAGTCAGATACACCATGTGAAGTGTAAACACTCCCACTGTCGTCAGGAATATTAACACACTGACAGAGAAGACAGATTAATATTAACACACTCACTGACACACTGTGTACATCATGACCCACAGTCAGATACACCCTGTGAAGTGTAAAACACCCCCATTGTCCACAGGAATATTAACACCCTGATAGAGAACACAGATTAATATTGACAAACTCACTGACACATTTTGTACATCATTATCCACAGTCAGATACGCCCTGTGAATTGTAAAATACCCACAACTCCTCAGGAATATTAACACCCTGACAGAGAACACAGATTAATATTGACAAACTCACTGACACATTTTGTACATCATTATCCACAGTCAGATACGCCCTGTGAATTGTAAAACACCCACAACTCCTCAGGAATATTAACACCCTGACAGAGAACACAGATTAATATTGACAAACTCATCGACACATTTTGTACATCATTATCCACAGTCAGATACGCCCTGTGAATTGTAAAACATCCACAACTCCTCAGGAATATTAACACGCTAACAGAGAACACATATTAATATTAAGAAACTCACTGACACACTGAGTACATTATGATCGACAGTCAGATACACAATGTGATTGGTAAAACACCCGCACTGTCCTCAGGAGTATTAACACCCTGACAGAGAACTGAATTTGATACTGACACACTCACCGACACACTGTGTACATCATTATCCATAGTCAGATACGCCCTGTGAAGTGTAAAATAAACCCACGCTCCTCAGAAATATTCACACCCTGACAGAGAACACAGATTAATATGAACCCACTCACTGACACAATATGTACATCATGACCAACAGTCAGATCTACCCTGTGAAGTGTAAGCACTCCCACTGCCGTCAGGTATATTAAAATACTGATAGAGAACACAATTTAATATTAACACAATCACTGACACACTGTGTACATCATGACCAGCAGTCAGATATACCCTGTGAAGTGTAAACACTCCGACTGCCGTCAGGAATATTAACACACTGACAGTGAACACAGATTAATATTAACGCACTCACTGGCGCACTATGTACATCATGACCCACAGTCAGAGACTCACTGCGAATTGCAAACCCCCACCCCACCCCCGTCCTCAGGATTATAAACACCCTGACAGAGAACACAATTTAATATTAACACAATCACTGACACATTGTGTACATCAGGACCAACAGTCAGATACGCCATGTGAAGTGTAAACACTCCCACTGCCGTCAGGAATATTAACACACTGACAGAGAAGACAGATTAATATTAACGCACTCACTGACATACTGTGTACATCATGACCCACAGTCAGATACACCCTGTGAATTTTAAAATACCCACAACTCCTCAGGAATATTAACACCCTTACAGAGAACACAGATTAATATTGACAAACTCACTGACACATTTTGTACATCATTATCCACAGTCAGATACGCCCTGTGAATTGTAAAACATCCACAACTCCTCAGGCATATATTAACACGGTAACAGAGAACACATATTAATATTAAGAAACTCACTGACACACTGAGTACATTATGATCGACAGTCAGATACACAATGTGATTGGTAAAACACCCGCACTGTCCTCAGGAGTATTAACACCCTGACAGAGAACTGAATTTGATACTAACACACTCACCGACACACTGTGTACATCATTATCCACAGTCAGATACGCCCTGTGAAGTGTAAAAAAAACCGACGCTCCTCAGAAATATTCACACCCTGACAGAGAACACAGATTAATATGAACTCACTCACTGACACAATGTGTACATCATGACCAACAGTCAGATCTACCCTGTGAAGTGTAAGCACTCCCACTGCCGTCAGGAATATTAAAACACTGATAGAGAACACAATTTAATATTAACACAATCACTGACACACTGTGTACATCATGCCCAACAGTCAGATATACCCTGTGAAGTGTAAACACTCCGACTGCCGTCAGGAATATTAACACACTGACAGTGAACACAGATTAATATTAACGCACTCACTGACGCACTGCGTACATCATGACCCACAGTCAGAGACTCACTGCGAATTGCAAACCCCCCCTCTGTCCTCAGGATTCTCAACACCCTGACAGAGAACACAATTTAATATTAACACAATCACTGACACATTGTGTACATCAGGACCAACAGTCAGATACACCATGTGAAGTGTAAACACCCCCACTGTCGTAAGGAATATTAACACACTGACAGAGAAGACAGATTAATATTAACACACTCACTGACACACTGTGTACATCATGACCCACAGTCAGATACACCCTGTGAAGTGTAAAACACCCCCATTGTCCACAGGAATATTAACACCCTGATAGAGAACACAGATTAATATTGACAAACTCACTGACACATTTTGTACATCATTATCCACAGTCAGATACGCCCTGTGAATTGTAAAATACCCACAACTCCTCAGGAATATTAACACCCTGACAGAGAACACAGATTAATATTGACAAACTCACTGACACATTTTGTACATCATTATCCACAGTCAGATACGCCCTGTGAATTGTAAAACATCCACAACTCCTCAGGAATATTAACACGCTAACAGAGAACACATATTAATATTAAGAAACTCACTGACACACTGATTACATTATGATCGACAGTCAGATACACAATGTGATTGGTAAAACACCCGCACTGTCCTCAGGAGTATTAACACCCTGACAGAGAACTGAATTTGATACTGACACACTCACCGACACACTGTGTACATCATTATCCATAGTCAGATACGCCCTGTGAAGTGTAAAATAAACCCATGCTCCTCAGAAATATTCACACCCTGACAGAGAACACAGATTAATATGAACCCACTCACTGACACAATATGTACATCATGACCAACAGTCAGATCTACCCTGTGAAGTGTAAGCACTCCCACTGCCGTCAGGTATATTAAAATACTGATAGAGAACACAATTTAATATTAACACAATCACTGACACACTGTGTACATCATGACCAACAGTCAGATATACCCTGTGAAGTGTAAACACTCCGACTGCCGTCAGGAATATTAACACACTGACAGTGAACACAGATTAATATTAACGCACTCACTGACGCACTGTGTACATCATGACCAACAGTCAGAGACTCACTGCGAATTGCAAACCCCCCCCCCTGTCCTCAGGATTATAAACACCCTGACAGAGAACACAATTTAATATTAACACAATCACTGACACATTGTGTACATCAGGACCAACAGTCAGATACGCCATGTGAAGTGTAAACACTCCCACTGCCGTCAGGAATATTAACACACTGACAGAGAAGACAGATTAATATTAACGCACTCACTGACACACTGTGTACATCATGACCCACAGTCAGATACACCCTGTGAATTTTAAAATACCCACAACTCCTCAGGAATATTAACACCCTTACAGAGAACACAGATTAATATTGACAAACTCACTGACACATTTTGTACATCATTATCCACAGTCAGATACGCCCTGTGAATTGTAAAACACCCACAACTCCTCAGGAATATTAACACCCTGACAAAGAACACAGATTAATATTGACAAACTCACTGACACATTTTGTACATCATTATCCACAGTCAGATACGCCCTGTGAATTGTAAAACACACACAACTCCTCAGGAACATTAACACCCTGACAGAGAACACAGAGTAAAATGAACACACTCACTGACACACTGTGTACATCATGACCAACAGACAGATACACCCTGTGAAGTGTAAACACTCCCATTGCCATCAGGAATATTAACACACTGACGGAGATCACAGATTAATATTAACACATTCACCGACATACTGTGTACATCATGACCCACAGTCAGCTGCACCCGGTGAAGTATAAAACACCCCGACAGTCCACAGGAATACACACACACTGATAGAGAAGACTGATTACTATTAACAAACTCAAACTCTCTGACAAACTGTTTACATCATGACCCACAGTCAGGGACACCTTGTGCTGTGTAAAACACACACACTATCCTCAGGAATATTAGCACACCGACAGAGAACACTGATTAATATTAACATACTCACTGGCACATTGCATACATCATGACCAACATTCAGGTACACCCTGTGAAGTGCAAATAGCCAGCACTGTCCTCAGGAACGTTAACACGGTGACAGATAACACAGATTAATATTAACACACTCACTGACACACTGAGTGCATCGCGACCCAGAGTCAGATACACCCTGTGAAGTGTAAAACACTCCCAGTGTCCAATGAATAATAACACACTGACAGAGAACACAGATTACTATTAACAAACTCACTGACACACTGAGTACATGATGATCGACAGTCAGATACACAATGTGATTTGTAAAACACCCCCACTGTCCTCAGGAGTATTAACACCCTGACAGAGAACTGAATTTAATACTAACACACTCACCGACACACTGTGTACATCATTATCCACAGTCAGATACGCCCTGTGAAGTGTAAAAAAACCGACGCTCCTCAGAAATATTCACACCCTGACAGAGAACACAGATTAATATGAACACACTCACTGACACAATGTGTACATCATGACCAACAGTCAGATCTACCCTGTGAAGTGTAAGCACTCCCACTGCCGTCAGGAATATTAAAACACTGATAGAGAACACAATTTAATATTAACACAATCACTGACACACTGTGTACATCATGACCAACAGTCAGATATACCCTGTGAAGTGTAAACACTCCGACTGCCGTCAGGAATATTAACACACTGACAGTGAACACAGATTAATATTAACGCACTCACTGACGCACTGTGTACATCATGACCCACAGTCAGAGACTCACTGCGAATTGCAAACCCCCCCCCCTGTCCTCAGGATTATAAACACCCTGACAGAGAACACAATTTAATATTAACACAATCACTGACACATTGTGTACATCAGGACCAACAGTCAGATACACCATGTGAAGTGTAAACACTCCCACTGTCGTCAGGAATATTAACACACTGACAGAGAAGACAGATTAATATTAACACACTCACTGACACACTGTGTACATCATGACCCACAGTCAGATACACCCTGTGAAGTGTAAAACACCCCCATTGTCCACAGGAATATTAACACCCTGATAGAGAACACAGATTAATATTGACAAACTCACTGACACATTTTGTACATCATTATCCACAGTCAGATACGCCCTGTGAATTGTAAAATACCCACAACTCCTCAGGAATATTAACACCCTGACAGAGAACACAGATTAATATTGACAAACTCACTGACACATTTTGTACATCATTATCCACAGTCAGATACGCCCTGTGAATTGTAAAACACCCACAACTCCTCAGGAATATTAACACCCTGACAGAGAACACAGATTAATATTGACAAACTCATCGACACATTTTGTACATCATTATCCACAGTCAGATACGCCCTGTGAATTGTAAAACATCCACAACTCCTCAGGAATATTAACACGCTAACAGAGAACACATATTAATATTAAGAAACTCACTGACACACTGAGTACATTATGATCGACAGTCAGATACACAATGTGATTGGTAAAACACCCGCACTGTCCTCAGGAGTATTAACACCCTGACAGAGAACTGAATTTGATACTGACACACTCACCGACACACTGTGTACATCATTATCCATAGTCAGATACGCCCTGTGAAGTGTAAAATAAACCCACGCTCCTCAGAAATATTCACACCCTGACAGAGAACACAGATTAATATGAACCCACTCACTGACACAATATGTACATCATGACCAACAGTCAGATCTACCCTGTGAAGTGTAAGCACTCCCACTGCCGTCAGGTATATTAAAATACTGATAGAGAACACAATTTAATATTAACACAATCACTGACACACTGTGTACATCATGACCAGCAGTCAGATATACCCTGTGAAGTGTAAACACTCCGACTGCCGTCAGGAATATTAACACACTGACAGTGAACACAGATTAATATTAACGCACTCACTGACGCACTGTGTACATCATGACCCACAGTCAGAGACTCACTGCGAATTGCAAACACCCCCCCCGTCCTCAGGAATATTAACACTGTGACAGAGAACACAATTTAATATTAACACAATCACTGACACATTGTGTACATCAGGACCAACAGTCAGATACGCCATGTGAAGTGTAAACACTCCCACTGCCGTCAGGAATATTAACACACTGACAGAGAAGACAGATTAATATTAACACACTCACTGACACACTGTGTACATCATGACCCACAGTCAGATACACCCTGTGAATTTTAAAATACCCACAACTCCTCAGGAATATTAACACCCTTACAGAGAACACAGATTAATATTGACAAACTCACTGACACATTTTGTACATCATTATCCACAGTCAGATACGCCCTGTGAATTGTAAAACATCCACAACTCCTCAGGAATATTAACACGCTAACAGAGAACACATATTAATATTAAGAAACTCACTGACACACTGAGTACATTATGATCGACAGTCAGATACACAATGTGATTGGTAAAACACCCGCACTGTCCTCAGGAGTATTAACACCCTGACAGAGAACTGAATTTGATACTGACACACTCACCGACACACTGTGTACATCATTATCCACAGTCAGATACGCCCTGTGAAGTGTAAAAAAAACCGACGCTCCTCAGAAATATTCACACCCTGACAGAGAACACAGATTAATATGAACTCACTCACTGACACAATGTGTACATCATGACCAACAGTCAGATCTACCCTGTGAAGTGTAAGCACTCCCACTGCCGTCAGGAATATTAAAACACTGATAGAGAACACAATTTAATATTAACACAATCACTGACACACTGTGTACATCATGACCAACAGTCAGATATACCCTGTGAAGTGTAAACACTCCGACTGCCGTCAGGAATATTAACACACTGACAGTGAACACAGATTAATATTAACGCACTCACTGACGCACTGTGTACATCATGACCCACAGTCAGAGACTCACTGCGAATTGCAGACCCCCCCTCTGTCCTCAGGATTCTCAACACCCTGACAGAGAACACAATTTAATATTAACACAATCACTGACACATTGTGTACATCAGGACCAACAGTCAGATACGCCATGTGAAGTGTAAACACTCCCACTGCCGTCAGGAATATTAACACACTGACAGAGAAGACAGATTAATATTAACACACTCACTGACACAATGTGTACATCATGACCCACAGTCAGATACACCCTGTGAATTTTAAAATACCCACAACTCCTCAGGAATATTAACACCCTTACAGAGAACACAGATTAATATTGACAAACTCACTGACACATTTTGTACATCATTATCCACAGTCAGATACGCCCTGTGAATTGTAAAGCACCCACAACTCCTCAGGAATATTAACACCCTGACAAAGAACACAGATTAATATTGACAAACTCACTGACACATTTTGTACATCATTATCCACAGTCAGATACGCCCTGTGAATTGTAAAACACACACAACTCCTCAGGAATATTAACACCCTGACAGAGAACACAGAGTAATATGAACACACTCACTGACACACTGTGTACATCATGACCCACAGACAGATACAAACTGTGAAGGGTAAAACAAGCCCACTGTTCTCAGGAATATTAACACGCCAACAGAGAAAACAGATTAATATTAACACACACACTGACACACTGTGTATATCACGACCCACAGTCAGATACAAACTGTGAAGTGTAAAACACCCCCAATGTCCACAGGAATATTAACGAATTGATCGAGATCACGTATTAATATTAACACATTAACTGACACACTGTGTACATCATGACCCAGAGTCAGATACAAACTGTGAGGTGTAAAACACCCCAACTGTCCAAAGGAATTTTAACACACTGATAGAGAACACTGATTCATATTAACGCACTCACTGACATACTATGTACATCATGATCCACAGACAGATTCATCCTCTGATGTGTATAAAACCCCCTCTATCCTTGGGAATATTAACACTGTGGCAGAGAACACAGATTAAAATTAACAGGCTAACAGACACACTGCGTACATCATGACCAGCAGTCAGATATACCCTGTGAAGTGTAAACACTCCGACTGCCGTCAGGAATATTAACACACTGACAGTGAACACAGATTAATATTAACGCACTCACTGACGCACTGTGTACATCATGACCCACAGTCAGAGACTCACTGCGAATTGCAAACCCCCCCCCCCCGTCCTCAGGATTATAAACACCCTGACAGAGAACACAATTTAATATTAACACAATCACTGACACATTGTGTACATCAGGACCAACAGTCAGATACGCCATGTGAAGTGTAAACACTCCCACTGCCGTCAGGAATATTAACACACTGACAGAGAAGACAGATTAATATTAACACACTCACTGACACAATGTGTACATCATGACCCACAGTCAGATACACCCTGTGAATTTTAAAATACCCACAACTCCTCAGGAATATTAACACCCTTACAGAGAACACAGATTAATATTGACAAACTCACTGACACATTTTGTACATCATTATCCACAGTCAGATACGCCCTGTGAATTGTAAAGCACCCACAACTCCTCAGGAATATTAACACCCTGACAAAGAACACAGATTAATATTGACAAACTCACTGACACATTTTGTACATCATTATCCACAGTCAGATACGCCCTGTGAATTGTAAAACACACACAACTCCTCAGGAATATTAACACCCTGACAGAGAACACAGAGTAATATGAACACACTCACTGACACACTGTGTACATCATGACCCACAGACAGATACAAACTGTGAAGGGTAAAACAAGCCCACTGTTCTCAGGAATATTAACACGCCAACAGAGAAAACAGATTAATATTAACACACACACTGACACACTGTGTATATCACGACCCACAGTCAGATACAAACTGTGAAGTGTAAAACACCCCCAATGTCCACAGGAATATTAACGAATTGATCGAGATCACGTATTAATATTAACACATTAACTGACACACTGTGTACATCATGACCCAGAGTCAGATACAAACTGTGAGGTGTAAAACACCCCAACTGTCCAAAGGAATTTTAACACACTGATAGAGAACACTGATTCATATTAACGCACTCACTGACATACTATGTACATCATGATCCACAGACAGATTCATCCTCTGATGTGTATAAAACCCCCTCTATCCTTGGGAATATTAACACTGTGGCAGAGAACACAGATTAAAATTAACAGGCTAACAGACACACTGCGTACATCGTGATCCACAGTCAGATGCACCCAGTAAAGTGCAAAACACCCCCTCTGTCCTCAGCAATATTAGCACAGTGACAGAGTACACAGATTCACATTAACACACTGACTGACGCACTGTGCACATCATGACCAACAATCAGATACACCATGTGATGTGTAAACACTCCCACTGCCGTCAGGAATATTAACACTGTGACAGCGAACACAGATTAATATTAACACAGTCACGGACACATTGTGTTCATTATGACACGCAGTCAATTACACCCTGTGAATTGTAAAACACCCCCACTGTCCTCAGGATTATTAATACCCTTACAGCGAACACAGATTAATATTACCACACTCACTGACACACTGAGTCCATCATGGCCACCGTCAGATAGACTCTGTGAAGTGTAAAGACCCCACAGTCCTCAGGAATATTAACAGAGTGACAGAAAACATAGATTAAGATGAACACACTCACTGACACACTGTGTACATCATGACCCACAGTCAGATACACCCTGTGAAGTGCAAAACACGCCCACTGTCCTCAGGAATATTAACACAGTGACAGAGAACACAGATTAACATTAACACTCACTGACGCTCTGTGCACATCGTGATCCACAGTCAGATGCACCCGGTGAAGTATAAAACACCCCGACAGTCCACAGGAATACACACACACTGATAGAGAAGACTGATTACTATTAACAAACTCAAACTCTCTGACAAACTGTTTACATCATGACCCACAGTCAGGGACACCTTGTGAAGTGTAAAACACCCACACTATCCTCAGGATTATTAGCACACCGACAGAGAACACTGATTAATATTAACATACTCACTGGCACATTGCATACATCATGACCAACATTCAGGTACACCCTGTGAAGTGTAAAAAGCCAGCACTGTCCTCAGGAACATTAACACGGTGACAGATAACACAGATTAATATTAACACACTGAGTGCATCGCGACCCAGAGTCAGATACACCCTGTGAAGTGTAAAACACTCCCAGTGTCCAATGAATAATAACACACTGACAGAGAACACAGATTACTATTAACAAACTCACTGACACTCTGTGTACATTGTGATCGACAGCCAGATACACAATGTGATTTGTAAAACACCCCCACTGTCCTCAGGAGTATTAACACCCTGACAGAGAACTGAATTTAATACTAACACACTCACCGACACACTGTGTACATCATTATCCATAGTCAGATACGCCCTGTGAAGTGTAAAAAAAAACCCACGCTCCTCAGAAATATTCACACCCTGACAGAGAACACAGATTAATATGAACTCACTCACTGACACAATGTGTACATCATGACCAACAGTCAGATCTACCCTGTGAAGTGTAAGCACTCCCACTGCCGTCAGGAATATTAAAACACTGATAGAGAACACAATTTAATATTAACACAATCACTGACACACTGTGTACATCATGACCAACAGTCAGATATACCCTGTGAAGTGTAAACACTCCGACTGCCGTCAGGAATATTAACACACTGACAGTGAACACAGATTAATATTAACGCACTCACTGACGCACTGTGTACATCATGACCCACAGTCAGGGACACCTTGTGAAGTGTAAAACACCCACAATATCCTCAGGAATATTAGCACACCGACAGAGAACACTGATTAATATTAACATACTCACTGACACATTGCGTACATCAGGACCAACAGTCAGATACACCCTGTGAAGTGTAAAACACCCCCATTGTCCACAGGAATATTAACACCCTGATAGAGAACACAGATTAATATTGACAAACTCACTGACACATTTTGTACATCATTATCCACAGTCAGATACGCCCTGTGAATTGTAAAATACCCACAACTCCTCACGAATATTAACACCCTGACAGAGAGCACAGATTAATATTGACAAACTCACTGACACATTTTGTACATCATTATCCACAGTCAGTTACGCCCTGTGAATTGTAAAACACCCACAACTCCTCAGGAATATTAACACCCGGACAGAGAACACAGATTAATATTGACAAACTCATCGACACATTTTGTACATCATGACCCACCGTCAGATACACCTTGTGTAGTGTGAAACACGACCACTGTCCTCAGGAATATCAACACAGTGACAGAGAACACAGATTAGTATTAAAACTCTCACTGACACACTGTGCACATCGTGACCAACAGTCAGATACACAATGTCAAGTGTAAACAATCCCACTGTCCTCAGGAATATTAACACACCAACAGAGAGCACGGATTAATATTAACACACTCACCGACACACCGTGTACATCATGACCAACAGTCAGGTGCAACCGGTATAGTGTAAAACATCCCCACTGTCCACTGGAATATTAACACATTGATAGAGAACACTGATTAATATTAACACACTCACTGACAGACTGTGTACATCATGACCCACCGTCAGATACACCCTGTGCCGTGTCAAACACGACCACTGTCCTCAGGGATATTAACACATTGACAGAGAACATAGATTAGTATTAAAACTCTCACTAACACACTGTGCACATAATGACCAAAAGTCAGATACACAATGTCATGTGTAAACATTCCCACTGTCCTCAGGAATAGTAACACAATGACAGATAACACAGATTAATATTAACACACTCACTGGCACACTGAGTCCATCACGACCCACATTCAGATACACCCCGTGAAGTGCAAAACACACCCGTGCCCTCCGAAATATAAACACACTGACAGAGAACACTGATTCATATTAACACACTCACTGACACACTATGTACCTAATGACCCACAGTCAGATACACCCTATGAAGTGTAAAACACCCCCACTGTCCTCAGGAAGATTAACAACCTGACAGAGAACACAAGAGCAATATTAACACACTCAAGGACACACTATGTACCTCATGACCCTCAGTCAGATATACCATGTGAAGTGTTAAACACCCCCACTATCCTCAGTAATATTAACACACTGATACAGGCAACATGTTAATATTAACCCACTTACTCTGTCTGTGCCATAGACATTTATAGGTGCAAAGCAATAAAAACGTTTAACACACCATTCACTTACAATGCCCTGGACCTTTTGAGCATGCTTGACTTTGGAATGCAAAGGCCTATTGCAGTGTAATGGCATCTTTAAGTTCAGGGACCTCTAACAGTGTAATTGTACCTCGCAGTGCAGGAACCTCTGACAGGGTAATTGTACCACGCAGTGCAGGAACCTCTGGCAGTGTTATCGCATCTTGTAATGCAGAGGCCTTTCCTGTGCATTTGCCCTTGTAATGCAATCGGACTAGCTGTGTAAAATCCAATTTCAATGCCAATTTCCCATGCAGTACTGCAGCCCCTTGTAGTGCAAAAAGCACCTTGAGATGGCATGGAATTTTGCAATGCAACAAATAGTTGCAATCCCATTGAACATATGGCGCACTAGACCTTTTCAATGCAAAAAACAACTTGTATTGCAATAGCCTTTGCAAGTGCAACATCCACTGGCAAAGCAATAGACCCATTCAGTGCTATCTCCACTCACAGTGCAAAAGCAACATGCAATGCAATAGTCTCTAAGTGTAGCGTACCAACAGCGTGAAGAAATGCCATAGTCTTTGAAACACAACAGACCAGCTCTTTGGTGTGCAATAGACCCTTACAATATATTTTCCCCTTGCAGTGCAACATTTCTATGCAGTGCATTAGATCCTTTTCGTACAAACGCAGGTGCAGTCCAAGAGCAAATTGCCTTTTAATACCCTATTGAAATATGTTATCTTCTCACAATGGAGTCCAGCTCGCAATGCAAAATCTCCCTGCAGTGCAATAGCCATTTGTATTGCAACTGTGCTGAAAATGCAATAGGCACTTGCCAAGCAACATCCAGTTGCAATGTAATAGAACCATGAGTGTGCATTATCCTTGTATTGCAATAGCCTCTTGCAGTGCAGGGACCTTTGGTAGTGCAATAACTTCTTCCACTCTTTGAGTTTGCAATAGAACGTTGTGTGCAACATCCACTTGCAATGAAATAGCCCAACGCAGTGCGGTTCCCCTTTTAATGCATAGGCACCTTGCAATACAAGAACTATTTGCAGACCAAAAACTCCACCAATGCAACACGCATTTCATTGCAATAGCGCTTGCAGTCCAACAGTCCCTCCCTTGCAGACTAGTATCCTTGCAATGTCAGAGCCGCTTTCAATGCAATGGCCCCTTTCAATCCAACATCCACATGCAACGCAATAAAACTAGTACTGCCAAGGTTTTTTGACAATGCAATGCAACAACTACTTGCAATGCAATAGGGCTAAGTCATGCAATCGCCCATTGATAACATTGCACATTGGCAAAGTAATGGACATTTGCAGAGCAATAGCTCATCGGAGTTCAATTGCCCTTTGAAATGCAACATCCTGATGCAGTACACTGGGGACTTACAATACAATATCCATGATTAATGCAAAAGCACCTTTCATTGCAATTGCCTCTTACTGTGTGATATCTTCTTGTAATGCGAACAATCTTGCAGTTCAATAGCTGCTTGCTGGAAGGCAGAAGCCTCTTGCAAAGAAATACCCTTTGTAATTCAATCACCTCTTGCACGGTGACAGCACCTTGCAATGCAGGATACAATGACAGTGTGATAGCCCTTTGGACTGGAGAGTCCTTTGACATTGCAATCACCCTTGCAGTTTAACATCCACATGGAGTTGTCACACAAACCACAGCTGTGATGATAGAACAATCGTGAAAATAACTCCAAAGAGCTCCAGAAACCATGTCTGTCTTTAAAAAAAAAATCAGCCTTTAATTTACAAAGTGAACAATTTATCCAAAATGGCCATCAAAGGAAACATATCTTGGTCTTTGTGTGTTGAAACTGTCTGACTAGGACAAAAGACAAATGGTCAAAGCTAATCGGTGTCACATGAACACATCCGATACCATCTGAAAACATTCCTGAATTGAATATCTCCAACTGAAAGAAAGAAGATGTGAAGTCACCATATTCTGGGTCACAGTGCAGTCAACATGGGTCAGAGAGAAGAGAGTCTCCTACCAGGAGGTACAAGGTAAAGCAGCTTTACCTTAAAGTGTCTTTCAGCACAACAATAACATATTGTTTGTCTTTGCTCCATGGCCTTCTGGACGGTTATTCTGTGACCTAGTCTTTTCAACATCTTCTCTCTTGCTATCTCTTACCCCACACCCACTTTACTGGCTTAAAATCTTTTACATTTCTTATATCTGACAGTTCTGATGAAGGATCACAGACCTGAAACATTAACTTTGTTTCTCTCTCCACAGATGCTGCCCGACCAGCTGAGTATTTCCGTCACTGTCTGTTTTTATGAACTCTGTCCTGAGACGCTGTCAATCAGCCTCTCAATGTAACAGAGTATTGTTTTAATAACAAGTATAAGCACCGCAAACTCACAGCTAAAGTGACCCGGGTTCATTTCTTGGTACTGCCACAGCCTCACAGATACAGTGACTCGGGTTCGGTACTGGGTACTGCCACAGCCACACAGCTCCAGTGACCCGGGTTCTGTTCTGGGTACTGCCACAGCCTCACACCTACAAGTGACCCGGGTTATGTTCTGGACACTGCCACAGTCTCACAGCTCCAGTGACCCGGGTTCGGTTCTGGGTACTGCCACAGCCTCACAGCTCCAGTGACCAGGGTTCAGCTCTGGGTACAGCCACAGCCTCACAGCTACAGCGACCCGGGTTCTGTTCTGGATACTGGCACAGTCTCACAGCTCCAGTGACCCGGGTTCAGTACTTGTGTAATGCCACAGCCTCACAGATCCAGTGTCCCGGGTTCGGTTCTGGGTACTGCCAAAGCCTCACAGATCCAATGACTCGGGTTCGGTACTGGGGACTGCCACAGCCACACAGCTCCAGAGACACGGGTTCTGTTCTGGGTACTGCCACAGCCTCACACCTCCAAGTGACACGGGTTCTGTTCTGGATACTGCCACAGTCTCACAGCTCCAGTGACCCGGGTTCGGTTCGGGGCACTGCCACAGCCTCACAGCTCCAGTGTCCAGGGTTCGGTTTTGGGTACAGCCACAGCCTCACAGCTACAGCGACCCGGGTTCTGTTCTGGATACTGGCACATTCTCACAGCTCCAGCGACCCGGGTTCGGTTCCGGGTGCTGCCACAGTCTCACAGATCCAGTGACCTGTGTTCAGATCAGGGGACTGCCACAGCGTCACAGACCCAGTGACCGGGGTTCTGTTCTGGGTAATACGACAGCCTCACAGCTTCAGCGTCCCGTATACGGTTCTGGGTACTGCCAAAGCCTCACAGATCCAATGACTCGGGTTCGGTACTGGGTACTGCCACAGCCACACAGCTCCAGTGACCCGGGTTCTGTTCTGGGTACTGCCACAGCCTCACACCTACAAGTGACCCGGGTTATGTTCTGGATACTGCCACAGTCTCACAGCTCCAGTGACCCGGGTTCGGTTCTGGGTACTGCCACAGCCTCACAGCTCCAGCGACCCGGGTTCGGTTCCGGGTGCTGCCACAGTCTCACAGATCCAGTGACCTGTGTTCAGATCAGGGGACTGCCACAGCGTCACAGACCCAGTGACCGGGGTTCTGTTCTGGGTAATACGACAGCCTCACAGCTTCAGCGTCCCGTATACGGTACTGGGTACTGCCACAGCCACACATCGCCAGAGACCCGGGTTCTATTCTGGGTACTGCCACAGCCTCACAGCTCCAGTGACCAGGGATCAATTCTGGGTACAACCACAGCCTCACAGCTCCAGCGACGCTGGTTATGATCTGGGCATTGCCACAGCCTCACAGCACCACTGACTCGTGTTCGGTTCTGGGTACTGCCGCAACCTCACAGCTCCAGTGACCCGGGATCAGTTCTGGGTACAACCATAGCCTCACAGTTTCAGTGACCTGGGTTCAGATCAGGGTACTGCCACAGCGTCATAGATCCAGTGACCGGGGATCGGTTCTGGGTAATACCACAGCCTCACAGCATCAGCGACCCGTCTTCGGTTCTGGGAACTGCCACAGCCTCACAGGCCAAGTGACCCGGGTTCCGTTCTGGGTACTGCCACAGCCTCACAGGTCCACTGACTCGGGTTTAGTTCTGGGTACTGCCTCAGCCTCGCAGATCCAGTGTCCCGGGTTCGGGTCTGGGTACTGCCAAAGCCTCACAGATCCAATGACTCGGGTTCGGTACTGGGTACTGCCACAGCCACACAGCTCCAGAGACCGGGGTTCTATTCAGGGTACTGCCACAACCTCACAGCTCCAGTGACCAGGGATCAGTTCTAGGTACAACCACAGCCTCACAGCTCCAGCGACCCTGGTTATGATCTGGGTACTGCCACAGTCTCACAGCTCAAGTGACCCGGGTTCGGTTCTGGGTACTGCCGCAGCCTCACAGCTACAAGTGACCCGGGATCAGTTCTAGGTACTGCAACAGACTCACAGCTCCAGTGACCCGGGTTCTGTTCTGGGTACTGCCACAGCCTCACAGCTCCAGTGACCCGGGTTCGGTTCGGGGCACTGCCACAGCCTCACAGCTCCAGTGACCCGGGTTCGGTTTTGGGTACAGCCACAGCCTCACAGCTCCAGTGACCCGGGTTCTGTTCTGAGTACTGCCACATCCTCACAGCCCCAGTAACACGGGTTCGGTTCTGCGTGCTGCCACAGTCACACAGCTCCAGTGACCCGTTTTCTGTTCTGGGTACTGCCACAGCCTCACAGCTCCAGCGACCGGGTTCTGTTCTGGGTACTGCCACATTCTCACAGCTCCAGCGACACGGGTTCGGTTCTGGGTACTGCCACAGCCTCACAGATCCAATGACCTGGGTTCAGATCAGGGTACTGCCACAGCGTCATAGATCCAGTGACCGGGGATCGGTTCTGGGTACTACCACAGCCTCACAGCTTCAGCGACCCGTCTTCGGTTCTGGGAACTGCCACAGCCTCACAGGTCCAGTGACCCGGGTTCAGTTCTGGGTACTGCCACAGCCTAACAGATCCAGTGACCGGGTTTTGGCTCTGGGTACTGCCACAGACTCACAGCTTCAGCGACCCAGGTTCAGTTCTGGGTACTGCCACAGCTTCACAGATCCAATGACTCGGGTTCGGGACTGGATACTGCCACAGCCACATAGCTTCAGTGACCCGGGTTCTGTTTTGGGTACTGGGACAACCTCACAGCTCCAGTGACCCGGATTCGGTTCTGGGTACAGCCACCACCTCACAGATACAGTGACCCGGTTTCAGATGAGGGCACTGCCACAGCTTCACAGCTCCAGCGACCCGGGTTCGGTTCTGGGTACTGCCACCGCCTCACAGCGCCAGCGACCCGTGTTCGGTTCTGGGTACTGCCACAGCGTCACAGATCCAGTGACCGGGGATAGGTCTGGGGAATACCACAGCCTCACAGCTTCAGCGACCCGGGTACGGCTCTGGGTACTGCCACAGCCTCACAGATCCAGTGACCCGGGTTCAGTACTTGGGTAATGCCACAGCCTCACAGATCCAGTGACCGGGTTTCGACTCTGGGTACTGCCACAGCCTCACAGCTTCAGCGACCCGGGTTCGGTTCTGGGTACAGCCACAGCCTCACAGCTACAGCGACCCGGGTTCTGGCCTGGATGCTGGCACAGTCTCACAGCTCCAGTGTCCGGGTTCTGTTCTGAGTACTGCCACAGCCTCACAACCCCAGTGACACGGGTCCGGTTCTGGGTACTGCCACAGTCACACAGCTCCAGTGACCCGTTTTCAGTTCTGGGTACTGCCACAGCCTCACAGCTCCAGCGACCGGGTTCTGTTCTGGGTACTGCGACATTCTCGCAGCTCCAGCGACCCGGGTTCGGTTCCGGGTACTGCCACAGCCTCACAGATCCAGTGACCTGGGTTCAGATCAGGGTACACCCTCATCGTCACAGATCTAGTGACCGGGGATCGGTTCAGAGCATTACCACAGCCTCACAGCTTCAGCGACCCGTTTTCGGTTCTGGGTACTGCCACAGCCTCACAGATTCAGTGACCGGGTTTCGGCTCTGGGTAATACCACAGCCTCATAGCTTCAGCGACCCGGGTTCGGTTCCAGGTACTGTCACAGCCTCACAGATCCAGTGACCCGGTCTCCGTACTGGGTACTGCCACAGCCTCACAGCTCCAGTGACATAGGTTCAATTCTGGGTACTGCCGCAGCTTCACAGCTCCAGTGATCCGTGTTCTGCTGTGGGTACTGTCACAGCCTCACAGCTCCAGTGATCCGGGTTCGGTTCTGGGTTTTGCCGCAGGCTCACAGTTCCAGTGACCCGGGTTCGGTTCTGGGTACCGCCACAGCCTCACAGCTCCAGTGACCCGGGTTCAGCTCTGGGTAGTGCTACAGTCTCACAGCTCCAGCGAACCAGGTACTATTCTAAATACTGCCACAGCCTCACAGCTCCAGTGACCCTGGTTCTGTTCTGGGTACTGGCACAGCCTCACAGCTCCAGTGATCCGGGTTCGATTCTGGGTACTGCCGCAGCCTCAAAGCTCCAGTGACCCGGGTACAGTTGTGGGTACCGCCACAGTCTCACAGCTCCAGTGGCCCGGGTTCAGTTCCGGAAACTGCCGCAGCCTCACAACTCCAGTGTCCTGGGTTCAGTTCCGGGTCCTGCCGCAGCCTCACAGGTCCAGTGACCCGGGTTCCGTTCTGGGTACTGCCACAGCCTCACAGGTCCACTGACTCGGGTTTAGTTCTGGGTACTGCCTCAGCCTCGCAGATCCAGTGTCCCGGGTTCGGGTCTGGGTACTGCCAAAGCCTCACAGATCCAATGACTCGGGTTCGGTACTGGGTACTGCCACAGCCACACAGCTCCAGAGACCGGGGTTCTATTCAGGGTACTGCCACAACCTCACAGCTCCAGTGACCAGGGATCAGTTCTAGGTACAACCACAGCCTCACAGCTCCAGCGACCCTGGTTATGATCTGGGTACTGCCACAGTCTCACAGCTCAAGTGACCCGGGTTCGGTTCTGGGTACTGCCGCAGCCTCACAGCTACAAGTGACCCGGGATCAGTTCTAGGTACTGCAACAGACTCACAGCTCCAGTGACCCGGGTTCTGTTCTGGGTACTGCCACAGCCTCACAGCTCCAGTGACCCGGGTTCGGTTCGGGGCACTGCCACAGCCTCACAGCTCCAGTGACCCGGGTTCGGTTTTGGGTACAGCCACAGCCTCACAGCTCCAGTGACCCGGGTTCTGTTCTGAGTACTGCCACATCCTCACAGCCCCAGTAACACGGGTTCGGTTCTGCGTGCTGTCACAGTCACACAGCTCCAGTGACCCGTTTTCTGTTCTGGGTACTGCCACAGCCTCACAGCTCCAGCGACCGGGTTCTGTTCTGGGTACTGCCACATTCTCACAGCTCCAGCGACACGGGTTCGGCTCTGGGTACTGCCACAGCCTCACAGATCCAATGACCTGGGTTCAGATCAGGGTACTGCCACAGCGTCATAGATCCAGTGACCGGGGATCGGTTCTGGGTACTACCACAGCCTCACAGCTTCAGCGACCCGTCTTCGGTTCTGGGAACTGCCACAGCCTCACAGGTCCAGTGACCCGGGTTCAGTTCTGGGTACTGCCACAGCCTAACAGATCCAGTGACCGGGTTTTGGCTCTGGGTACTGCCACAGACTCACAGCTTCAGCGACCCAGGTTCAGTTCTGGGTACTGCCACAGCCTCACAGATCCAATGACTCGGGTTCGGGACTGGATACTGCCACAGCCACATAGCTTCAGAGACCCGGGTTCTGTTTTGGGTACTGGGACAACCTCACAGCTCCAGTGACCCGGATTCGGTTCTGGGTACAGCCACCACCTCACAGATACAGTGACCCGGTTTCAGATGAGGGCACTGCCACAGCTTCACAGCTCCAGCGACCCGGGTTCGGTTCTGGGTACTGCCACCGCCTCACAGCGCCAGCGACCCGTGTTCGGTTCTGGGTACTGCCACAGCGTCACAGATCCAGTGACCGGGGATAGGTCTGGGGAATACCACAGCCTCACAGCTTCAGCGACCCGGGTACGGCTCTGGGTACTGCCACAGCCTCACAGATCCAGTGACCCGGGTTCAGTACTTGGGTAATGCCACAGCCTCACAGATCCAGTGACCGGGTTTCGGCTCTGGGTACTGCCACAGCCTCACAGCTTCAGCGACCCGGGTTCGGTTCTGGGTACAGCCACAGCCTCACAGCTACAGCGACCCGGGTTCTGGCCTGGATGCTGGCACAGTCTCACAGCTCCAGTGTCCGGGTTCTGTTCTGAGTACTGCCACAGCCTCACAACCCCAGTGACACGGGTCCGGTTCTGGGTACTGCCACAGTCACACAGCTCCAGTGACCCGTTTTCAGTTCTGGGTACTGCCACAGCCTCACAGCTCCAGCGACCGGGTTCTGTTCTGGGTACTGCGACATTCTCGCAGCTCCAGCGACCCGGGTTCGGTTCCGGGTACTGCCACAGCCTCACAGATCCAGTGACCTGGGTTCAGATCAGGGTACACCCTCATCGTCACAGATCTAGTGACCGGGGATCGGTTCAGAGCATTACCACAGCCTCACAGCTTCAGCGACCCGTTTTCGGTTCTGGGTACTGCCACAGCCTCACAGATTCAGTGACCGGGTTTCGGCTCTGGGTAATACCACAGCCTCATAGCTTCAGCGACCCGGGTTCGGTTCCAGGTACTGTCACAGCCTCACAGATCCAGTGACCCGGTCTCCGTACTGGGTACTGCCACAGCCTCACAGCTCCAGTGACATAGGTTCAATTCTGGGTACTGCCGCAGCTTCACAGCTCCAGTGATCCGTGTTCTGCTGTGGGTACTGTCACAGCCTCACAGCTCCAGTGATCCGGGTTCGGTTCTGGGTTTTGCCGCAGGCTCACAGTTCCAGTGACCCGGGTTCGGTTCTGGGTACCGCCACAGCCTCACAGCTCCAGTGACCCGGGTTCAGCTCTGGGTAGTGCTACAGTCTCACAGCTCCAGCGAACCAGGTACTATTCTAAATACTGCCACAGCCTCACAGCTCCAGTGACCCTGGTTCTGTTCTGGGTACTGGCACAGCCTCACAGCTCCAGTGATCCGGGTTCGATTCTGGGTACTGCCGCAGCCTCAAAGCTCCAGTGACACGGGTACAGTTGTGGGTACCGCCACAGTCTCACAGCTCCAGTGGCCCGGGTTCAGTTCCGGAAACTGCCGCAGCCTCACAACTCCAGTGTCCTGGGTTCAGTTCCGGGTCCTGCCGCAGCCTCACAGCTGAAGTGTCCTGGGTACAGTTCTAGGTACTGCAACAGACTCACAGCTCCAGTGACCCGGGTTCTGTTCTGGGTACTGCCACAGCCTCACAGCTCCAGTGACCCGGGTTCGGTTCGGGGCACTGCCACAGCCTCACAGCTCCAGTGACCCGGGTTCGGTTTTGGGTACAGCCACAGCCTCACAGCTCCAGTGACCCGGGTTCTGTTCTGAGTACTGCCACATCCTCACAGCCCCAGTAACACGGGTTCGGTTCTGCGTGCTGCCACAGTCACACAGCTCCAGTGACCCGTTTTCTGTTCTGGGTACTGCCACAGCCTCACAGCTCCAGCGACCGGGTTCTGTTCTGGGTACTGCCACATTCTCACAGCTCCAGCGACACGGGTTCGGTTCTGGGTACTGCCACAGCCTCACAGATCCAATGACCTGGGTTCAGATCAGGGTACTGCCACAGCGTCATAGATCCAGTGACCGGGGATCGGTTCTGGGTACTACCACAGCCTCACAGCTTCAGCGACCCGTCTTCGGTTCTGGGAACTGCCACAGCCTCACAGGTCCAGTGACCCGGGTTCAGTTCTGGGTACTGCCACAGCCTAACAGATCCAGTGACCGGGTTTTGGCTCTGGGTACTGCCACAGACTCACAGCTTCAGCGACCCAGGTTCAGTTCTGGGTACTGCCACAGCCTCACAGATCCAATGACTCGGGTTCGGGACTGGATACTGCCACAGCCACATAGCTTCAGAGACCCGGGTTCTGTTTTGGGTACTGGGACAACCTCACAGCTCCAGCGACCCGGGCTCGGTTCTGGGTACTGCCACCGCCTCACAGCGCCAGCGACCCGTGTTCGGTTCTGGGTACTGCCACAGCGTCACAGATCCAGTGACCGGGGATAGGTCTGGGGAATACCACAGCCTCACAGCTTCAGCGACCCGGGTACGGCTCTGGGTACTGCCACAGCCTCACAGATCCAGTGACCCGGGTTCAGTACTTGGGTAATGCCACAGCCTCACAGATCCAGTGACCGGGTTTCGGCTCTGGGTACTGCCACAGCCTCACAGCTTCAGCGACCCGGGTTCGGTTCTGGGTACAGCCACAGCCTCACAGCTACAGCGACCCGGGTTCTGGCCTGGATGCTGGCACAGTCTCACAGCTCCAGTGTCCGGGTTCTGTTCTGAGTACTGCCACAGCCTCACAACCCCAGTGACACGGGTCCGGTTCTGGGTACTGCCACAGTCACACAGCTCCAGTGACCCGTTTTCAGTTCTGGGTACTGCCACAGCCTCACAGCTCCAGCGACCGGGTTCTGTTCTGGGTACTGCGACATTCTCGCAGCTCCAGCGACCCGGGTTCGGTTCCGGGTACTGCCACAGCCTCACAGATCCAGTGACCTGGGTTCAGATCAGGGTACAC
Source organism: Heterodontus francisci (assembly GCF_036365525.1). NCBI lineage: Eukaryota > Metazoa > Chordata > Chondrichthyes > Heterodontiformes > Heterodontidae > Heterodontus > Heterodontus francisci. Next base: position 3,060,258 of record NW_027140635.1, read on the forward strand.
CCTCATCGTCACAGATCTAGTGACCGGGGATCGGTTCAGAGTATTACCACAGCCTCACAGCTTCAGCGACCCGTTTTCGGTTCTGGGTACTGCCACAGCCTCACAGATTCAGTGACCGGGTTTCGGCTCTGGGTAATACCACAGCCTCATAGCTTCAGCGACCCGGGTTCGGTTCCAGGTACTGTCACAGCCTCACAGATCCAGTGACCCGGTCTCCGAACTGGGTACTGCCACAGCCTCACAGCTCCAGTGACATAGGTTCAATTCTGGGTACTGCCGCAGCTTCACAGCTCCAGTGATCCGTGTTCTGCTGTGGGTACTGTCACAGCCTCACAGCTCCAGTGATCCGGGTTCGGTGCTGGGTTTTGCCGCAGGCTCACAGTTCCAGTGACCCGGGTTCGGTTCTGGGTACCGCCACAGCCTCACAGCTCCAGTGACCCGGGTTCAGCTCTGGGTAGTGCTACAGTCTCACAGCTCCAGCGAACCAGGTACTATTCTAAATACTGCCACAGCCTCACAGCTCCAGTGACCCTGGTTCTGTTCTGGGTACTGGCACAGCCTCACAGCTCCAGTGATCCGGGTTCGATTCTGGGTACTGCCGCAGCCTCAAAGCTCCAGTGACCCGGGTACAGTTGTGGGTACCGCCACAGTCTCACAGCTCCAGTGGCCCGGGTTCAGTTCCGGAAACTGCCGCAGCCTCACAACTCCAGTGTCCTGGGTTCAGTTCCGGGTCCTGCCGCAGCCTCACAGCTGAAGTGTCCTGGGTACAGTTCTGGGTACCGCCACAGGCTCGCAGTTCCAGCGAACCGGGTTATGATCTGGGTACTGCCACAGTCTCACAGCTCCAGTGACCCGGGTACGGTTCTGGGTACTGCCGCAGCCTCACAGCTACAAGTGACCCGGGATCAGTTCGAGGTACTGCAACAGACTCACAGCTCAAGTGACCCGGGTTCTGTTCTGGGTACTGCCACAGCCTCACAGCCCCAGTGACACGGGTTCGGTTCTGGGTGCTGCCACATTCACACAGCTCCAGTGACCCGTTTTCAGTTCTAGGTACCGCAACAGACTCACAGCTCCAGTGACCCGGGTTCTGTTCTGGGTACTGCCACAGCCTCACAGCTCCAGTGACCCGGGTTCGGTTTTGGGTAAAGCCACAGCCTCACAGCACCAGCGACCCGGGTTCAGTTCTGGATACTGGCACGGTCTCACAGCTCCAGTGACCCGGGTTCTATTCTGAGTACTGCCACAGCCTCACAGCCCCAGTGACACGGGTTCGGTTCTGGGTGCAGCCACAGTCACACAGCTCCAGTGACCCGTTTTCAGTTCTGGGTACTGCCACAGCCTTACAGCTCCAACGACCGGGTTCTGTTCTGGGTACTGCCACATTCTCACAGCTCCAGCGACACGTCTTCGGTTCTGGGTACTGCCATAGCCTCACAGATCCAGTGACCTGGGTTCAGATCAGGGTACTGCCACAGCGTCATAGATCCAGTGACCGGGGATCGGTTCTGGGTAATACCACAGCCTCACAGCTTCAGCGACCCGTCTTCGGTGTTGGGAACTGCCACAGCCTCACAGATCCAGTGACCCGGGTTCAGTTCTGGGTACTGCAAAAGCCTCACAGATCCAGTGACCGGGTTTCGGATCTGGGTACTGCCACAGCCTCACAGCTTCAACGACCCGGTTCTGTTCTGGGTACTGCCACAGCCTCACAGATCCACTGACTCGGGTTCAGTTCTGGGTACTGCCTCAGCCTCACAGATCCAGTGTCCCGGGTTCAGGTCTGGGTACTGCCAAAGCCTCACAGATCCAATGACTCGGGTTCGGTACTGGGTACTGCCACAGCCACACAGCTCCAGAGACCGGGGTTCTATTCTGGGTACAGCCACAACCTCACAGCTCCAGTGACCAGGGATCAGTTCTGGGTACAACCACAGCCTCACAGCTCCAGCGACCCTGGTTATGATCTGGGTACTGCCACAGTCTCACAGCTCCAGTGACCCGGGTTCGGTTCTGGGTACTGCCGCAGCCTCACAGCTACAAGTGACCCGGGATCAGTTCTAGGTACTGCAACAGCCTCACAGCTCCAGCGACCGGGTTCTGTTCTGGGTACTGCCACATTCTCGCAGCTCCAGCGACCCGGGTTCGGTTCCGGGTACTGCCACAGCCTCACAGATCCAGTGACCTGATTTCAGATCAGGGTGCACCCTCATCGTCACAGATCCAGTGACCGGGGATCGGTTCTGGGTATTACCACAGCCTCACAGCTTCAGCGACCCGTTTTCGGTTCTGGGAACTGCCACAGCCTCACAGGTGCAGTGACCCGGGTTCAGTTCTGGGTACTGCCACAGCCTCACAGATCCAGTGACCGGGTTTCAGCTCTGGGTAATACCACAGCCTCACAGCTTCAGCGACCCGGGTTCGGTTCCAGGTACTGTCACAGCCTCACAGATCCAGTCACCCGGTCTCCGTACTGGGTACTGCCACAGCCTCACAGCTCCAGTGACATAGGTTCAATTCTGGGTACTGCCGCAGCTTCACAGCTCCAGTGATCCGTGTTCTGCTGTGGGTACTGTCACAGCCTCACAGCTCCAGTGATCCGGGTTCGGTTCTGGGTTTTGCCGCAGGCTCACAGTTCCAGTGACCCGGGTTCGGTTCTGGGTACCGCCACAGCCTCACAGTTCCAGTGACCCGGGTTCAGCTCTGGGTAGTGCTACAGTCTCACAGCTCCAGCGAACCAGGTACTATTCTAAATACTGCCACAGCCTCACAGCTCCAGTGACCCTGGTTCTGTTCTAGGTACTGCCACAGCCTCACAGCTCCAGTGATCCAGGTTCGATTCTGGGTACTGCCGCAGCCTCAAAGCTCCAGTGACCCGGGTACGGTTGTGGGTACCGCCACAGTCTCACAGCTCCAGTTGCCCGGGTTCAGTTCCGGAAACTGCCTCAGACTCACAACTCCAGTGACCTGGGTTCAGTTCCGGGTACTGCCGCAGCCTCACAGCTGAAGTGTCCTGGGTACAGTTCTGGGTACCGCCACAGGCTCGCAGCTCCAGCGACCCGGGTTCAGTTCTGTGTACTGCCATGGTCTCACAGCTCCAGCGACCCGGACTCTGTTCTGAATACTGCCAAAGCCTCACAGCTCGAGTGACCCGGGTTCAGTTCCGGGAACTGCCCAGCCTCAGAACTCCAGTGACCCAAATTCTGTTCTGGTTACTGAAGCAGCTTCACAGCCCCGGTGACCCTGGTTAGGTTCCGGGTACTGCCTTAGCTTCACAGCTCCAGTTAGTCAGGTTCGGTTCTATGTACTGCCACAGTCTCAAAGCTCCAGTGACCCGTGTTCTGTTCTGGGTACTGCCACAGCCTCACAGCTCACGTGATCCGGGTTCGGTTCTGGGTTCTGCCACAGCCTCACAGCTCCAGTGACCCAGGTTCTGTTCTGGGTACTGCCACAGTCGCATAGCTCCAGCGACCCGTGTTCTATTCTGAATACTGCCACAGCCTCACAGCTCCAGAGACCCGGGTTCGGTTCTGGGTACCGCCACAGCCTCACAGCTCCAGCGACCCGGGTTCAGTTCTGGGTACTACCACGGTCTTACAGCTCTAGCGACCCGGGTTCTGTTCTGAATACTACCACAGCCTAACAGCTCCAGTGTCCCGGGCTCAGTTGCGGGTAATGCAGCAGCCTCACAGCTCCAGTGACCCGGGTTCAGTTCTGGGTACTGCCGCAGCTTCACAGCTCCAGTGATCCGTGTTCTCCTCTGGGTACTGCCACAGCCTCACAGCTCCCGTGATCCGGGTTCGGTTCTGGGTTTGCCGCAGGCTCTCAGTTCCAGTGACCCGGGTTCTGTTCTGGGTACTGCCACAGCCTCACAGCTCCAGTGACCCGGGTTCGGTTCGGGGCACTACCACAGCCTCACAGCTCCAGTGACCCGGGTTCTGTTCTGGATACTGGCACGGTCTCACAGCTCCAGTGACCCGGGTTCTGTTCTGAGTACTGCCACAGCCTCACAGGCCCAGTGACACGGGTTCGGTTCTGGGTGCTGCCACAGTCACACAGCTCCAGTGACCCGTTTTCAGTTCTGGGTACTGCCACAGCCTCACAGCTCCAACGACCGGGTTCTGTTCTGGGTACTGCCACATACTCACAGCTCCAGCGACACGGCTTCGGTTCTGGGTACTGCCATAGCCTCACAGATCCAGTGACCTGGGTTCAGATCAGGGTACTGCCACAGCGTCATAGATCCAGTGACCGGGGATCGGTTCTGGGAAATACCACAGCCTCACAGCTTCAGCGACCCGTCTTCGGTTCTGGGAACTGCCACAGCCTCACAGATCCAGTGACCCGGGTTCAGTTCTGGGTACTGCAAAAGCCTCACAGATCCAGTGACCGGGTTTCGGCTCTGGGTACTGCCACAGCCTCACAGCTCCAGCGACCCTGGTTATGATCTGGGTACTGCCACAGTCTCACAGCTCCAGTGACCCGGGTTCGGTTCTGGGTACTGCCGCAGCCTCACAGCTACAAGTGACCCGGGATCAGTTCTCGGTACTGCAACAGACTCACAGCTCCAGTGACCCGGGTTCTGTTCTGGGTACTGCCACAGCCTCACAGCCCCAGTGACACGGGTTCGGTTCTGGGTGCTGCCACATTCACACAGCTCCAGAGACCCGTTTTCAGTTCTGGGTACTGCCACTGCCTCACAGCTCCAGCGACCGGGTTCAGTTCTGGGTACTTCAAAAGCCTCACAGATCCAGTGACCGGGTTTCGGCTCTGGGTACTGCCACAGCCTCACGGCTTCAACGACCCGGTTCTGTTCTGGGTACTGCCACAGCCTCACAGATCCACTGACTCGGGTTCAGTTCTGGGTACTGCCTCAGCCTCACAGATCCAGTGTCCCGGGTTCGGGTCTGGGTACTGCCAAAGCCTCACAGATCCAATGACTCGGGTTCGGTACTGGGTACTGCCACAGCCACACAGCTCCAGAGACCGGGGTTCTATTCTGGGTACTGCCACAACCTCACAGCTCCAGTGACCAGGGATAAGTTCTGGGCACAGCCACAGCCTCACAGCTCCAGCGACCCTGTTTATGATCTGGGTACTGCCACAGTCTCACAGCTCCAGTGACCCGGGTTCGGTTCTGGGTACTGCCGCAGCCTCACTGCTACAAGTGACCCGGGATCAGTTCTATGTACTGCAACAGACTCACAGCTCCAGTGACCCGGTTTCTGTTCTGGGTACTGCCACAGCCTCACAGCCCCAGTGACACGGGTTCGGTTCTGGGTGCTGCCACATTCACACAGCTCCAGTGACCCGTTTTCAGTTCTGGGTACTGCCACTGCCTCACAGCTCCAGCGACCGGGTTCTGTTCTGGGTACTGCCACATTCTCACAGCTCCAGCGACACGGGTTCGGTTCTGGGTACTGCCATAGCCTCACAGATCCAGTGACCTGGGTTCAGATCAGGGTACTGCCACAGCGTCATAGGTCCAGTGACCGGGGATCGGTTCTGGGTAATACCACAGCCTCACAGCTTCAGCGACCCGTCTTCGGTTCTGGGAACTGCCACAGCCTCACAGATCCAGTGACCCGGGTTCTGTTCTCGGTACTGCCACAGCCTCACAGATCCACTGACTGGGGTTCAGTTCTGGGTACTGCCTCAGCCTCGCAGATCCATTGTCCCGGGATGGGGTCTGCGTACTGCCAAAGCCTCACAGATCCAATGACTCGGGTTCGGTACTGGGTACTGCCACAGCCACACAGCTCCAGAGACCGGGGTTCTATTCTGGGTACTGCCACAACCTCACAGCTCCAGTGACCAGGGATCAGTTCTGGGTACAACCACAGCCTCACAGCTCCAGCGACCCTGGTTATGATCTGGGTACTGCCACAGTCTCACAGCTCCAGTGACCCGGGTTCGGTTCTGGGTACTGCCGCAGCCTCACAGCTACAAGTGACCCTGGATCAGTTCTAGGTACTGCAACAGACTCACAGCTCCAGTGACCCGGGTTCTGTTCTGGGTACTGCCACAGCCTCACAGCTCTAGTGACCCGGGTTCGGTTCGGGGCACTGCCACAGCCTCACAGCTCCAGTGACCCGGGTTCGGTTTTGGGTACAGCCACAGCCTCACAGCTCCAGCGACACGGGTTCTGTTCTGGATACTGGCACGGTCTCACAGCTCCAGTGACCCGGGTTCTGTTCTGAGTACTGCCACATCCTCACAGCCCCAGTAACACGGGTTCGGTTCTGGGTGCTGCCACAGTCACACAGCTCCAGTGACCCGTTTTCTGTTCCGGGTACTGCCACAGCCTCACAGCTCCAGCGGCCGGGTTCTGTTCTGGGTACTGCCACATTCTCACAGCTCCAGCGACACGGGTTCGGTTCTGGGTACTGCCACAGCCTCACAGATCCAGTGACCTGGGTTCAGATCAGGGTACTGCCACAGCGTCATAGATCCAGTGACCGGGGATCGGTTCTGGGTAATACCACAGCCTCACAGCTTCAGCAACCCGTCTTCGGTTCTGGGAACTGCCACAGCCTCACAGGTCCAGTGACCCGGGTTCAGTTCTGGGTACTGCCACAGCCTAACAGATCCAGTGACCGGGTTTTGGCTCTGGGTACTGCCACAGACTCACAGCTTCAGCGACCCAAGTTCAGTTCTGGGTACTGCCACAGCCTCACAGATCCAATGACTCGGGTTCGGGACTGGATACTGCCACAGCCACATAGCTTCAGAGACCCGGGTTCTGTTTTGGGTACTGGGACAACCTCACAGCTCCAGTGACCCGGATTCGGTTCTGGGTACAGCCATCACCTTACAGATACAGTGACCCGGTTTCAGATGCGGGCACTGCCACAGCTTCACAGCTCCAGCGACCCGGGTTCGGTTCTGGGTACTGCCACCGCCTCACAGCGCCAGCGACCCGTGTTCGGTTCTGGGTACTGCCACAGCGTCACATATCCAGTGACCGGGGATGGGTCTGGGGAATACCACAGCCTCACAGCTTCAGCGACCCGGGTCCGGATCTGGGTACTGCCACAGCCTCACAGATCCAGTGACCCGGGTTCAGTACTTGGGTAATGCCACAGCCTCACAGATCCAGTGACCGGGTTCTGTTCTGGGTACTGCCACATACTCACAGCTCCAGCGACACGGCTTCGGTTCTGGGTAATGCCATAGCCTCACAGATCCAGTGACCTGGGTTCAGATCAGGGTACTGCCACAGCGTTATAGATCCAGTGACCTGGGATCGGTTCTGGGAAATACCACAGCCTCAGAGCTTCAGCGACCCGTCTTCGGTTCTGGGATCTGCCACAGCCTCACAGATCCAGTGACCCGGGTTCAGTTCTGGGTACTGCAAAAGCCTCACAGATCCAGTGACCGGGTTTCGGCTCTGGGTACTGCCACAGCCTCACAGCTTCAACGACCCGGTTCTGTTCTGGGTACTGCCACAGCCTCACAGATCCACTGACTCGGGTTCAGTTCTGGGTACTGCCTCAGCCTCACAGATCCAGTGTCCCGGGATCGGGTCTGGGTACTGCCAAAGCCTCACAGATCCAATGACTCGGGTTCGGTACTGGGTACTGCCACAGCCACACAGCTCCAGAGACCGGGGTTCTATTCTGGGTACTGCCACAACCTCACAGCTCCAGTGACCAGGGATCAGTTCTGCGCACAACCACAGCCTCACAGCTCCAGCGACCCTGGTTATGATCTGGGTACTGCCACAGTCTCACAGCTCCAGTGACCCGGGTTCGGTTCTGGGTACTGCCGCAGCCTCACAGCTACAAGTGACCCGGGATCAGTTCTAGGTACTGCAACAGACTCACAGCTCCAGTGACCCGGGTTCTGTTCTGGGTACTGCCACAGCCTCACAGCCCCAGTGACACGGGTTCGGTTCTGGGTGCTGCCACATTCACACAGCTCCAGTGACCCGTTTTCAGTTCTGGGGACTGCCACTGCCTCACAGCTCCAGCGACCGGGTTCTGTTCTGGGTACTGCCACATTCTCACAGCTCCAGCGACATGGGTTCGGTTCTGGGTACTGCCATAGCCTCACAGATCCAGTGACCTGGATTCAGATCAGGGTACTGCCACAGCGTCATAGATCCAGTGACCGCGGATCGGTTCTGGATAATACCACAGCCTCACAGCTTCAGCGACCCGTCTTCGGATCTGGGAACTGCCACAGCCTCACAGATCCAGTGACCCGGGTTCCGTTCTGGGTACTGCCACAGCCTCACAGATCCACTGACTCGGGTTCAGTTCTGGATACTGCCTCAGCCTCGCAGATCCAGTGTCCCGGGTTCGAGTCTGGGTACTGCCAAAGCCTCACATATCCAATGACTCGGGTTCGGTACTGGGTACTGCCACAGCCACACAGCTCCAGAGACCGGTGTTCTATTCTGGTGACTGACACAACCTCACAGCTCCAGTGACCAGGGATCAGTTCTGGGTACAACCACAGCCTCACAGCTCCAGCGACCCTGGTTATGATCTGGGTACTGCCACAGTCTCACAGCTCCAGTGACCCGGGTTCGGTTCTGAGTACTGCCGCAGCCTCACAGCTACAAGTGACCCGGGATCAGTTCTAGGTACTGCAACAGACTCACAGCTCCAGTGACCCGGGTTCTGTTCTGGGTACTGCCACAGCCTCACAGCTCTAGTGACCCGGGTTCAGTTCGGGGCACTGCCACAGCCTCACAGCCCCAGTGACCCGGGTTCGGTTTTGGGTACAGCCACAGCCTCACAGCTCCAGCGACTCGGGTTCTGTTCTGGATACGGGCACGGTCTCACAGCTCCAGTGACCCGGGTTCTGTTCTGAGTACTGCCACATCCTCACAGCCCCAGTAACACGGGTTCGGTTCTGGGTGCTGCCACAGTCACACAGCTCCAGTGACCCGTTTTCTGTTCTGGGTACTGCCACATTCTCACAGCTCCAGCGACACGGGTTCGGTTCTGGGTACTGCCACAGCCTCACAGATCCAGTGACCTGGGTTCAGATCAGGCTACTGCCACAGCGTCATAGATCCAGTGACCGGGGATCGGTTCTGGGTAATACCACAGCCTCACAGCTTCAGCGACCCATCTTCGGTTCTGGGAACTGCCACAGCCTCACAGGTCCAGTGACCCGGGTTCAGTTCTGGGTACTGCCACAGCCTCACAGATCCAATGACTCGGGTTCGGGACTGGATACTGCCACAGCCACATAGCTACAGAGACGCGGGTTCTGTTTTGGGTACTGGGACAACCTCACAGCTCCAGTGACCCGGATTCGGTTCTGGGTACAGCCACCACCTCACAGATACAGTGACCCGGTTTCAGATGCGGGCACTGCCACAGCTTCACAGCTCCAGCGACCCGGGATCGCTTCTGGGTACTGCCACCGCCTCACAGCGCCAGCGAACCGTGTTCGGTTCTGGGTACTGCCACAGCGTCACAGATCCAGTGACCGGGGATGGGTCTGGGGAATACCACAGCCTCACAGCTTCAGCGACCCGGGTCCGGATCTGGGTACTGCCACAGCCTCACAGATCCAGTGACCCGGGTTCAGTACTTGGGTAATGCCACAGCCTCACAGATCCAGTGACCGGGTTTCGGCTCAGGGTACTGCCACAGCCTCACAGCTCCACCGACCGGGTTCTGTTCTGGGTACTGCCACATTCTCGCAGCTCCAGTGTCCGGGTTCTGTTCTGAGTACTGCCACAGCCTCACAACCCGAGTGACACGGGTTCGGTTCTGGGTACTGCCACAGTCACACAGCTCCAGTGACCCGTTTTCAGTTCTGGGTACTGCCACAGCCTCACAGCTCCAGCGACCGGGTTCTGTTCTGGGTACTGCCACATTCTCGCAGCTCCAGCGACCCGTGTTCGGTTCCGGGTACTGCCACAGCCTCACAGATCCAGTGACCTGGGTTCAGATCAGGGTACACCCTCATCGTCACAGATCCAGTGACCGGGGATCGGTTCTGGGTATTACCACAGCCTCACAGCTTCAGCGACCCGTTTTCGGTTCTGGGAACTGCCACAGCCTCACAGGTGCAGTGACCCGTGTTCAGTTCTGGGTACTGCCTCAGCCTCACAGATCCAGTGACCGGTTTTCGGCTCTGGGTAATACCACAGCCTCACAGCTTCAGCGACCCGGGTTCGGTTCCAGGTACTGTCACAGCCTCACAGATCCAGTGACCCGGTCTCCGTACTGGGTACTACCACAGCCTCACAGCTCCAGTGACATAGGTTCAATTCTGGGTACTGCCGCAGCTTCACAGCTCCAGTGATCCGTGCTCTGCTGTGGGTACTGTCACAGCCTCACAGCTCCAGTGATCCGGGTTCGGTTCTGGGTTTTGCCGCAGGCTCACAGTTCCAGTGACCCGGGTTCGGTTCTGGGTACCGCCACAGCCTCACAGCTCCAGTGACCCGGGTTCAGCTCTGTGTACTGCCATGGTCTCACAGCTCCAGCGACCCGGCTTCTGTTCTGAATACTGCCAAAGCCTCACAGCTCGAGTGACCCGGGTTCAGTTCCGGGAACTGCCCAGACTCAAAACTCCAGTGACCCAAATTCTGTTCTGGTTACTGAAGCAGCTTCACAGCCCCGGTGACCCGGGTTAGGTTCCGGGTACTGCCTTAGCTTCACAGCTCCAGTTACTCAGGTTCGGTTCTATGTACTGCCACAGTCTCAAAGCTCCAGTGACCCGTGTTCTGTTCTGGGTACTGCCACAGCCTCACAGCTCACGTGATCCGGGTTAGGTTCTGGGTTCTGCCACAGCCTCACAGCTCCAGTGACCCAGGTTCTGTTCTGAATACTGCCACAGCCTCACAGCTCCAGAGACCCGGGTTCGGTTCTGGGTACCGCCACAGCCTCACAGCTCCAGCGACCCGGGTTCAGTTCTGGGTACTACCACGGTCTTTCAGCTCTAGCGACCCGGGTTCTGTTCTGAATACTACCACAGCTCCAGTGTCCCGGGCTCAGTTGCGGGTAATGCAGCAGCCTCACAGCTCCAGTGACACGGGTTCAGTTCTGGGTACTGCCGCAGCTTCACAGCTCCAGTGATCCGTGTTCTCCTCTTGGTACTGCCACAGCCTGACAGCTCCCGTGATCCGGGTTCGGTTCTGGGTTCTGCCGCAGGCTCTCAGTTCCAGTGACCCGGGTTCGGTTAAGGGTACCGCCACAGCCTCACAGCTCCAGTGACCCGGGTTCAGCTCTGGGTACTGCTACAGTCTCACAGCTCCAGCGAACCGGGTACTATTCTAAATACTGCCACAGACTCACAGCTCCAGAGACCCGGGTTCAGTTCTGGCTACCGCCGCATGCTCACAGCTCCAGTGGCCCGGGTTCAGTTTCGGGTCCTGCCACAGTCTCACAGTTCCAGTGTCCCCGTTCAGTTCCGGGTACTGCAGCAGCCTCACAGCTCCAGTGACCCGTGCTCTGTTCTGAGAACTGCCACAGCCTCACAGCTCCAGCGACCCGTGTTCTGTTCTGGATACTGGCACGGCCTCACAGCTCCAGTGACCCGGGTTCTGTTCTGAGTACTGCCACAGCCTCACAGCCCCAGTGACACGGGTTCGGTTCTGGGTGCTGCCACTGTCACACAGCTCCAGTGACCCGTTTTCAGTTCTGGGTACTACCACAGCCTCACAGCTCCAGCGACCGGGTTCTGTTCTGGGTACTGCCACATTCTCACAGCTCCAGCGACACGGGTTCAGTTCTGGGTACTGCCACAGCCTCACAGATCCAGTGACCTGGGTTCAGATCAGGGTACTGCCACAGCGTCATAGATCCAGCGACCGGGGATCGGTTCTGGGTAATACCACAGCCTCACAGCTTCAGCGACCCGTCTTCGGTTCTGGGAACTGCCACAGCCTCACAGATCCAGTGACCCGGGTTCAGTTCTGGGTACTGCCACAGCCTAACAGATCCAGTGACCGGGTTTCGGCTCTGGGTACTGCCACAGACTCACAGCTTCAGCGACCCAGGTTCAGTTCTGGGTACTGCCACAGCCTCACAGATACAGTGTCCCTGGTTCGGTTCTGGGTACTGCCAAAACATCACAGATCCAATGACTCGGGTTCGGGACTGGATACTGCAACAGCCACACAGCTCCAGAGACCCGGGTTCTGTTTTGGGTACTGGGACAACCTCACAGCTCCAGTGACCCGGTTTCGGATCAGGGCACTGCCACAGCTTCACAGCTCCAGCGACCCGGGTTCAGTTCTGGGTACTGCCACCGCCTCACAGCTCCAGCGACCCGTGTTCGGTTCAGGGTACTGCCACAGCGTCACAGATCCAGTGACCCGGGTTCAGTACTTCGCTAATGCCACAGCCTCACAGATCCAGTGACCGGGTTTCGGCTCTGGGTACTGCCACAGCCTCACAGCTTCAGCGACCCGGGTTCGGTTCTGGGTGCAGCCACAGCCTCGCAGCTACAGCTACCCGGGTTCTTTCCTGGATACTGGCACAGTCTCACAGCTCCAGTGTCCGGGTTCTGTTCTGAGTACTGCCACAGCCTCACAACCCCAGTGACACGGGTTCGGTTCTGGGTACTGCCACAGTCACACAGCTCCAGTGACCCGTCTTCAGTTCTGGGTACTGCCACAGCCTCACAGCTCCAGCGACCGGGTTCTGTTCAGGGTACTGCCACATTCTCGCAGCTCCAGCGACCCGGGTTCGGTTCCGGGTACAGCCTCATCGTCACAAATCCAGTGACCGGGGATCGGTTCTGGGTATTCCCACAGCCTCACAGCTTCAGCGACCCGTTTTCGGTTCTGGGAACTGCCACAGCCTCACAGGTGCAGTGACCCGGGTTCAGTTCTAGGTACTGCCACAGCCTCACAGATCCAGTGACCGGGTTTTGGCTCTCGGTAATACCACAGCCTCACAGCTTCAGCGACCCGGGTTCGGTTCCAGGTACTGTCACAGCCTCACAGATCCAGTGACACGGTCTCCGTACTGGGTACTGCCACAGCCTCACAGCTCCAGTGACATAGGTTCAATTCTGGGTACTGCCGCAGCTTCACAGCTCCAGTGATCCGTGTTCTGCTCTGGGTATTGCCACAGCCTCACAGCTCCCCTGATCCGGGTTCGGTTCTGGGTTTTTGCCACAGGCTAACAGTTCCAGTGACCCGGGTTCGGTTCTGGGCACCGCCACAGCCTCACAGCTCCAGTGACCCGGGTTCAGCTCTGGGTACTGCTACAGTCTCACAGCTCCAGCGAACCGGGTACTATTCTAAATACTGCCACAGTCTCACAGTTCCAGTGTCCCCGGTCAGTTCCGGGTACTGCAGCAGCCTCACAGCTCCAGTGACCCGTGCTCTGTTCCGAGAACTGCCACAGCCTCACAGCTCCAGTGACCCTGGTTCTGTTCTGGGTACTGCCACAGCCTCACAGCTCCAGTGATCCGGGTTCGATTCTGGGTACTGCCGCAGCCTCAAAGCTCCAGTGACCCGGGTACGGTTGTGGATACCGCCACAGTCTCACAGCTCCAGTGGCCCGGGTTCAGTTCTGGAAACTGCCACAGCCTCACAACTCCAGTGTCCAGTGTTGAGTTCCGGGTAATGCCGCAGCCTCACAGCTGCAGTGACCCGGGTTCGGTTCTGGGTACCGCCACAGCCTCACAGCTCCAGTGACCCGAGTTCAGCTCTGGGTACTGCTACAGTCTCACAGCTCCAGCGAACCGGGTACTATTCTAAATACTGGCACAGACTCACAGCTCCAGAGACCCGGGTTTCCTGGGTGCCGCCGCATGCTCACAGCTCCAGCGACCCGGGTTCAGTTTCGGGTACTGCCACAGTCTCACAGTTCCAGTGTCCCCGTTCAGTTCCGGGTACTGCAGCAGCCTCACAGCTCCAGTGACCCGTGCTCTGTTCTGAGAACTGCCACAGCCTCACAGCTGCAGTGACCCTGGTTCTGTTCTGGGTACTGCCACATGCTCACAGCTCCAGTGATCCGGGTTCGATTCTGGGTACTGCCGCGGCCTCAAAGCTCCAGTGACCCGGGCACGGTTGTGGGTGCCGCCACAGTCTCACAGCTCCAGTGGCCCGGGTTCAGGTCCGGAAACTGCCGCAACCTCACAACTCCAGTGTCCTGGGTTCAGTTCCAGGTACTGCCACAGCCTCACAGCTGAAGTGTCCTGGGTACAGTTCTGGGTACTGCCACAGCCTCACAGCTCCAGCGACCCGGGTTCAGTTCTGTGTACTGCCACGGTCTTACAGCTCCAGCGACCTGGGTTCTGTTCTGAATACTGCCAAAGCCTCAAAGCTCGAGTGACCCGGGTTCAGTTTCGGGAACTGCCCAGCCTCAGAACTCCAGTGTCCTGGGTTCACTTCCAGGTACTGCCACAGCCTCACCGCTGAAGTGTCCTGGGTTCGGTTCTGGGTACTGCCAGAGTCTCACAGCTCCAGTGACCCGTGTTCTGTTCTGGGTACTGCCACAGCCTCAGAGCTCACGTGATCCGGGTTCGGTTCTGGGTTCTGCCACAGCCTCACAGCTCCAGTGACCCAGGTTCTGTTCTGGGTACTGCCACAGTCGCATAGCTCCAGCGACCCGGGTTCTATTCTGAATACTGCCACAGCCTAACAGCTCCAGAGACCCGGGTTCGGTTCTGGGTACCGCCACAGCCTCACAGCTCCAGTGAAACGGGTTCTGTTCTGGGTACTGCCACGATCTCACAGCTCAAGCGACCGGGGTTCTGTTCTGAATACTGCCACAGCATAACAGCTCCGGTGTCCCGGGTCCAGTTCCAGGTACTGCAGCAGCCTCACAGCTCCAGTGACCCAGATTCTTTTCCGGGTACTGCCACACCCTCACAGCTCCAGTGACCCGGGTTCTATTCTGGGTACTGCCACAGCCTCACAGCTCCAGTGATCCGGGTTCGATTCTGGGTACTGCCACAGACTCACAGCTCCAGTGACCCAGGTTCGGTTGTGGGTGCCGCCACAGTCTCACTGCACCAGTGGCCCGGGTTCAGCTCCGGGACCCGCCTCAGCCTCACAACTCCAGTGTCCTAGGTTCAGTTCTGGGTACTGCCGCAGCCTCACACATGAAGTGTCCTGGTTTCAGTTCTGGGTACTGCCACAGGCTCACAGCTGCAGCGACCCGTGTTCAGTTCTGGGTACTGCCACGGTCTCACAGCTCCAGCGACCCGGGTTCTGTTCTGAATACTGCCACTGCCTCACAGCTCCAGTGACCCGGGTCCAGTTCCGGGAAATGTCGCAGCCTCACAGCTCCAGTGTCCTGGGTTCAGTTCCGGGTACTGCCTCAGCCTCACAGCTCCTTTGTCCCGGGTTCAGTTCCGGGTACTGTAGCAGCCTCTCAGCTCCAGTGACCCAGGTTCTGTTCTGGGTGCTGCCAGAGTCTCACAGCTCTAGTGACCCGGGTTCAGTTCTGGGTACTGCCAGAGTCTCACAGCTCCAGTGACCCGTGTTCTGTTCCGGGTACGGCCACAGCCTCACAGCTCCAGTGACCGAGGTTCAGTTCTGGTTACGGCCGCAGCTTCACAGCTCCGGTGACCCGCGTTTGGTTCCGGGTACTGCCGTAGCTTGACAGCTCCAGTTACTCATGTTGGGTTCTGGGTACTGCCACAGTCTCACAGCTCCAGTGACCCGGGTTTGGTTGTGGGTACAGCCCCAGTCTCACAGCTCCAGTGACCCGGGTTCAGTTCTGGGTACTGCCGGAGTCTCACAGCTCCAGCGAACCGGGTTCAGTTCTGGGTACAGCCACGGTCTCACTGCTCCAGGGACCCGGGTTCTGTTCTGAATACTGCCACGGCCTAACAGCTCCGGTGTCCCGGGTTCAGTTCCGGGAACTGCAGCTGCCTCACAGATGAAGTGACCCGCGTTCAGTTCTGGGAACTGCCAGTGTCTCACAGCTCCATTGATCCGTGTTCTGTTTGGGTATTGCCACGGATGCACAGCTCCAGTGACTCAGATTCTGTTCCGGGTACTGCCACAGCCTCACAGCTCCAGCGACCGGGGTCTGTGCTGGGTACTGCCACATTCTCACAGCTCCAGCGACCCGGGTTCGGTTCTGGGTACTGCCACAGCCTCACAGATCCAGTGACCAGGGTTCAGATCAGGGTACTGCCACAGCGTCATAGATCCAGTGACCGGGGATCGTTTCTGGTTAATACCACAGCCTCACAGCTTCAGCGACCCGTTTTCGTTCTGGGAACTGCCACAGCCTCACAGATCCAGTGACCCGGGTTCAGTTCTGGGTACTGCCACAGTCTCACAGATCCAGTGATCGTGTTTCGGCTCTGGGTACTGCCACAGACTCAGCTTCAGCGACCCGGGTTCGGTTCTGGGTACAGCCACAGCCTCACAGCTACAGCGACCCGGGTTCTGTCCTGGATACTGGCCCAGTCTCACAGATCCAGTGACCCGGTCTCCGTACTGGGTACTGCCACAGCCTCACAGCTCCAGTGACATAGGTTCAGTTCTGGGTACTGCCGCAGCTTCACAGCTCCAGTGATCCGTGTTCTGCTCTGGGTACTGCCACAGCCTCACAGCTCCCGTGATCCGGGTTCGGTTCTGGGTTCTGCCACAGGCTCACAGTTCCAGTGACTCGGGTTCGGTTCTGGGTACCGCCACAGCCTCACAGCTCCAGTGACCCGGGTTCAGCTCTGAGTACTGCCACAGCCTCACAGCTCCCGTGATCCGGGTTCGGTTCTGGATTCTGCCACAGGTTCACAGTTCCAGTGACCCGGGTTCGGTTCTGGGTACTGCTACAGTCTCACAGCTCCAGCGAACCGGGTACTATTCTAAATACTGCCACAGCCTCACAGCTCCAGAGACCCGGGTTCGGTTTAGGGTACCGCCGCATGCTCACAGCTCCAGTGGCCCGGGTTCAGTTTCGGGTACTGCAGCAGCCTTCAGCTCCAGTGACCCGTGCTCTGTTCTGAGAACTGCCACAGCCTCACAGCTCCAGTAATCTGGGTTCGATTCTGGGTACTGCCACAGCCTCAAAGCTCCAGTGACACGGGTTCGTTTGTGGGTTCCGCCACAGTCTCACAGCTCCAGTGGCCCGGGTTCAGTTCCTGAAACTGCTGCAGCCTCACAACTCCAGTGTCCTGGGTTCAGTTCCGGGTACTGCCGCAGCCTCACAGCTCCAGTGACGCGGGGTCGGTTTTAGGTACTGCCACAGCCGCACAGCTCCAGTGACGCGGGGTCGGTTTTGGGTACAGCCACAGACACACAGCTCCAGCGACCCGGGATCTGTTCTGGATACAGGCACTGTCTCACAGCACCAGTGACCCGGGTTCTGTTCTGAGCACTGCCACAGCCTCACAGCCCCAGTGACACGGGTTCGGTTCTGGGTAATGCCACAGTCACACAGCTCCAGTGACCCGTTTTCAGTTCTGGGTACTGCCACAGCCTGACAGCTTCAGCGACCGGGTTCTGTTCTGGGTACTGCCACATTCTCACATCTCCAGCGACCCGGGTTCGGTTCTGGCTAATGTCACAGCCTCACAGATCCAGTGACCTGGGTTCAGATCAGGGTCCTGCCACAGCGTCATAGATCCAGTGACCGGGGATCGGTTCTGGGTAATACCACAGCCTCACAGCTTCAGCGACCCGTTTTCGTTCTGGGAACTACCACAGCCTCACAGATCCAGTGACCCGGGTTCAGTTCTGGGTACTGCCACAGCCTCACAGATCCAGTGACCGGGTTTCGGCTCTGGGTACTGCCACAGACTCACAGCTCCAGTGACCCGGGTTCGGTTGTATGTGCCGCCACAGTCTCACAGCTCCAGTGGCCCGGGTTCAGCTCCGGGACCCGCCTCAGCCTCACAACTCCAGTGTCCTAGGTTCTGTTCCGGGTACATCCGCAGCCTCACACATGAAGTGTCCTGGGTTCAGTTCTGGGTACTGCCACGGTCTCACAGCTCCAGCGACCCGGGTTCTGTTCTGAATACTGCCACTGCCTCACAGCTCCAGTGACCCGGGTTCAGTTCCTGGAAATGTCGCAGACTCACAACTCCAGTGTCCTGGGTTCAGTTCCGGGTACTGCCACAGCCTCACAGCTCCTTTGTCCCGGGTTCAGTTCCGGGTACTGTAGCAGCCTCTCAGCTCCAGTGACCCAGGTTCTGTTCTGGGTACTGCCAGAGTCTCACAGCTCCAGTGACCCGTGTTCAGTTCTGGGTACTGCCAGAGTCTCCCAGCTCCAGTGACCCGTGTTCTGTTCCGGGTACGGCCACAGCCTCACAGCTCCAGTGACCGAGGTTCAGTTCTGGGTACTGCCGCAGCTTCACAGCTCCAGTGACCCGTGTTTGGTTCCGGCTCCTGCTGCAGCTTTACAGCTCCAGTTACTCATGTTGGGTTCTGGGTACTGCCACAGTCTCACAGCT
Source organism: Heterodontus francisci (assembly GCF_036365525.1). Lineage (NCBI taxonomy): Eukaryota > Metazoa > Chordata > Chondrichthyes > Heterodontiformes > Heterodontidae > Heterodontus > Heterodontus francisci. Next base: position 3,078,594 of record NW_027140635.1, read on the forward strand.
CCAGCGACACGGGTTCGGTTCTGGGTACAGCCACGGTCTCACAGCTCCAGTGACCCGTTTTCAGTTCTGGGTCCTGCCACAGCCTCACAGCTCCAGCGACCGGGTTCTGTTCTGGGTACTGCCACATTATCACAGCTCCAGCGACCCGGGTTCGGTTTTGGGTACTGCCACAGCCTCACAGATCCAGTGACGAGGGTTCAGATCAGGGTACTGCCACAGCGTCATAGATCCAGTGACCGGGGATCGGTTCTGGGTAATATCACAGCCTCACAGCTTCAGCGACCCGTTTTCGTTCTGGGAACTGCCACAGTCTCACAGATCCAGTGACCCGGGTTCAGTTCTGGGTACTGCCTCAGCCTCACAGATCCAGTGACCGGGATTCGCCTCTGGGTACTGCCACAGACTCACAGCTTCAGCGACCCTGGTTCGGTTCTGGGTACAGCCACAGCCTCACAGCTACAGCGACCCGGGTTCTGTCCTGGATACTGGCACAGTCTCACAGATCCAGTGACCCGGTCTCCGTACTGGGGACTGCCACAGCCTCACAGCTCCAGTGACAAAGGTTCAGTTCTGGGTACTGCCGCAGCTTCACAGCTCCAGTGATCCGTGTTCTGCTCTGGTTACTGCCACAGCCTCACAGCTCCCGTGATCCGGGTTCGGTTCTGGGTTCTGCCACAGGCTCACAGCTCCAGAGAACCGGATTCGCTTCAGCGTACTGCCGCAGCCTCACAGCTCCAAGTGACCCTTGTTCGGTTCTCGGTACAGCATCAGCCTCACAGCTCCAGTGACCCGGGTTCTGTTCTGGGTACAACCACGGTCTCAGACATCCAGCGATCCGAGTTCTGTTCTAAATACTGCCACAGCCTAACAGCTCCGGTGTCCCGGTTTCAGTTCTGGGAACTGCCACAGCCTCACAGATCCAGTGACCCGGGTTCAGTTCTGGGTACTGCCACAGCCTCACAGATCCAGTGACCGGGTTTCGGCTCTGGGTACTGCCACAGACTCACAGCTCCAGTGACCCGGGTTCGGTTGTATGTGTCGCCACAGTCTCACAGATCCAGTGACCCGGGTTCAGCTCCGGGACCCGCCTCAGCCTCACAACTCCAGTGTCCTAGGTTCTGTTCCGGGTACATCCGCAGCCTCACACATGACGTGTCCTGGGTTCAGTTCTGGGTACTGCCACGGTCTCACAGCTCCAGCGACATTTGTTCTGTTCTGAATACTGCCACAGCCTCACAGCTTCAGTGACCCGGGTTCAGTTCCTGGAAATGTCGCAGACTCACAACTCCAGTGTCCTGGGTTCAGTTCCGGGTACCGCCTCAGCCTCACAACTCCAGTGACCCAGGTTCTGTTCTGGGTACTGCCAGAGTCTCACAGCTCCAGTGACCCGTGTTCAGTTCTGGGTACTGCCAGAGTCTCCCAGCTCCAGTGACCCGTGTTCTGTTCCGGGTACGGCCACAGCCTCACAGCTCCAGTGACCGAGGTTCAGTTCTGGGTACTGCCGCAGCTTCACAGCTCCAGTGACCCGTGTTTGGTTCCGGCTCCTGCTGCAGCTTTACAGCTCCAGTTACTCATGTTGGGTTCTGGGTACTGCCACAGTCTCACAGCTCCAGCGACACGGGTTCGGTTCTGGGTACAGCCACGGTCTCACAGCTCCAGCGACCCGGGTTCTTTTCTGAATACTGCCACGGCCTAACAGCTCCTGTGACCCAGATTCATTTCCGGGTGCTGCCACAGCCTCACAGCTCCAGTGACAGAGGTTCAGTTCTGGGTACTGCCGCAGCTTCACAGTTCCAGTGACCTGGGTTCTGTTCTGGGTACAGCCACAGCCTCACAGCTCCAGTGACCCGGGTTCTGTTATGGATACTGCCACAGTCGCACAGCTCCAGTGACCCGTGTTCAGTTCTGGGTACTGCCACAGCCTCACAGCTCCAGTGACCCGGGTTCGGTTTTGAGTACAGCCACAGACTCACAGCTCCAGCGACCCGGGTTCTGTTCTGGGTACTGCCACAGCCTCACAGATCCAGTGACCGGGTTTCGGCTCTGGGTACTGCCACAGACTCACAGCTTTAGCGACCCTTGTTCGGTTCTGGGTACAGCCACAGCCTCACAGCTGCAGCGACCCGGGTTCTGTCCTGGATACTGGCACAGTCTCACAGATCCAGTGACCCGGTCTCCGTACTGGGGACTGCCACAGCCTCACAGCTCCAGTGACAAAGGTTCAGTTCTGGGTACTGCCGCAGCTTCACAGCTCCAGTGATCCATGTTCTGCTCTGGTTACTGCCACAGCCTCACAGCTCCCGTGATCCGGGTTCGGTTCTGGGTTCTGCCACAGGCTCACAGCTCCAGAGAACCGGATTCGGTTCAGCGTACTGCCGCAGCCTCACAGCTCCAAGTGACCCTTGTTCGGTTCTCGGTACCGCCACAGCCTCACAGCTCCAGTGACCCGGGTTCTGTTCTGGGTACAACCACGGTCTCAGACATCCAGCGATCCGAGTTCTGTTCTGAATACTGCCACAGCCTAACAGCTCCGGTGTCCCAGTTTCAGTTCTGGGAACTGCCACAGCCCCACAGATCCAGTGACCCGGGTTCAGTTCTGGGTACTGCCACAGACTCACAGCTTCAGCGACCCATGTTCGGTTCTGGGTACAGCCACAGCCTCACAGCTACAGCGACCCGGGTTCTGTCCTGGATACTGGCACAGTCTCACAGTTCCAGAGACCCGGTCTCCGTACTGGGGACTGCCACAGCCTCACAGCACCAGTGACCCGGGTTCAGTTCTGGGTACTGCCACGGTCTCACAGCTACAGCGACCCGGGTTCTGATCTGAATACTGCCACGGCATAACAGCACCGGTGTTCCGGGTTCAGTTCCGGGTACTGCAGCAGCCTCACAGCTCCAGTGACCCGGGTTCAATTCTGGTTACTGCTACAGTTTCACAGCTCCAGTGAGCCGCGTTCAGTTCTGGTTGCTGCCAGAGTCTCACAGCTCCAGTGACCCGTGTTCTGTTCTGGGTATTGCCATGGACGCACAGCTCCAGTGACCCAGATTCTTTTCCGGGTACAGCCACAGCCTCACAGCTCCAGTGACCGAGGTTCGGTTCTGGGTACTGCCACAGCCTCACAGATCCAGTGACCAGGGTTCAGATCAGGGTACTGCCACAGAGTCATAGATCCAGTGACCGGGGATCGGTTCTGGGTAATATCACAGCCTCACAGCTTCAGCGACCCGTTTTCGTTCTGGGAACTGCCACAGCCTCACAGATCCAGTGACCCGGGTTCAGTTCTGGGTACTACCACAGCCTCACAGATCCAGTGACTGGGTTTCGGCTCTGGGTACTGCCACAGACTCACAGCTTCAGCGACCCGGGTTCGGTTCTGGGTACAGCCACAGCCTCACAGCTACAGCGACCCGGGTTCTGTCCTGGATACTGGCACAGTCTCACAGATCCAATGACCCGGTCTCCGTCCTGGGGACTGCCACAGCCTCACAGCTCCAGTGACAAAGGTTCAGTTCTGGGTACTGCCGCAGCTTCACAGCTCCAGTGATCCGTGTTCTGCTCTGGTTACTGCCACAGCCTCACAGCTCCCGTGATCCGGGTTCGGTTCTGGGTTCTGCCACAGGCTCACAGCACCAGAGAACCGGATTCGGTTCAGCGTACTGCCGCAGCCTCACAGCTCCAAGTGACCCTTGTTCGGTTCTCGGTACCGCCACAGCCTCACAGCTCCAGTGACCCGGGTTCTGTTCTGGGTACAACCACGGTCTCAGACATCCAGCGATCCGGGTTCTGTTCTGAATACTGCCACAGCCTAACAGCTCCGGTGTCCCGGTTTTAGTTTTGGGAACTGCCACAGCCTCACAGATCCAGTGACCCGAGTTCAGTTCTGGGTACTGCCACAGTCTCACAGATCCAGTGACCGGGTTTCGGCTCTGGGTACTGCCACAGACTCACAGCTTCAGTGACCCTTGTTCGGTTCTGGGTACAGCCACAGCCTCACAGCTCCAGTGACCGAGGTTCAGTTCTGGGTACTGCCGCAGCTTCTCAGCTCCCGTTACTCATGTTCGGTTCTTGTTACTGCCACAGTCTCAAAGCTCCAGTGACCCGTGTTCAGTTCTGGTTACTGCCAGAGCGTCACAGCTCCCGTGATCTGGGTTCAGTTCTGGGTACTGCCAGAGTCTCATAGCTCCAGTGACCCGTGTTCTGTTCTTGGTACTGCCACGGTCACAAAGCTCCATTGACCCGTGTTCTGTTCTCGGTACTGCCACAGACTCACAGCTCCTGTGACCGAAATTCTGTTCCGGCTACTGACACAGTCTCACAGCTCCAGTGACCCGCGTTCAGTTCTGGGTACTGCCAGAGTCTCATAGCTCCAGTGACCCGTGTTCTGTTCTGGGTACTGCCACGGTCTCAACGCTCCATTGACCCGTGTTGTGTTCTAGGTACTGCCACAGACACACAGCTCCAGCGACCCAAATTCTGTTCCGGGTACTGCCACAGCCTCACAGTTCCAGTGACAGAGGTTCAGTTCTGGGTACTGCCGCAGCTTCACAGCTCCCGTTACTCAGGGTCGGTTCTGGGTGCTGCCACAGTCTCAAAGCTCCAGTGAACCGTGTTCAGTTCTGTGTACTGCCAGAGCGTCACAGCTCCCGTGATCCGGGTTCGGTTCTGGGTACTACCAGAGCCTCACAGCTCCAGTGACCCGTGTGATGTTCTGGGTACGGCCACGGTCTCAAAGCTCCATTGACCCGTGTTCTGTTCTGGGTACTGCCACAGACTCACAGCTCCAGCGACCGAAATTCTGTTCCGGGTACTGTCACAGTCTCACAGCTCCAGTGACCCGCGTTCAGTTGTGGGTACTGCCAGAGTCTCACAGCTCCAGTGACCCGTGTTCTGTTCTGGGTATCGCCACTGACGCACAGCTCCAGTGACCCAGATTCTGTTCCGGGTACTGCCACAGCCTCACAGCTCCAGTGACAGAGGCTCAGTTCTGGGTGCTGCCGCAACTTCACAGCTCCCGTTACTCATGTTCGGTTCTGGGTACTGCCACAGTCTGAAAGGACCAGTGACCCGTGTTCAGTTCTGGGTACTGCCAGAGCCTCATAGCTCCCGTGATCCGGGTTCGGTTCTGGGTACAGCCAGAGTCTCACAGCTCCAGCGACCCGGGTTCAGATCTGGGTAATGTCAGGGTCTCAGAGCTCCAGCGAACCGGGTTCTGTTCTGAATACTGGCACAGCCTAACAGCTGCGGTGTCCCGGTTCAGTTCCGGGTACTGCAGCAGCCTCACAGCTCCAGTGACCCGCGTTCAGTTCTGGGTACTGCCAGAGTCTCACAGCTCCAGTGACCCGTGTTCTGTTCTGGGTATTGCCACGGACGCACAGCTCCAGTGACCCAGATTCTTTTCCGGGTACTGCCACAGCCTCACAGCTCCAGTGACAGAGGTTCAGTTCTGGGTACTGCCACAGCTTCACAGTTCCAGTGACCCGGGTTCTGTTCTGGGTACTGTTACAGCCTCACAGCTCCAGTGACCCGGGTTCTGTTATGGATACTGCCACAGTCTCACAGCTCCAGTGACCCGGGTTCAGTTCTGGGTACTGCCACAGCCTTACAGCTCCAGTGACCCGGGTTCGGTTTTGGGTACAGCCACAGACTCACAGCTCCAGCGACCCGGGTTCTGTCCTGGATACTGGCAAAGTCTCACAAATCCATTGATCCGGTCTCCGTACTGGGGACTGCCACAGCCTCACAGCACAAGTGACTCGGGTTCAGTTCTGGGTACTGCCACGGTCTCACAGCTACAGCGACCCGGGTTCTGATCTGAATACTGCCACGGCATAACAGCACCGGTGTCACGGGTTCAGTTCCGGGTACTGCAGCAGCCTCACAGCTCCAGTGTCCCGTGTTCAATTCTGGTTACTGCTCCAGTCTCACAGCTCCAGTGAGCCGCGTTCAGTTCTGGGTGCTGCCAGAGTCTCACAGCTCCAGTGACCCGTGTTCTGTTCTGGGTATTGCCATGGACGCACAGCTCCAGTGACCCAGTTTCTTTTCCGGGTACAGCCACAGCCTCACAGCTCCAGTGACCGAGGTTCAGTTCTGGGTACTGCCGCAGCTTCTCAGCTCCCGTTACTCATGTTCGGTTCTTGTTACTGCCACAGTCTCAAAGCTCCAGTGACCCGTGTTCAGTTCTGGTTACTGCCAGAGCGTCACAGCTCCCGTGATCTGGGTTCAGTTCTGGGTACTGCCAGAGTCTCATAGCTCCAGTGACCCGTGTTCTGTTCTTGGTACTGCCACGGTCTCAAAGCTCCATTGACCCGTGTTCTGTTCTCGGTACTGCCACAGACTCACAGCTCCTGTGACCGAAATTCTGTTCCGGCTACTGACACAGTCTCACAGCTCCAGTGACCCGTGTTCAGTTCTGGGTACTGCCAGAGTCTCATAGCTCCAGTGACCCGTGTTCTGTTCTGGGTACTGCCACGGTCTCAACGCTCCATTGACCCGTGTTGTGTTCTAGGTACTGCCACAGACACACAGCTCCAGCGACCCAAATTCTGTTCCGGGTACTGCCACAGCCTCACAGTTCCAGTGACAGAGGTTCAGTTCTGGGTACTGCCGCAGCTTCACAGCTCCCGTTACTCAGGGTCGGTTCTGGGTGCTGCCACAGTCTCACAGCTCCAGTGACCCGCGTTCAGTTCTGGGTACTGCCAGAGTCTCACAGCTCCAGTGACCCGTGTTCTGTTCTGGGTATTGCCACGGACGCACAGCTCCAGTGACCCAGATTCTTTTCCGGGTACTGCCACAGCCTCACAGCTCCAGTGACAGAGGTTCAGTTCTGGGTACTGCCACAGCTTCACAGCTCCAGTGACCCGGGTTCTGTTCTGGGTACTGTTACAGCCTCACAGCTCCAGTGACCCGGGTTCTGTTATGGATATTGCCACAGTTCACAGCTCCAGTGACCCGGGTTCAGTTCTGGGTACTGCCACAGCCTTACAGCTCCAGTGACCCGGGTTCGGTTTTGGGTACAGCCACAGACTCACAGCTCCAGCGACCCGGGTTCTGTTCTGGATACTGGCACTGTATCACAGCACCAGTGACCCGGGTTCAGTTCTGAGTACTGCCACAGCCTCACAGCCACAGGTACACGGGTTCGGTTCTGGGTACTGCCACAGTCACACAGCTCCAGTGACCCGTGTTCTGTTCTGGGTATTGCCATGGACGCACAGCTCCAGTGACCCAGATTCTTTTCCGGGTACAGCCACAGCCTCACAGCTCCAGTGACCGAGGTGCAGTTCTGGGTACTGCCGCAGCTTCTCAGCTCCCGTTACTAAGGTTCGGTTCTTGTTACTGCCACAGTCTCAAAGCTCCAGTGACCCGTGTTAAGTTCTGGTTACTGCCAGAGCGTCACAGCTCCCGTGATCCGGGTTCAGTTCTGGGTACTGCCAGAGTCTCATAGCTCCAGTGACCCGTGTTCTGTTCTTGGTACTGCCACGGTCTCAAAGCTCCATTGACCCGTGTTCTGTTCTCGGTACTGCCACAGACTCACAGCTCCAGTGACCGAAATTCTGTTCCGGCTATTGACACAGTCTCACAGCTCCAGTGACCCGCGTTCAGTTCTGGGTACTGCCAGAGTCTCATAGCTCCAGTGACCCGTGTTCTGTTCTGGGTACTGCCACGGTCTCAAAGCTCCATTGACCCGTGTTGTGTTCTAGGTACTGCCACAGACACACAGCTCCAGCGACCCAAATTCTGTTCCAGGTACTGCCACAGCCTCATAGCTCCAGTGACAGAGGTTCAGTTCTGGGTACTGCCGCAGCTTCACAGCTCCCGTTACTCAGGTTCGGTTCTGGGTGCTGCCACAGTCTCAAAGCTCCAGTGAACCGTGTTCAGTTCTGTGTACTGCCAGAGCGTCACAGCTCCCGTGATCCGGGTTCTGTTCTGGGTACTGCCAGAGCCTCACAGCTCCAGTGACCCGTGTTATGTTCTGGGTACGGCCACGGTCTCAAAGCTCCATTGACCCGTGTTCTGTTCTGGGTACTGCCACAGACTCACAGCTCCAGCGACCTAAATTCTGTTCCGGGTACTGACACAGTCTCACAGCTCCAGTGACCCGCGTTCAGTTCTGGGTACTGCCAGAGTCTCACAGCTCCAGTGACCCAGTTTCTGTTCCGGGTACTGCCACAGCCTCACAGCTCCAGTGACAGAGGCTCAGTTCTGGGTACTGCCGCAACTTCACAGCTCCCGTTACTCATGTTCGGTTCTGGGTACTGCCACAGTCTGAAAGGACCAGTGACCCGTGTTCAGTTCTGGGTACTGCCAGAGCCTCATAGCTCCCGTGATCCGGGTTCGGTTCTGGGTACAGCCAGAGTCTCACAGCTCCAGCGACCCGGGTTCAGATCTGGGTAATGTCAGGGTCTCAGAGCTCCAGCGAACCGGGTTCTGTTCTGAATACTGGCACAGCCTAACAGCTGCGGTGTCCCGGTTCAGTTCCGGGTACTGCAGCAGCCTCACAGCTCCAGTGACCCGCGTTCAGTTCTGGGTACTGCCAGAGTCTCACAGCTCCAGTGACCCGTGTTCTGTTCTGGGTATTGCCACGGACGCACAGCTCCAGTGACCCAGATTCTTTTCCGGGTACTGCCACAGCCTCACAGCTCCAGTGACAGAGGTTCAGTTCTGGGTACTGCCACAGCTTCACAGCTCCAGTGACCCAGGTTCTGTTCTGGGTACTGTTACAGCCTCACAGCTCCAGTGACCCGGGTTCTGTTATGGATACTGCCACAGTCTCACAGCTCCAGTGACCCGGGTTCAGTTCTGGGTACTGCCACAGCCTTACAGCTCCAGTGACCCGGGTTCGGCTTTGGGTACAGCCACAGACTCACAGCTCCAGCGACCCGGGTTCTGTTCTGGATACTGGCACTGTATCACAGCACCAGTGACCCGGGTTCTGTTCTGAGTACTGCCACAGCCTCACAGCCACAGGTACACGGGTTCGGTTCTGGGTACTGCCACAGTCACACAGCTCCAGTGACCCGTGTTCTGTTCTGGGTATTGCCATGGACGCACAGCTCCAGTGACCCAGATTCTTTTCCGGGTACAGCCACAGCCTCACAGCTCCAGTGACCGAGGTGCAGTTCTGGGTACTGCCGCAGCTTCTCAGCTCCCGTTACTAAGGTTCGGTTCTTGTTACTGCCACAGTCTCAAAGCTCCAGTGACCCGTGTTAAGTTCTGGTTGCTGCCAGAGCGTCACAGCTCCCGTGATCCGGGTTCAGTTCTGGGTACTGCCAGAGTCTCATAGCTCCAGTGACCCGTGTTCTGTTCTTGGTACTGCCACGGTCTCAAAGCTCCATTGACCCGTGTTCTGTTCTCGGTACTGCCACAGACTCACAGCTCCAGTGACCGAAATTCTGTTCCGGCTATTGACACAGTCTCACAGCTCCAGTGACCCGCATTCAGTTCTGGGTACTGCCAGAGTCTCATAGCTCCAGTGACCCGTGTTCTGTTCTGGGTACTGCCACGGTCTCAAAGTTCCATTGACCCGTGTTGTGTTCTAGGTACTGCCACAGACACACAGCTCCAGCGACCCAAATTCTGTTCCGGGTACTGCCACAGCCTCATAGCTCCAGTGACAGAGGTTCAGTTCTGGGTACTGCCGCAGCTTCACAGCTCCCGTTACTCAGGTTCGGTTCTGGGTGCTGCCACAGTCTCAAAGCTCCAGTGAACCGTGTTCAGTTCTGTGTACTGCCAGAGCGTCACAGCTCCCGTGATCCGGGTTCGGTTCTGGGTACTGCCAGAGCCTCACAGCTCCAGTGACCCGTGTTATGTTCTGGGTACGGCCACGGTCTCAAAGCTCCATTGACCCGTGTTCTGTTCTGGGTACTGCCACAGACTCACAGCTCCAGCGACCTAAATTCTGTTCCGGGTACTGACACAGTCTCACAGCTCCAGTGACCCGCGTTCAGTTCTGGGTACTGCCAGAGTCTCACAGCTCCAGTGACCCAGTTTCTGTTCCGGGTACTGCCACAGTCTCACAGCTCCAGTGACAGAGGCTCAGTTCTGGGTACTGCCGCAACTTCACAGCTCCCGTTACTCATGTTCGGTTCTGGGTACTGCCACAGTCTGAAAGGACCAGTGACCCGTGTTCAGTTCTGGGTACTGCCAGAGCCTCACAGCTCCCGTGATCCGGGTTCGTTTCTGGGTACAGCCAGAGTCTCACAGCTCCAGCGACCCGGGTTCAGATCTGGGTAATGTCAGGGTCTCACAGCTCCAGCGAACCGGGTTCTGTTCTGAATACTGGCACAGCCTAACAGCTGCGGTGTCCCGATTCAGTTCCGGGTACTGCAGCAGCCTCACAGCTCCAGTGACCCGGGTTCAGTTCTGGTGACTGCTGCAGTCTCACAGCTCCAGTGACCCGCGTTCAGTTCTGGGTACTGCCGGAGTCTCACAGCTCCAGTGACCCGTGTTCTGTTCTGGGTACAGCCACAGCCTCACAGCTCCAGCGACAGAGGTTCAGTTCTGGGTACTGCCGCAGCTTCACAGCTCCCGTTACTCAGGTTCGGTTCTGGGTACTGCCACAGTCGCAAAGCTCCAGTGACCCGGGTTCAGTTCTGGGTACTGCCACGGTCTCACAGCTCCAGCGACCCCGGTTCTGTTCTGAATAATGCCACGGCCTAACAGCTCCGGTGTCCCGGGTTCAGTTCCGTGTACTGCAGCAGCCTCACAGCTCCAGTGACCCGCGTTCAGTTCTGGGTACTGCCAGTGTCCCACAGCTCCAGTGACCCGTGTTCTGTTTGGGTATTGCGACGGACGCACAGCTCCAGTGACCCAGATTCTTTTCCGGGTACTGCCACAGCCTCACAGCTCCAGTGACAGAGGTTCAGTTCTGGGTACTGCCGCAGCTTCACAGCTCCAGTGACCCGTGTTCTGTTCCGGGTACTGTTACAGCCTCACAGCTCCAGTGACCCGGGTTCTGTTATGGACACTGCCACAGTCTCACAGCTCCTGTGAATCGGGTTCAGTTCTGGGTACCGCCACAGCCTTACAGCTCCAGTGACACGGGTTCGGTTTTGGGTACAGCCACAGACTCACAGCTCCAGCGACCCGGGTTCTGTTCTGGATACTGGCACTGTCTCACAGCACCAGTGACCCGGGTTCTGTTCTGAGTACTGCCACAGCCTCACAGCCCCAGTGACCGGGGATCGGTTCTGGGTAATACCACAGTCTCACAGCTTCAGCGACCCGTTTTCGTTCTGGGAACTGCCACAGCCTCACAGATCCAGCGACCCGGGTTCAGTTCTGGGTACTGCCACAGCCTCAGAGATCCAGTGACCGGGTTTCGGCTCTGGGTACTGCCACAGACTCACAGCGACAGCGACCCGGGTTCTGTCCTGGATACTGGCACAGTCTCACAGATCCAGTGACCTGCTCTCCGTACTGGGTACTGCCACAGGCTCTCAGTTCCAGTGACTCGGGTTCAGTTCTGGGTACCGCCACAGCCTCACTGCTCCAGTGACCCGGGTTCAGCTCTGGGTACTGCCACAGCCTCACAGCTCCCGTGATCCGGGATCTGTTCTGGGTTCTGCCACAGGCTCACAGTTCCAGTGACCCAGGTTCGGTTCTGGGTACTGCCACAGCCTCAAAGCTCCAGTGACCCGGGTTCGGTTGTGGGTACCGCCACAGTCTCACAGCTCCAGTGGCCTGGGTTCAGTTCCTGAAACTGCCGCAGCCTCACAACTCCAGTGTCCTGGGTTCAGTTCCGGGTACTGCCGCACCCTCACAGCTGAAGTGTCCTGATTACAGTTCTGGGTACTGCCACAGGCTCACAGCTCCAGCGACCCGAATTCAGTTCTGTGCACTGCCACGGTCTCACATCTCCAGCGACCCGGGTTCTGTTCTGAATACTGCCAAAGCTTCACAGCTCCAGTGACCCGGGTTCAGTTCCGGGAACTGCCCAGCCTCAGAACTCTAGTGTCCTGGGTTCAGTTCTGGGTGCTGCCAGAGTCTCACAGCTCCAGTGACCCAAATTCTGTTCTGGTTACAGCCGCAGCTTCACAGCTCCAGTTACTCATGTTGGGTTCTGGGTACTGCCACAGTCAAACAGCTCCGGTGACCCGGGTTCGGTTGTGGGTGCAGCCCCAGCCTCACAGCTCCAGTGACCTAGTTTCAGTTCTGGGTACTGCCGCAGCTTCACAGCTCCGGTGACAGGGTTTGGTTCCGGGTACTGCCGTAGCTTTACAGCTCCAGTTGCACATGTTGGGTTCTGGGTACTGCCACAGTCTCACAGCTCCAGTGACCCGGGTTCGGTTGTGGGTACAGCCCCAGTCTCAAAGCTCCAGTGACCCGGGTACAGTTCTGTGTACTGCCGGAGTCTCACAGCTCCAGCGACCTGGGTTCTGTTCTGAATACTGCCACGGCCTAACAGCTCCGGTGTCCCGGGTTCAGTTCCGGGTACTGCAGCAGCCTCACAGCTCCAGTGACCCGCGTTCAGTTCTGGGTACTGCCAGAGTCTCACAGCTCCAGTGACCCGTGTTCTGTTTGGGTATTGCCACGGACGCACAGCTCCAGTGACCCAGATTCTGTTCCGGGTACTGCCACAGCCTCACAGCTCCAGTGACAAAGGTTCAGTTCAAGGTACTGCCGCAGCTTCACAGCTCCCGTTACTCAGGTTCGGTTCTGGGTACTGCCACAGTCTCACAGCTCCAGCGACCCGGGTTCAGTTCTGGGTACTGCCACGGTCTCACAGCTCCAGCGACCCGTGTTCTGTTCTGGGTACTGCCACAGCCTCACAGCTCCAGTGACCCAAATTCTGTTCCGGGTACTGCCACAGCCTCACAGATCACGTGATCCGGGTTCGGTTCTCGGTTCTGCCACAGCCTCACAGCTCACGTGATCCGGGTTCGGTTCTGGGTTTGCCACAGCTTCACAGCTCCAGCGACCAGGGTTCTATTCTGAATACTGCCACAGCCTAACAGCTCCAGAGAACCGGGTTCAGTTCAGCGTACTGGCGCAGCCTCACAGCTCCAAGTGACCCTTGTTCGGTACTCGGTACCGCCACAGCCTCACAGCTCCAGTGACCCGGGTTCTGTTCTGGGTACAGCCACGGTCTCAGATCTCCAGCGAACCGGGTTCTGTTCTGAATGCTGCCACAGCTTAACAGCTCCAGTGTCCCAGGTTCAGTTCCGTGTACTTCCACAGCCTCACAGCACCAGTGACCCGGGTTCAGTTCTGGGTACTGCCACGGTCTCACAGCTCCAGCGACCCGGGTTCTGATCTGAGCACTGCCACGGCCTAACAGCTCCGGTGTCCCGGGTTCAGTTCCGGGTACTGCAGCAGCCTCACAGCTCCAGTGACTCGTGTTCAATTCTGGTGACTGCTACAGTCTCACAGCTCCAGTCAACCGCGTTCATTTCTGGGTGCTGCCAGAGTCTCACAGCTCCAGTGACCCGTGTTCTGTTCTGGGTATTGCCATGGACGCACAGCTCCAGTGACCCAGATTCTGATCCGGATACAGCCACAGCTTCACAGCTCCAATGACCGAGGTTCAGTTCTGGGTACTGCCGCATCATCATAGCTCCCGTTACTCAGGTTTGGTTCTGGATACTGCCACAGTCTCAAAGTTCCAGTGACCCGTGTTCAGTTCTGGGTACTGCCAGAGCGTCACAGCTCCCGTGATCCGGGTTCAGATCTGGGTACTGCCAGAGTCTCAGAGCTCCAGTGACCCGGGTTCTGTTCTGGGTACTGCCACGGTCTCAAAGCTCCATTGACCCGTGTTCTGTTCCAGGTACTGCCACAGACTCACAGCTCCAGCGACCTGAATTCTGTTCCGGCTACTGGCACAGTCTCACAGCTCCAGTGACCCGCGTTCAGTTCTGGGTACTGCCAGAGTCTCATAGCTAGAGTGACCCGTGTTCTGTTCTGGGTACTGCCACGGTCTCAAAGCTCCATTGACCCGGGTTCTGTTCTAGGTACTGCCACAGCCTCACAGCTCCAGCGACCCAAATTCTGTTCCGGGTACTGCCACACCCTCACAGCTCCAGTGACAGAGGTTCAGTTCAGGGTACTGCCGCAGCTTCACAGCTCCCGTTACTCAGGTTCGGTTCTGGCTACTGCCATAGTCTCAAAGCTCCAGTGACCCGTGTTCAGTTCTGGGCACTGCCAGAGCGTCACAGCTCCCGTGATCCGGGTTCGGTTCTGGGTTCCGCCAGAGCCTCAGCTCCAGTGACTTGTATTATTTTCTGGGTACTGCCACGGTCTCAAAGCTCCATTGACCCGCGTTCTGTTCTGGGTACTGCCACAGACACACAGCTCCAGCGACCTAAATTCTGTTCCGGGTACTGCCACAGCCTCACAGCTCCAGTGACAGAGGTTCTGTTCTGGGTACTGCCGCAGCTTCACAGCTCCCGTTACTCAGGTTCGGTTCTGGGTACTGCCACGGACGCATAGCTCCAGTGACCCAGATTCTGTTCCAGGTACTGCCACAGCCTCACAGCTCCAGTGACAGAGGTTCTGTTCTGGGTACTGCCGCAGCTTCACAGCTCCCGTTACTCAGGTTCGGTTCTGGGTACTGCCACAGTCTCAAAGCTCCAGTGACCCGTGTTCAGTTCTGGGTACTGCCGCAGCTTTACAGCTCCCGTTACTCAGGTTCGGTTCTGGGTACTGCCACAGTCTCAAAGCTCCAGTGACCCATGTTCAGTTCTGGTTACTGCCAGAGCGTCACAGCTCCCGTGATCCGGTTTCGGTTCTGGGTACTGCCAGAGCCTCACAGCTCCAGTGACCCGTGTTCTGTTCTGGGTACTGCCACGGTCTCAAAGCTCCATTGACCTGTGTTCTGTTCTGGGTACTGCCACAGACTCACAGATCCAGCGACCTAAATTCTGTTCCGGGTACTGACACAGTCTCACAGCTCCAGTGACGCACGTTCAGTTCTGGGTACTGCCAGAGTCTCACAGTTCCAGTGACTCGTGTACTGTTCTGGGTATTGCCACAGACGCACAGCTCCAGTGACCCAGATTCTGTTCCGGGTACTGCCACAGCCTCACAGCCCCATTGACAGTGGTTCAGTTCTGGGTACTGCCGAAACTTCACAGCTCCCGAGACTCATGTTCGGTTCTGGGTACTGCCACAGTCTGAAAGCTCCAGTGACCCGTGTTCAGTTCTGGGTACTGCCACGGTCTCACAGTTCCAGTGAACCGGGTTCTGTTCTGGGTACTGCCACAGATTCGCAGCTCCGGTGTCCCGGGCTCAGTTCCGGGTACTGCAGCAGACTCACAGCTCCAGTGACCCGGGTTCAGTTCTGGGTACTGCCGCAGCTTCACAGCTCCCGTTACTCAGGTTCGGTTCTGGGTACTGCCACAGTCTCAAAGCTCCAGTGACCCGTGTTCAGTTCTGGGTACTGCCGCAGCTTTACAGCTCCCGTTACTCAGGTTCGGTTCCGGGTACTGCCACAGTCTCAAAGCTCCAGTGACCCATGTTCAGTTCTGGTTACTGCCAGAGCGTCACAGCTCCCGTGATCCGGTTTCGGTTCTGGGTACTGCCAGAGCCTCACAGCTCCAGTGACCCGTGTTCTGTTCTGGGTACTGCCACGGTCTCAAAGCTCCATTGACCTGTGTTCTGTTCTGGGTACTGCCACAGACTCACAGATCCAGCGACCTAAATTCTGTTCCGGGTACTGACACAGTCTCACAGCTCCAGTGACGCACGTTCAGTTCTGGGTACTGCCAGAGTCTCACAGTTCCAGTGACCCGTGTACTGTTCTGGGTATTGCCACAGACGCACAGCTCCAGTGACCCAGATTCTGTTCCGGGTACTGCCACAGCCTCACAGCCCCATTGACAGAGGTTCAGTTCTGGGTACTGCCGAAACTTCACAGCTCCCGAGACTCATGTTCGGTTCTGGGTACTGCCACAGTCTGAAAGCTCCAGTGACCCGTGTTCAGTTCTGGGTACTGCCACGGTCTCACAGTTCCAGTGAACCGGGTTCTGTTCTGGGTACTGCCACAGATTCGCAGCTCAGGTGTCCCGGGCTCAGTTCCGGGTACTGCAGCAGCCTCACAGCTCCAGTGACCAAGATTCAGTTCAGGGTACTGCCGCAGCTTCGCAGCCCCGGTGACCCGGTTAGGATTACGGGTACTGCCGAAGCTTCACAGCTCCAGTAACTCAGTTTCGGTTCCGGGTACTGCCACAGCCTCACAGCTCCAGCGACGCGGGTTCTGTTCTGAATACTGCCACGGCCTAACAGCTCCAGTGACCCGCGTTCAGTTCTGGGTACTGCCACAGTCACACAGCTCCAGTGATCCGTGTTCAGTTCTGGGTACTGCCAGAGTCTCACAGCTCCAGTGACCCGGGTTCAGTTCTGGTTACTGCCAGAGTCTCACAGCTCCAGTGACCCGTGTTCTGTTCCGGGTACGGCCACAGCCTCACAGCTCCAGTGACCGAGGTTCAGTTCTGGGTACTGCCGGAGCTTCACAGCTCCAGTGACCCGGGTTTGGTTTCGGGTACTGCCGTAGCTTCACAGCTCCAGTTACTCATGCTGGGTTCTGGGTACTGCCACAGTCTCACAGCTCCAGTGACCCGGGTTCGGTTGTGGGTACAGCCCCAGTCTCACAGCTCCAGTGACCCGGGTTCAGTTCTGGGTACTGCCGGAGTCTCACAGCTCCAGCGACCCGGGTTCAGTTCTAGGTAAAGACACGGTCTCACAGCTCCAGCGACCCGGGTTCTGTTCTGAATACTGCCACGGCCTAACAGCTCCGGTGTCCCGGGTTCAGTTCCGGGTACTGCAGCAGCCTCACAGCTGCAGTGACCCGCGATCAGTTCTGGGTACTGCCAGAGTCTCACAGCTCCAGTGACCCGTGTTCTGTTTGGGTATTGCCACGGACGCACAGCTCCAGTGACCCAGATTCTGTTCCGGGTACTGCCACAGCCTCACAGCTCCAGTGACAGAGGTTCAGTTCTGGGTACTGCCGCAGCTTCACAGCTCCCGTTACTCAGGTTCGGTTCTGGGTACTGCCACAGTCTCACAGCTCCAGTGACCCGTGTTCAGTTCTGGGTACTGCCAGAGCCTCACAGCTCCCGTGATCCGGATTCAGCTTTGGGTACTGCCACGTTCTCACAGCTCCAGCGTCCCGGGTTCTGTTCTGAATACTGCCACGGCCTAACAGCTCCGGTGTCCCGGGTTCAGTTCCGGGTACTGCAGCAGCCTCACAGCTCCAGTCACCCGGGTTCAGTTCTGGGTACTGCCACAGTCTCACAGCTCCAGTGACCCGCGTTCAGTTCTGGCTACTGCAAGAGTCTCACAGCTCCAGTGACCCGTGTTCTGTTCTGGGTGCTGCCACAGACTCACAGCTCCTGTGAGCCAAATTCTTTTCCGGGTACTGCAGCAGCCTCACAGCTCCAGTGACCTAGATTCAGTTCTGGGTACTGCCGCAGCTTCAAGGCCCCGGTGACCCGGGTTAGGTTCCCGGTACTGCCGCAGCTTCACAGCTCCCGTTACTCAGGTTCGGTTCTGGGTTCTGCCACAGTCTCAAAGCTCCAGTGACCAGTGTTCAGCTCTGGGTACTGCCAGAGCCTCACAGCTCCAGTGACCCGTGTTCTGATCTGGGTACTGCCACAGTCTCACAGCTCCTGTGACCCGTTTTCTGTTCTGGCTACTGCCACAGAATCACAGCTCCAGCGACCCAAATTCTGTTCCGGGTACTGCCACAGTCTCACAGCTCCAGTGCCCCGGGTTCAGTTCTGGGTACTGCCAGAGTCTCACAGCTCCAGTGAACCGTGTTCTGTTCTGGGTATTGCCACGGACGCACAACTCCAGTGACCCAGATTCTGTTCCGGGTACTGCCACAGCCTCACAGCTCCAGTGACAGAGGATCAGTTTTGGGTACTGCCGCAGCTTCACAGCTCCCGTTACTCAGGTTCGCTTCTGGGTACTGCCACAGTCTCAAAGCTCCAGTGACTCGTGTTCAGTTCTGGGTACTGCCAGAGCCTCACAGCTCCAGCGACCCGGGTTCAGTTCTGGGTACTGCCGCGGTCTCACAGCTGCAGCGAACCGTGTTCTGTTCTGAATACTGCCACAGCCGAACAGCTCCGGTGCCCCGGGCTCAGTTCTGGTTACTGCAGCAGCCTCACAGCTCCAGTGACCCGGGTTCAGTTCTGGGTACTGCCAGAGTCTCACAGCTCCAGTGACCGGTGTTCTGTTCTGGGTACTGCCACAGACTCACAGCTCCAGTGACCCAAATTCTGTTCCGGGTACTGCCTCAACCTCACAGCTCCAGTGAACTAGATTCAGTTCTGGGTACTGCCACAGCTTCACAGACCCGGTGACCCGGGTTTCGTTCCGGGTACTGCCGTAGCTTCACAGCTCCAGTTACTCAGGTTTGGTTCTGAGTACTGCCACAGTCTCAAAGCTCCAGTGACCCGTGTTCTGTTCTGGGTACTGCCACAGCCTCACAGCTCACGTGATCCGGTTTCGGTTCTGTGTTCTGCCACAGCCTCACAGCTCCATTGACGCGTGTTTCGTTCTGGGCACCGCCACAGCCTCACAGCTCCAGAGACCCGGGTTCTGTTCAGGGTACTGCCGCAGCCTCACAGCTCCAAGTGACCCGGTTTCGGTTCTGGGTACCGCCACAGCCTCACAGCCTCACAGCTCCAGTGACCCGGGTTCTGTTCTGCGTAGTGCCACGGTCTCACAGCTCCAGCGACCCGGGTTCTATTCTGAATACTGCCACAGCCTAACAGCTACGGTGTCCCGGGTTCAGTTCCAGGTACTGCAGCAGCCTCACAGCTCCAGTGACCCGGGTACAGTTCAGGGTACTGCCACAGTCTCACTGCTCCCGTGATCCGGGTTCTGTTCTGGGTACTGCCACATTCTCACAGCGCCAGTGACCCGTGTTCTGTTCTGGGTACTGCCACAGCCTCACAGGTCCAGAGACCTGGGTTCTGTTCAGGGTACTGCCGCAGCCTCACAGCTCCAAGTGACCCGGTTTCGGTTCTGGGTACCGCCACAGCCTCACAGCCTCACAGCTCCAGTGACCCTGGTTCTGTTCTGCGGAGTGCCACGATCTCACAGCTCCAGCGACCCGGGTTCTATTCTGAATACTGCCACAGCCTAACAGCTACGGTGTCCCGGGTTCAGTTCCAGGTACTGCAGCAGCCTCACAGCTCCAGTGACCCGGGTACAGTTCAGGGTACTGCCACAGTCTCACTGCTCCCGTGATCCGGGTTCGGTTCTGGGTACTGGCACATTCTCACAGCGCCAGTGACCCGTGTTCTGTTCTGGGTACTGTCACAGCCTCACAGGTCCAGAGACCCGGGTTCTGTTCAGGGTACTGCCGCAGCCTCACAGCTCCAAGTGACCCGGTTTCGGTTCTGGGTACCGCCACAGCCTCACAGCCTCACAGCTCCAGTGACCCGGGTTCTGTTCTGCGTAGTGCCACGGTCTCACAGCTCCAGCGACCCGGGTTCTATTCTGAATACTGCCACAGCCTAACAGCTACGGTGTCCCGGGTTCAGTTCCAGGTACTGCAGCAGCCTCACAGCTCCAGTGACCCGGGTTCAGTTCTGGGTACTGCCACAGCCTCACAGCTCCAGTGACCCGGGTACAGTTCAGGGTACTGCCACAGTCTCACTGCTCCCGTGATCCGGGTTCGGTTCTGGGTACTGCCACATTCTCACAGCGCCAGTGACCCGTGTTCTGTTCAGGGTACTGCCACAGCCTCACAGGTCCAGTGACCCGTGTTCAGTTCTGGGTACTGCCACATCCTCACTGCTTCAGTGCCGCATGTTCAATTCTGGGTACTGCCTGTCTGGAGTTTGCAAGTTCTCCCTGTGACCATGTGGCTTTCAGCTGGGTGCTCTGGTTTCCTCCCACTGACAAAGAACAAAGATCAAAGAACAAAGAAAATTACAGCACATGAACAGGCCCTTCGGCCCTCCATGCCTACGCCAATCCAAATCCTCTATCTAAACCTCTGGCCTATTTTCTAAGGGTTTGTATCTCTTTACTTCCTGCTCATTCATGTATCTGTCTAGATACATTTTAAAAGACGCTATCGTGCCCGCGTCTACAACCTCCGCTGGCAAAGCATTCCATGCACCCACCACGCTCTGCGTAAAGAAATTTCCACGCATATCCCCCCTAAACATTTCCACTTTCACTTTGAACTCGTGTCCCCTTGTAATTAAATCCCCCTATCCACTCTGTCTATACCTCTCATTATTTTGTACACCTCAATCAGGTCCCACCTCAACCTCCGTCTTTCTAATGAAAATAATCCTAATCTACTCAACCTTTCTTCAAAGTTAGCGCCCTCCATACCAGGCAACATCCTGGTGAATCTCCTCTGCACCCTCTCCAAAGCATCCACATCCTTTTGGTAATGTGGCGACCAGAACTGCACGCAGTATTCCAAATGTGGCTGAACCAAAGTCCTATACAACTGTAACATGACCTGCCAACTCTTGTACTCAATACCCCACCCGATGAAGGAAAGCAAGGAAGGTATGCCTTCTTGAATACTCTATTGACCTGCGTTGCCACCTTCAGGGAACAATGGACCTGAACAACCAAATCTCTCTGTACATCAATTTTCCCCAGGACTTTTCCATTTACTGTAAAGTTCACTCTTGAATTGGATCTTCCAAGATGCATCACCTCGCATTTGCCCTGATTGAACTCCATCTGCCATTTCTCTGCCCAACTCTCCAGTCTATCTATATTCTGCTGTATTCTTTGACAGTCCCCTTCAGTATCTGCTACTCCACCAATCTTAGTGTCGTCTGCAAACTTGTTAATCAGACCACCTATACTTTCCTCCAAATCATTTATGTACATCACAAACAACAGTGATCCCAGCACGGATCCCTGTGGAACACCACTGGTCACACGTCTCCATTTTGAGAAACTCCCTTCCACTGCTACTCTCTGTCTCCTGTTGCCCAGCCCGTTCTTTATCCATCTAGCTAGTACACCTTGGACCCCATGCGCCTTCACTTTCTCCATCAGCCTACCATGGGGAACCTTATCAAACGCCTTACTGAAGTCCATGTATATGACATCTACAGCCCTTCCCTCATCAATCAACTTTGTCACTTCCTCAAAGAATTCTATTAAGTTGGTAAGACATGACCTTCCCTGCACAAAACCATGTTGCCTATCACTGATAAGCCCATTTTCTTCCAGATGGGAATAGATCCTATCCCTCAGTAACTTCTCCAGCAGCTTCCCTACCACTGACGTCAGGCTCACCGGTCTATAAAGACTTGGAGGTTGATAGATAAATTGGTCATTGTAAATTCTCCCCACTGTCGTTAGGTGCTAGGAGGTTGGTGGGGATGTAATAGGGAATATAGGATTAATGTAGGATTTATATAAATGGGTGTTGTTGGTCAGCTTAGACTCGGTGGGCCGAATGGCCTGTTTCAGTGCTGTATCTCTCTATGACTCTATTTGTGTAAAGACTTTTCATCCATTATACTCAGACAGATGTTTGACTTCATTGTTGGGATGTGGCTGTCACTAGACCAGCAGATATTGTCCATCCCCAGTTGTCCACTGAGAAGGTGATGCTGGTCCATCACCTTGAACCACTGCAGTCTGTATGGTGAAGGTGATCCCACAATGGTGTTGGGGAAGGAGTTACGGTATTTTCACCCAGTCATGATGGAGGAATTGTGATAGATGTCCAACTCAACAACAACTTGTATTTACATAGCACCTTTAATGTCAGCACATGTTCCACGGCTCTTCACAGGAGTATTACACAGTAACATTTCACACTGCGTCACATGGGGAGATATCAGGGCAGATGACCGAAAGCTTGATCTAAGAGCTGGGTTTTAAGATTTGTCTGAAGCACGGAAGGTGAGGTAGAGAGGAGGAGAGGATTAGGGAGGGATTTCCAAACACTTCCAAACACTTGACAGCTGAAGACACGGCCACCAGTGGTGGAGCAATGAAAATCAGGGATGTTCAAGGTGTCAGAATTAGATGATCTCTGATCACTCCGGGTCTTGTAGGGCTGGAGGAGGTCATAGAGATAGTGAGGGGTGAGGGCAAGGAGGGATTTGAAAACAAGTGTGAGGTTTTTAAAATTGAGGTGCTGTTTAACTGTGAGCCCATGTAGGTCAGCGAGTACAGTGGTGATGGGTGAACAGGACTTGGTTTGAGAAAGGACACAGGCAGCAGAGTTCTGGATGATCTCAAGTTTATGGAGGGTAGAATGTGGGAGAGCGTCCAGGAGTGTGTTGGAATATTCCCCATCCCTCCAACTCCTCACTGCCCTCCCCTTCCCCACTCTCCTCCTCAACACTCTCCCCAACTCCCCTCCCCAA
This sequence comes from Heterodontus francisci, assembly GCF_036365525.1. Taxonomy (NCBI): domain Eukaryota; kingdom Metazoa; phylum Chordata; class Chondrichthyes; order Heterodontiformes; family Heterodontidae; genus Heterodontus; species Heterodontus francisci. Next base: position 3,100,905 of record NW_027140635.1, read on the forward strand.
CTCGCCTGCCCCACTCCCCTCCCGAACACCCCTACCCAACTCCCCTCCCCCACTTGCCTCCCCCACTCCACTCGACCACTCCCCTCCCCAACTCCCCTTTCCCAGTCCCCTCCCCATACCCTTCCCCCACTCCCCTACCCCACTACACACCCCCATACCCCTCCCCCACTCCCCTACCCCAATGCCCAACCATACTCTCCTCCCCCACTCCCCACCCCCACTCCCCTACCCCACACCCCTACCCAACAGCCCTCCTCAACTTCCCTCCCCATTCCCCTCCCCCACTCCCCTACCCCACTCCCCTCCCAAACTCCCCTCCCCCACTCCCCAGCCCCACTCCCCTACCTCACACCCCAACCCAACACCCCTCCCCAACTCCCCTCCCCAACTCCCCTACCCCACTCCCATACCTCACTCCCCTCCCCCACTCCCCTGCCCCACTCCTCTCGGCCACTCCCCTACCCCACAACCCTTCCACACGACCCTCCCCCACTTACCTACTCCACTCCCCTCCCCCACCCACCACCCCACTCCCCTCCCCCACACCCCTACCCCACTCCCCTCCACCACTCCGCTTCCCTCCATCTCCTCAGTGCCCTCCCCTACCCCACTCCCCTTCCCATCTAACCTCCCACACTCCCCTACACCACTGCACTACCCCACTCCCCTTACCACACCCCTACCCCAATCCACTCAAAAACTCCCATCCCACATTCCACTACTCCACTCCCCTCCCCAACTCCCCTATCCCACTCCCATACCCCACGCCCCTTCCCCACTCCCTTATCCCACTCTCCTTCCTTCCACCTACTCACAGCCCTCCACTACCCCACTCCCCTACCCCACTCAGCTCCCCCACTCCCCGCTCAAACTCCCCTCCCCCGCCCAATACAACACTCCCCTCCCCAGCTGCCCTCCCGACCTCCCCTCCCCAGCTCCCCTACCCCACTCCTCGACCCCACTCCACTTCCCAACTCCCCTACCCCACGCCCCACCCAAAGTTCCCAACCCCTTTTCCCTTCCCCCACTCCCCTACCCCACACCACTCCACCACACCCTACATCACTCCCCGACCCAACTCCACTCCGCTACTCCCCAAGCCCACGCCCCTACACCAGTCTCCTCCCCAACTCCCCTACCCCACTCCCTTACGCACACCCCTACCCCACTCCACGCCCGCACTCCCCTCCCCACTCCCCAACCCCACTCCCTTCCCCCACTCCCCTACCCCACTCCACTCCCCCACACCTCACCCCAGCCCCAACCCAACTACACTCGCATACTCCCCAACCCCACTCCCCTTCGCCAAACCGCTCCCCTACCCCACTCCCCGTCATCACTCCCCTTCCCAACTCACCTACCCACTCCCCTCCCCAACTCCGCTATCCCACTCCCTTCCCCGACTCCCCTACCCCACTCCACTCCCCTACACTCCAACCCCACTCTCTTCCCCCACTCCCCTACCCCATTCCACTCACGCACACCCCACTCCACTCCCCTCACCAACTCCCCTCCCCCGCTCCCATACCCCACTCCCCGACCCCACGGCCCTACCCCACTCATCTTCCCAAGTGCCCACCCCCATTCCATTCCCCCACGCCCCTACCCCACTCCAATCCCCGACACCCCACCCCACTCCCCGACCCAACTCCACTTCCCCACTCCCCAATCACGGGCCCCTGCACCAGTCTCCTCCCCAACTCCCCTACCTCACTCTCTTACCCACTACCCTACCCCACTCCGCTCCCGCACTCCCCTCCGCACTCCATTACTGCACTCCCCTCCCCCACTCCCATTCCCCACTCCACTCCCCCACACCACTCCCCCACTCCACTCCCCCACTCCACGACAACACTCATTGACGCCACTCCGCCCCCCGACTCCCCTCCCCCACTCCCTAACCCAATCCCATACCCCACTCCGCTCTCCCACTCCCCTCCCGCACGCCCCACCGCACACACCTCCACCACTGCCCAACCCCACTCCCCTACCCCACTGCCCTACCCCATTTCCCTGCCACACTGCCCTCCCAAGCTGATCTCCACAACCCCCTCCCTCACAACCCTCCCCCGCTCCTCTCCACAACTCCCCTCCCAAACTCCCCCACCCCACTCCTCTACCACACTCCCCTCCCCCACTCCCCTACCCCACTCCCCTACCCCACTCCCCTACCCCACTCCGCTCCCCCACTCCCCTCCCGCACGCCCCACCGCACTCACCTCCACCACACCCCAATCACCCTCCCCTACCCCACTGCCCTACCCCATTCCCCTACCACACTTCCCTCCCAAGCTGATCTCCCCAACCCCCTCCCTCACACCCCTCCCCCGCTCCTCTCCACAACTCCCCTCCCAAACTCCCCCACCCCACTCCTCTACCACTCTCCCCTCCCCCACTCCCCTACCCCACTCCCCTACCCAACTCATCTCCCCAACCCCGCTCGCTCCCTCCCCATTCCCACACCTCTCCCCAACTCGTCTCCCCAACCCCCCTCCCTCACCCCCCTCTCACTCCCCTCCCCAACTCCCCTCCCCGCTCTCATACCCCCCTCCCCTCCCCCACTCCCCTCCCCAACCCTCTACCCAACTCCCCAACTCCCTTCCCCACTACCTTCCCCGATTCCGCGCCCACTCTCCCCTCCCCCACTCCGTTCCCCAACTCCCCTCTCCAATCCCCTCCCCCACACCCCTACCACACTCCCCTCCCCCACTCACCTTGCCAACTCCCCTACCCGACTCCCCTTCCCCATTCCCCTCCCCAACGCTCCTCCCCACTCCCCTCCCCCAGTCCCCTGTCCCACACCCCTTCCCCACTCCCCTCACCAACTATCTACCCCACTACCCTCCCCCACTCCTCTCCCCAACTCCCCTCCCCCTCTCCCCTACCCCACTCCCCTTCCCCACTCCCCTGCCCAACTCCCCTCAGCCACTCCCCTCAACCACTTCCGAACCCACTCCCCAACCCCACTCCCCTCCCCGACTCCCCTACCCTACTCCCCTACCCCACTTCCCTCTACATCTCCCCTACCCCACTCCCCTACCCCACTCCCCTACCCCACTCGCCTACCCCACTCCCCTACCCCACTCGTCGATCCCACTCCACTCACCAACTCCCCTACCGCACTGCCCTCTACAACTTCCCTACCCTACTCCCCTCCTCCACTCCCTTTCCCCGCTCCCCTCCACTTCTACCCTCTCCTCTCCAATCCTGTCCTCACAGTCATCCCCACTTCACTCTCCCATTCCCCTCCCCACTACCCTCCACAATCACCTCCACACGTCCCTCCCCCAGTCCGCTCCCCAGTCCCCTACTTCAATTCCCACCCCTACACCCGTCCCTCTCCCGCACCCCTCCCAAACTGCCCTGTCCAACTCTCTTCACCACCCTGCTCCTCCCCTCCCCCACTCCACTTCCCTCCCTACTTCACACACCCACTCCCCTCCCCAGGCTCCACTCCCAACTCCCCCACTCCCTTCGCCCACTCCTCTCTCTTCAAAGAACAAATATCAAACAAAATTACAGCACATGAACAGGCCATTCGGCCCTCCAAGACTGCGCCTATCCAGATTCTCTAACTAAACATTTTGCCTACTTTCTAAGGGTCTTTATCTCTTTGCTTCCTGCCCATTCATGCATCTGTCTAGATAAATCTTAAATGACGCTATCATGCTCGCATCTACCACCTCCGCTGGCAACGCGTTCCAGGCATCCACCACCCTCTGCGTAAAGAAATTTCCATGCATATCCCCCCTAAACATTTCCCCTCTCACTTTGAACTCGTGACCCCTAGTATTTGAATCCCCCACTCTGGGAAAAAGCTTCTTGCTATCCACTCTGTCTATACCTCTCATGATTTTGTACACCTCAATCAAGTCGCCCCTCAACCTTTGCGTTTCTAATGAAAATAATCCTAATCTACTCAACCTCTCTTCATAGCTGGCGCCCTCCATACCATGCAACATCCTGGTGAACCTCCTATGCACCCTCTCCAAAGCATCCACATCCTTTTGGTAATGGGGGGACCAAAACTGCACGCATTATTCCAAATGTGGCCGAAACAAAGTAATATACAACTGTAACATGACCGGCCAACCCTTGTACTCAATACCCCGTCCGATGAAGGAAAGCATGCCATATGCCTTCTTGACCACTCTATTGACCTGCGTTGCCACCTTCAGGGAACAATGGACCTGAACACCCAAATCTCTCTGTACATCAATTTTCCCCAGGACTTTTCCATTTACTGTATAGTTGACTCTTGAATTGGATCTTCCAAAATGCATCACCTCGCATTTGCCCTGAATGAACTCCATCTGCCATTTCTCTGCCCAACTCTCCAATCTATCTATATTCTGCTGTATTCTCTGACAGTCCCCTTCAGTATCTGCTACTCCACCAATCTTAGTGTCGTCTGCAAACTTGCTAATCGGACCACCTATACTTTCCTCCAAATCATTTATGTATATCGCAAACAACAGTGGTCCCAGCACGGATCCCTGTGGAACACCACTGGTCACACGTCTCCATTTTTAGAAACTCCCTTCCACTGCTACTCTCTGTCTCCTGTTGCCCAGCCAGTTCTTTATCAATCTAGCTGGTACACCCTGGATCCCATGCGACTTCACGTTCTCCATCAGCCTACCATAGGGAACCTTATCAAACACCTTACTGAAGTCCATGTATATGACATCTACCGCCCTTCCCTCATCAATCAACTTTGTCACTTCCTCAAAGAATTCTATTAAGTTGGTAAGACATGACCTTCCCTGCACAAAACCATGTTGCCTATCACTGATAAGCCCATTTTCTTCCAAATGGGAATGGATCCTATCCCTCAGTATCTTCTCCAGCAACTTCCCTACCACTGACGTCAGGCTCACCGGTCCATAATTACCTGGATTATCCCTGCTACCCTTCTTAAACAAGGGGACAACATTAGCAATTCTCCAGTCCTCCGGGACTTCACCCGTGTTTAAGGATGCTGCAAAGATATCTGTTAAGGCCCCAGCTATTTCCTCTCTCGCTTCCCTCAGTAACCTGGGATAGATCCCATCCGGACCTGGGAACTTGTCCACCTTAATGCCTTTTAGAATAACCAACACTTCCTCCCTCCTTATGCCGACTTGACCTAGAGTAATCAAACATCTGTCCCTAACCTCCTCATCCGTCATGTCCCTCTCCTCGGTGAATACCGATTCAAAGTGCTCGTTTAGAATCTCACTCATTTTCTCTGACTCCACGCCTAACTTTCCTCCTTTGTCCTTGAGTGGGCCAATCCTTTCGCTCGTTACCCTCTTGCTCCTTATATATGACTAAAAGGCTTTGGGATTTTCCTTAACCCTGTTTGCTAAAAATATGTCATGACCCCCTTTTAGCCCTCTTAATTCCTCGTTTCAGATTGCGCTTACAATCCCGATATTCTTTCAAAGCTTCGTCTTTTATCAGCCTCGGAGACCTTATGTATGCTTCCTTTTTCCTCTTAGCTACTCTCACAATTTCACCTGTCATCCATGGTTCCCTAATCTTGCCATTTCTATCCCTCATTTTCACGGGAACATGTCTCTCCTGGACGCTAATCAACCTCTCTTTAAAAGCCTCCCACATATCAAATGTGGATTTACCTTCAAACAGCTGCTCCCAATCTACATTCCCCAGCTCCTGCCGAATTTTGGTATAGTTGGCCTTCCCCCAATTTAGCACTCTTCCTTTCGGACCACTCTCGGCTTTGTCCATGAGTATTCTAAAGCTTACGGAATTGTGATCACTACTGAAACTTCAACCACCTGGCCGGGCTCATTCCACAACTCCAGGTCCAGTATGGCCCCTTCCCAAGTTGGTCTATTTACATACTGCTCTAGAAAACCCTCCTGGATGCTCCTGACAAATTCTGCTCCATCTAGACCTCTAACACTAAGTGAATCCCAGTCAATGTTGGGAAAATTAAAATCTCCTATCACCACCACCCTGTTGCGACTACATCTTTCCATAATCTGTTTACATATTTGTGCCTCTATCTCACGCTCGCTGTTGGGAGGCCTGTAGTGCAGCCCCAACATTGTTACCGCACCCTTCCTATTTCTGAGTTCTGCCCATATTGCATCACAGCTCGAGTCCTCCATAGTGCCTTCCTTCAGCACAGCTGTGATATCCTCTTTGACCAGTAATGCAGCTCCTCCGCCCCTTTTACCTCCCTTTCTATCCCGCCTGAAGCATCGGTATCCTGGGATATTTAGTTGCCAATCATGCCCTTCCCTTAACCAAGTCTCAGTAATAGCAATAACATAATACTCCCAGGTACTAATCCAAGCACTAAGTTCATCTGCCTTACCTACTACACTTCTTGCATTAAAACAAATGCACCTCAGACCACCAGTCCCTTTGCTTTCATCATCTGCTCCCTGCCTATTCTTTCCCTTAGTCACGCTGACTTCATTATCTAGTTCCTTACAGGCTTTAGTTACCAGCTCATTACTGTCCACTGACCTCCTCATTTGGTTCCCATCCCCTGCCACATTCGTTTGAACCCTCCCCAACAGCGTTAGCAATATCACCCCCAAGGACATTGGTTCCAGTCCGGCCCATGTGTAGACCGTCCAATTTGTAATTGTCCCACCTCCCCCAGAACTGGTCCCAATGTCCCAGAAATCTGAACCCCTCCCTCCCGCACCATCTCTCAAGCCACGCATTCATCCTGACTATTCTTTCATTTCTAATCTGACTATCACGTGGCACTGGTAGCAATCCTGAGATTACTACCTCTGAGGTCCTACTTTTTAACTTGGTTCCTAACTCCCTAAATTCTGCTTGTAGGACCTCACCCCGTTTTTTACCTACATCATTGGAGCCTATGTGCACAACAACAACTGGCTGTTCGCACTCCCCCTTCAGAATGTTCTGCAGCCGATCTGAGACATCCCTGACCAGTGCACCTGGGAGGCAACATACCATTCGGGAGTCTCGTTTTCGACCACAGAACCGCCTATCTACTCCCCTTACAATCGAATCCCCTATGACTATAGCCCTTCCACTCTTTTTGCCGCCCTTCTGAACAGCAGAGCCAGCCACGGTGCCATGGACCTGGCTACTGCTGCCTTCCCCTGGTGAGCCATCGCCCTCAACAGTATCCAAAACAGTATACCTGTTGTGGAAGGAGATGACCGCAGGGGACACCTGCTCTGCCTTCCTGCTCTGCCGTCCTGCTCTTTCTCTGCCTTTTGGTCCCCCATTCCCTTTCTCCCTCAGCAATCCTAATCTGCGGTGTGACCAATTCGTGAAACGTGCTATACACTACATCCTCAGCATCGCGGATGCTCCAAAGTGAGTCCATCCGCAGCTCCAGAGCCGTCATGCGGTCTAACAAGAGCTGCAGCTGGACACACATCCTGCACGTGAAGGAGTCAGGGACATCAGCGGTGTCCCTGAGCAACCGCATTGAGCAAGAGGAGCATAACACGGGTCTGAGATCTCCTGCCATTTTTAATCTTAAACTTAACTTAGTCAGAAATTTAGAAAAAAGTGAAAAAGGAAAGAAAAGTTTTTACCAATCACACGATAAAAAACAATGCAGAAAAAGCCTTACCTTATCTACACACCACCGAGACCTTTTTGTTTGGTTAGAGGAGGATGGCGGGAGGGAGACACTACCCGTGCAGTGTCTCGGGTTCAGAAAGGCCCAAATATATAGGGTTTTACTTACCCAGCAGCACCTTGTTCCGCTGAAAACAAAAGGAAATTAAGTTTAAGCTGAAACTGACCTTCCCAGCTGCTCACTCGCTCGCAACTCTCTGCTCCCGAATAAGCTGCTGCAATGACAGGCAAGTTATTTTAAACGGCCCAAATATATAGGGTTTTACTTACCCAGCAGCCCCTTGTTCCGTCGAAAACAAAAGGAAATTAAGTTTAAGCTGAAAACTGACCTTCCCAGCTGCTCACTCGCTCGCACTCTCTGCTCCCGAATAAGCTGCTGCAATGAAAAGCTTCCTTCCTTCCCCAATCCCCTCCCCCACTCCTGTCCCCACCCCTCTCCCACTCCATTTCCCCATTCCACCTCCCCACTATCATGCCCACTCCGATCCCACACTCCCAACCCATGCCCGCTTCCCTTCACATTTCCACTCCAATACTACCCCTCCCCGACTCATCTCTCCTCCCCTCCCCATTCCCCTCACCCACCAACCCACTCCCTTCGTCCACTCTTCTCTCTTCCCTTCCCAATCCCCTCGCCCACCCCTCTCCCACTCCACTTCCCCACTATCATGCCCACTCCCCTCCCACTCTCCCATCCCCTGCCGTCGTCCCCTCCCCATTCCCCTGTGCCTCTTCTCTCTCCTCCCTCCCCAATCCCCTCCGCCTCGCCTCTCTCCTCCCCTGCCCAATCCCCTCCCCTCTCCTCTCTCCTCCCCGCCCCAATCCCCTCCCCCTCTCCTCTCTCCGCCCCTCCCCAATGTCCTCCAGCTCTCCGCTCTCCTCCCCCACTCCTCACTCCCCTCCCACCATTGCCCTCCCCCACTCTCCTCCCCTCACTCCCCTCCCTTCCCCTTGCCCACAACCCTCCGCCTCTCCCCTCACCGTCTCCCCTCCCCCTTTCACCTACCCTCTCCCACCCCCTCCTATCCCCTCCCCCACTCCCCTACCCCCACTCCCTTCCCCCCACTCCCTTTCCCTTCCCCGCTCCCCTCCCCTCCCACTCTCCCCTCCTCCACACCCCTCCTCCTCTCCCCTTTTCTCCCCCTCTCCCCTCCACTCCCCCACTCCCCTCCCCTCCCCCTCTCCGCTCACCCTCCCCTCCCCTCTCACACTCCCTTTTCCACACCCCTCCCCCACTCCCCTTCCCATGACCGTACCCCACTACCCTACTGCCTTCCCCTTCCCACTCCGCTCTACATGCCCCACTCCTCACTCCCCAATCCCACTCCCTCCCACACTCCCATCCCCTGCTCTCCTCCCCTCCCCATTCCCCTCTCCCACTCCCGTCTCCCACTTCCCACCACTGCATCCCTCCCCCATTCCCCTCCCCTACTTCGTACCTCGATCACCCTCCCCAACTCCCCTCCCCTACTCCCCTCACCTACTCCCCACCCCACTCTCCTCCCTCACTCCCCTCCCTCATCTCCCCTTCCCGTACCGTCCTCACTCCCGCCCACCACTCCCCTCTACCCTCCCCACTTCTGTCCCCCACTCTCCTCCACTACACCCCTGTTCCACTCACCGAACCCATCCCCTGCACAACTCCCCTCTCCCACTCCCCTTCCCCCACTTCACTCCCTCTGTCCCCTCCCCCACTCCCATCTCCTACTTCCCACCTCACTCCCCATTCCCATTCCCCTTACCCACTCGCCTCCACCTCTCCCCGCCTACACTCCACGCCCCCACTCCCCTCCATTGCTCTCCCCTCCGCACCCCTCCCCTCCCCTCACATCCCCCCTCTCCCGTCCCCTCCCCTCCCCCCTCTCCCCTCCCCCCTCTCCCCTCCCCTCCCCACACCCGTCCCCCTTTCCCCTCCTCTCCCCTTCCCTCCCCAGTCCCTTCCCCTCCTCCACTCCCTTCCGCTCCCCTCCCCCTCTCCCCCTCTCTCCGCCTCTCCCCTCCCCCACTCCCTTTCCAACACCCCGCCCCCACTCCGCTACCCACTCCCCTCGCTCACTCCCATCCCCCACTCCCATCCCGACTCCCCTCCCCCACTCCCCTTTCCACTGCCCCACTCTCCTTTCCACTCACTCACTCCCCTTCCTACACCATCTCTCCCACTCCGCTCCCCCAATCCTCCCCCACTCCACACCCCAACTCCCCTCCCCCACTCCCCTTTCCATAACCCATCCCACTCCGCTCCCCACTCCCTTTTCCACACATCCACTCCCCTTTCCATTCCCCTCTGCGCAGAAGCTGTTTTCACCATCTGCTCTACACAGAAGCTGTTTCCATTATATGCCCGAAGCAGAAGTTGTTACCACTGTCCGCTCAATGCAGAAGCTGTTTCCACTGTCTGCTCTACACAGTAGATGATTCCCCTGCCTGTCCTCCACAGAAGCTGTTTCCACTGTCTGCTCTACACAGATGCTTTTCCGCTGTCTGCTCTACACAGAAGCTGTTTCCAATATCTGCTCTGCACATATGCTGTTTCCATTGCCTGCTCACCATAGAAGCTGTTTCCACTGTCTGCTCTATGCAGAAGTTGTTTCCACTCTCTGCCCTACGCAGAAGATGTTTCCACTGTCTGCTCTACGCAGACACTGTTTCCAGTGTCTGCTCTACACCAATGTTGTTTCAACTGTTTGCTCTGGACAGAAGGTTTTTCCACTATCTGCTCTGCGCAGTAGCAGTTTCCACGGTCTGCACTACACAGAAGCTGTTTCCACTCTCTGCTCTTTGCAGATGCTGTTTCCACTCTCTGCTCTTTGCAGAAGCTGTTTCCACTGTCTGCTCTGCGCAGAAGCTGTTTCCACTGTCTGCTCTACAATGAAGCTGTTTCCACTCTCTGCTCTTTGCAGAAGCTGTTTCCACTGTCTGCTCTGCGCAGAAGCTGTTTCCACTGTCTGCTCTACGCAGAAGCTGTTTCCACTGTCTGCTCTACGCAGAAGCTGTTTCCACTGTCTGCTCTACGCAGATACTGTTTCCATTGTCTGCTCTACGCAGAAGCTGTTTCCACTACCTGCTCTACGCAGATACTGTGCCCACTGTGTGCTCTATGCAGAAGCTGTTTCACTATCTGCTCTGGGCAGAAGCCTTTTCCACTGTCTGCTGTAACAGAAGCTGCTCCAACTGTCCGCTCTACACAGAAGCTGTTTCCACAGTTTGCTATACGCAAAAGTTGTTTTCACTGTCTGCCCTACGCAGAAACTGCTTCCACTGTCTGCTCTACAAAGAAGCTGTTTGCACTGTCTGCTCTACGCAGCAGCTATGTCCACTGCCTGCTCCACACAGAATCTGTTTCCACTGTCTGCTCGACGCAGAAGCTGTGTCCAGTGTCTTCCTCTACACAGAAGCTACATCCAGCGTCTGCTCTACGCAGAAGGTTTCTCTAATGTCTGCTCTACGCAAGAGCTGTTTCCACTCTCTGCTCTACATAAAGCTGTTTCCACTGTCTGCTCGACACAGAAGCTTTTTCCACTGTCTGCTATACACAAAAGCAGTTACCACAGTCTGCTGTGACATTAGCTGTTCCCACTGTCTGCTCTACACAGAAGCTGTTTCCATAGCCTGCTCTACGCAAACGTTGTTTTCACTGTCTGCCCTACGCAGAAGCTGTTTCCACTGTGTGCTCTACGCAGCAGCAGTGTCCACTGTCTGCTCTGCACTGAAGCTGTTTCCACTGTCTGCTCTACGTAGAAGCTGTGTCCAGTTTCTTCCTCTACACAGAAGCTACATCCAGTGTCTGCTCTACGCAGACGTTTTTTCCACTGTCTGCCCTACGCAGAAGCTGTTTCCATTGTCTGGCCTACACAGAACCCGCTTTCACTGTCTGCTCTGCGCTGAAGCTTCTTTCCGCTGTCTGCCCTACACAGAAACTGTTTCCACTGTCTGCATTACGCAGAAGCTGTGTCCAGTGTCTTCCTCTACACAGAAGCTACATCCAGTGTCTGCTCCACGCAGACGCTTTTTCCACTATCTGCCTTACGGAAAAGCAGTTTCCATTGTCTGACCGACACTGAAGCCGCTTTCGCTGTCTGCTCTACGCAGACGTTTTTTCCACTGTCTGCCCTACGCAGAAGCTGTTTCCATTGTCTGGCCTGCACAGAACCCGCTTTCACTGTCTGCTCTGCGCTGAAGCTTCTTTCCACTGTCTGCCCTACACAGAAACTGTTTCCACTGTCTGCTTTACGCAGAAGCTGTGTCCAGTGTCTTCCTCTGCACAGAAGCTACATCCAGTGTCTGCTCCACGCAGACGCTTTTTCCACTATCTGCCTTACGGAAAAGCAGTTTCCATTGTCTGACCGACACTGAAGCCGCTTTCGCTGTCTGCTCTCCGCAGAAGTTTCTTTCGTTTGTCTGCCCAACGCAGAAGCTGTGTCCAATGTCTTATCTACACAGAATTTGTTTCCTCTGTCTGCTCTACACAAAGCTGTTTCCACTGTCTGCCCTATGCAGAAGCTGTTTCCACGGTCTGATCTGAATATCTGACCATTTTGCTGCATATAAACATTTTAAAACTTGTCGAAATCTCCCAGAAACCCTCTATTTGACATTGTGTTTTTACTGCGCCCTATTTCCTATATTTTTCGACTTTAACATACGACAAAATAAGGGTTCTAATAAAGCTAAGTATTAGTTTATCATAATAAGTCAATTGTTAGTTTATTATGACTAGATTTTAACTCATAGTATTCTGGTTAGTAGTTTTTCATAACCGAATCATCTTACACAGATGAGTGAGCGTTTTCAGTGGTTGAGTTCGGAGACGTTCTGGGGCCTTGACAGAAATCATTGGCTACAGTTGAGGTCCCAGAGGATTGGAGAATAACCAATGTTGTTCCGTTGTTTTAGAAGGGTGGTAAGGATAATCCAGGAAATTATAGGCCGGTGAGCCTTACGTCAGTGGGAGGGAAAATATTAGAGAGGATACTTCGGGACAGGATTTACTCCCATTTGGAAACAAACGAACTTATTAGCGACAGACAGCATGGTTTTGTAAAGGGGAGGTCGTGTCTTACAAATTTGATTGAGTTTTTATGAGGAGGTGATGAAGATGATTGATGAGGGAAGGGCGGTGGATGTTGTCTATATGGACTTTAGTAAAGCCTTTGACAAGGTCCCGCATGGCAGACTGGTGCAAAAGGTGAAGTCACTCAGGGTTAGAGGTGAGCTGGCAAGATGGATACAGAACTGGCTCAGTCACAGAAGACAGAGTGCAACAGTGGATGGGTGTTTTTCTGAATGGAGGGATGTGACTAGTGGTGTTCCGCAGGGATCAGTGCTGGGACCTTTGCTGTTTGTAGTATATATAAATGATTTGGAGGAAAATGTAGCTGGTCTGATTAGTAAGTTTGCGGATGACACAAAGGTTGGTGGAGTTGCAGATAATGATGAGGATTGTCAGAGGATACAGCAGGATATCGATCGGTTGGAGACTTGGGCGGAGAAATGGCAGATGGAGTTTAATCTGGACAAATTTAAACTAATTCAGCAGGGGAATGGGAAAATAAAATGTAGTACCAGTGTACAGGATGTTGAGAGTAGTGAGGTCAGGGATAAGGTTACATGGACGCAAGAGGGCACTGGCAAGCAAGAACCTGGTTTAAAGTGTGTCTACTTCAACACCAGGAGCATCTGGAATAAGGTGGGTGAGCTTGCAGCATGGGTTGGTACCTGGGATCTCGATGTAGTGGCCATTTCGGAGACATGGGTAGAGCAGGGGCAGGAATGGATGTTGCAGGTTCCGGGTTTTAGATGTTTCAGTAAGAACAGAGAAGATGGTAAAAAAAGGGGGGTGGGGTGTGGCATTGTTAATCAAGGAGAGTATTACAGCGGCAGAAAGGACGTTTGAGGACTCGTCTACTGAGGTAGTATGGGCCGTGGTTAGAAACAGGAGAGGTGAGGTCACCCTGTTGGGAGTCTTTTATAGAGCTCCAAATAGTTCCAAAGATGTAGAGGAAAGGATAGCGAAGATGATTCTCGACAGGGGCGAGAGTAACAGAGTAGTTGATTGATGAGGGAAGGGCTGTCGATGTCATATACATGGACTTCAGTAAGGCGTTTGATAAGGTTCCCCATGGCAGGCTGATGGAGAAAGTGAAGGCGCATGGGGTCCAAGGTATACTAGCTAGATGGATAAAGAACTGGCTGGGCAACAGGAGACAGAGAGTAGCAGTAGAAGGGAGTTTCTCAAAATGGAGACGTGTGACCAGTGTTGTTCCACAGGGATCCGTGTTGGGACCACTGTTGTTTGTGATATACATTAATGATTTGGAGGAAAGTATAGGTGGACTGATTAGCAAGTTTGCAGACGACACTAAGATTGGTGGAGTAGCAGATAGTGAAGGGGACTGTCAGAGAATACAGCAGAATATAGATAGATTGGAGAGTTGGGCAGAGAAATGGCAGATGGAGTTCAATCAGGACAAATGCGAGGTGATGCATTTTGGAAGATCCAATTCAAGAGTCAACTATACAGTAAATGGAAAAGTCCTGGGGAAAATTGATGTCCAGAGAGATTTGGGTGTTCAGGTCCACTGTTCCCTGAAGGTGGCAACGCGGGTAAATAGAGTGGTCAAGAAGGCATACGGCATGCTTTCCTTAATCGGATGTGGTATTGAGTACAAGAGTTGGCAGGTCATGTTACAGTTGTATAGGACTTTGGTTCGGCCACATTTGGAATACCACGTACAGTTCTGGTCGCCATATTACCAAAAGGATGTGGATGCTTTGGAGAGGGTGCAGAGGAGGTTCACCAGGATGTTGCCTGGTATGGAGGGCACTAGCTATGAAGAGAGGTTGAGTAGATTAGGATCATTGTCATTAGAAAGACGGAGGTTGAGGGGGGACCTGATTGAGGTGTACAAAATCATGAGAGGTATAGACAGGGTGGATAGCAAGAGGCTTTTTCCCAGAGTGGGGGATTCAATTACAAGAGGACACGAGTTCAAAGTGAAAGGGGAAAAGTTTAGGGGGGATATGCTTGGAAAGTTCTTTACGCAGAGGGTGGTGGGTGCCTGGAACGCGTTGCCAGCGGAGGTGGTAGATGCGGGCACGATGGCGTCTTTTAAGATGTATCTAGACAGATACATGAATGGGCAGGAAGCAAGGAGATACAGACCCTCAGAAAATAGGCGACATGTTTAGATAGAGGATCTAGATCGGCGCAGGCTTGGAGGGCCGAAGGGCCTGTGCTGTAATTATCTTTGTTCTTTGTTCTTTGTAGTTGTTATGGGGGACATTAACTTTCCAAATATCGACTGGAAATACTATAGTTCGAGTACCTTAGATGGGTCAGTTTTTGTCCAGTGTGTGCAGGAGGGTTTTCTGACACAGCATGTGGACAGGCCAACCAGGGGCGATGCCACATTGGATTTGGTACTGGGTAATGAACCCGGCCACGTGTTAGATTTAGATGTAGGTGAGCACTTTGGTGATAGTGGTCACAATTCGGTTAGGTTTACCTTAGCGATGGGCAGGGACAGGTAGATACCGCAGGGCAAAAATTATAGCTGGGGGAAAGGAAATTATGATGCGATTAGGCAAGATTTAGGATGCGTAGGATGGGGAAGGAAACTGCAGGGGATGGGAACAATCGAAATGTGGAGCTTATTCAAGGAGCAGCGACTGCGTGTCCTTGATAAGTATGTACCTGTGAGGCAGGGAGGAAGTTGTCGAGCGAGGGAGCCGTGGTTTTCGAAAGAAGTTGAAGCGCTTGTCAAGAGAAAGAAGAAGGCTTATGTTAGGATGAGACGTGAAGGCTCAGTTCGGGCGCTTGAGAGTTACAAGCTAGCCAGGAAGGATCAAAGTGGAGAGCTAAGAAGAGCATGGATAGGACACGAGAAGTCATTGCAGAATAGGATCAGGGAAAACCCTAAGGCTTTCTATAGGTATATCAGGAATAAAAGAATGACTAGAGTTAGATTAGGGCCAATCAAGGATAGTAGTGGGAAGTTGTGTGTGGAATCAGAGGAGGTGAGAAAGTGTTAAATGAATATTTTGCGTCAGTATTTACACTAGAGAAAGAAAATGTTGTCGAGGAGAATACTGAGATTCAGGCTACTAGGCTAGATGGGATTGAGGTTCACAAGGAGGAGGTGTTATCAATTTTGGAAAGTGTGAAAATAGATAAGTCCCCTGGGCCAGATGGGATTTATCCTAGAATTCTATGGGAAGTCCTTGATCTTTATGTCATCATTGTCGACAGGGATAGTGCCGGAAGACTGGAGGATAGCAAATGTTGTCCCCTTGTTCAAGAAGGGGAGTAGAGACAGCCCTGGTAATTATAGACCTGTGAGCCTTACTTCGGTTGTGGGTAAAATGTTGGAAAAGGTTATAAGAGACAGGATTTATAATCATCTTGAAAAGAATAATTTCATTAGCGATAGTCAGCAAGGTTTTGTGACGGGTAGGTCGTGCCTCACAAACCTTATTGAGTTTTTCGAGAAGGTGACCAAACAGGTGGATGAGGGTAAAGCAGTGGATGTGGTGTATATGGATTTCAGTAAGGCGTTTCATAAGGTTCCCCATGGGAGGCTATTGCTGAAAATACGGAAGTATGGGATTGAAGGTGATTTAGAGCTTTGGATCAGAAATTGGCTAGCTGAAAGAAGACAGAGGGTGGTGGTTGATGGCAAATGTTCATCCTGGAATTTAGTTACTAGTGGTGTACCGCAAGGATCTGTTTTGGGGCCACTGCTGTTTGTCATTTTTATAAATGACCTGGAAGAGGGTGTAGAAGGGTGTGTTAGTAAATTTGCGGATGACACGAAGGTCGGTGGAGTTGTGGATTGTGCCAAAGGATGTTGTAGGGTTCAGAGGGACATAGATAGGCTGCAGAGCTGGGCTAAGAGATGGCAAATGGAGTTTAATGCGGAAAAGTGTGAGGTGATTCACTTTGGAAGGAGTAACAGGAATGCAGAGTACTGGGCTAATGGGAAGATTCTTAGTAGTGTAGATGAACAGAGAGATCTTGGTGTCCAAATACATAAATCCCTGAAAGTTGCTACCCAGGTTAATAGGGCTGTTAAGAAGGCATATGGTGTGTTAGCTTTTATTAGTAGGGGGATCGAGTTTCGGAGCCTCGAGGTCATGCTGCAGCTGTACAAAACTCTGGTGAGGCCGCACCTGGACTATTGCATGCAGTTCTGGTCACCGCATTATCGGAAAGATGTGGAAGCTTTGGAAAGGGTGCAGAGGAGATTTACTAGGATGTTGCCCGGTATGGAGGGAAGGTCTTACGAGGAAAGGCTGAGGGACTTGAGGTTGTTTTCGTTGGAGAGAAGGAGGAGGAGAGGTGACTTAATAGATACATATAAGATAATCAGAGGGTTAGATAGGGTGGATAATGAGAGTCTTTTTCCTCGGATGGTGATGGCAAACACGAGGGGACATAGCTTTAAGTTGAGGGGTGATAGATATAGGACAGATATTAGAGGTAGTTTCTTTACTCAGAGAGTAGTAGGGGCGTGGAACGCCCTGCCTGCAACAGCAGTAGACTCGCCAACTTTAAGGACATTTAAGTGGTCATTGGATAGACATATGGATGAAAATGGAATAGTGTAGGTCAGATGGTTTCACAGGTCGGCGCAAGGTCGAGGACCGAAGGGCCTGTACTGCGCTGTAATGTTCTAATAACTCAGAATTATTTTCGGGAGGAAAGTGATACAATTCAAGATGACGCAGGCAGGATGTGAAATGGATGCATATGTGACCAAAGAAATTTAATGCAAAGACATGTAAAGTGAAAGCAAAATACTGCTGCTGGAAATCTGAAATAAAAACAAGAAATGCTGAATTTTCTTAGCAGATCTGGCAGCATCTGTGGAGAGAGAAGCAGAGTTAACATTTCAGGTCAGTGACCCTTCTTCAGACCTGGCAAATACTAGAAATATGAAAGGTTTTAAGCAAATAAAGAAAATGGGGGGTTTTGCAGGAGATAACAAAGCAGAAGGCGCAGATAGGACAAGGTCACAGAATAGCTGACCAGAGGGTCATGGAGCAAAGGCAAGCAATATGTTAATGGTGTGTTGAAGCATTAGTACAAATAGGGTGTTAACGGACAGAAAAGTGAACAGCCACAATTACAAACATGACCAAAAACAGAGGGTAACCAAACTGAACAAACTAAGATGAAATGAAATAAAATAAACACAAACAAATATGAAGAAGAAAAAGAAAAAATAACTCAAAATAAAAGTAAAATATGGGCCCGTCATGCTCTGAAATTATTGAACTCAATGTTCTGTCCAACAGGCTGTCGTGTGCCTGATCCTTAAAGGAGATGCTGTTCCTCGAGCTTGCGTTGATGTTCACTGGAACACTGCAGCAATCCCAGGACAGAGATGTGAGCATGAGAGCAGGGAGGTGTTTTGAAATGGCAAGCAACCAGAATCTCAGTGTCATGCTTTCGGACTGAGTGGAGGTGTTCTGCAAAGTGATAACCCAGTCTGCGTTTGGTCTCCCCAATGTAGAGGAGACCACATTGTGAGCAGCGAATACAGTACACTACATTTAAAGAAGTACAAGTAAATCGCTGCTTCCCCTGAAAGGAGTGTTTGGGGCCTGCGATAGTGAAGAGAGAGGAGGTAAATGGGCAGCTATTGCACCTCCTGCGATTGCAGGGGAAGCTGCTGTGGGAAGGGGGCGAGGTGGTGGGGGTAATGGAGGAGTGGACCATGATGTCGCGGAAGGAATGATCCCTTTGGAATGCTGACAGGGGAAGGGAGGGGAAGATGCATTTGGTAGTAACATCGCGCTGGAGGTGGCGGAAATGGCGGAGGATGATCCTTTGGATATGGAGGCTGATGGAGTGGAAAGTGAGGACAAGGGGAGCCCTGTCACGGTTCTGAGAGGGAGGGGAAGGGGTGAGGGTAGAGGTGCAGGAAATGGGCCGGACACGGTTGAGGCCTTGTCAACCACAGTGTGGGTGTTTCCTCAGTTGAGGATAAAGTAAGACATATCGGAAGCGCTGTCATGGAAGGTTGCATCATCAGAGCAGATGTGTCGGAGACAGAGAAACTGGGAGAATGGAATGGATCCTTACAGGAGGCATGGTGTGAAGAAGTGTAGTCTAGGTACTGTGGGAGTCGGTGGGCTTATAATGGATATTAGTAGACAGCCTATCCCCAGTGATGGAGACAGAGAAGTCGAGGAAGAGAATGGAAGAGTTGTAGATGGACCATGTAAAGGTGAGAGAAGGGTGGAAATTGGGAGCAAAGTTGATAACGTTTTTCCAGTTCGGGCGGGAGCAGGAAACGGCACCAATACAGTTATAAATGTACCGCGAAAATAGTTGGGGAGGGAGCCTGAACTTCTGGAATAAGGAGTGTTCGACATATCCCACAAAAAGACAGGCACAACTCGGACCCATGCGGGTACCCATAGCAACACCTTTTACTTGAAGGAAATGAGTGGAGTTGCAGGAGAAGTTCTTAAATATTGAGAGTAAGTTCAGCCAGGCGGAGGACTGTGGTGGTGGATGGGGACTGGTTGGGCCTCTGTTCAAGGACGAAGCAGACAGCCCTCAAACCAGTCACCATCCACCACCACACCAAACATAGATTTTGTTTGAAGATATCTGTGAAATATTTCTTAGAATTGTGGGATATACATGACTGTATGAAAATGCAGCATTAACCTAACCGTCAGGGCAATATATATTTGGAAATGTCTCTGTTATTATTTTCAAAAGTCTTGGAGTGAAAACTGGTGAATTAATCTGTTTGTTCAGTGACTGTAAGTAAGGCCAGCAGCATGGGACCCAATTATCTGACCTCATGGATTTTTTTCTTCTATAAAGAATGGGGTTCCTCTCAAACTGTAAATCGGAGAACTTATTCCCAGCATCAACTGCAAGCATTGAATCATCGATTCATACTAAAAGGGAAAATGCTATCTCTTGGTTTTCTGACGAATCTTAAGATTCTTTGGGTGCTTTATGATGTAGAAAAGATTTACTACCCCACCGTGACTGTGATTTGTGTCCCAGCTAATTTACTATCTGGGGTTGGTACTTCAGTAAATGGAGTTTAACAGTATGTGGTATCTTAGTCTGCACATCCAGATCTTTACAGTCACACCTTCCCTACATTGCAACAGTGACTACACTTCAAAATTACAGCAGTGAACACATGTGAAAGGTACTTCACTGGCTGTAAAGTTATTCTGGATGACTGGTGTTTGTGGGTATCTATGGATATGAATCCCTCCTTCCTTGCTTTCTTTCTTTCTTTCTTCGTTCTATATTTCTTTCTTTTTTACTCTTTCTTTTCTGTCTTATTTCTTTCTGTGTTTTTTTCCCTCAACTTTCTGTCTTTTTTCTGTTAATGTTTTTCAATCTTTCTCTACCTGTATATTTGATGGCGACTTCTTTTTGATGGATGTGAAATCACTTTCACTGATATGAACTCAATGAGTATTACATACATGCATTTGGGATTACAAATTAGGAGCAGGAGTAGGACACTCGGCCCCTCAGGCCTGCTCCGCCGTTCAATAAATCATGGCTGATCTGATTGTAACCTCAACTCCACATTCCCGAGTTCCCCAATAACCACTCGCCCCCTTGCTTATCAAGAATCTATCGATCTCTGGCTTAAAAATATTTAAAGACTGTTCTCCCCGTGCCTTTTGAGAAGAGAGTTCCAAAGACTCATGACCCTCTGAGAGAAAAACATTTCTCCTCATCTCTGTCTTTAATGGGCGAGCCCTTACTGTTAATCAAGTTTTTTTTTCAATTAAGTCACCTCTTACTAGTCTAAACTCCAGCGGATAAAAGCCCAGCCTATCCAACCTTTACTCAAAAGACCAATCCGCCCATTCTATGTATTAGTTTAGTAAACCTCTTATCTGCTTCCAACGGATTTTCATGCTTCCGTAAATAAGGAGACCAATATTGCACACAATACTTCAAATGAGGTCTCACCAATGCTCGTATAGGTTTGTATATTGTCCCATTAATGATCATTATTCGGTCCGTTTCAGACAATCAGAAGTGGAAACCTGGAAATTTTCCCCCCAAAAAGCCATTTATACCAGGTGAACTGAAAGCATCAAAACTGAGATAGGTTGTTTTTCCAAAGCCAATACGATTAAGGAACCAAGGCGCTTAAATGGAGTTCAGATACAGATCAGCCAGGATCGATATGAACGGTGAAACACGTCCAAGTGGCTGAATGGATTATTCCAGTTCTTGTGTTCATATCGAATTAAAGCTCCAAATTCCTGATATACTTTCCTTTTTCATTTCATCTAAATATGCTTTCTGTTTCAACCTTGTTTCATTTCACACCGTTTCCTATTGTTATCGGGAACAATCTATTTTTCTGTTCAGAATATCCACGCCGTCCTGCTTTCTGCTGCCAAAGACTGTTCTGTCTGGTTCACTGTCAATTCCCCCTTTAATCGATTTGTAGCCATTTGCTGTCAAAAACTTCGAACAAAATATTGCACCGAGATGATCCATCTCGGCCTCCTCCTGAGGTCCCCAGCATCACAGATGCCAGACTTCAGCCAATTCGATTCACTCGGCGTGCTATCAAGAAACGACTGAAGGCATTGGATACTGCAAAGGTTAGATACTGAAGACCTGTGCTCCAAAACTGTGCTGCACCCCGAGCCAAGCTCTTCAAGTACAGCTACATCACTGGCATCTACCCGGCAATGTGTAACATTGCCCAGGTCTGTCCTGTACGCAAAAAGCAGGACAAGTCCATCCCGGCCAATTACCGCCCATCAGCCTACTCTCAATCATCAATAAAGTGATGGAAGGTTCCATCAACAGTGCCATCAGGCGGTACATTCTTAGCAATAACCTGCTCAGTGACGCTCAGTTTGGGTTCCTCCAGGGCCATTCAACTCCTGACTTCGTTACAGACTTGGTTCAAACATTGTCAAAAGAGCTGAACTCAAGAGGTGAGGTGAGAGTGACTGCCCTTAACATCGAGGCAGCATTTGACTGAGTATGGCATCAAGGAGCCCTGGCAAAACTGAGATCAATGGGAATCAGGGAAAACCCTCCACTGGCTGGAGTCATACCTAGTGCAAAGGAAGATGGCTGTGATTGTTGGAGGTCAATCATCTGAGCTCCAGGATATCACTGCAGGAGTTCCTCAGGGTACTGTCCTAGGCCCAACCTTCTTCAGCTGCTTCATCAATGACCTTCCTTCAATCATAAGGTCAGAAGTGGGGATGTTCACTATTGATTGCACAATGTTCAGCATCCTTCATCACTCCTCAGATACTGAAGCAGTCCGTGTAGAAATGCAGCAAGACTTGGACAATATCCAGGCTGGGGTTAATAAGTGGCAAGTAACATTCACGCCACACAAGTGCCAGGCAATGGCCATCACCAACAAGATAGAATCTAACCATCTCCCCTTGGAGATGGCATTACCATCGCTGAATCCCCCACTATCAACATGCTCGGGGCTACCATTGACCAGAAACTGAACTGGAGTAGCCATATAAATACCGTGGCTACAAGAGCAGGTCAGAGGCTCGGAATCGTGAGGCGAGTAACTCACCTCCTGACTACCCAAAGCCTGTCCACCATCTACAAGGCACAAGTCAGGAGTGTGATGGAAGACTCTCCACTTGCCTGGATGATTGCAGCTCCAACAACATTCAAGAAGCTCGACACCATCCAGGACAAAGCAACCCGCTTGATTGGCACCCCATCCACAAACATTCACTCCCTCCACCACCGACGCACAGTGGCAGCAGTGTGTACCTATATTTTAACACAATTTTTTCCGTTTGTTTGGATTCTACCATTTAATGCACTGACGGTCAGAAACATTATAGTGGGCTTTGGAGCCCGCAGGCGCAGGAGCTGTGGGGAGTGTCTCAGAAATGGTGAACAGAAGAAAATCCATGATGTTACTGTTGGTTATATCGGGGAATCTCATACTTTCATGGGTGGTGTTTATGCTGTGTTCCATTTTGAAACGATTGGACTTCTTTAGCGACAGGTTTACTGATATTAATGCAGTGATCCAGAGAAAATTTAGGCAGGAGTTGAGGAATGGAGTGAAATATCCTCTCAGAAAGGTGACCAAATTAATCCGATGAAAAGATCGTACGTTTTGGACAGATGTGTTTTCAGCCAAAGGGTGGTTTACTGCTTTACACAACCGTGCTTTGGGATGAACCCTCGGTGTGTGTTTCTTTCTCTCCAAAATGCACCATTAGCTCAAATCGCCATGTTAGTCACGGAATCTTTAGCACTTCAGTGATGACAAGTTTCTCTTACATTTGTTTTATGATGAAGTAACATGACTTGAATGACAGGACAGGATCAGGAAAAATGTAAAGGCGGCAGGAAAAAAAGGAAGACTGCGAAGATTATTGATTTCTCATCTGGCACTGGGATCGATAGAGAAGAAAACTGATATTTCTCCATTAAATTACCAGTACCCCCGCCACATCCACCTCCACCACCAGCACAACCCTCTCCTCCCCAGTCTCTGTTCTAAATGTGTTCTTTCGTTTCCAGCCAGATGTTTAAACGATTGCACCTAACATGCCACAACATATCAGTACTCTGTACCATTTGCTGTTACGAATAAAGCAGATTGGTGCAGTAAGACACTTTGCCCATTGATAAAATGCTTCATCGGACGAAAGAGGAGACATAGAAATCTGGGTCAGATCAGAAGTGAATGCTACTGCTATGTTCCGGATCCGAATACCGTTCACTCCCCAGTGCTGGAACATCACGCAATTTAGGTCCCGATATCTAACTGATCCAGTGCACTGCGGGTTGCGGAGTCACACATTCCCCGATCCCTGTACAGCAGACGTTCTGATACCAGTATAGCATATTACATGTGCCGGTATGATACATACCACAGCTCCAGTATATCAAACTAACAGGTACCAGTAAAACACAGCCCTGGATAACTGGATAACTTCCGGGTACCAGTGCTGTTTCCTCCCGGATGATTATGTTACTGGAATAGTAATACTTACCAAATCCGGTGCAGCATATTTCTGCATCCCAGTAAAGTAAAATTGCAGACTCCGGTGCAACACTTACCTGGGTCCCAGCACGGTAGCTAAATTAGTAATTCACAGAGCTGGGTCCAATAATCCAGCTCACTTATATTTGTCGGGCTCGAAAGTCCCGAGTTTAAGATGCAGTCCAGATGTTACTTTTGTTTGTAATCGGTGATTCATTTGAGTCACGCTGTGGCCACACTGGATGGAGTGCGAGACTGCTGGAAATTCAGTTTCATTTCTATCCTTTCTTAGCTTACTTGTTTCCTGTAGACCAGCAATCATAAGCCTGTTGATTCCTATTTTCTATGCATTCGATTATTGTGTTTGTGCAGAGGACGATGTTTGAAGCCAGCCATTATGTTCCTGGCAGAGTTTGTTATTCAGTGGCAGGATCCTGAAGACACCACGTGTCCATCACTTTCGTAAACTTCGCGTTTCGTTAGATGTAGTAAACCATATAAAAGAAACAGAAAATGAAAGTTAATTCATTAATTTCATCAAGGGTACAGGAGAATTGAGGAGTTTCATCACATGCAGGGGATGCACACCTGAATCAAATAATCAAGAAAAGAAAGAAGGTGAATAAAGGATTCGGTTATATTTTCCTAAAATTCCCTAAATCATGGAAAAGTCCCATGGATTGGAAATATACAAATGAACTAACTCTATTCAAGAAAGGAGGCAGACAGAAATCAGGAAACTGTGGACCAAATAGTTCACATCTGTTATTGTGAAAAGTTTGGGATCCATTATTAAGAAATTCATAACAAGACGTCATCAGCCAGAGGCAATATGGTTTTACGAAAGGGAAATCGTGCTGGAAAATGTTATTGAGTACTTCGAGGATGTAACATGCAGGGTGGATAAAGTGGAACAAGTAGATATAGTGTATTTGGATTTCCATAAGGCATTTCCAAAAGACATCAGGTGCCACATAAAAGGCACAAGATAGTGTCTCATGATGTTGCGGATAATATTTTAGAATGGATTCGTTGCAAACCCTCTAAGATAAGTACAGTCCGCTTTGGACGAAGAAAACGGTATTCCTTGTGTGACCTCACCACAGCTCTATGTAATTGCAGCAAGACTTTCTTACTGTTGTACTCTAAATTCCTTGTATTAATGGCTAACATACCAGTAGCCTTCCTAATAGCTTGCTGTACCCGCTTCGTAACGTTCCATAATTCGTTTGCACGGACTCCCAGATTCCTCTGAATACCAACAATTATTATCTCTGAGCTGCTAAAACTATTCTGCATTTTTATTCTTCCTTCCAAAATGGATTATTTAAAACTTCCCCACTTTGGCTCCATCTGCCAACTACTTGCCCAATCAATTAACCTTTGCTTAATATTTTGCACTCTTTACTTCCTCCTCACAGCTTACTTTCCCAGCTAACTTTATATCATCAACAATCTTGGATATAATACATTCAGTTCCGTCATCTAAGTTATTGACATAGATTGAAAATAGCTGAAGTCCAAGCACTGGTGCGGCACAGTGGTGCAGTGGTTAGCACCGCAGCCTCACAGCTCCAGGGACCCGGGTTCGATTCCGGGTACTGCCTGTGTGGAGTTTGCAAGTTTTCCCTGTGTCTGCGTGGGTTTTCTCCGGGTGCTCCGGTTTCCTCCCACAAGCCAAAAGACTTGCAGGTTGATAGGTAAATTGGCCATTATAAATTGTCACTAGTATAGGTAGGTGGTAGGGAAATATAGGGACAGGTGGGGAAGTTTGGTAGGAATATGGGATTAGTGTAGGATTAGTATAAATGGGTGGTTGATGTTCGGCACAGACTCGGTGGGCCGAAGGGCCTGTTTCAGTGCTGTATCTCTAATCTAATCTAATCACTGATTCTTGTGGCTTTCTCATAGTTACACTCTGCCTTCCCCGAACTGACTTGTTTATTACTACTCTCTGTTTTCTGTCGTTCTGGCGGCTAACTAATCCTCAATTCAAACAAGAATCGCACCCCCAATCCCATGAGACTTAATCTTGTGAAAGAAACACTTGTGTAGCATCTTATCAAATTCTGTTTGAAAATCCAAGCATCCTGCAGCCACTGATAATCCCTCATCTACAGAATTAGTTACACCCATTAAAAACTCGAGAAGATTTGTCAACCTTGGTTTTATTCTTTCACATACGCAATATTATGTTGTAGCATTTTTTTCGAGGACTCATCTCAGCCTAACTAGCCCATAGTTCCATCCATTCTATCGACATCCTCTCTAGGATAACGGCATTACATTTACTAGGTTTGAATTCACGGGGGACTTACTGGGACATAGGAAGTTGTGTGCGATTAAAACCAATGCATCCAGCATCTTTGTAGTCACCTGTAGACTATCAAAGCATTTGTCAGCTATTGGTCATATTAAATCATCTAGTAGGTTTGCTCTACGAATATTAATTGTGTTAATTTCTTCATACTCACTAGATCATTTTTCCCTACAATTGTCAACATTTTCAATCTTGCAATGTGAAGACAGAAAGTAAATATTTGTGTAGCCTCTCTGATTATTCTTCACTTGTCCAATTATGCATCGCGATGCCACTTTTCAACTGGAGCTTCTATTCCTCAAGGGAATTATGATTTATTTCTTTAAACGTTTGCCATTGCATATTTGCGTTCATTTTAAAATATAATTTGCCCCCGTTTTCCGTGGAGCGACAGTAGGCTTTCGTTACCTTCTATTCCAAAGCACTTTCTACTCAATGCAGTACGGCCACCTCTGTGATGCAACAAAGGCTGCAACCAGTTTGCACACATCAAGTTTCCTTCGACAGCAATGCGAGAGCGATAAACGGGTATAGAGTTAAGCCGAGAGATAGAGTATTGCAAGAGTGAGATCAACAGAGAGAAACACTTAACAGCGAGAGACAGAGTGAGAGAGAAGGAACGAGATATATAGAGACAAAGAGTTGGAAAGAGTGACTGAAAGACAGAGTGTCAGGGAAAGGGAGAAATACAGAGCTCAAAACTAGAAAGCGAGAAAGCAAAAGAGGGAGTGAGAGTGACAAATATTCAAAGAAAGATAGTAAGACAGAGAACGAGGAGCACAGAGTGAGGATGAGAGAGAGAGAAAGAGATGCAGGGAAAGACACAGGTAGATATTCTGTCGGTGAGTAGTTGACTGACTGTCTGTTTTCTCTAAATGTTTCAATCTTCGAATGTGGCTTTCATTCCCCTGAGTGTTACGAAACTAGTTTAAGCAGTTGATGCCTTCTGCACCCCTTGTGTGCGGCATAATCTCGTTGCGGGCAGTCAGACAATGACAGGATGCCAAGTGAATAAATAAAATAAAGTTAAACTTGTAATTAAATTAAAACAAAATACAGCTGAGGCTGGAAATCTTAAATAAAAGGAGAACATTCTGGGAAACTCTCAGCAGTCTAGGACAGCAGTAGTGGAGAGGGAAACAGCGTTACCGTTTCAGCTCGATGACCTTACATCAGAATGGGATTAAATTAGACATTTAACGTGTATAAGCAAGTACAGAGCCAAAGAAAAGAAGGCAGGTGGAATGAAATGATAATCTGTGACCCCTTCAGGAATTTAATTTCCTGCTGCTTTTGCCGACATAACAAAGTTGAGAGCCCATCACAGAGAGGGACATGATTGGCTGCGAAACGGACAAATGTTTCCTGCCAATTGAATGAGGATCTTGTAGTTTCCCGGAACCGAACAGCCTCAGCAACAAGTGTGGGTTGCAGAGATTCCTGCCTGAGTAGAGAGTTCAAGGAATGTTTGATATCAATCAGATTCGATAACACTATCAGGAAGTCTCTTTCTGATTTAAGACTCTTACATCTGTCTAACATTTCGATGTTACAGATTGAATTTTAATTCATTTCACCTGCAGATCGGTGACAGTGCAGCTCAGTGATACCTCTGACCCGTCTCAACTTTCACAATCTATCAGTGCCGAGAAAACAATATTACACATGTTGTATTCTGTAACTTTTCCGAAATGCTTGAATGCATTTCGCACCATGGCCTGCACTGTGACGTTTTCTGTTGTGTTTAAGCTTTATTTGACCACAAACACTTCAACAGAATATTAACATAATCTGAACTCCGCGTTGTGGTCAGTGATATTCTCACAAGCTGAGGAACGAGAAGGAGGGACATTTCCACCAGGCTTATATTTTATTCCAAAGCAACGTCTCAAATGTAACTTTGCTGTGAGGTCGAAATAGCTCAATTGGGAGAGCATTAGAATGAAGATTTAAAGGTTTTGGCAGTTCTAATTTATTTCATGCCTCTTTCCCGGGTCTGATTTTGAGCAGCACAAGACACTGCAGGTTTGAATTTGAACAGAGACGTGAAGGATGGGGAATATTTAGATCTTCTGTATTTAGCTTATGCTCTATTTCTGCCATTTTCTCTGGTTTGTCTCTTTCTTTGTGCTGGATGAACAAACTAGTGTGTATTCACCGACATTAACTGGAATTTAGAAGGTTAAGAGGTGATACAATCGATTTTTAAAAGTTATTAAGGGGACAAGATGAGGCTGATTGGGAGAAACTATATCCGTTGGGTGGGAAGTCTAGGACTAGGGCGTACAGTCAAAAATTACGGCCAGACCTTTGCATACGAATTAGGAACATGAGTAGGCCACTCAGTCCCTCGATCCTGCTGCACCATTCAATAAATTCATGGCTGAACTGGTTACTCCACATTTCCACCTACCTCCGATAACTTTCACCCCCTTGCTTATCAAGAATCTATCTACCTCTGCCTTAAATATATTCCAAGATTCTGCTTCCACCGCCTTTTGAGGAAGAGAAATCCTCTGAAAAAAAAACATCTCATCGCTGTCTTAAATGGGCGATCCACTATTGTTAAACAGTGACCCCTAGTTCTAGATTCTCCCATAAGGGGAAACATCCTTCCCACATCCACCCTCTCAAGACTCCTAAGGATCTTACATGTTTCAATTAAGTCGCCTCTTTCTCTTCTACACTCCAGCAGATACAAGCCTAGCCGAACATCGAATCTGGGAGCTAGCCTCACCAATATTGACACAAGCAAATGACAGCAATGAATTAAAGAGTGAGAAATCCCGAGGAACAAATGGTTTTCGGCCAAGGCTTTTAAAGAAATAGGTGAGAACACTCCAGATGCCCTAACAATAATCCTCTTGATTCGGAACCGTTCCTTTAGATTGGTAACTTGTGCAAGTCTCTCTGCTATTTAAGTAACGTGGTAATAGGAAACCAAGGGATTATAGGACAGTGTGCCTAACATCTGCCATCGGGAAATTATTAGAATTGTTAGTTAAGTAGAGGGTAACTGAACTCCTTGCAAGTTTTCAGTTGATCAGTGGGAGCCAGCATGCATTTGTAAAGGGTAGAAGGTTGGTGTCATTTGCAACTTACTAATCATGCCCCCTACATTCTCATCCAAGTCATTTTTAATATGACGAACAACTGAGGGCCCAGCACTGATCCCTGCGGCACACCACTGATCACCGGCCTCCAATCTGAAAAGAAAAACCCTGCATTACCACCCTCTGCCTCCTATCACCAAGCCAATTTTGTATCCAATTTGCTCACTCACCCTGGATCCCATGTGTTCGAAACTTCCGGTCCAGCCGACCATGCGGGACCTTGTCAAAGGCCTTACTGATGTCCATGTAGACAACGCCCAGCGCGTTGCCCTCTTCAATTTTCTTCGTCACCTCCTCGAGAAACTCAATCAAATTCGTGAGACATGATTTCCCACGCACAAAGCCATGCTGACTATCCCTAATCAGACCTTGCCTTTCCAAATGCATATAAATCCCGTCTCTCAGAATCCCTTCCAATAACTTTCCCACCTCTGCTGTAAGGCTCACCTGCCTGTAGTTCCCTGGCTTATCCCTGCTGCCTTCTTAAATAAAGGCACAGCATTAGCTATCCGCCAGTCTTCCGGACCTCACCCATGGCTAACAATGATACAAAACCTCTGCCAGGGCTCCAGCAATCTCCTCCCTTGCTTCCCATAGCATCCTAGGCTAAACCTGGCCAGGCACTACAGGTCATCTACATTTCCTCAGTGTGATTTCAGGCAATGAGTTCGAGACTCCATCAGCCACGGGGTGAAAAGGTTTTTCCACGTTTCCCCTCCAATTTTTCTACCAATAACTTTTTAATTTATGCCACCGAGTCATGGTCATCTTTATTAAAGTGAATAGGTCCTTCATGCCCACTCTATCCAGGACCCTCAAAATTTTGTTCATTTCAATCAGATCTCCCCTCCGCCTTCTTTGTTCCAAGAAGAGCAACCTCAGCTGATCCAACCTTTCCTCATAGTTCCACTTTCCAGTCCTGGCAATATCTTCATAAATCTCCTTTGTACCTTCTTTCATGCAATTACATTCTTTCTGTAATGTGGTGACCAGGACTGCATGCAGTACTCAAGTTGCAGCCTAACCAATGAGTTATATAGTTCCAGCATAACTCTTTTATTCTATACCTCGGCCTATAAAGGAAAGGATTCCATATGCTTTCTTAACCACATTATCGACCTGTCCTGCTACCTTCAGGGATCTGTGAACATTCACTCCAAGGTTCCTCACTTGCTCTACACTTCCCTGTATTTTCCCATTAATTGTTTTTTCCTTTGCCTTGTTTGACCTCTCCAAACGCATCCCCTCACATTTCTCCATGTTGAATTCCATTTGGCACTTTTCTGTCCATCTGACCAGACTATCAACATCTTCCTGCAGCCGACAGCTATCCTCCTCACTATTTACCACACGGCTAATCTTTTTGTCATCTGCAAACGTCTTGATCATGCCCCCTACAGTTACGCCCAAATCGTTATTATATATCACAAAGAGCAGAGGACCCAGTACTGAGCCCTGCGGAACTCCACTAGAAACAACACTCCAGTCGCTGTAAACGATTACCCTTTGTTTCCTGCCGCTGAGCCAAATAGTTTATCCACCTTTCTGCATTTCCCTGAATCCCATCGGATTTTATTTATTTAACCCGTCTGCCATGTCGGATCTTGTTTAAAAGCCATGTTAAAATCCATGTAGACCACATCAACTGCATTGCCCACATCTATTCTCCCTGTTACGTCTTCAAAAAATTCGATCAAACTGGTTACAAAAGATCTTCCCTCAAGAATGCCATGCTGACTATCTTTGATTAGCCGGTGCCTTTCTAAATGACAGTTTATCCTGTCTCTCAGAATAGATTCTAATAATTTGCCCACTACTGAGTTTAGACGGACTGGCCTGTAACTATTCGATCTATCTCTCGCTCCCTTTTAAAACAGAGGTATGAAGTTCGCAGTTCTCCAGTCCTCTAGCACCACACCTGTATCCCGTGAGGACTGGAAAATGATGGTCATACCTTCTGTTATTTCATCTCTTTTTTTCTTTAACAGTCCAGTTTACATTTCATCCAGCCTGATGATTGATCAACTTTCAAGGATGTTAATTCCATTAATACTTCCTCTCTCCCCATGTTTACCATGTCCAATACTTCACACTCTTCCTCATTAACTACAATATCTGCATCTTCCCCCTCTGTTGTGGAGACAGACGCAAAGTATTCATGAAGAACCATACCAACCTGATCTGCCCCTAAACATAGGTTACCTTTTTGGTTTTTTCTGGGCCCTACACTCTCCTTAGTTATCTTCTTACTCTTAACATACTGATGAAACATCTTTGGTTTCACCTCGATTTTGCTGGCTAATATTCTTTGATACCTTCTCTTTGCCTTCCTAATTTCGTTTTTGAATTAACCCCTCCATTTTCTATACACCTCTTGGCTTTCTCTAGTATTGAGCTCTTGGTGTCGGACATCAGCTTTGCTTTTTTGCCTTATCTTATCCTGTAAGTTCCTTGGGGCTCAATATTTGGCCGTCTCACCCTTTTTCATTGTGGGAATATGTTTACTCTGAACCCCTTGAATCTCCCATTTGAATGTCTCCCACTGCTATGACAGTGATTTACCTTCAAGTAGCTGTTTCCAGTCCACTTTCGCTAAATCACTCCCCAGTTTAGTAAACTTTGCCTTGTCCCAGTTGAGAACTCTTAACGCCTGTTCTATCGCTGTCGTTTTCCAACATTATGTTACAAGTGATTGAATTATGATCACTACCAACCAAAATGCTCTCCCACTGCCACTCCTTCCACCTGCACATCTTCATTTCCTAAAACTAAGTCTAAACATCCACCTTCTCTTGTTGGACTTCCTACATCCTGACCAAAAGGTTCTCCTGAATGCAGCTCAAGAATTCTGCTCCCTCAAATAAGATTCCATGTAAATAAAATTCTGCTTTCCTGTTCTTCCCACCAAAGTGAGCAACCTCACATTTTTCCATGTTATTTTCCATCAGCCAAATTACTTAACCTATCTATTTATCTTTGCAGACACGTTATGTCCTCCTCACAACTTGCTTTCCTAACTATCTTTGTAACATCAGCAAATTTATTTATAATACACTCGGTCCCTTCATCCAAACTATTAAAATAGATCGTTAAGTGAAGAGGCCCGAGCGCTGATCCCTGTGACACCCCACTTGGTACAATTCGCCAACCTGAAATTGCCCCATTTATTCCAGATCTCCGTTTTCTGTTGGTTAGCCAATCCTCCATCCAGTTCAATGTATTATCCAGAACATCATGAGCTATTATCAAGTGGAGTCACTTTTTATGTGGCACCTTACCGAATGCCTTTTGGAAATCTGGTTCTCCTTTATCCACCTTGCATGTTACATTCTTCAAGAACACAAACAACATTCCCAAGAAAGATTTCCCTTTCGTACAAACTTGATGACTGGCTGATTATGTTATGATTTCTAAATATCTTGCTACTAATTTCTCAATAAATAATTACAGCATTTTCCCGATGACAGATGTTCGGCTAACTGGGCTATAGTTCCCTCTTTCTGTCTATCTGCTTTCTTGAATAGAGGTATTTAATTTGTGGTTTTTCAATCCAGTGGAACCCTTCCAGCATGTAGGGAACTTTGGGAGATTATAACCGAATCATTTGGCCGATTGTGCCCCGAGAACCATTTGCGTGCATTTGCTCTGCTGGAAAGAATCATAACGTGAGAGATTCTTACCAGTAGAAAAGGATTCTGTACCCTTGATGAAATGAATAAGTGAATGGGCATTTTTACTTTGTTTGCCATATAGTTTATCTCATCTCACTGCACTCGGAGTTTCGGACAATGATGGACACGTGATGTCTTTCTGGAGCCTGCCACTGAATAACAAAAACTGCCAGCAGCATAATGGGAAGGGCAGGGTTCAAATATCGTTTTCTCCACAAACACAATAATCGAATGTATAGAAAGGAGAAATCAATAGGCTTATGATTGTTAGCCAGCAGGAAACACGTAACGTAAGAAAGGAAAGAAATGAAACTAATTTCCACCGGTTTCACGCTCTATCGGCTGTGGCCACAGCGTGAATCGCATGAGTCGCCGATAACATACAAAAGCACCATCAGAAACATAGCTTAAAATCCGTACTCTTGAGCCTGATAAATGTCAGCTCACCCGATTATTGGACCAACTCTCTGAATTACTAATTCAATTACAGTATGGGAACCCGGGTAAGTGTTGATTCAAACGCTGGAATTTTACATTACCCCGACCCGGGAATCTACTGTACCGGGTTCGGTAAGTATTATTAAGCCAGTAATATAATCACCCGGGAGTAAATAGCACTCGTACACGGATGTGTGTTGTGCCAGTACTGTGGGTTTGTGTGATACTGGTACCCGCAGCTGTGCTGTTCACGATCGTGGGAGTGTGGTGTACTGGGCAGGGACTGCATTGCATCAGGAGCTGTGTGTGTGCAATAGATGGACAGGGAGTGCGCTACCATGGGACCTTCGAATGTACTGTATTGGGATACAGGAGTTTGATGTCTTGCTACTCGAGCATGTGGTGTACAGTTATCCAGGGCTGTTCCGTATCGGTACCCGATAGATTGCTATACTGGACCGTTGGTGTGTAGCATATCATCACATGGCATATGCTGTACTGTTTCCAGAAAGTGTGCTCCCCTGGGTTCCAGGAGTGTGCTGTGTGGGGTCCCGGGCATGCGCTGTACCTCGGCCCTGCAGCATGATATCCTGGGACCGGGGAATGTGTGGTTTCCGGCTCGCGGGTGCACTGTGGTGTGGGGTGGCAATGGGGTTTCAAGGACGTGGATGTGACCGGGTTACTGGTTATTCAATGCAGAAAAAATACTTTTCTTATCTATTGATCCCAGTGATGGTGGAGAAATCAATTTCCTTCGCACTCTTCCTTTTTTCCTGCTGCCTTTACATTTTTCCTGATCCTGTCCTGGCTTTCAAATCATGTTACTTCAAAATAAAGCAAAGGTCAGAGAAAATTTTCAGCACTGAGGTACTGAAGATTCCTGGCAATGTGAGTTAATGGTGCATTTGGAAGGAAAAAAAAAACACATTAAATGTTCATTCCCCAAGTACCCCTGGATTTGTGTCTGGTACAATTGTGTGAAGCAGGCTTTGTCTGAAAATTCATCCGTCGATGCTGTGAGATCTTCTCATCGAATTAATTTGACCATCATTGTGAAAGGATATTTCACTCCATTTCTCAACTCCAGTCTGAATTTTCTTTGGGTCACTGCATAAATAAATGTGTTCGTGCAACAACTCAAGAGCTGGAGCATGAAACCTATTTCCTGAACAAATGTGGGCAGAGAAACAGTAACCATGTACCAAAGAAAGTATTCCAATCGTTTCAAAATGGAGCACATCATAAACAACACCCATAACAGTACGAAATTCCCCGATATAACGAACAGTAAAATCATGGATTTTCTTCGGTTCGCCATCTCTGGGTCCATGGGACTCTCCCCACTGCTCCGACTCCGGAGCCGCCTGCGGGCTGTATTGGCGATGATAATGTTTTTGACCGTCAGTGCATTCAATAGTAGAATCAAAATAAATGGAATAAAAGGTGTTAAAATATGATGCATGAATTCAGTAACAGCCCAGGCTAGTGACTGACCTTTAGCTGGTGCCATGACGCAAAACCAAGGACTGTTCGAAAGTAGATATTTAGATTGATACAGAAAGTACCAGAACATATTTTTCAAACAGCTCAGCACAGTCACTGTTCCGAGAACCACAGCGGCTGTTTTCTGGGTACAATATTTTGTTTTCAGCTTCTGACAACAAATGGCTACAAATCGATCAAAGGAGAAAGTGACGGTAAACCAGACAGAACAGTCTGTGGCGGCATAAAGCAGGACGGCGTGGATATCACAAACTCTAACGTAATACAGAAAAGCAAATTGTTCCCGATAAACAATTGGAATCTGCCTTAGGATCAGATCGAGAATAACGACCAAAAGATCCGCCACTGCCATGGAAACCAGATAGTAGGCATTGTTAGTTAGAAATAGTGTAACAACTGCTGAAAGAATTTTCGAGGAGGATCTGCCGACTGAGGCACTGTGGGTTGAGGTCAGGAACAGGAAAGGAGCAGTCACCTTGATGGGAGTTTTCTATAGGCCCCCCAATAGCAGCAGGGAGGTGGAAGAGCAGATTGGGAAACAGATTTTGGAAAGGAGCAGAAGTCACAGGGTAGTAATTATGGGGGATTTCAACTTCCCAAATATTGATTGGCAACTCTTTAGATCGAACAGTTTGGATGGGGTAGTGTTTGTGCAGTATGTCCAGGAAGCTTTTCTGACTCAGTATGTAGACTGCCCGACCAGAGGGGAGGCAATATTGGATTTGGTACTAGGTAATGAACCAGGGCAAGTGATAGAGCTGTTGGTGGGCGAGCACTTTGGAGATAGTGATCACAATTCTGTAGCATTCACTGTGGTAATGGAGAGGGATAGGTATGTGCAACAGGGCAAGGTTTACAATTGGGGGAAGGGTAGATATGATGCTGTCAGGCAGGAACTGAGGAGCATAAGTTGGGAGCATATGCTGGCAGGGAAGGGCACGGTCGAAATGTGGAACTTTTTCAAGGAGCAGATAGTAGGGGCCATTGATAAGCATGTCCCTGTCAGACAGGGAAGGGATGGTCATGTGAGGGAACCGTGGTTGACAAGAGAGGTTGAGAGTCTTGTTAGGAAGAAGAAGGATGCGTATATAAAGTTGAGGAAAAAGGGCACAGGCATAGCTCTGGAGGGATACAAGATGGCCAGGAAGGATCTGAAGAAAGGGATTAGGAGAGCTAAGAGAGGGCATGAAAAATGCTTGGCGGGTAGGATAAAAGAAAACCCCAAGGCCTTTTACGCGTATGTCAGAAATATGAGGATGACCAGGGGGACCATAGGTCCGGTCAAGGACAATAGCGGGAGACTGTGTGTTGAGCCGGAAGAGATAAGTGAGGTTTTGAATGAGTACTTCTCTTCGGTATTTACGAATGAGAAGGGGTGTATTACTGAAGAGGACGGTGTGAAACAGACTGGTAAGCTCGAGGAAGTGCTCGTTAGGAGGGAAGATGTGTTGGGGTTTTTGAATAACTTGAAGATAGACAAGTCTCCCGGGCCTGACGGGGTATATCCAAGGATGTTATGGGAAGCAAGGGATGAAATTGCAGAGCCGCTGGCAATGATCTTTTCATCTTCTCTGCTGACGGGGGTGGTACCAGGTGATTGGAGGGTGGCAAATGTTGTGCCCCTGTTCAAGAAAGGGAATAGGAACAACCCTGGGAATTACAGGCCAGTTAGTCTTACTTCGGTGGTAGGCAAGTTGATGGAAAAGGTGCTGAGGGATAGGATTTCTGAGCATCTGGAAAGACACTGCTTGATTCGGGACAGTCAGCACGGTTTTGTGAGGGGTAGGTCTTGCCTCACAAGCCTGATTGAATTCTTTGAGCAGGTGACCAAGCAAGTGGATGAGGGTAAACCAGTGGATGTGGTGTACATGGATTTTAGTAAGGCATTTGATAAGGTCCCCCATGGTAGACTT
This sequence comes from Heterodontus francisci, assembly GCF_036365525.1. Classification (NCBI taxonomy): domain Eukaryota; kingdom Metazoa; phylum Chordata; class Chondrichthyes; order Heterodontiformes; family Heterodontidae; genus Heterodontus; species Heterodontus francisci. Next base: position 3,137,454 of record NW_027140635.1, read on the forward strand.
ATGGAGAAAGTCAGGAGGCATGGGATAGTGGGGAATGTGGCCAGTTGGATTAAGAATTGGCTAACTGATAGAAGGCAGAGAGTGGTCTTAGATGGTAAATACTCAGCCTGGAGCCCAGTTACCAGTGGCGTGCCGCAGGGATCAGTTCTGGGTCCTCTCCTGTTTGTGATTTTTATTAACGACTTGGATGAGGAAGTCGAAGGGTGGGTCAGTAAATTTGCAGATGATACAAAGGTTGGTGGAGTTGTGGATACCGAGGAGGGCTATTGTCGTCTGCAGGGGGACTTGGATAGGTTGCAGTGCTGGGCTGAAAAGTGGCAGATGGAGTTTAACCCTGAAAAGTGTGAGGTCGTCCATTTTGGAAGGACAAACATGAATGCAAAATACTGGGTTAACGGTAGGGTTCTTGGGCATGTGGAGGAGCAGAGAGACCTTGGGGTCTATGTGCATAGATCATTGAAAGTTGCAACTCAAGTGGATAGGGCTGTGAAGAAGGCATATGGGGTGTTAGCGTTCATTAGCAGAGGGATTGAATTTAAGAGCCGTGAGGTGATGATGCAGCTGTACAGGACCTTGGTAAGGCCTCATTTGGAGTACTGTGTGCAGTTCTGGTCGCCTCATTTTAGGAAGGATGTGGAAGCCTTGGAGAGGGTGCAGAGGAGATTTACCAGGATGTTGCCTGGAATGGAGAATAAGTCTTACGAGGAAAGGCTGAACTTTCTAGGCCTCTTCTCATTAGAAAGGAGAAGGATGAGGGGTGACATGATAGAGGTTTATAAGATGATCAGGGGAATAGATAGGGTAGACAGTCAGAAACTTTTTCCCCGGGTGGAGCAAAGCGTTACAAGGGGTCATAAATTTAAGGTGAAGGGTGGGAGATATAAGGGGGATGTCAGGGGAAGGTTCTTTACCCAGAGAGTGGTCGAGGCATGGAATGCCTTGCCCGGGGAAGTTGTTGAGTCAGAAACTTTAGGGACTTTCAAAAGGCTTTTGGATAGGTATATGGATAAAGGAGAATGATGGGGTATAGATTAAATTGTCCTTGACAGAGGACAAAGGATCGGCACAACATTGTGGGCCGAAGGGCCTGTTCTGTGCTGTATGTTCTATGTTCTATGTTCTAGGTGACACATTTGGAGAGACCGCACTTTCCCCGAGACAGGATCACAATCGTCACCACGTTAACTGTACACAAGAAAATAATGGGAAATTATTCATCAAACACCTGAATAACAGCAGTGTGATGTGTTTCTCGTTAAATAACAGCACAGGATGTGGAATATGTCTATTCACGTCCGTCACCATAAACTGAAATTCGGAAAGACAGATGATGGAATCGATGAGCTAACCTGTGACGGAACATCCTGCATATAGAATTTTTAATCAGAGTAATCAGCAATGAATCAGCAGTTAAATGATGCAACGGGTTCGAATAAAACAAGGTGAAAATAGCAACTGTATGTTGATTAAATAAAAAGAGGGAAAAAATCTGGAACTGCACTTCCATCTGAACACATGAGCGTGGTTATGATTTTCAGCCAGTTGGACGTGTTTTGCCATTCAATTAGCTCCCAGTTGATCTGTATCTGAACTCCATCTGCACATCTCGGATCCTTGATCCAACTGAAAAACTAAAAATATGAGGTTTGAAGCATTCAATTCACCTCGTCTGAACTGCTTTGTCGGGGGAATTTTTCTGGATTTCCACTACGCATTGACTGAATAGAATCGAAATAATGACCACAATCATCATTTGGTTGCTGTCAGTGAAGAGAGTTGACATCCATGGAACACATGTCAACGTCAAATACACACGTTGAGAAAAATAAAAATAGCGTTATAAACTGATAAAAGAAAGAATAAGAGAGATAATAAAGAATATCGTAGCAAAGAAAGAAAGAAAGAAAGAAAGAGAAAGATAGAAGAAAGAACTCACATCTATGGATACAAAAGAGAAACTGCAGTCATGAAAAACACTTTACAGCCAATGAAGTACCTTTCCCATATATTCACTGCTCTAATTTAACGATCTGGACGTGCGGACTAAGATATTACATGCTGTTAAACCCCGGTTGCTGAAGTACCAGCTCCAGGTTGTAACTTACTCGGGACACCAACCGCAGCCAAGATGGGGAAGTATATCCTTTCTACATCATTAAGCGCCCAAAGAATTTTGAGTTTTATCAGAAAACTAAGAGACATCCCTTCTGGTAAGAGTCGTTAATACAGTATTTGCTGTTGATACTGGAAGAAATTCTCCTATTGACACATTGAGAGGATCTCCACTCTTTATCGGAGAAAACACAAATCCATGAGGTGAGATAATTGTGTCCAATGCTGCCTGGGATTACTTACAGTCACTGAACAAACAGATGAAGTCAACACTCCAAGAATTCACTGAAGACCAGGTTAAAGCTGTATCTTCATAATCTCTTGCAAGTCCCACAATCCGAAGCAGTATTTCCACAGATGGCTTTTCTCAAAAAAAGAACGGCGAGACACTGGGTTAGCACAGTGTCATCACCCAAAAACCCGAACAAGTGTGCTCCTATTAGAGAGCAACAACTAATAAAGAACTTAAGCAAAAAGCAAAACATAACAATTTTAATATCTGAAATAATAACATTACTGCCAGTTTTCACCAGACCCTCCATAGCTGTGTTGCAACTTCCAAAAATGTCCTCTTGCTTACTGATTTTATGCAGCATTTTTCACTTATAATTCAGATTTCCACCTTCCACAATATTGTTTTCGCTTCAAGGGTTTTAAAATATAGTTTGTTCATTTATTGTGGTTTGCTTGTTATATAAAATGAATTGCTTCAGAGAAGCATCTATTCCAGTTGATGATAGCGGTCAAAATAAGTATGTTATCCAGAAAGGAAGGAAGGAAGGAAGGAAGGGTGGAATGAAGTAGGAAGGAAGGAAGGAAGGATGGAAATTAGTCACTTTATAATGCGAGCAATATTGTTACAATTGCTGGCCACAATTAAGTGCAGAGTCTTGGAGATGGTTGATGCGTAATATTTCTGCATTTTAATTAAATATTTAATATTCTTGTTTAAGTAACAGGGAGACAGATTTGAAACTAACATATTAAATGTTTGCACGTCATCATCGTTGTGTCAAATTTCAGGGTTTTATTAATATGAAACGGTGATTATCTCAACAAGTGTGACTGAACTTTAGTGAATTCCTAACTAGTGGAACAGTCTAGCTCTCGATTCCGAATCTTGTGGCTCTCTCCCTCTGCTCACAGATTGTGCCGCGTTGTACCCGCTTATTACGAGCAAACTGGCTAACTCCACTCATATTGTGCATTTTTTGATTCCTTCATGGGTTGTGAGAATCATTGGCGAGGCCAGCATTCGTTTTCCATCCCTACTTGCCATTGAGACGGTGATGGTGAGCCTCCTGCTTGAACAGGTGCACTCCATCTGATGTTGGTGCACCCAAAATGCTATCCTGGAGTTCTGTTTTTTGGCCCAACGGCATTGAAGCATCAGCGATACAGTTCCAAGCTAGGATGGCATCTGGCTTGGAGGAAAACCTTCAGGTGGTGATATTCTCATCTATCTCTTGGCCGTGCCTTTCTTTGTGGTAAACCTTGAGAGTTTGGAAGGTCCTGTCGAAGCAGGATTGGCGAATTGCTGCAGCACATCTTGTACGCCTACGCAATGCTCGTACTGTGCGCTGGTGCTGGAGGGAATGAATGTTTAAGGGGTGCCAATCAAGCGGTCTTTTTTTGCCCTGGATGGTGTCAGGCAAGAGGAGAGTAGTCCATCACACCCCTGACTTGTGGCTTCTAGATGGCAGACAAACCTTGTGGAGTCAGGATTCGAAATACATAATTGCCACAGAATTCGCAGCCTCTGACCTGTTTTTGTAGACACAGTATATATATGTAATAAAAATAAGCAATGCTGGAAATACTCAGCAGGTCTGGCAGCATCTGTGTAGAGAGAAGCCATGTTAACGTTTCAAGTCAATGACCCTTCATCAGAATTGGAAAATGTTACAAATGAAATAGGTTTTAAGCAAATAAAGGGGGTGTGGGGCATGAGATAACTAAAGAGAATGTCTTGAGAGGGCAGAGTGTCAAAGGGAATGACTGACCTGAAGGTATTGGAGCAAAGGAAAACGGTATGTTAATGGTGTGCTGAAAGACAAAGCGTTAGCACAGAGAGGTGTTAATTAACAGAAAAATAAATAGCCCTGGCCCAAAGCACAAACATGAAAAAAGTGTGTAGGCACATGGTAAAAAAAAAGAATTATGTAACAAACTAAAATAATATAAACAAAATTAAAAAGAAAAGGGGGTCCCGTCATGCTTTGAAATGATTGAACTCAATGTTCAGTCTGGCAGGCTGTAGCGTGCCTAATCCTTAAATGAGATGCTGTTCCTCGAGCTTGCACTGATGTTCACTGGAAAACTGCAGCAAGCCTAGGACAGATATGTCGGATGTGTTGGCATGAGTGATGAGGGACGGAGTGGGGGCTGGGGGAACGGGGGGGTGGTGGGGAGTGTGGGGTGGGGGGTGATTGCTGGTGGTGTTGAAATGGAAAGCAACATGAAGCTCGGGGTCATGCTTTCAGACGGAGCGGAGGTATTCCACAAAGCGGTCACCCAATCTGTGTTTGTTCTCCCCAGTGTAAGGAAGACCACATTGTGAGCAGTGAATACAGGATACTAAATTGAATGAAGGACAAGTAAATCGTTGCTTCACCTAAAAGGAGGGTTTGGGGCCTTGGACAGTATTTATCTGGATTGTCCAGTTACATATCTTGCCATTGATGAATCCGAGGATGTTGATGGTGGGGAACTCAGCGATGGTAATGCCATTGAATACCAAGGGAAGATGTTTAGATTCTCTTTAGTTGGAGGTGGTGATGCCTGGAACTTGCGTGATGTGAAAGTTAATTGCCACTTATGAGCCCAAGCCTGAATGTTGTCCTTGAATTGCTGCATATGTATCCGGAGGATCGGAGGTGCTGCAAATGGCAGTGAACATTGTGCAATCATCAGCGAAATTCCCCACGTCTGACTTTAAGAAGGAGGGAATGTCATTGATGAAGCAGCTGAAGATGGTTGGGGCTCGGGAACTACATTAAGAAACTCCTGAAGCGTTGTTTGGCTGACATGATTGGCTTCCAACAGCCACAACTATCTTCTTTTGTGCTAGTTATGATTCTAAGCAGTTGCGAGATCCCCCCGTATCCCATTGACTCCAGTTTTACCAGGCCTGCTTGATGCCAAGCTCGGTCAAATGCTGCCGTGATGTGAAGGGCAGCCAGTCACACTTCACTCCTTGAATTCAGCTCTTTCCCGCAGCTGGGACAGGTAAAGACTGAATTATAACGAAATAACCGGCGGTCACACGTCCATTGTCTCTTAAGCCTATCAACGTGCAACTTGAAGCCACGTTAGTACATGCAGAAGCTTCCCATCACGTTGAATTCCATTTGATACAAATGTAAGTAATGGGTCTGTTTCTGTATTCCAGCGTGGAATCAGAGATTCATGGAATCATAGAAAGGTACAACATAGAAGGAGACCATCAATGGCTCATCTTGCATGTGCCGGCTCATTGACAAAACCAACCAATTAATCGTACAATCCCGTTGTTATCTCTATATCTCTTCTCCTTTTGCCTGTTCAAGTTTATATCCAGTTGACTTTTAAGGTGATGATTTAGACACCGATGCGGGTCTTTTCTTTTATGCGGGAAACCGGGCCACTGAACAACCCGAAGTAATTTGCTTGAGGTCTAGGCATTGCCAACAGCAGGGGGAATAACGACGATTCTCCCTTTGAGGAACAATAGTTATGGGTAAATGCAAAGGATGGGGGTGTAACGTCTGAATAAAGATTTCATGATGCTGGCGATGTAGATGAGGCTGATCCTTTCCGCTCCCACGTTCCTTCTTCATATCTGTGCTGTTTTAATAGAAGTGAAATGAACGGGAATTGCTCTCGATGAGTCTGCTACCCGCGTTGAAGAGAGGCGCCATGGCCTTGTGGCAAGGTACTGTAACCGGGAGATTGCGGGTTTTATACTCGTCCGTGTCTCGAGTTTGTTTTTCACCTTCAATGTGACGTTTCGCTAAAGAATGCTCTTTAGTTTGTTTTCGCCTTACTGTTTCTCCATCGGTAAATAAGTATCAAGTTACTCGTTTAACAATTTTACTTCACTTGAGACATTGGGAAAAAATATAAGAAACAGGAGGAGTAGTACTTTGGCCCCTCGCATTCCCCTCCTTTAATAGAATCATGGCTGATCTTCGAACTCAACTCCATTTTCCCGCTTTATTCACAACACCCCTTGATTCCCTCAGTGCCCAAAAGTCTATCGATCTCAGTTTGAATATATTCATCGACAGTGCATGCACAGTTCTCTTGGATAAAGAAATAAAGATTCACAACACTCTGAGTGAAGAAGTGTCACATCTCAGTGCGAAATAGCCCGCTGCTTATCCTGAGACTATGGCTTCTAGTTCTGGACTCCCCAGCCAAGATATGCAGCCTCTCAGTATCTACTGTATAACGCCCTCTAGGAATGGTATAGTTTTCAATGAGATCATCTTTCAATCCTTCAAACTGTAGAGAATATCCTTAGCCCATTCTACATAATCTCATCTCATAGGACAGTCTCCTCATCCCAGCAACCGATCGAGTAAAACATCCCTGTTTTTTAAGATCAGTGTGTATAACCCTCACGTATTATGTGATCTCCTCCAGCCTCTGCACTGGTCAATCCCTCTGTAAGCTGCTCTCACCTTAGCGCCCTCCCCATATCTTTAAATCCCTCATCTCACTACAACCCTCCATATTACAGTAACAAACTCCCACCAGAGAACCCTCACCATCATAAGCCATCCGCTGGTCCCTAAAACCCTCATTTTATGTTCCCTCCTCGAACCCTGCAACCATCCCGATCTCTGTAACCTCCACTAGCACCTACAATGCTCGCAATCTCTGTAACCTTTTCCAGCTCTCGATATCCCTGTAATCTCCTGCAGCTCAATCAGTCATTATCACATAGCTGGAAGTGGGGATTTTCTGTGTGCAACTGGACTGCTGGATTTCGTACAGTACAATGCTCATTACACTTCAATCAGTAGTTCATTGGTTGTAAAATCCGGTGGGATGTCGGGTGAATTATGAAAGACGCTATAGAAATGAAATTAAAAGCAAAATACTGCGGATGCTGGAAATCTGAAATGAAAACAGGAAATGCTGGAAATACTCATCTGGTCTGGCAGCATCTGTGGAGAGAGAAGCAGAGTTAACGTTTCGGGTCAGTGACCCTTCTTCGGAACTGGCAAATATTAGAAATGTCAAAGGTTATAAGCAAGTAAAGTGGGGGTGGGGCAAGCGATAATAAAGGAGAATGTGTAGATAGGACAAGGAGAAATGAAAGTATTTCTTCTTTCCTGCTCACTTATACTGCCGAAAGGGCAACACGCAATATATCAAATGGGAGATGATTGTTTAAGCAACTGTTTGAGCTAGTTTAAGTTATAAGCAGGATAGTTTAAATGTTTATTTCTAACACTACTGAAATATTGGAAGCAAAAATGTAGCTTGCTCCTCTGCATCACAGTTTCCAGCTCTGTTTGTGATGCACTGCATTTACGACAACTCTGTGCTGTTCACCCTGGACCGCAGTTACAGCAATGTGTACAGTTCTGTTGATGATATTCCAAGAAGCATTTGATTGCACTCGGGAGGGTACAGGCAATATTTATAGAGGGTATTGCTGGCATTAGATCATTTTAATGATGAGGACAGACAGGACAGAATTGGGGGAGTTATCTTTGAAAAAGAAGAGGCTGAGGTTAGATTTATTATGTGTATAAAATAAGAGGAGCCGAGATGGAGCAGATAGGGAGGACCCACGATCCTTAACAGAGAAGTAAATAAGCAGTGGCCATCGATTTAATGTAATTGGTTTAGAAAATAGAGGAGACCTGAGGAGAAATATCTTCACCCAGGTGGTGGTGGGGGTCTGAAACTCACTGCCTGAAAGGGTGGTACAGAAAGAAATAGTTCACTCACTTAAGAAATGCTTTCATATTCACCTGATTCTCCATAACATACCGTGCTACAGAACAAGAGCTGAAGAGTGGGATTCGGCTGGAGAGCTCTTTCTCCATTCAAAATAACATGATGGGCCGTATGGTCTCCTTGTGGGCCATAAATTTGAATGATTCTATAAATCTATGCTTTATTAGCTTTGCGTTCGTTATTGGCAAGTTCTATTGCTATGAGATATTGTGTTGGTTTGAGATATTTGCTTGAAATCATGTATTAATGAGCAGTGAACGTGCTGTATTTGTTTGCACTGCTTTATTGCTGTGAGGTGCTGTATTAATTAGAGTTGACATAGCAGTATGAGGACTGTAATATGTTCAGGTGATCATTTTCTGTTGTATGAGTTTGAGACGCTGTGGCACTTGGAGGGTTTGTATTGGTTGCAGGGGCCGCATCGTCTGGAGATTCTGTATTGTTTGGAGTGGCTGCATTGTTTGGTGTGTATTAGTTGCAGGGCTTGTATCAGTGGAAGCGTCTTGACTGCTTGGGGGCTGTATCATCTGGAGGGGCTGTATGAATTGAGGTGGTCCATTTGATTAAAGCACTGTATTATTTCGAGTTGCTGTGCTAAATGACGATGCAGTGTCTGTGAGTGGCGTTGAATTAGCAATTAAAGAGGTCAGCCAAATCCCAGAGCACAGTTGATCCTCTCTAATATTTGACTTGTCATATTCGAGTGAAGGGTAGGAGATCTAGCGTTAGGATGGATGGTGTTCGAAAGAACAACTTCATTTCTGGAAGAATACAACTTCGAAGTTGCATTAGTGAATTAATATGATCAGAATTGTTCAGTCTTTGAGTTTCCAATTCAATAACAAAAATGCAGGTTTTTGATTACTGTGCAGACTATTTGGTCGATTAAGAAACATTAAGTTTGAATAATGTAAATCTTCAATATCACCGTTGAAGATCGCACAAGGTATAAATTACAGGCTCTTTTCATTTATCGGCTCAGAGTTTAATACAAATGGATTGCTTGCAGCATGATGGGACAAAGCACTTCACGCAGGAAAAAAAAGATGAAATAATTCAACTGTATTGATATTTTTTCTGATCCTTGCTGCCGTTGATCAGACTGGTAAGTGATTATAACCATTGAAGTTGTGTAAGTCTGTATATGAGCTGGTCTCTGATTTTACACTTCGACTGATAGTCTTTCATGCTCATCTAGTGGTCACTAATATACAGGCGTCCGTTCAATGATACTCTGTCCATAAGACAAATATCCTGAATTGTCACTGCGGATTTATTAAAATTAACTTAAGCTAAAATAAAACTCTGATTGTAAATCACTCACATTTTGAACTACCTAGTTATTGCATGAAGAAGAATATTGTGCAAAGTTGAATTGCACTTCAGTGAAGGCAATGTTTTGATTAACGGCATTAGTGGAAGTATCAACAAGTGTGAAGTCATACAGTGTGCGTTTCACTAAGTGCAATGGAACAGCGGTCTCCAGTGATCGTGTATTATTGACAGCATCTGCCACTGTAGAATTGCAATCAGTGTGCGTCACTAACCAGATTAGAATTTCTGACCGCAGTGAACATGCATTACCGGGGTCATCTGCCACTGTAAAATTGGCTGATCTGGTTCAGTAACGAGAGTCAGGAAAACCTAACCCCACTGATCATGTAATACTGGACGTATTTGTCACTGTCGAATTAAACTGAGATTGAGTCACCAACGGGAGTGAAATACGTGACCCCAGTGGTCATAAATTAGCAGGAGCATCTGTCACTGTATAATTGCACTGAGTTTGGGTCACTAGCCACGTAGAGCACCAGAGCCCAGTGACCAATTATCATTTGGAGTATCTGTCACTGTAGACTTATACAGCATGTAGATCAGAAGCCAGAGTGGAACACAGGCTTCCAGTGGCCGTGTATAACTTGGAATATCTGTCACTGGGTAATTATACTGAGAATTAATCACGAACTGCAATGGAACACTTGAGTCCTAGTGGCTAAGTATTATTGGGACGATATGCCACCATAGACTTGCACTGAGTACAATTTTCCAATGTGAAATCATTGCTTCAAGTGGCTGATTTTTCCATTCCTTGGTGTTGTGTCTGTGTTGCACGAATGAAATTGATTGCAAAGTGAACATTTTTGCTGATGTTTGGTAATAAGTGTATAAGTTGAAATGAATTGATGTTGCTCTTTTCCCAATGAAATGTTCCAACAAACAAAGCTGTTAAGTATTTACTGACAGATAAACTTCAGGATCGCATTCCTACAGTGGTCAAATTCTCTCTGCAGTGACGTTCCTTACTCCGTTATTCTTTTGTTGGAGTTGGCCCTTGCCCTATTAAGTGACTTTATGATGGATTGTCCCTTGATTTTTCAAAGATGATGGTAAACTGAAATGACAGAAATTCCAAATGAAATCTGAAGTCATTGACAGTTGTTGTATAAATCTAGCCTCAAATTTTGTCAGGAGGCAGGAATTCAGATAGAGAATCAAAGCTGCATGATGTGGTGGAATTAATTAAGCCAATGGAGTATACTCATAGCAAAGGGCAAAGAAATGAACCCCCAGAAATCTGCAACAACAATGCGAGTTACAGGGGCACTAATGACTGGACCAATTAACGGGCATTTCCTGTAAAGTGAAATTTAACACGACAGTACAAAACAAAATACTGCAGATTTTGTAATTTTGAAATAGAAACAATAAAACGTTTTGCATATTCAATATATCTAACAGCAGCTGAAAGTACAAAAACAGAATTAACGTTTCAGGTTGATGACCTTCCATCAATATTTAACACAATAAGATCATTTTTTAAAGTAACTCTTCAAATTAATTCAACAGGTACCATGTGAAAAAAAATGTGACAAAAGTTAGAATAACCGGCTATCGACTGCCTCCACAAATAAAAAAGAAATCTGGCAGGCAGTCGGGCCTATAAGAAGGATATGATTGTACAGTCTGTAACAAGAAATTTAAAATACAAAGAGGGCTATGATAGCTTGTAAGGCATGAACATGCGGAGCTGAGGAACGAGAAGAGAATATAATTCACCAGAAAACATCATAGTCCGATGATGAAGCACGCTTCCTTGATGAACGGGAATCAAAACCCAAAGTCTGCAAAATATTAACGTTGACATTAGCAATGAATTAATATTTAAAGCAAGAAAGTAGTTTTCTGATAAAAAAAAGATCAGCTGAGGTCGGAGCTTTGTGGGAAACATGGGTGGCAAGTATTAATCCAATAATAGTTACGGAACCAATAGCACACCAGACTTACATAACGATAACAGTGAATATTCAAATCAAAACTTAACAAAAGCACCAGTAAATAAAGAACTCTTGAAGCAGTAATTGAGATAAATTTGGTTTACCACAACTAATTACGAAAGCAGAACAACTGCTCCAAGCCCAAAGGGAATCATAAAATTTATACCAAATGGTATTTATCAATGACGCCGTAATGGAAATATTAACAGCCAACAATAACACTAAATATAGAAACAATTACAGGGAAAGGTAATAAACTGTTCTAACAACTGGAGAGTATTAATGATACATGCTAGAAGAGAGGTAAACACGCAAATACTGTTCAAAAAGTTAGAAGGAAATTGATGAAGTCAATAGTGGGTGTTTCAGCTGGAATAAGGTGTCATTTAGAAAGGAAGAAGCAGAAACAAACATTATAAATCATAAAGAAGAGATCAAAAATGCAGGATGCATTAAAACAGAAAACAATACCGATCTTATGAAAAAATTAAGGGAGGTACTGCATGTCAGACAGGCCAGAAAAATGAAAGGCCATGGCAGGTGAGATCTAAAATTGGCTCAGTGAAAGGGGAAAAAAAGGAGGCAGTAGTCGACGGACGTTTCTGCGAATGGAAAGCGGCTGCCAGGGGGATTCCACAGGGCTCCGAGTCGGGTCCCTTGCTGTTTCTGAACCCGAGACACAACTCTTGTAGTATCTCCCACCCGCATACTCCTCTAACCAAAAAAAAGGACTCGGCTGTGTGTCGGTAAGGTAAGGCTTTTTCTATTTCTCTTCTTGTTTTATCGTGTGATTGGTCAAAACTTTGGAATTTAGAATAGTGGGAATGGAGGTTAAGGCAATTGAATGTTCCTCCTGCAGAATGTGGGAGGTAAGGGTCGCCAAGGGTGTCCCTGCTGACTGCATCTGCGGGAAGTGCACCCAACTTCAGCTCCTCGAGAACCGCGTTCGGGAACTGGAGCTGGAGCTGGAGGAACTTCGGATCATTCGGGAGGCGGAGGGGATTATTGAGAGGAGTTATCAGGAGGCAGTCACACCTCAGGTAAAAGAAGAAGGTAGATGGGTTACCGTCAGGGGAATGAGAGGGAACCAGCAGGCAGTGCAGGGATCCCCTGTGGCCGTTTCCCTCAACAACAGGTATACCGTTTTGGATACTGTTGGGGGGGACAAATTACCAGGGGCAAGCAATGGGGTACAAGTCTCTGGCACAGAGTCTGTCCCTGTTGCTCAGAAGGGAAGGGGGATGACGAGCAGAGCATTAGTCATTGGGGACTCCATAGTTAGGGGAACAGATAGGAGGTTCTGTGGGAATGAGAGAGACTCACGGTTGGTGTGTTGCCCCCAGGTGCCAGGGTACGTGATGTCTCGGATCGTGTTTTTGGGATCCTTAAGGGGGAGGGGGAACAGCCCCAAGTCGTGGTCCACATAGGCACCAGCGACATAGGTAGGAACAGAGATGGGGATTTAAGGCAGAAATTCAGGGAGCTAGGGTGGAAGCTTGGAGCGAGAACAAACAGAGATGTTATCTCTGGGTTGTTGCCCGTGCCACGTGCTAGCGAAGTGAGGAATAGGGAGAGAGGAGTTGAACACGTGGCTGCAGGGATGGTGTAGGAGGGTGGGTTTTGGTTTCCTGGATAATTGGGGCTCTTTCTGGGGTAGGTGGGACCTCTACATACAGGATGGTCTTCACATGAACCAGAGGGGTACCAATATCCTGGGGATAGTGCTCTTCGGGGGGGGGGGGGGGGGTTTAAACTAATTCAGCAGGGGGATGAGAACCCTAAATTGTAGTGCCATTGCGCAGGATGTTGAGAGTACTGAGGTCAGGGATAAGGTTGCAAGGACGCAAGAGGGCACTGGCAAGCAAGAATTTGGTTTGAAGTGTGTCTACTTCAACGCCAGGAGCATCCGGAATAAGGTGGGTGAGCTTGCAGCATGGGTTGGTACCTGGGATCTCGATGTTGTGGCAATTTCCGAGACATGGGTAGAGCAGGGACCGGAATGGATGTTGCAGGTTCCGGGATTTAGATGTTTCAGTAAGAACAGAGAAGAGGTAAAAGAGGGGGGGTTGTGGCATTGTTAATCAAACAGAGTATTACGGTGGCAGAAAGGACGTTTGAGGACTCGTCTACTGAGGTAGTATGGGCCGAGGCTAGAAACAGGAGAGGAGAGGTCACCCTGTTGGGAGTTTTCTATAGACCTCCAAATAGTTCCAGAGATGTAGAGGAAATTATAGCGAAGATGATTCTCGACAGGAACGAGAGTAACAGGGTAGCTGTTATGGGGGACTTTAACTTTCCAAATATTGACAAGAAATACTATAGTTCGAGTACCTTAGATGGGTCAGTTTTTGTCCACTGTGTGCAGGAGGGTTTTCTGACACAGTATGTAGACAGGCCAACCAGGGGCGATGCCACATTGGATTTGGTACTGGGTAATGAACCCGGCCAGGTGTTAGATTTAGATGTAGGTGAGCACTTTGGTGATAGTGATCACAATTCGGTTAGGTTTACCTTAGTGATGGGCAGGGACAGATATATAAAGCAGGGCAAGAATTATAGCTGGGGGAAAGGAAATAATGATGTGATTAGGCAGGATTTAGGATGCGTAGGATGGGGAAGGAAACTGCAGGGGATGGGCACAATCGAAATGTGGAGCTTATTCAAGGAGCAGCTACTGCGTGTCCTTGATAAGTATGTAACTGTCAGGCAGGGAGGAGGTTGTCGGGTGAGGGAGCCGTGGTTTACTAAAGAAGTTGAAGAGCTTGTCAAGAGGAAGAAGAAGGCTTATGTTCGGACGAGACGTGAAGGCTCAGTTAGGGCGCTTGAGAGTTACAAACTGGCCAGGTAGGATCGAAAGGGAGAGATAAGAAGAGCGAGGAGAGGTCACGAGAAGTCATTGGTGGATAGGATCAAAGAAAACCCTAAGGCTTTCTATAGGTATATCAGGAATAAAAGAATGACTAGAGATAGATTAGGGCCAATCAAGGATAGTAGTGGGAAGTTGTGTGTGGAATCGGAGGAGATAGGGGAAGTGTTAAATGAATATTTTGCGTCAGTATTTACAGCAGAGAAAGAAAATGTTGTCGAGGAGAATACTGAGATACAGACTACTAGGCTAGATGGGATTGAGGTTCACAAGGAGGAGGTGTTAGCAATTTTGGAAAGTGTGAAAATAGATAAGTCCCCTGGGCCAGATGGGATTTGTCCTAAGATTCTATGGGAAGCCAGGGAGGAGATTGCAGAGCCTTTGTCCTTGATCTTTATGTCGTCATTGTCGACAGGAATAGTGCCGGAAGACTGGAGGATAGCTAATGTTGTCCCCTTGTACAAGAAGGGGAGCAGAGAAAGCCCTGGTAATTATAGACCTGTGAGCCTTACCTCGGTTGTGGGTAAAATGTTGGAAAAGGTTATAAGATAGAGGATTTATAATCATCTTGAAAAGAATAAGTTCATTAGCGATAGTCAGCATGGTTTTGTGAAGGGTAGGTCGTGCCTTACAAACCTTATCGAGTTTTTTGACAAGGTGACCAAACAGGTGGATGAGGGTAAAGCCGTGGATGTGGTCTATATGGATTTCAGTAAGGCGTTTGATAAGCTTCCCCATGGTATGCGATTGCAGAAAATACGGAAGTATGGGACTGAATGTGAATTAGTGCTTTGGATCAGAAATTGGCCAGCTGAAAGAAGACAGAGGGTGGTGGTTAATGGCAAATGTTCATCCTGGAGTTTAATTTCTAGTGGTGTACCGCAAGGATCTGTTTTGGGGACACCGCTGTTTGTCATTTTTATAAATGAACATAGAACATTACAGCGCAGTACAGGCCCTTCAGCCCTCGATGTTGCGCCGACCTGTGAAACCATCTGACCTACACTATTCAATTTTCATCCAAATGTCTATCCAATGACCACTTAAATGCCCTTAAAGTTGGCGAGTCAACTACTGTTGCAGGCAGGGCGTTCCACGCCCCTACCACTCTCTGTGTAAAGAAACTACCTCTGACATCTGTCCTAAATCTATCACCCCTCAACTTAAAGCTATGTCCCCTCGTGTTTGCCATCACCATCCGAGGAAAAAGGCTCTCACTATCCACCCTGTCCAACCCTCTGATTATCTTATATTTCGCTATTAAGTCACCTCTGCTCCTCCTCGCGAACGAAAACAACCTCAGCCTTTCCTCGTAAGACCTTCCCTCCATACCAGGCAACATCCTAGTAAATCTCCTCTGCACCTTTTCCAAAGCTTCCACATCCTTCATATAATGCGGTGACCTGAACTGCACGCAATACTCCAGGTGCGGCCGCACGAGTGTTTTGTACAGCTGCAGCATGACCTCGTGGCTCTGAAACTCGATCCCCCTACTAATAAAAGCTAACACACCATATGCCTTCTTAACAGCCCTATTAACCTGGGTGGCAACTTTCAGGGATTTATGTACCTGGACACCAAGATCTCTCTGCTCATCTACACTACCAAGAATCTTCCCATTAGCCCAGTACTCTGCATTCCTGTTACTCCTTCCAAAGTGAATCACCTCACACTTTTCCGCATTAAACTCCATTTGTAATCTATCAGCCCAGCTCTGCAGCCTATCTATGTCCCTCTGTAACCTACTACATCCTTCGGCACTATCCACAACTCCACCGACCTTCGTGTCATCCGCACATTTACTAACCCACCATTCTACACCCTCATCCAGGTCATTTATAAAAATGACAAACAGCAGTGTCCCCAAAACAGATCCTTGCGGTACACCACTAGAAACTAAACTCCAGGATGAACATTTGCCATCAACCACCACCCTCTGTCTTCTTTCAGCTATCCAATTTCTGATCCAAAGCACTAATTCACCTTCAGTCCCATACTTCCGTATTTTCTGCAATAGCCTACCGTGGGGAACATTATCAAACGCCTTACTGAAATCCATATACACCACATCCACGGCTTTACCCTCATCCACCTGTTTGGTCACCTTCTCAAAAAACTCAATAAGGTTTGTGAGGCACGACTGACACTTCACAAAACCGTGCTGACTATCGCTAATGAACTTATTCTTTTCAAGATGATTTTAAATCCTGTCTCTTATAACCTTTTCCAACATTTTACCCACAACCGAGGTAAGGCTCACAGGTCTATAATTACCAGGGCTGTCTCTACTCCCCTTCTTGAACAAGGGGACAACATTTGCTACCCTCCAGTCTTCCGGCACTATTCCTGTCGACAATGAAAACATAAAGATCAAGGACAAAGGCTCTGCAATCTCCTCCCTGGCTTCCCAGAGAATCCTAGGACAAATTCCATATGGCCCAGGGGACTTATCTATTTTCACACTTTCCAAAATTGCTAACACCTCCTCCTTGTGAACCTCTATCACATCTAGCCTAGTAGTCTGTATCTCAGCATTCTCCTCGACAACATTTTCTTTCTCTACTGTAAATACTGACAAAAAATATTCATTTAACGCTTCCCCTATCTCCTCTGATTCCACACACAACTTCCCACTACTCTCCTTGATTTGCCCTAATCTATCTCTAGTCATTCTTTTATTCCTGATATACCAATAGAAAGCCTTAGGGTTTTCCTTAATCCTATCCGCCAATGACTTCTCGTGTCCTCTCCTCGCTCTTCTTAGCTCTCCCTTTAGATCCTTCCTGGCTAGCTTGTAACTCTCAAGCGCAATAGCTGAGCCTTCACGTCTCATCCTCACATAAACCTTCTTCTTCCTCTTGACAAGCGCTTCAACTTCTTTAGTAAACCACGGCTCCCTCGCACGACAACTTCCTCCCTGCCTCACAGGTACATACTGATCAAGGACACGCAGTAGCTGCTCCTTGAATAAGTTCCACATTTCGATTGTGCCCATCCCCTGCAGTTTCCTTCCCCATCCGACGCATCCTAAATCTTGCCTAATCGCATCATAATTTCCTTTCCGGATAATGTGTCCGGATTAAACTCCATCTGTCATTTCTCGGCCCAAGTCTCCAACCGATACATATCCTGCTGTATCCTCTGACAATCCCGATCATTATCCACAACTCCACCAACCTTTGTGTCTTCCAAAAACATTCAAATCAATTATATATACTACAAGCAGCAAAGCTCCCAGCACTGATCCCTGCGGAACATCACTAGTCACTGCCCTCCATTCAGAGAAACACCCTTCCACTGCTACCCTTTCGTACGTTACCAGGTGGGGTGAGAGTGAAGGAGAAATTAATAAAGTCTGAATCAGGTTTAATGTGCACACATTAAATGCACACTCCGAATGCACGGAGTGTGGTTAATAAAACTGGTGAGGGACAGTTGCAGATTGCCATGCAGCTATGACAGAGACCTGACTCAAAGACGAGCAGAACTGGGTGTTAAATATTCCTCGATACAAGATGTTCAGAAAATATAGGAACGGGAAAAATTGGGAAGGGGTGGCAGTAATTATTCAGGAGACCATTGCATTTCTGGAGAAAAAGAAAGTCCCAGAGGGGGTCAAGGACAGAATCAATTCAGCTAGATCGAGAGTTAAGGAATAAAAATGGTGCCATTACAGTGCTTTGGCCGCCAACTACTGGGGAGGACATGGAGGAAAAGAATTGCAAGGAAATTACAGAGAGGTACTAAAATTATAGGGTACTTATAATGGGGGAGTTTAATTATCCAAATATATACTGGGATAATAGTAGTGTTAAGGGCAGTGAAGAGCAAGAATTCATAGAGTGTGTTCTGGAAAATGTTCTATAACAGTATGTTACTAGTCCAACGAGAAAGCAGACACTGCTACACCTGATTCTTGGGAATGAGGTGGGCCAAGTGAATCAAGTATCAGTGGGTGAGCATTTAGGAGATGGTGATCATTGTATCATAAGGATTATATTGACTATGGAAAAGGACAAGGAGCAGACCAGGGTAAGAATAATTAATTGGGGGAAGGCTGAATTCAATGGGATAAGAATGGAGCTGCTACGAATAAATTGGTGTCAAAAGCTGGCAGGAGAACCGGTAGATGAACAATGAGCTACTTCAAAGAAGAGGTAGTTTGGGCACAGGCGAGGTATGTTCCCTCGAAAAGGAAAGGGAGAACAAACAAATCCGGAGCTCCCTGGATGACAAAAAAAATAGAGATCAAATAAAGAAGAAAAAATATGCATATGCCAGATGCCAGGTCGAACATACTATTGAGGAAAAGGCTTAATAAAGGAGGTCCAGAGGGGAAGTGAAAAAGGAAATAAGAGAAGCAAAGAGAGAGCATGGAAAGAGACTGACAGCTAGCATCAAAGGGAATTCCAATGTTTTCTATCGGCATATACATAGTAAAAGCGTAGTAAAAGGAGGAGTGGGGCCAATTCGAGACCAGGAAGGGGAATTACACATGGAGGCAGAGGGCATTGCTGAGATAGCAAATGAATACTTTGCATCTGTCTTTACCAAGGAAGAAGATGCAACCCAGGCAATTTTGAAAGAGGAGTTAAGTCAGACAAGAGAGGAGTTCAAAATTGATATGGGGGTGGGCGGTGGGGGGAGGGGGTGGGGCTACTGGATAGGCTGTCTGTACTCAAAGTGGCGCAGTGGTTAGCACCGAAGCCTCACAGCTCCAGCGACCCGGGTTCAATTCTGGGTACGGCCTGTGTGGAGTTTGCAAGTTCTCCCTGTGTCTGCGTGGATTTCTTCCGGGTGCTCCAGTTTCTGCCCACATGCCAAAGACTTGGAGTTTGATAGGTAAATTGGCCAGTAGCAATTGCCCCTAGCTTAGGTAGGTGGTAGGGAAATATAGCGATAGGTGGGGATGTGGTAGGAATATGGAATCCGTGTAGGATTCGTATAAACGGGTGGTTGATGGTCGGCACAGACTCGGTGGGCAGAAGGGCCTGTTTCAGTGCTGTATCTCTAAACTAAGCTAAACCTTTCTTCAAAAAAAAGCTGTATAGCCAAACCCAGCAGCTACAGGCCAGTCGGTCTAACTTCGGTGGTGGGAAGACGTCCAGAAAAAACTATTCAGTTCAAAATCATTGTGAGCTAAGCAAGATAGTGTAAAACGTCAAGAGGACGCAGACAAATTGGTGGAATGGGCGGACAGCAGGCAAATGAAGTTCAATAGAGAAATGTGAAGTGATTATTTTTTGTTGGAAGAACATGGGGAGACAATATGCAATCAAGGGCATAATTCTAAAGGGGTGCAGGAGCAGAGGGACCTGGGAGTATATGTGCATAAGTCATCGAAGGTGGCAGCACAGGCTGAGAGTGCAGTTAGTAAAGCATATAGTATCCTGCCTGAAAACGTGGTGGAAGCAGGTTCATTTGAAACATTCGAAAGATAATTAGACAGTTATATGAAAACGAAGAATGTGCAGGGTTACAGGGAGGAGGCAGGTGGATGGAAGTGAGTGAATTTCTCTTCCAGAGTGCCAGTGCAGACACGATGGGGCGGATGACCTCCTGCTGCGCTGTAACTTTTCTGTAATTCTATGATCAAACCCCCGGCCCTGAACCAGACATGCACACACATACAAACGCACACAGATCACAAGCCAGGCCCTGAACCAAACACACAGACACAGAAATTACAACACAGGCACTCAGGCACACACACATGCCTGCAGACAAATGGCACATCCCAGATACTGAGCCACACGCACACACACACACACACAAACAGGCTTATGTACACACACACACTCTACAATCCAGGCGATCACGCACACACGCACGCACGCATACAAACATGCATAAGACAATTCAAGCAGTCAGGGGCACACACATACAATACAGGCCAGTCCCTGAGACAAACCAACACGCAGACACATGCACACACACACAACAAACACAAACACACACACGCATTTACGCATGCACAGATACAAACACATGCAAACGCTGAGAAACACACCCACAGCCACACAAACACACACACACAAACACACGAAGACACAAAGCACCTCACTGGCCTTGAGGCACACAGACACACACACAAACACAAACAGACACCACAGCCCCGTTACTGAGATATGCACTGACACAGAGCAAAACACAAGCACTGAGACACACAAAGACAGACTTACACACACGCACACACACAGACACACAGCACAAGTCAGGCCCTGAGTCAAACCCACACACAGATACACACACATGCATGCTCACGCACACATATACACATACACGAAGACACAAAGCACAACGCAACCCTGAGACACACGGATGAAAATAACATATAGACAGTCAGACACACACAGACACATGCGCATAAACACACACACACACACACACGCACACTCTGACACAGGACATACCCCAGTCACTCAGCCAGGCACACACAGACACGCAAACACACACTTGTGTACACTCACACATACTCACACACACACACTCACACACACACATATATACACCACAGACACGCATACATACTCATGCACAGACGCAGGCACATGGCACACACATCACAGGCACAGACAAAGAAACATACATGCATCCCATACACACAAAGTCACACATGCACGCACACTCACACACACACACACAGTCTCACACACACGCACACACACAAAATAGATCTATAAGTACATTATGGCACAGAAGGAGGCCATTCATCTCGTCGTGTCCGTGCGGCCGGAAAAACTAGCCGCCCAATCCAATCCCACCTTCCAGAATCTAGTCCATAGCCTTGCAGGTTACAGCACTTCAGGTGCATGTCCAGGTACTTTTTAAAATAATTGAGGGTTTCTGCCTCCACCAGCATTCCTGGCAGTGAATTCCAGACACCCACCACCCTCTGGGTGAAAATGTTTTTCCTCATGTCCCCTCTAATCCCTTTACCAATCACCTTAAATCTGTGCCACGTGGTAATTGACCTCTCCACCTGGGGAAACAGGTCCTTCCTGTCTACTCTATCTCGGTCCCTCATATTTTTGCACACCTCTATTAATTCACCCCTCAGCCTCGACTGTTCCAAGGAAAGCAACCCTACCCTATCCTATCTTTCCTCATAGATGCAACATTCGAGTCCTGGCAATATTCTTGTAAATTTTCTCTGTACTCTCTCCACAGCTAGTATGTACTTCCTGTAATGTGGTGACCAGAACTGTATGCAATACTCCAACTGTGTCCTAAGCATCGCTTTATACAGTTCAGCACTACATCCCTGCCTTTGTATTCTACCTCGGCCAATAAAAGAAAGCGTTCTATATGTCTTCTTCACCACTTTAACTACCTGTCCTGCCATCTTCAGGGACCTGTAGACATGCACTCCAACTTCTCTCACTTCCTATAACCCTCTCAATATCCACCTGTTTATTGTGTATTCCCTCGCTTCATTTCCTGTCTCCAAATGTATTACCCCACACTTCTCAGGATTGAATTCCATTTGATTGTTTTCTGCCATTCAACCAAACCATTGATATCATTCTGGAGTCTACAGCAATCCTCTTCACTATTAACTACATGGCCTATTTTTGTGCCATCAGCAAAGTTCCCAATAATGCCTCACACATTTAAATCCAAATCATTAAGATATACCATAAACAGCAAGGGACCCAACACTGAGCACTGTGGAACGCCACTGGAAACAATTTTTCATTCACAAAAAAAACCATCCGTGGACTATTACCTTTGTTTCTTGTCACAGAACTAATTTTGGATCCAACCTGCCACATACTCCTTTATCCCATGTGTTTTCATTTTACTGACCAGTGTGTCATGTGGGACCTTGTCAAATTCCTTACTAAAGTATACATTGACCACATCCACTGCACTACCTCATCAATCCTTCTTGTCACGTCCTCAAAAAGCTTAATTAAGTTATTAAGACATGGCCTTCTCTTAACAAATCCATGCTGGCTATCCCTGATTAATCCACGCCCTTCTAAGTGACAATTTATCCTCTCCCTCAAGATAGATTCTAATAATATATCCACCACCGATGTCAGACTGACCGACGTATAATTATTTGGTCCTTCCCCATAACATTTTTAAACAATGGTACAACATTCACAGACCTGCAATCATCTGGTACCTCCCCTGGATCTAGTGAGTATTTTAATATGATCGTCAGGGCAAGCTCTATTTCCTCCATGGCTTCCTTTAACAACCTGGGTTGCAATCCATCAAGCCCTGGTAATTTATCCACTTTCAAGACCCTCCAGTACTTCCTCTCTCATTATTCTTATCATATCTAATATTTCACACTATTCCTCTTTAACTATAATGTCTACGTCAACCCTCTCCTTTCTGAAGACAGAGACAAAAAAACTAATTAAGAACGCTGCCCACCCCTTCTGCATCCAAGCATAAGTTCCCTTGTACACCTCTGATAAGCCCTAACCTTTCCTTAGGTTATACTCTTGCTCTCAATATACTCATACAAAATATTTGGGTTTTCCTTGATTTTACCTGTCAATAATTCTTCATGTCCTCTCTTTTCCATTCTGATTTCCCTTTTAACTTCACCCCTGCACTACCTATACTCCTCTAGGCTTTCTAAATTATTAAGATTTTTTTGATCGATATAAGAATTTATTTCTGCTTTAACTTACCCTGTAAGCTTCTAAATAACCAGGGAACTCTAGATTTGGCAGTACGATGCACACACGCACACGCACACACACATGCATGCGCACTTACACACACAAACACATGCACACACATATATCACACACGCTTACACCTGCAGACACACACATACACGGGTCATATGCGAGGCACTGAGCCAGGCATGCACATGCAAAAACACACATGTACACACACTCACACACACAAACATGCACACGCATACACATACACACCACATACACACACACAGAACCACATACACAAACAGACACGCACAGGTACGCAGAGATACATTCACACATCACATACTCACGCAGGCACGTACACACACAGACATATACAAACTTCACATACACACAGGGAGACACACACACATAGACACAGGCAGGCAGATGCAAACACATCACGCACACACACGGATCACAACC
The DNA here is from genome assembly GCF_036365525.1 of Heterodontus francisci. NCBI lineage: Eukaryota > Metazoa > Chordata > Chondrichthyes > Heterodontiformes > Heterodontidae > Heterodontus > Heterodontus francisci. Next base: position 3,160,760 of record NW_027140635.1, read on the forward strand.
CAGGCACAGAGCTGGACACAAACATACAGGCTCAATCACTTGCACAGAGATTACAACCCAGACACACAGTCACACACACACGTATGCAGACAAACTCACACACACATATCAAACACCAGGTACTGTGTCAGCCATATATAAACACACACACACTACAGCCCAGGCATTGAGCCAAGCACAAACACACACACACACACACGCGCGCACAGCCACACAGCCAAGCATACACTACAACCAAGGCCTGACACACACATTCAAACACATGCACATAGACACACGCACACACACACACCACAACGCAGGTTCTGAGACAAAAACGCACGCAATCACAAACATACAAGCACAGACACACACTCACAGCACAACCCAGGCCCTGAATGAGAGATGCACGCACGCAGGCACACACACACAGATGCAGACACACAAATATACACACATTCATACACACGTGCACACAAACACACACAGACACACACAAAACAGGCACAGACACACAAATAGACACACAGCACAAGCCAGGTCATGACTTACACACACTAACAGCAGAACCCTAGCCCTGAGGCAAACACATACACAGATGCGCACAGAGACAACAACACCCACCGACACAAAACACAGATAAGCATGTACGCAAATGCATACACACAGACATACACACAGCAGAGCCCAGTCCTTGAGATGCACATGCACACACAGCACAACAGAAGCACTGAGACCCGCTCAACCCAGGGCGTGACACAATCACAAGCACAACACACACACCCATTACATCCCAGGCACTGAGCCAGAAACACACACAAACATACAAACACACACTGGCGCACTCACAGATCACACCCCAGGCACAGAACCAGACACACAAGTGCACACACACACACACACACACACACACACATGCACGCACTCAAAGCACAGCCCAGTTGCCGAGACACACAAACATACGTAACCACACACACATTCAGACACGCACACATACACGCACACACGTACACACACACACGCACGCACACACACACAAAACACAACCCCAGCCCTGAACCAAGCGTACACACATGCACAGATACACACAGAGACAAAAAACACCCACCCACACACAAACGCAGATAAGCACACACGCAAACGCGCACACACAGACACACACAGCAGAGCCCAGACCTTGAGATGCAAATGCAGGCACAGCACAACAGAAGCACTGCGACACTCACCTATACAGAGCACAACCCACGGCCTGACACAATCACAGGCACAGACACACGAATTTACACACAGCAGAAACCATGTCATGACATACACACACACATCAAAGATAGAAAATTAAAAACACAAATACACACACACACACATCAACGCAGGCACTGATAGAAACACACAAGCAAACAAACACACGCACACAAAAACACACACACACAAACACACACACTGATACGCACAGAAAAACACAAACATTGAGAGACATACAAACACACACACATACACAGACATGCCTCACATCCCAGTCCCTGCAACAACCACACATACACAAACACACACAAACACACACACGCAGCAAAGCCCTGACACGAACACATGTATACTCAGCACAACCGAAGCACAGAGACACATACACACATACCCGCACACTCACCCACACCCACCCACTCACAAATACAGATAACAACACACGCAAGCACACCCACACAAACACAGACACAAACACGCATACAGCAGAGATAAAGTCCTGAGACACACAAACGCTGCCCACAGCACAACTCAGGCCCTGTGACAAACCCACAGACAGACGCACACGAAGACACAAAGCACAACCCAGGCTTGAGACAGATACACACAAATGCAGATATACACAGCAAAGCCCAGGCTCTGAGCTATAAAGCGGACACACACACACACACACACACACAAACACACACGCAGGCAAATGCATAGACGCATAGCACAACCCATTCCTAAAGACAAGCCCACACACAGCACAACTCAGGCCCTGACACACACACATGCACACACCTACATGCACACACACACACAACACAGTCGAGGCCCTCAGACACAAAAACACACATACATGCGCACACTCACACACACATACATACACACACGCACAAACATCCACATGCACACACACATGCATACACACACAAACACACACGCGCACACACACAATGACACATGCACACACACACAAAGACACACGGGCACAGAGACACAAATAGACACACAGCAAATCCAGGCCATGGCATTAAGGCAGACACACAAAGACAGATAGACACGCACACACGCACGCACCAACGCTCAGACAGACGCAGATGCACAGCGCAACCCAGGCCCTGAGACATGCACACACACACACACACACACGCACACACACACACAGGCACACAGGCATCCACACACACAGGCGCACATACACCCACACACACAGACGCGCACACACACAAACACACATAGGCACACACGCATCCACACACATAGGCACACACGCACACACACACACACAGGCACACACACACACACAGGCACACATGCACCCACACACACACGTGCGCACACACACAAACACACATAGGCACACACGCATCCACACACACAGGCACACACACACAGGCACACACGCATCCACACACACAGGCGCACATGCACCCACACACACAGCACACACACACAGATTGAGGGGGGATCTCATAGAAACCTATAAAATTCTTACAGGACTTGACAGGGTGGATGCATGAAGGATGTTCCTGATGGTGGGGGATTCCAGAACCTGGGCTCATAGTCTAAGGATAGGGGTTAACCCTGTCAGGACTGAGATGAGGAGAAAAGTCTTCACCCAGAGAGTGGTGAGCCTGTGGAATTCGCTACCACAGGAAGCAGTTGAGGTCAAAACATTGTATGTTATCAAGAAGGAGTTAGATATAGCTTTTGTGTCTAAAGGGATCAGAGGGAATGGGGCGACATCCCGAGCAGGCTACTGAAGCCATGATCACAATAAATGTCGGAGCAGTTTCGAAGGTCCCAATGGCCTACTCCTGCTCCTATTTTCTATGTTTCTATAAACACAGACACTGAACCAAACACACATGCGCGCGCGTGCACCCAGGCACAGACTTACTCACACATGCACAGAACAACAGAAGCACTGACAGAGACATACACAGACACACACAGAACACAGAGCATGAAACACATACACATCAACACAGGCATTGATGCAAACACACACACATCGACACAGGCACTGATACAATCACACACAAACAAAACAATCTGGGCCCTGAGACTCAAACACATGTTTACACGGGACAATACAACCACCCACAATCATATACAATCTCAGACACATGGGCATGCATACATAAACAGACACACACACATAGACGCACGCACACACGTGCGCACACACGCACACACATTCTCACGTGTCCACACACATACAGGGATCACACTGCAGGCACTGAGCCGGACACACAGACAAAGACACACACCTACACACAGACACGCACACACAGACCAAAAAAAAAACCACACGTGCATCAGATCACACAACAGGCACTGAGCCTGACACGGAAGCAAACACACACGAAAATATTACAAAGCAGGCACTAAAGAAAATGAATACACACACAAATATACACACCGACACAGGTCATACACCAGGCACTGAACCTGTCAAGCTCACACACAATGACACACAAACGAAACACACAACCCAGCCTCTAACACACACACACACACACACATACACACACACTCACAAACATAGAGAACCATTCAGGTCCCAAGACATGAAACACACGCACACACACTCAGACGCAAACACACAGACACAAAGACACACAACACACACACACACAACACAGGGTCTGACACACGCACACACTTATCAACACAGGCACTGATACAAACACACATACATACACACACACACAAATAAACACACACACATACTCACACGCAGGCACACACACACACAGAAAAACACAGACCATGAGACACATACACACACACGCAAAGAGACACAAATAGGCACACAGCACACGCCAGGCCCTATATAAAGATGCACAAAACACAACGACAAATAAACACACTCACGCAGACATACACCATAACCCAGGCCCTGAAACACACACACACATCCAGGAGTCAAATCCCAGTCACTGAAACAGACTTGCAAACAAAGACACACACATACACACACATACACAAACAGACAATTCAGATCCCAGTTGCTGAGCCCGACACAGAAACAAACACGCACGAAAATATTGCAAAGCAGGCACTGAAGAAAATGAACACACACACACATACACACCGACACAGGTCATACCCCAGGCACTGAGCTTGCAAAGCACAGACACAATCACACGCATGCACGCACACTCACACAAACATAGACCACCATTCAGGTCCCAAGACGTAAACCACACTGACACGCACGCACATAAACGCACACACAGAGATACACACGCACGCACATACACACAGTCCTGAGATGCACATACAAACACACACAGCCCAGGGCCTAAGATACACATACAAACACACACACACACAGACAAACATAGCACAAAAGAAGCACTAGACATTCACACACACAGCAGCACCCAGATTGGAGACACACACACAAACACAGACACACATACACGTGCACTCTCACCCAACCACACAAAACCTCAGATGCAAACACAAACAGACACAGACAAACAAACACACGCACGAAGGCACATAGCACAGTCCAGGCCCTGCGGCACACACACACAAATACAAAGCACAAACACAGAGGCACGCACACAGACACACATCTCAACCCAGGCCCTGAGACATAAAACACACTCAAATGCACAGACACAGCACGAACCATGACCTGAGTCAAACCAACACATGCACGCACACACGCACACAGACACACATACACGCACACGAAGAGACAAAGTACAACCCAGGCTCTGAGACACACTCACACACACACACACACACATACAAACGCACACGCATAGATACACACACCAATGCCCACCCACAGCCAACCACAGACACACCCAGATGCAGAGTCAGACATGCAGACACGCACGCACACATGCACACACACATACACATCACGCATCAGGCAAGGAGACAAACACACACACGCACACACACACACACACACACTCCATGACTGACCGTGGTGTCCTCGCCACACTTAAATGGGATCCGGGACTCCAGCCATGGTCCTGGTTCCTGGCCTGGTGTATTCCCAGCAGTGGCCCCGACAAACGGGCTGTCTTTGGTGTCGTAGCCACACTGATCTGAGGCCTAGGGCTCCAGCCTGGTGTGGTACTGGCAGTACCACTGTTCCCGGTGGTGTTGTTGATAATACTGAACTGTTGGCCCTCTGATTATTCAGCAGCTTTGACAGGCGGGATCCCCAAACTTAAAGGGCTGTGGAAAACAGCAGCATGCAATTAATTGCCGAACGCCACTGAATTGGAAGTGGTGTGAGCTCCGAATTTCAGATACTTTGCTCCCCTCACCTTTTCGACCATCGTTGGGACCTCAGTTGGCTCCACTAAATTCATCCTCCCGTCACCAGCAGAAATCCCTGTCACTGGAACAATAATTAGATAGATACTGAATGTGGTATCAAGTGGACAAGCGTCACCCCGAAATCCATCAAACTGTTATTTTTACTCCAAACTCGGTGTAACATTTCCTGATAATTTCCCTTGTTTACAGTTACCATAGTGACGATTGAGATTATTTATTTCACTGATTTTGCAAATCTTGCTTTTAGATAATTGAATTCCGTGCTGCCTATCACAGCTAAGGGAATCTCAGTCAGTTCAACATTTAACTATCTATACAAGAGGAAACTGCTGCAGAGGTTGCAAATCTGTTATAAACACAGAAAATGCTGGAAATATTTAGCAGGTCTGGCATCAACTGTGGAGAGAGAAACCGAGTTAATGTTTCAGGTCGGTGACCCTTCATCAGAAGAGGGAGAGATTAGAGATGGAACAGTTTTTAAACCAGACAGGGGCAGCCGACAGGGGGAGATTTATGATCAACATTGAGTTTAACAATTTCAATTTCATCCTTTTATTACTAAATCTCTCCTGCCTTCCACCGTATCACAGACCTTCCCATTTGTTCTTTCAGGTCCAATCTTTTCAATACATCACTGGATAGAGGAACACATTTATAAGTCTCAATAAGTCCTCAATCAAACTGGTACCTTTGCTCCAGCCTGATGTATAATTTCTCTGTTTATTTCCCTTCCTCACAGTTAACTTTCTGACGATTGGGATCCTGTCTCGGGGAAAGTGTGGTCTCTCCAAATGTGTCATGCACTACCTGGTGGCCATGTCAGCGGCGGATCTACTGGTCATTATCCTGGACCTGATATTGAGACACATTCCCATTGTTTATCGGGAACAGTTTCAGTTCCTGGAGTCCATCCCCGTGTGCAATATCCACGCCGTCCTGCTTTACGCAGCCACAGACTGTTCTGTCTGGTACACCGTCACTTTCACCTTTGATCGATTTGTGGCCATTTGTTGCCAGAAGCTGAAAAGTAAATACTGCAGTGAGAAAACGTCAGCTGTGGTTGTGGGAACAGTGACTGTGCTGAGCTGTTTAAAGAACATCTTCTGGTATTTTATGTTAATGGGTGAGTATTCTCTGGAGAATGACCCCTGGTTTTGTGAAGTAACAGAGGATGTTATGTTATCTCGCGTCTGGGTAACAATCGAGCTCCTCCACAACATTCTAACCCCGGGGCTTCCATTTGTGGTGATTCTGCTGCTCAATGCTCTCACCGTCAGGCACATTTTAGTGAGCAGCAGAGGGCGCAGGAGACTCCGAGCTCACAGCAGTGGGGGGAGTCGCAGAGACGCAGAGATGGATAGTCGAAGGAAATCCATAATTTTCCTGTCAGTTATCTCGGGGAATTTCATCCTGTTGTGGGCAGTGTTAATGGTCTTTTCAATATGGAGGCGGATCTGGTATTTGGGGTCTGTGTCTGTTTATCTACCTCCGCTTCTGCCGGAATTGGGCTTCATGCTGCAGCTCCTGAGTTGCTGCACAAACACTGCGATTTATGCCGTAATCCAGACTCAGTTCAGAAATCATTTGAAGAGTGTGCTGAAATATCCCCTTACTTCAATTGTTCAATTCATTCGATGATGAGAGGAACTGAATCATTGACTATTTCCAGCGGAGCCTGTCACTATGGAGACAGAGTTCAGTTCGGGACTGTCACTATGGAGACAGAGCTGCAGCAGGTCTGTCATTGTGGAGACAAAGCGGGTGCGGGGGCTGTCACAATGGAGATAGAGCAGGGGCGGGGCGTGTTACTATGGTGACAGCGCTGGCGCGTGGCCTGTCACTATGACGAAAATTTGGAGATGGGGCTTGTTTCCAGTGGTGATGGGGAGAGGGGGCAGGGCCTGTTCCCTAAGGTGATGGGGAGTGGAGGCGGGGCCTGTTTCCATGGCAACGGGAGGCACTGGCGTGGGCGCAGCCTATTTCCCATGGTGATGTGGAGTAGGGGTGTGGCCACTTTCGCAGGGTGATGGGGAGAGAGGTCGGGGCCTGTTTCCCATGGTGATGGGTATTGGGGCGGTGCCTGTTTCCCAGGGTGATGGAGAGTGGGGGCTGGGTCGGTTTCGCAAGGTAATGGGGAGTGGGGGCGGGTCCTGACTCCAAGGGTGACCAGGCGTGTGGTCGAGGCCTGTTTCCCCTGAAGTGAGGGCGTGGCCTATTACCAGTGGTGACTGGAAGCTGCAGCCAGAACTCTTCATAATCATTTATAATGCGTTTGTTAAATAAAGAATCCTTTATAATTCTGTATAACCGTTTATAATCACTTATAAACATTTACAGCGCTTTATAACCGTTATAAACTCTGCTTGATACTTTATAAATCATTATAATCCTTTGTGATTGTGTATGATTTATTATCCTTTATTGTCCGTTGCACTCATTTATACCCATTACATCTCATACATTCACTGCCGTAGATGGAAAACATTGAAAATGATCGCCGTGGATTGTTCTCATTTCAAACAGGCCTCAGTGAATATCATTTAAAATGGCCGCAGTGAATGTCAGTTAAATGGTCGCAGTGCATAGCATGTAAAATGGCCGATGTGCATAATTACATAAAATGGCCACAGTGCATGTCACTTCAAATAGCCGCAGTGCAGATCACTTGAAATAATCACATGGAATGCCACTTAAAATGGTCACTGTGCATATCACTTAAAATGGTCACTGTACTTCTCATTTAAAATGGTTGTGGGATATCTCACTTTAAATTGCTGCAGTGCAGATCGCTTCAAATGGCTTCAGTTCAGGGCACTTGAAATAGCCACAGAGAATGCCACTTTAAATGTTCACAGTGCATATCACTTAAAAAGACCGCAGTGCATTCCATTTCAAATGGCCGCCCGGCATGTCCCATGAAACAGTCGCAGTACAGGTCACTTAGAATGACCACATTGTAAATCATTTAAAATGGCCATAGGGCCTATCACTTAAAGTGGCGCAGTGCATGTCACTTAAAATGGTCACAGTGCATGTCGCTTAAAATGGACACACCGCATGTCACTTGAAAATGTCGCAGAACAGGTCACCTAAAATGGCCATACTGTAAATCACTTAAAATGGCCATAGAGTCTATCACTTAAAGTGGCCACAGTGCAAGACAGTAAAAATGGTTGCACTGCAAACACGTAAAATGACCGTAGTGAACAAAACTTAAAATGGCCACAGTGCATATCACTTAAAACGACCGCAGCCCAAATGGCCATGCGACATGTCACTTAAAATGGATGCAGTGCAGATCAGTTAAAATAGATGCAGTGCATGTCACTTAAAATGGTCACAGGGCATATCAAATAAAATGGGCATAACGCATTTCACTTAAAATGATCGCACAACAGATCACTTAAAATGGATGTTTAGTTTAGAGTTTAGAGATACAGCACTGAAACAGGCCCTTCGGCCCACCGAGTCTGTGCCAACCATCAACCACCCATTTATACTAATCCTACACTAATCCCGTATTCCTACCACATCCCCACCTGTCCCTACATTTCCCTACCACCTACCTATACTAGTGACAATTTATAATGGCCAATTTACCTACCAACCTGCAAGTCTTTTGGCTTGTGCAAGTCACTTAAAATGGCCGTAGTGCATCTCACTTAAAATGGTGGCAGTGCATGTCACTTCAAAATGACCACAGTTTATGTCACCTAAAATGGTGACAGAGCATATTATTTAAAATGTTTTCTGTGCATGTCAATTAAAATTGTCGCAGGGCTGATCACATAAAATGAACGCACTGTCTGTCACTTCAAATAGTCATTATGCATATCGCATAAACCGACCAGAGGGCACATCATTTAAATGGCAATTCCAAATATTACATAAAATGATCGCACTGCAGATCACACAAAAAACAGGAAAGGGCCAATTCAAATTAGGCCTATGTTAATCCAAGCTGGAATGGCACTGAACCACGTTCACTACCCAGCAAATGGCAGATCAAACCAGGCCTGTGTCAATCCCAGTGGATTGATACTTAGTCCCACTCGCACATGAAGAAAGGGCCATTTCAAGCTAGGCCAGTGATAATTCAAGCTGGAATGATTTGAGTCCAACACACACGTCACGAAATGGCCAATTAAAAAAAGATCTGAGTTTATCCCAGCAGGAGTGATACTGAGCCCCACTCACACAGCAAACAAGGGACAGTTCAATTCAGGCCTGTGATATTCCCAGTTGGAGTGGTACTGAGCCCCACTCACACAACAGGAAAGGGCAATTGAAACCAGGCCTGCTTTAATCCCAGTTGAAATGGTATTAAGCCCCATCCACACAGCAGGAAAGTGCCCATTAATGCTAGGCTTGTACAAATCCAAGATAGCAAGGAACTGCGTCCCATTCACACACCAGGTAAGGGCCAATTCAAAACAGGCTTGTGTACCTTCCAGCTGGAGTGGTACTGAGCCCCAATGACACACCAGGATAGGGTCAAATTAAACCAGGCTTGGGTTAATGTCATTTAGTGTGAAACTGAGTCCCTATCTCACACCCGGTAAGGGCCAAATCTACCCAGGACTGTGTTACTCTCAGCTGGAGTGGCACTGAGTCCAACTCACTCACCATGAATGGGACAATTCTCAAAGAGCTCCCGCTAATCCCAGCTGGAGTGGTACTGAGTCTCACTCACACACAAGGAAATGGCAAATTCACGCCAGGCCTGTGCTAATCTCAACTGGAGTGGTACTGAGTACAATGCGCTCTCGTGGAATGGGCCAATTCAAAACAGGCCCCTGTTATTCCCAGGTGAATTGGCACTCACACACCAGGAAAGGGCCAAATCAAATCAGGCTTGTGTTAATCCCAGCAGGAATCGTTCTGAGTCCCACAAACACATCAGAAAAGGATCAAATCAAAGCAGGCTTGTGTACATGCTATATAGAGTGGAATTAGTTCCACTCATACACCAGGAGTTGACAAATTCAACCCTGGTCTATGTTTTTTTCCAACTGAGGTAGTACGGAGTCCTACTCACATCACCAGGAAAGAGCCAATTCAATCCAGGCCTTTTTTAATCCCAGCTGGAATGGTACTGAGTCTCACTCACACACCAGGAAATTGACAGTTCGAACCAGTCTGCGATAATACCAGGTGGAGTGGTACTGAGACCCACTCACGTATCAGGAAAGAGCAAGTTCACACCAGGCCAGTGTTAATCCCAGCTGGAGTGGTACAGAGCCACACTAACACATCAGGATAAGGCCATTGAAAACAGACTTCTGCACATCCCATCTAGAATGGTACTGAGTCCCACTCACACCCCAGTAAAGTGGCGCAGCGGTTAGCACCGTGGCCTCACAGCTCCAGCGACCCGGGTTCAATAGTGCTCTTCGGGGGGGTTTAAACTAATTCAGCAGGGGAATGGGAACCTAAATTGTAGTGCCAGTGTACAGGATGTTGAGAGTAGTGAGGTCAGGGATATGGTTACAAGGACGCAAGAGGGCACTGGCAAGCAAGAACCTGGTTTAAAGTGTGTCTACTTCAACGCCAGGAGCATCCGGAATAAGGTGGGTGAGCTTGCAGCATGGGTTGGTACCTGGGATCTCGATGTAGTGGCCATTTCGGAGACATGGGTAGAGCAGGGGCAGGAATGGATGTTGCAGATTCCGGGATTTAGATGTTTCAGGAAGAACAGAGAAGATGGTAAAAGAGGGGGGGGGGGGCGCGTGGCATTGTTAATCAAGGAGAGTATTACAGCGACAGAAAGGACGTTTGATGACTCGTCTGCTGAGGTAGTATGGGCCGAGGTTAGAAACAGGAGAGGTGAGTTTACCCTGTTGGGAGTCTTTTATAGATCTCCGAATAGTTCCAGAGATGTAGAGGAAAGGATAGCGAAGATGATTCTCGACAGGGGCGAGAGTAACAGGGTAGTTGTTATGGGGGACTTTAACTTTCCAAATATCGACTGGAAATACTATAGTTCGAGTACTTTAGATGGGTCAGTTTTTGTCCAGTGTGTGCAGGAGGGTTTTCTGACACAGTATGTAGACAGGCCAACCAGGGGCGATGCCACATTGGATTTGGTACTGGGAAATGAACCCGGCCAGGTGTCAGATTTAGATGTAGGTGAGCACTTTGGTGATAGTGATCACAATTCGGTTAGGTTTACATTAGCGATGGGCAGGGACAGGTATATACCGCAGGGCGAGAATTATAGCTGGGGGAAAGGAAATTATGATGCGATTAGTCAAGATTTAGGATGCGTAGGATGGGGAAGGAAACTGCAGGGGATGGGAACAATCGAAATGTGGAGCTTATTCAAGGAGCAGCTACTGCGTGTCCTTGATAAGTATGTACCTGTGAGGCAGGGAGGACGTTGTCGAGCGAGGGAGCCGTGGTTTACTAAAGAAGTTGAAGCACTTGTCAAGAGGAAGAAGAAGGCTTATGATAGGATGAGACGTGAAGGCTCAGTTAGGGCGCTTGAGAGCTACAAGCTAGCCAGGAAGGATCGAAAGGGAGAGCTAAGAAGAGCAAGGAGATGACACGAGAAGTCATTGGTGGATAGGATCAGGGAAAACCCTAAGGCTTTCTATAGGTATATCAGGAATAAAAGAATGACTAGAGTTAGATTAGGGCCAATCAAGGATAGTAGTGGGAAGTTGTGTGTGGAATCAGAGGAGATAGGGAAAGTGTTAAATGAATATTTTGCGTCAGTATTTACAGTAGAGAAAGAAAATGTTGTTGAGAATACTGAGATTCAGGCTACTAGGCTAGATGGGATTGAGGTTCACAAGGAGGAGGTGTTAGCAATTTTGGAAAGTGTGAAAATAGATAAGTCCCCTGGGCCAGATGGGAATTAGCCTAGGATTCTCTGGGAAGCTAGGAAGGAGATTGCAGAGCCTTTGTCATTGATCTTTATGTCGTCATTGTCGACATGAATAGTGCCGGAAGACTGGAGAATAGCAAATGTTGTCCCCTTGTTCAAGAAGGGGAGTACAGACAGCCCTGGTAATTATAGACCTGTGAGCCTTTCTTCGGTTGTGGGTAAAATGTTGGAAAAGGTTATAAGAGACAGGATTTATAATCATCTTGAAAAGAATAAGTTCATTAGAGATAGTCAGCACGGTTTTGTGACGGGTAGGTCGTGCCTCACAAACCTTATTGAGTTTTTCGAGAAGGTGACCAAACAGGTGGATGAGGGTAAAGCAGTGGATGTGGTGTATATGGATTTCAGTAAGGCATTTGATAAGGTTCCCCATGGTAGGCTATTGCAGAAAATACGGAAGTATGGGGTTGAAGGTGATTTAGAGCTTTCGATCAGAAATTGGCTAGCTGAAAGAAGGTAGAGGGTGGTGATTGATGGCAAATGTTCATCCTGGAGTTTAGTTACTAGTGGTGTACCGCAAGGATCTGTTTTGGGGCCACTGCTGTTTGTCATTTTTATAAATGACCTGGAAGAGGGTGTAGAAGGGTGGGTTAGTACATTTGCAGATGACACTAAGTTCGGTGGAGTTGTGGATAGTGCCGAAGGATGTTGTAGGATACAGAGGGACATCGATAGGCTGCAGAGCTGGGCTGAGAGATGGCAAATGGAGTTTAATGCGGAAAAGTGTGAGGTGATTCACTTTGGAAGGAGTAACAGGAACGCAGAGTACTGGGCTAATGGGAAGATTCTTGGTAGTGTCGATGAACAGGGAGATCTTGGTGTCCAGGTGCATAAATCCCTGAAGGTTGCTATCCAGGTTAATAGGGCTGTTAAGAAGGAATATGGTGTGTTAGCTTTTATTAGTAGGGGGATCGAGTTTCGGAGCCACGAGGTCATGCTGCAGCTGTACAAAACTCTGGTGAGACCGCACCTGGAGTATTGCGTGCAGTTCTGGTCACCGTATTATAGGAAGGATGTGAAAGCTATGGAAAGGGTGCAGAGGAGATTTACTCGGATGTTGCCTGGTATGGAGGGAAGGTCTTACGAGGAAAGGCTGAGGGACTTGAGGTTGTTTTCGTTGGAGAGAAGGAGGAGGAGAGGTGACTTAATAGAGACATATAAGATAATCAGAGGGTTAGATAGGGTGGATAGTGAGCGTCTTTTTCCTCGGATGGTGATGGCAAACACGCGGGGACATAGCTTTAAGTTGAGGGGTGATAGATATAGGACAGATGTGAGAGGTAGTTTCTTTACTAAGAGAGTCGTAATTGCGTGGAATGCCCTGCCTGCAGCACTAGTAGATTCGCCAACTTTAAGGGCATTTAAGTGGTCATTGGATAGACATATGGATGAAAATGGAATAGTGAAGGTCTGATGGTTTCACAGGTCGGCGCAACATCGAGGCCGAAGGGCCTGTACTGCGCTGTAATGTTCTAATTCTAATTCTAATTCTAATACTGGGTACTGCCTGTGTGGAGTTTGCAAGTTCTCCCTGTGACTGCGTGGGTTTCCTCCGGGTGCTCCAGCTTCCTCCCACATGCCAAAGACTTGCTGGTTGATAGGTTAATTGGCCATTATAAATTGCCGGTAGTATAGGTAGGTGGTAGGGAAAATATAGGGACAGGTGGGGATGTGGTAGGAATATGGAATTAGTGTAGGTTTAGTATAAATGGGTGGTTGATGGTCGGCACAGACTCGGTGTGCCGAAGGGCCTGTTTCAGTGCTGTATCTCTAAACTAAACTAAACTAAATGGTCGGTACAAACAAACACTCTGTTCAGCCCAGCTAGATTAGTTCTGAGTGCCACTCACTCACAATGAATGAGCCAATTCCTCCCAGGCCTGCGCATCTCGCATTTGGAATTGTATTGAGTATCTCTTACAAACCAGGAAGGTGCGGCATCAAATCAGGCCACTGGTAATCCCAGCACATTTACCAATGGGTCGAAGCCTTCCACACTAGAATCAATACAGCTTAAATAACGGCCGACATATTGGTGCAGCAGGTATTAACCAGCTGACGACTCCCACGCAGTATGGAGTCCGACCAGGGTACACATTTTACCGTCCAGGTCATGCAAAATGTAATGGCCTCATTGGGAATAAATCATAAATTCCACATAACTTACTATCCGCAATCTGGTGGTATAGTAGAAAGGATGAATAGAACCAGGCAAGGCATGATCCAGAAGACCATCCAACAGATCAATTCTACATGGAATGTGCTCCTAACCTTTGTCCTAATGCTGGTACGTAACACTGCATCAAGCTCAACAGGCTTTACCCCTCATGTCCTGATGACAGAACATCCCATGAGAGGACGAACGGCTCTCAGTCATGCGAAAGCAGTGCAACAGTTATTGGTCAATGTCTAGGTTGCATAAACAGCTGCCGCGGTCAACATGAAACAGAAGAATTAATGTAATAAGGCATATTTCGACGGCAAGGTGATGTCGGTCGAATATGATGGAGGACAGAGAGTAATGCTCCAGGTCCACCAGCCTAGCACATTCTTGTCGCCTATGTATTTTGGCCCCTAGTCCATAGTGAGCAAAGCTAGTCCCACGGTGCACAACGTCCTGCTGGACTCAGGGAAGACCAAATTGTATCATTTGAACAAATTATAATTGTTCAGCAAACAGTGTAACCACAAGCATCCTGTGTTGATGGACGCATGCGACATATCATCTCCGGCCCCTATCCCTCTGCCACTGCCACAAGTTCCACAAGTGGAACAGGCCTTAGGGAATGATCAAGGGACCCGACGACAACAACTATCCCAGGGCCAAAGGAGAAGACGGCCTAGGAAGATACCGATCTCCTCGACCTGGAGTCGCTTATGGGGGAACAGGCACGAAGTGTTTTCAACTCGTGATGCATCAGAAAGTAAGGAAAATGCATATCATCGACAATTCCCAGGGCCACAACTGGACAGCGAGGCACCTGGTTCAGTATTTACCTGGTGTGTTGGCATAAAATTTGAACTGACTATTAGGGTCCCATTGAATAGACAAGTGTGCATTTAGGGCAGCACAGTGGCGCAGTGGTTAGCACCGCAGCCTCACAGCTCCAGCGACCCGGGTTCAATTCTGGGTACTGCCCATGTGGAGTTTGCAAGTTCTCCCTGTGTCTGCGTGGGTTTTCTCCGGGTGCTCCGGTTTCCTCCCACAAGCCAAAAGACTTGCAGGTTGGTCGCTAAATTGGCCATTATAAATCGTCCCTAGTATAGGTAGGTTGTGGGGAAATATAGGGACAGGTGGGGATGTGGTAGGAATATGGGATTAGTGTAGGATTAGTATAAATGGGTGGTTAATGGTTGGCACAGACTCGGTGGGCCGCAGGGCCTGTTTCAGTGCTGTATCTCTAAACTAAACTAAATGTGCCTCAGCTTTTCCCAATTTGATGTTCATTGAGGCGTCGGCACGGGACAAGCAGGTTCAGGATGAACCTGGGAACCATATAATCTTGACAACTGCCAACACCTCAAGTATGTGCATGTGTCTGGGGGAGGGGGTGGGTGCAGTGTTCAGCAAATACGGATGTGCTAACCCCTTATCGGTCAGAAGAAACAGGTTCAAACCTTGAACTCATCTCGACAATCGAAGTGTGCAAGCACGATAATAAAGATTCAGTGGGATGGGCTACCGGAACCAAACTCCCTGACGACCTTGGCCCCCTACCACAACAATTCTGGTTACATCCCAAATGATCGATATGGCATTCGGAGATGTCCAATTACTAACACAGCCTATTTCTTTAAACCCCAAATACCAGGATGGGCCAAATCGAGCTGGTTTATGTACATTAGAGGGAAGAAACTATAATTAATGTCACTGAAGAAATTAAACAGAGTTTAGGAAGGTATTTTGCAAAATACTAATCTAACATTAGACGTTTACTCAAGGACTTGCAATGGATCAAGAAACAGTTAGCAAAAACCCACCAGATATTTGTCAAAGTCATTCATAAAGACAAGGGAACCGGATGAAAGATTGAAACGATTAGCTGGTAGGATGATATTTTGAATTGGGATACCAACATACAGATACATCCATGGATTAGAATTATTTCACACATTGGGATTATTGGTATGGTTGTGATTTTGATGTATCAAATGTATACTCTGATTATGTTTAAACATTGGAAAGTAGAAATGGAAGGGAAGTTAGAAATGGACTGGCATTTGCAAAAAAAACGCGAACTAATGACGGATATAAATAAATGTAAAATGGCATGGACTTGAATATCTGCTGTCGCGAGGTGGGCTATGATCAGGAATCCTTCATGATCCAATTCGCTAATGTTTCATGGATCAAAAGGCTATCTGATGCCAGATGGCTAACAGCTAAGGATCTGCAGAGCATGAAGGGGAAAATAGCCAGCCTTACACAAGGACAAGAACTGTGAAATAGCTGCAATTTTCAGTTGAGCAAATCCAGCTTGCTGAATAGGCAGTGTGTGATAAGATGTGCTCCAAATAAGACTGTAAGTGGTTTGAAGATTGCTAGACACGGATAGATAAGAAGAACAAGACCAACGGAAGTACTTTGTTTTGCTTTGCAATTAACACTGACTCCAAGTCATGGGTGTACATGACAAAGAACATTCTTGAGGCTGGGAACAACTGGGTAAAAAGAGGTGGCTAGAAACCTCCAAATGACGGTGGGTTGCAGAGCCATCGCGGAAGGAACTCCGAGTTTGGGATTCAGTGAAGAGAACCCATCAGAGGGAGACTGATCACATCACGTCGCAATGGTAGGTATTTAAGTCCAAGCCGTCAGTCTTGTGATTTATTGTAACTAGTAACAAGTAGTTTAACAAGTGAAATAACTAGTAGCTACGTAATTTAAGTATCAATCAAAGTGTTTGTATGAAGTATCTCGTGCAGGTGGCGTTGTCCGCCATGTCAGTTGACACCCTAGTTTGAGGGTCAACATATTAAAAAAAGCTTGATTAATTTTATAAAAGACATCCTGATGTTTTTCAGTGTGTGATATCTCTCTTGTTAACACTCCCATTGGAAATCCTTCAAGTGTTCAATCTGAACACCCTGATTCACGCAG
Source organism: Heterodontus francisci (assembly GCF_036365525.1). Lineage (NCBI taxonomy): Eukaryota > Metazoa > Chordata > Chondrichthyes > Heterodontiformes > Heterodontidae > Heterodontus > Heterodontus francisci. Next base: position 3,178,267 of record NW_027140635.1, read on the forward strand.
AGCAGATCCACTTCATCTGCTATAATCCCGTGGCAAAACACAGCACGGGGAATGGAGCTGGAAAGCATTCAGAGGTCAACAAGTCCAGTCCCCTTTACAGTATTGATACGAATATAGATGACCCGCACTGAACCCACTTTCAGTCCAATCATTAATCCATAATCTTTCTCTTTTTCAAAAATTCATTCATGGGATGTGGGCGTCGCTGGCCAGGCCAGCATTTATTGCTCAACCCTAATTGCCCTTGAGAAAGTGGTTGTGAGCTGCCTTCTTGAACCGCTGCAGTCCACGTGGGGTAGGTACAACCACAGTGCTGGTGGGAAGGGAGTTCCAGGATTTTGACCCAGTGACATTGAAGGAACGGCGATATAGTTCCAAGTCAGGATGGTGTGTGGCTTGGAGGTGAACTTGCAGGTGGTGGTGTTCCCACGTATGTGCTGGCCTCGTCCCTCTAGTTGGCGGAGGTCGCGGGTTTGGAAGGTGCTGTCTAAGGAGCCTTGGTGCATTGCATCTTGTAGATGGTACACACTGCTGCCACTGTGCGTCGGTTGTGGAGGGAGTGAATGTTTGTAGATGGGGTGCCAATCAAGCGGGCTGCTTTGTCCTGGATGGTGTCGAGCTTCTTGAGTGTTGTTGGAGCTGCACCCATCCTGGCAAATGGAGAGTATAACATCACACTCCTGACTTGTGCCTTGTAGATGGTGGACAGGCTTTGGGGAGTCAGGAGGTGAGTTACTCGCCTCAGGATTCCTAGCCTCTGACCTGCTCTTGTAGCCACGGTATTTATATGGCTACTCCAGTTCAGCTCATCAGCTGAGGGAGGTAGGTAGGTGGTAATCAGTGGGAGGTTACCTTGCCCATGTTTGATCTGATTGCATGAGACTTCATGGGTCTGGAGTCGATGTTGAGGACTCCAAGGGCAACTCCCTCCCTACTGTATACCACTGTGCCACCACCTCTGCTGGGTCTGTCCTGCCGATGGGACAGGACGTACCTAGGGATGGTGATGGCAGTGTCTGGGACATTGTCTGTAACGCATGATTCGGTGAGTATGACTGTTGCTTGACTAGTCTGTGGGTCAGCTCTCCCAACTTTGGCACAAGCCCCCAGATGCTAGTAAGGAGGACTTTGCACTCTCGACAGGGCTGGGTTTTCCATTGTCGCTTCCGGTGCCTAGGTCAATGCCGTGTGGTCCATCCGGTCTCATTCCTTTTTATTGATTTCGTAGCGGTTAGGTACAATTGAGTGGCTTGCTTGGCCATTTCAGAGGGCATGTAAGATTTAACCACATTGCTGTGGGTCTGGAGTCACATGTCGACCATACCAGGTAAGGACAGCACATTTCCTCCCCTAAAGGACATGAGTGAACCAGATGGGTTTTTACAACAATCGTTTCATGGCCATCATTAGACTCGTTTTAATTTCAGATTTATTAATGAAATTCAAATTCCACCTTCTGCTGTGTTGGGATTCGCAACCATGTCCCCAGAGGAAAACCCTGGATCTCTGGGTTACTAGTCTAGTGATAACACCGCCTACTCTCTCTGCACAGTATACAGCTCTCAGACCCGCACTGAACCCGCTTTCAGTCCAATCATTAATCCATAATCTTTCTCTGCACAGTATATAGCTCTCAGACCCTCACAGTTCCCGCTTTCAGTCCATTCATTAATCCATAATCTTTCTATCCACAGTACACAGTTCTCAGACCCGCACTGAACCTGCTTTCAGTGCAGTCACTAATCCATAATCTTTCTCTGCACAGTATACAGCTCTCACACCCGCACTCATCCCACTTTCAGTCCAATCATTAATCCATGACCTTTCTCTGCACAGTATACATCTCTCAGACCAGCACTGAACCCGCTTCAGTGCAATAATTAATCCATAATCTTTCTCTCCACTGTATACAGCTCTCAGACCCGCACTGATCCCGCTTTCAGTCCAATCATTAATCCATCATCTTTCTCTGCACAGTATACATCTCTCAGACCCGCATTGATCCCGCTTTCAGTCCAATCATTAATCCATAATCTTTCTCTGCACAGTATTCAGCTCTCAGACCCGCACTGATCCATCTTTCAGTCCAATCATTAATCCATGATCTTTCTCTCCGCAGTATACTGCTCTCAGACCCGCACTGATCCCGCTTTCAGTCCAATCATTAATCCATAATCTTTCTCTCCACAGTATACAGCTCTCAGACCCGCACTGATCCAGCTTTCAGTCCAATCATTAATCCATGATCTTTCTCTCCGCAGGATACTGCTCTCAGAACCGCACTGATCCCGCTTTCAGTCCAATCATTAATCCATAATCTTTCTCTGCAACGTATACAGCTCTCAGACCCGCACTGATCCAGCTTTCTGCCCAATCCTTGATCTATAATCTTTCTCTGCACATTGTACATCTCTCAGACCCGCATTGAGCCCGCTTTCAGTCCAATCATTGATCCATGATCTTTCTCTCCACATTATACAGCTCTCCGACCCGCACTGATCCCCCTTTCAGTCCAATCATTGATCCATGATCTTTCTCTCCACATTATACATCTCTCAAACCCGCATTGAGCCTGCTTTCAGTTCAATCATTGATCCGTAATCATTCTCTCCACAGTACACAGCTCTCAGACCCGCACTGAAACCGCTTTCAGTCCAATCCTTAATCCATAATCTTTCTCTCCACAGTGCACAGCTCTCAGACCCGCACTGAAACCGCTTTCAGTTCAGTCATTAATCCATAATATTTCTCTCCACAGTCTACGGCTGTCAGACCCGCACCGATCCTGGTTCACTGAATGCATTGAGGATGTTCACTGTGACACGTTCACATTACCAGACATTTCGCCGCTGGTGGGCAGTGACTGAGTGGTTTAATATTTCACATCTACATCAACTCGGTAAGACCAATGCTTGATTATTTGTTCCATTTATTTGTGCTGGCAGTGTGAAGCCCCGGCTGGTTCCGATATTAATATGATAATGAGTGGTGTTTTCAACTGTTAGTGATTCCAAAATATCAGAGAACATTCTGTGCATTTACTATTGAAATATAAGGCTTATTGAAACAAATATTCTGAGTTAAGGACATATACTGTGTTTGATTTGTTTGTGTTGTTGGTTGGAATTGTTTTAACCTTCTCAAGGTGGTTTTGTTTTCCTTCAAGGTAAAAGACAGTCCCCAGTCCTGTGTCTGATGTCTGGAGGCGGATCAGAGACTGGTGGAAAATATTCCGTGTTAAATCTGGGAGAATAGTCTGAACTTTTCCAACAGTGTAAACATGCTGACTGTACTTTGCTTCACCATAAAAAACATCACTTTATTTTAATCAAATATTACTGTGTGTTGAAACAATTAGATTTGACTTTTCTCCAGAGTTTGTCTGAAAGTGTGTGTTTCATGTTTAATTAAAATACAAAACATAATTATTTTCGGATCATTTGCCTGTCTATACGAGTACAGAGATACATTAATCCGCATGGAATAACCAACGCTTCCTAGTGATTAAAACCATTGTTTATTTATAAGGAATTTCCATGAAAGTTGGTTTTGAAATCATGCCACTTTTCCATAGCCTATTAAAGAAGGTATGTGTGTTTTCTGCTTTCTTATTTTCCATATCCTGTTAAAGAATACGTCAGATAACAAATAAAAGGTCTGTCTCCTTTATCTGAATTTATTGTAACTGCTTCCTGCACCGCTAGATACTCAATGTGGACAAATTACTGCAGTTTATAATGTAAGTAATAATGTACAATGGAAATAACGTCAAAATAATACATTTATTCAATGTTTTAGTTGGAATTTGTGCCTTTATCAATATTAATGTCTATATTATGGTTCAAGTACTAAACATACACTAATTCCTAGATACAATACAATGTTGTTTTACTGCGCTCCATTATCCCTGAGGATTCAGGAGTATGGCGACAGAACAGGAGAATTTGACCAGAAGTTAATGTGTTTTTGCAATTCAATTCTTAAATCTTTCAGTTATTCATCAGTGGGTCACAATTGTTACTGAGTCAGGGGAACGACTTTACCGTGCACTATTCTCCAGCAGTTTGTAATTTCTATTCCATTTCTGCACCGACGAAAACACCGATACGTAGGTACGTAGGTACGTAGGTACGAAAACACCGAGTACTTTAGATGGGTCTGTTTTTGTCCAGTGTGTGCAGGAGGGTTTTCTGACACAGTATGTGGACAGGCCAACCAGGGGCGATGCCACATTGGATTTGGTACTGGGTAATGAACCCGGCCAGGTGTTCGATTTAGATGTAGGTGAGCACTTTGGCGATAGTGATCACAATTCGGTTAGGTTTAACTTAGCGATGGGCAGGGACAGGGATATACCGCAGGGCAAGAATTATAGCTGGTGGAAAGGAAATTATGACGCGATTAGGCAAGATTTAGGATGTGTAGGATGGGGAAGGAAACTGCAGGGGATGGGCACAAACGAAATGTGGAGCTTATTCAAGGAGCAGCTAATGCGTGTCCTTGATAAGTATGTACCTGTCAGGCAGGGAGGAAGTTGTCGAGCGAGGGAGCCGTGGTTTACTCAAGACGTTTAAGTGCTTGTCAAGAGGAAGAGGGCGGCTTATGTTAGGATGAGACGTGAAGGCTCAGTTAGGGCGTTTGAGAGTTACAAGCTAGCCAGGAAGGATCTAAAGGGAGGGCTAAGAAGAGCAAGGAGAGGACACGAGAAGTCATTGGCGGATAGGATCAAAGAAAACCCTAAGGCTTTCTATGGGTATATCAGGAATAAACGAATGATAAGAGTTAGAACAGGGCCAATCAAGGATAGTAGTGGGAAGTTGTGTGCGGAATCAGAGGAGATAGGGGAAGCGTTAAATGAATATTTTTCGTCAGTATTTACAGTAGAAAAAGAAAATGTTGCCGAGGAGATTACTGAGATACAGCCTACTAGGCTAGATGGGATTGAGATTCACAAGGAGGAGGTGTTAGCAATTTTGGAAAGAGTGAAAATAGGTAAGTCACTGGGCCAGATGGGATTTATCCTAGGATTCTCTGGGAAGCCAGGGAGGAGATTGCAGAGCCGTTGTTGTTGATCTTTATGTCGTCATTGTCGACAGGAGTAGTGCCGGAGGACTGGAGGATAGCAAATGTTGTCCCCTTGTTCAAGAAGGGGAGTAGAGACAGCCCTGGTAATTATAGACCTGTGAGCCTTACTTCGGTTGTGGGTAAAATGTTGGAAAAGGTTATAAGAGACAGGATTTATAATCATCTTGAAAAGAATAAGTTCATTTGCGATAGTCAGCACGGTTTTGTGAAAGGTAGGTCGTGCCTCACAAACCTTATTGAGTTTTTCGAGAAGGTGACCAAACAGGTGGATGAGGGTAAAGCCGTGGATGTGGTGTATATGGATTTCAGTAAGGCTTTTGATAAGGTTCCCCACGGTAGGCTATTGCAGAAAATACGGAAGTATGGGGTTGAAGGTGATTTAGAGCTTTGGATCAGAAATTGGCTAGCTGAAAGAAGACAGAGTGTGATGGTTGATGGCAAATGTTCATCCTGGAGTTTAGTTACTAGTGGTGTACCGCAAGGTTCTGCTTTGGGGGCACTGCTGTTTGCAATTTTTATAAACGACCTGGATGAGGGTGTAGAAGGGTGGGTTCGTAAATTTGCGGATGACACGAAGGTCGGTGGAGTTGTGGATAGTGTCGAAAGGTGTTGTAGGGTACAGAGGGACATAGATAGGCTGCAGAGTTGGGCTGAGAGATGGCAAATGGAGTTTAATGCGGAGAAGTGTGAGGTGATTCACTTTGGAAGGAGTAACAGCAATGCAGAGTACTGGGCTAATGGGAAGATTCTTGGTAGTGTCGATGAGCAGAGAGATCTTGGTGTCTAGGTACATAAATCCCTGAAAGTTGCTCCCCAGGTTAATAGGGCTGTTAAGAAGGCATATGGTGTGTTAGCTTTTATTAGTAGGGGGATCGAGTTTCGGAGCCACGAGGTCATGATGCAGTTGTATAAAACTCTGGTGAGGCCGCACCTTGAGTATTGCGTGCAGTTCTGGCCACCGCATTATAGGAAGTATGTGGAAGCTTTGGAAAGGGTGCAGAGGAGATTTACTAGGATGTTGCCTGGTATGGAAGGAAGGTCTTACGAGGAAAGGCTGAGGGACTTGGGGTTGTTTTCGTTAGAGAGAAGGAGGAGGAGAGGTGACTTAATAGAGACATACAAGATAATCAGATGGTTAGATAGGGTGGATAGTGAGAGTCTTTTTCCTCGGATGAGGATGGCAAACACGAGGGGACATAGCTTTAAGTTGAGGGGTGAAAGAGATAGGACAGATGTCAGAGGTAGTTTCTTTACGCAGAGAGTAGTAGGGGCGTGGAACGCCCTGCCTGCAACAGTAGGAGACTCGCCAACTTTAAGGGCATTTAAGTGGTCATTGGATAGACATATGGATGTAAATGGAATAGTGTAGGTCAGATGATCGGCGCAACATCGAGGGCCGAAGGGCCTGTACTGCGCTGTAATATTCTAATTCTAATTCTAATATCCACCAGCAGAGGGCAACCATATTAGTATTGACAGCAGATAATGCTCGAAACACTTCTCAGGTCAGGTATCTTATGTGGAGAGTGAAACAGAAATAGCTTTGCATGTTAATACGATTTGTTCAGAAATATATAATTTTAGATATTAACTACGTTTAGTACATACAGAGCCAGGGGAAAGGAGGCATGGAGAGTGTAAAATAGTTACGGTTTGTGTTAAAATGGAAGCAGGTGGTAGTAAATGAATCCCCTCCCACCCTTGATTACTATCTCTGATCTATGTCCCTGTGATCCGCAGCACTTCATTCTCTCAACCCTGACATTGTCATTAAACCTGCTGACAATGGAGTCACTGACATTGTTTGGTGAAAGGAACCTTAGGCATCCTGAACCCTAACTCTCATGACATATCTTCCCACCTCCCCGGACCATGACCACACCACCGAACATCAAGTCATCCTTTCTTATACTATCACTGAACTAATTTTTTCTTGAGTTCTTCACTCCGCAGCCGATAATCACACAGTCTACCAACCTCACACAGCCCCTTCTAAATCCTTCCAAACATCCACAAACAAGGATACCTCGATAGACTTAACATTTCTACTTGTTCCTTTCTGACGGATCTTAATTGTTCCTGTCACAACATTACTTTCTCCCCTTGTCTTCTCTCACCATACACGACTTTAGCTATTCCGGGTTGCTGGTCAGAACAGTCTCCTTTTCACCATGTGCATCCAGTCCACCACTGCAAACAGGACAATTATACTGCTACACATCCATCCCTGACCAGGGCGTCCGACTACTCCGCATTTTCATCTCTCACCGAGATGTCCATTCCCTCTGAACCTCTCTGTCTCTCCAGAACGTGGAATTCAGCTAAAACTCTATCTCTCACCAGGACGACCGATCCCTTTAAAACTCAATCCATTCAGGAAAGGCATTCCTCATCAGGACTGCCAGTCCCTCGGCATTTCCATCTTTACCAGGAAGTCCAGACTATTTAGAACTTAACCCATTCAAAATATTCAGGTCTCTACTTCTCCATCCATCACCGGGATGTCCAGTCGCTTTACACTCCATGTGTCACCAAGATGTATCGTACAGATACATATTTATCTCTTACCAGGATGTGCAGCCTCTCTGCATCGCTATCCCTCGCCTATACAACCAGTCCTTTGACACATTTATCCCCAACCAGCACATGGCATCTTGTTTGGGTATATTGATGACTGTTTCAGGGCGATTCCATGAACTCATTCTCAACTGAAAAAAGAACTTTGCTTCCAGCTGCCACCCCTATCCTACCTCTATCCGACCCATCACCAATTCTGTGCCTCGAATTCCTATCTCCATTTCTGAGGATAGCTAGTAACTCACAACGTCTATATGTAGCCAGCACCTCGGAGACCTACCTTGATTATAGACTCATAGACTTATACAGCACAGAGACAGGCCCTTCGTCCCATCGTGTCTGTGCCGGCCATCAAGCATCTAACTATTCTATTCCCGTTTTCCAGCACTTGGCCGATAGCCTTGTATGCAATGGCGTTTCAAGTGCTCATGTAAATACTTTTTAAATGTTGTGAGTGTTCCTGCCTCTGCGAGCTCATCATGCAGTGTGTTCCATATTCCACCCAACCTCTTAGTGAAAACATTTTTTCTCAAATCCCCTCTAAACCTCCAGCCGCTTACCTTAAATCTATGTCCCCTGGTTACTGACCCCTCTGCTAAGGGGAAAACATCTTCCTATCTAACCTATTAATGCCCCTCATAATTTTGTACAGCTCAGTCAGGTCCCCCCATACCCTTCTCTGTTCGAAGGAATACAACCCTAGCCTTTTCGGTCTCTCTTCATAGCTGAAATGCTCCTGCACAGGCAACACCCCGGTGAATCTCCTCCTCACTTTCCCCAGTGCAATCACATCCTTGCTATAGTTTGGTACTCAGAAATGTACACAGTACTTTTTTTGGCAGTTCGGGACTGATTCAATGAGAATGGCTGCTGCGGAGAGGAGGATGAGGAGGAAGGGGAGGAGGAGGAAGAGACAGAGGAAGAGAGAGAGAGAGAAGATTCGTCTACGGACCAATGACAGATAAAGTAGAGGGGCAAGACAGAGAGAGTGAGACACACACTCACAGACACTGAGGACAAAATCGGATGCCCGCTGAGGGAGCGGGCTGGCACAGGGGGTTGGGAGAGTGGTAAAATAGCGCACGAAGCTGGGGATGCTGTTTCCATCACCTTCCCACCTCCGTGGCACTTTTACGAGGAGCGGAAGTGGGAAGGTGACAAAGGGAACGCCGCCTCCAGGCCAATTTATGCTGTTAAGTGGCCAATTAATTGCAACTTAAAGGGCTTCTGCCACTACTGTTGGTATATTACCAGCGGCGGGTGGGCACTTTGTCAGCTAGTAAAAGCCCAGTAATACCTTGCAGGCCTGAGGGAGTGGCTCTCCTGATGGATCACCCTCTGCCTCATGGAAGGCAGGTGCTGCTTTCTCTGCTGGTGCATTTCCCACCATCCTCCTGATTGACCCCACCCACCCTCCTCACCAGGGCCATCTGATTTCCCTGGTAAAGCCTAAAACCCCACATCCCATTTTCTGCACCAGATTTCTTGATCCTCCTGAAGCTGGGTGCATTCCTGCAGTGGCCACTGCGTCCGGTGGCGCTGCTGGGACTGAGGAGCTTCAGGCTCCCGGATTGGCTGGCAGTTCATGCAGGCTGGACTTCCTGCCTCAGAAAGGCAGAATTCATGCCCAAGGCAAAGTCAGGGCCTGAACCACTTAAAATCTCTGCCTAGCTCCCAGGCCTGGCAAAGGTGCGCTCGCCCCCGACTTTTAAGCCAGATGACAGGGCCTGTGCCCCAAAATAAAGTTCCAACCAGAGAGTCTGACAGTGAAAAAGTATAGAGGGGGGAAGAGAGCAATCAGTATCACTCCTGACAGATGGACATCTGTCCAGAACAGCTGCATCGTTACATTTTGTGTGCAGCCAGACATAATCCACATGGATAAGCAAAAACGCAATGGTAGGTATCTCTCCACATCTGTGTTCAGGATTGTGACGTGAAAGAAAGTTAATAACTTAGTCTTCTCATTTCAAGCTTGTTCACAAAAATATTTTACTATTAATCAAAATTGCAAAAAAACATTCTAATGCCTTTATCTTTCTGAAATTTTCTCACTACCTACCCCCCACCACCCCCTCATGCATGACAAAAATGTAATGTGGCTCATCACGCAAAAAGGTTAGACACTTCTGCCCTGAAAGGAGTGATCTAGCTCGTGTTTTATGGTGATCGAAAGGTATTAAGAAAGGTGATGAAGGATAATACTGAAGTTAAAGACTAGTTATCCTAACGTTCAGTGTTGAGAAATTACTGGAGTCGATAATTAAGGATACAGTGGCTGAACACCTTTATATCTTTCTGCTGATCAGAGACGGACGGCATGGATTTGTACTGGATAAGTCAAGCCTGACAAACCTGGTTGACTTTTTTAAAGTGGTGACTAAAATAATGGACAGTGGAATATCTATGAATAAAAGCAAAATACTGTGGATTCTGGACAGACATGAAGCTTTAACTCTGTTTATATCTTCACAGATGCTGCCAGATCTGCTAAATATGAATGATATTTAAATGGATTCCATAAGGCATTAAGTATGTGTAGTTGGGTGGCTCTGATGACTCCATGACATGGGGACTATGGGTCAAATACTTCTCTTCTGTGTCATATGTTTTCTATGATTTCTGAGCCCCTCAGAAAAGGCTGTTTATGTCGATCGTGGAATTGGTCGCAAATTGTTGACCTGGTTATGAATGTGGCTGAGCAGCAGGAATTAGAGGGTAGGGATAATGTACAACTGCTCTAATTGGCAGAATATAACTAGTTTCTTCACACATTTGGAGTCAGTTATTCACTGTCTTTAATGACAACTTAGATGTTGGGATAGAAAGTTACATATCCAAATTGGCCAATGGCACAGGACAGCGTTGCAAGAGTGTAGATGGAAGAATAAAACTATAAAGCGATATTGATACATTAGGTGAATGGGCAAAACTGTGGCAAATGGATTTCAATTAATTATGCTCCCCTCCCTCTCCCATCCTCCTTCCTGTCAGGTCTCCATTGCCTTCTCCTTTTAACTGCATATCTGTCGCAGCAGTTCCAACGATGCCACCTTCCATACCATCGTTTCCGAATTGGCTTCTATTTTATCTCAGCTGAAGTGTTCCCTTCTTCAGGCTTGTTAGCTGCAATTCCGCCCTCATCCCTCCTCATCACCACCAGAGCCAAGGTTCAGTTCGCCTTGTCCTCACTTTCCACAGCAACAACTTCACATTCGACGATTTTCTGTAATTTCTGCCATTTCCAGCGCCATGTGACCACCAAAGGTATCATTCCCATCCCTCCCCTTTCAACAATCCAAAGGGACCATTCACTCTGTGACGCCCTAGTTTACTCCTCCATCAATTCCGGAATCACTCGTCTTCCCACAAAGAAAAAACATCTCATGCAATTGTCAGATGATGCAACACGTGTTCTTTCCCCTCTTCCCTTTTCATCGAGAGGGTCCCAAACATTCCTTCTGGATGAAATAGGCAGATACTTGTACTTATTCTAACTTAGTATATGGTATTGGCTACTCACAATGCACTCTGTTCTGCAGAGTCCAAACAGCGATTGGATAATGCTTCGATGAACACGTCAACTTTCTATGGACTCGTCTCAGTTTTCAAAGCTCTCCTGTGTTTTTGAATAGCGGGTATTGGTAATGAACGAACAAGTTGAATTGGAGGAGGTTTGGGTTCGTGCTCCGTGTGGGGATCCCTTTTCGATACAGGAAAGTAACATTTACCCTGGAATCAACCTTCCTCTTTCCTACCATATTGTTGGATGACAAGAGCCTTCTCCTCTTTTTCAGATCTTCCATATTTCCTTCCCACTGCCCTGTGTCAGCAGCCGGAGCTGGAGTCCACAGTGATATATGGTTCTGCCGTGCCAGTCACTGTCCTGTCTCACCAGCCAGACCGGGAGTCCAATCTGAGAGATGGCTCTGTCGTACCAGTCACTACCCTGTGTCATCTTCAGGCAGAATTGGAGACCACACAGAAAGCTGATACTGCACTGTGAAGCAGCTTGTAACAGGAGAAGTCGGACAACAAGTGATTAAACATTGGCTGCTTTGAAGTGATGTCCACACACCTTCCCCCCTCCCCCTGCACATAATGATCCACGAAATAAAGCCTGTCTCGGGGATGACATTAAAACCCGACACGGGCCCGACCTGACAACAGCCAACCCAAACCCTACCCGGATCCGAGTCCTTTCATTTCTTTTCATGCCTAACCCGACCCTAAACAGACAAAACAATGTAGATTAAAAAGAAAACAATATTACTAGCTCATGGGAACGGCAATTAGTAGTGCATTTGGGACATCTGCATCAGTAATACTATGTCAGAGAGTTCCCAAACTCTGCTCGGGCGCCGAAGGAAGACAAGATAAGACAACAAGTGTAAGGGTGAGCCACCCACATTATTCTTGCATTAGCAGACAGATTATAAACCCAGACATGGCGCTGTCAGTGATTATAACCAACTTGTGTCTGTGTTAGATCCCCTGCTACTTACTTCTTCATCTACAATATTCAGGAAGGAAGTAGTTGCAGCGTTTGTTAAATTCAGGTCTCTGTGAATTCTGAGTAGACATAGAGGGAAATGTTTAGCTTATGAACTTATTAAAATGACGCAGGAAGACTAGTTGGCTCATCAAGACTGTCCCACATCAAGATATCACCAGCTCATGGGACCGACAATTAGTCGTGCATTTGGGAAATCTGCATCAGTAATACTATGTCAGAGAGTTCCCAAACTCTGCTAGGGCGCCTAAGGAAGACAAGATAAGCCCACAAGTGTAGGGGTGAGCCACCCACATTACTCTGGGAAATCATGGCTAAACGCTTCTACCCTTTCCCTAACTCGCATCTTAATCTACTAGGAGTGGCAAAAAACTTAAAAGCCCTGGGACAATGTGGGGACAAACCTCAGTAAATTTCCTCTCCAATGCCCTGCTGCCCTGGCACTCAAAAACCTTTCCAGGAGATCACATGGACCGATAAACAAACGTACCTTCTTTATGACACAATCTTTCTTACAGTCAGGAACTGATGGAGCTCCCTCTTGACGCCGCTGAGAAATTCAGTACGCACCACACCAGCTGACAATGTATTCCAGAGGCACTGCATTATTTGGGAAAAGAGCCACTGAATATCATGTCTATTCCTCCATGTACAAGGTTTATATAATTTTTTTAAGTTAAGCTCACAGATGGTTTTCTCTCCACAATGTTACTTGTCTGCGACTGTGAAACAATTATTGGTCAATAATGGAGCAAAGGCTTGCTTTTGAAAATCAAACATTACTTCTACAGCCATTACAACTTGTTTGAAATTATTTAAATTTGATGGGGAAATATTTCATTAATAATGCTACACCATTTAATGTCTTCAAATTGGTTTTGACTTGAACCGAACATTTCTACTGATAGCCAACTCTCTATTCACTCGCATGGAACACAACACCCGCCCTTTGGGACTAGACTTTGGAATCAGAGGAATACTTCATTCAAGGAACACTAGCTATTAGGTTGACTAATATAGACTGTAATGGCAGATTAATATTTCAGAGTGTTTTAATTTATTACCTGGAAGAATAACATTTATAGTTGGATAGCCAGTATTGATTATTCCAACCCCCCACCCACCCACTATATATGAAAAAATAATGTGCACAAAGCCAATTAAGGTCTAGACTAGATCCAATCAATATTGTTTCGATGCATTTACATTTTTAATATTTGCATTTGAAACAGTGGATTATCAAAACTTAGATAACTTGGGTATAAGTTAGTCTCTCACCCACTAAGTAATGAGAATTATGTAAATTGGATCCTGTGTTTTGCCTTATCTCATAATTCCTAGTGGATTCTGTCTACAAGATCAATTGATGTGGACAATGGCACTCGCTTTCAATCATAATGTGGCAGCTTTCCAGATCTAAATTACACAGCAGCTACAACATAACTTTTTACATTAACCATCTATCATGGAATTCCGTGATAGACTAATTGTTTTTGTCCTCTTTCAATAACTGGCTAGATCTAATTCTTGATTTTTTTTTAAGTTAAGACAAATCATCAATATGCTGACAACCAGGGTCATCTGGGCAGGGAATGATAGCTATTTCTCCAAGTCTATAGTTGCAATGTTGAAACAACTGTTCATCAATTATAATGTAATCTTGTTTTCTGTATAACATGTGACGTTACTATTCCTTTCGAGGCTAATTTTAACTCACATGACTGTTACTCAAATTACCCAGTAAATGTCATACAATTTTGGCAGTCACTATAACTGAAATATTAAAGGATCTTACAATCTACCCCTGGGTTTCCTTTGGGCAGAGAAGTAAGCCCCTAATTTGTGTTATTGAATGACATACTCAAAAGTCATTTTAAATAAAATTGCATTAGAAATGCAATTCATAAGAATTTCCAGGCTTAAAACCAGTCTGCAAAATAAAACATGTGCTCCCACAATTTAAAATGATTTATTTTAATCATAACATTGACAAGATGGTTTTAAAATGTCACACATAAGTTTTAATGCACAGCAAGTATTTATATTAGGATTTTCACATAAGCAGACATGACAAGTGGCACCAAGACTGCCAAAGCTAAACAATACAATCCTGCCCGACCCCACCCAACCCAGAATGTATGACACAGAATATAGACCAGAACCGATCCGAAACCGACACATGTATTCGGGGTTGGTTGGGTTCAGTTCGGCTAACAAGGCCGAAGCTGTCCAGGAAAAGCACATTTTGTGATGTTCCTGTGGGGTGAAATGTGTTCAGTGTATGACACGGAGCTGTCCCAGGTAGGGGACGGTTTGTGATATCCCTGTCAGGTGCAATGTGCAAACTGTCTGTGCCTGAGCTGCCCTGGGTAGGGGATAGTTTGTTATGTCCCTGTGGGGTGCAGTGTGTTGACTGTCTGACCCTGAGCTGTCACAGGAAAAGGACTATTTGTGATGTACCTGTGCAGTGTAAAGTGTTCAACGACTGGCCGTGAGCTGTCCCAGCGAGAGTATAGTTTGTGATGTCCCTGTAGGGTGAAATTAATTCAGTATATGACGTTGAGCTGACCCAGCGAGGGGACGAATTGTGATGTTCCTGTGGGGTGCAGTGTGTTCAGTGTCTGACACTGAGCTATCCCCAAGGAGGAGAAGATTTGTGATGGCCCTCTGGGATTTAATGTGTTCAGTGTCTGATCCTGAGCAGCCCTGTGAGGGGACATTATGTGATAGCCATGTGATTCGCATTGTGTTCAAAATCTGACCCTGAGCGGTCCCAGGGAGGTTGGAGTTTGTGGTGTCCCTGTGTGGTACAGTCTGTTAACTGTCCTACTCTGAGCTATCCCAGGGAAGGGACCGTTTGTGATTTCCCTGTGGGTACAGTGTGTTCAGTATCTCAGCCAGAGCTGTCCCAGGGAGTGGCCAGTTTGTGATGCCCCTGTGGGGTCCAGTGTCTTCAGTATCAGACACTGAGCTGTCCCAGGAAAGGGACAGTTTGTGATGTTCCTTTGGGATGCCATATATTCAGTACCTGACCGTGAGAAGACCCAAGGAGGGGGCATTTTGTGTTGTCAGTATGAGGTGCAGTGTGTTCAGTATCTGACACTGAGCGCGCCTCCGAGGAGGGGGAAGATGGCGATGTCGCTGTGGGGTGCACTGTTTTCCGTGTCTGTCCCTGAGCTGTCCCAGGGAGTGGACATATTATGAAATCCCTGTGGGTTTGCAGTGTGTTCAGTGTGTGATTCTGAGATCTCCCATGGAGGGGACAGTTTGTAATGTCTCTGTGGGGTGCAGTGTGTTCAATGTCTGGCCCTGAGCTGTCGCAGAGAAGCTCTGTATGGGGTGTTCCTGTGTGGTAAAGTGTGTTCAGTGTCTGATCGTAAGCTGTGCCAGGGACGGAGACAGTTTGTGATCTCCGTGTGGAGTGCAGCGTGTTCAGTATCAGACCCTCAGCAGTCCCGGGAGGGGCCAGTTAGTGATTTCCCTGCGTGGTTCAGTGTGTTCATTATCAGACCCTGAGCTGTCCCAGGAAGAGGACAGTTTGTGATATCCCTGTGGGGTGCAGTGTGTTCGTTGTCTGACCCTGAGCTGTATCGGGGAGGGGACATTTTGTCATGTCTCTCTGGGGTGCAGTTTGTTCAGTTTCTGGCACTGAACTGCCCAAGGAAGGTGACAGATTATACGGTTTCTGTGGGGTGCAGTGTGTCTCGTGACTGACCCTGTGCTTCCCCTGGGAGGGGACAGTTTTTGATGTTCCTGTGAGGTTCACTGTGTTCAGTGTCTGACCCTGAGCTGTACCAGTGAGGGGACAGTTTGTGATTTCCCTGTGGGCTGCAGTGTCTTCAGTATCAGATCATGAGCTTTCCTTGGAAGTGGGCAGTTGGTGATGTCCCTGTGGGGTGCACTGTGCTCAATATCAGAACCTGAGATGTCCCAGGGAGGGCACATTTTGTGATTTCCCCGTGGCTTGCTGTGAGAGGTCAGATTGTGAGGTCCATGTGGGGTGCTGTGTGGTCAGTGTCTTACCTGGAGCTGTCCCTGGGAGGCGACAGTTTGTTTTTCACTGTGGTTTGCAATGTGTTCAGTGTCTCATCCTGATCTGCCCCAGGGAGGGAACAGTTTGTGATATCCCTGTGAGGTGCAGTGTGTTCAATGTCTAACCCTCAGCTGTCGCAGGGAGGGGACAGACTGTGATGTCCCTGTGGGGAGCCCTGTGTTCAGGGTCCAACCATAAACTATCCCAGGGAGGGGACACATTGTGTTAAGCTTATGGGGTGCATTGTGTTCAGTGTCTTACCCTGAGACGTCCCACGGAGGGGACATTTTATGATAACCCTGTGGGGTGCAATGTGTTCAGTGTCTGTCCCTGATCTGCTCCAGGAAGGGGACAGTTTGTTTTAACTCTGCGGGGTGCAGTTTGTTCAGTGTCTGTCCCTGAGCTGCTCCAGGGAGGGGATAGTTTGTTTTAACCCTGCGGGGTGCAGTGTGTTCAGTGTCTTATCCTGAGGCGTCAAGGAGGGGACATTTTGTAACGTTCCTGTGGAGTGTCGTGTGTTTACCGTCTGACCCTGAGTTTTCCCAACAAGGGCACAATTGGTGATGTCCCTTTGTGGTGCATTGTGTTCAGTGTCTGACCAGGAGCTGTCCCAGGGAATAGACATATTGTGAGGTCCATGTGGGCTGCAGTGTGTTCCGTATCTGACAATGAGCTCTCCCAGGTCGGGGAGAGGTTGTGAGGCCCCTGTGGGGTGCAGTGTCTTCAGTGTTTGACCCTGGGCTGCATCAGGGAGGGTACAGATTGTGATGTTGCTGTGGGGTTCAATGGGTTCAGTAACTGTCCCTGAGCTGTCCTAGGGAGGGGACAATTTGTGTTGTCCCCGTGGGGTGCAGCGTGCTCACTGTCTGACCCTAAGCTGTCCCGGTGAGGATGCGCTTTTTGAAGTCCCTGTGATCTGAACTGTCGCAAATGTGGGGGTATGCCATTAGGTTACATAGGCCGAGCTTTGTTATCTCACTGTCTTGCTTCTGTTTGATGCTGTCATTCTGTGCAATGTGGAGTCACACCGTTCTGCTTATTTTGAGGGAGCATTGCATTGTACCTGCCCTGAGGGAGCTCGATGCTAAAAGCGGGCATAAAGTGGATATATAGTGTTAAGGTAATGTTGATTGTGCACTGTTCTGCACCTACCCTGGGAGAGCTCGATACTGTCACTGGGTATCACGTTCAGGTAGGAACATAGGAACGGGAGAGGGCCATTCAACTCCTGGATACATTACACCATTCATTGAGATCATGGCTGACTTGGATCCTAACTCTATTCACCTGTCTTGGCTGCGTTGTACCCACTACTTTGTTTGGTGAAAATCTATCAGCTGTATATTTATATTATTTCTTGAGCTCGTTTCTACTGTTTTTGTGGGAGACAGTTCCACATTCAAAGCACAATTTGGGTGAAGGACTGTTTCCGATTTCCTCTCCTTCGTTGACTCGCTGTGATTATACGAATATGTCCCCTTATTTTTGACTCTCAGCCCAGCCGATTAAAGTTTCTATCTGCAGTCTCAATACTTTCAAAGCCCTAAAACCTCATTCAGTTGGCATCACCTTTGCACCTTTGACATTCCAGAGAATACGAGCTACAAGGCTAATTTCTGTCGACTGGCCGCACAATTTAACCCTTGATGCCCTCATAATATTCTGGGGAATTAGCGTTGCACTCCTGTGATGGTCAATAAATATTTTCTAAGGTGCCCAGGATCTACACACAGTCCTCCAAGTGTGATCTAACCAGAGTTTTGTATTGCTGCAGGAAAATATCCTCACCTTTATATTTTCTTGCCATATGTAAATGGACTTGGGCAGAGAGAATGTAATTTCAAAGAACTAACAGGAGGAGTTGGCGCCACAAATACCCCATCCTCAAAGATGGAGGAGCCCGGCGCATCAGTTCAAAAGATACGGCTCAAGCATTGGCAACAATCTTCAGTCAGAAATGCCGAGCGGAATATCCATTTCGGCCTCCTCCTGGAATCTCCAGCAACACAGATGCCAGTTTCACCCAAGTCGAGTCACTCCGTGTGACATCAAGAAACGACAGAAGGCATTGCATATTGCAAAGACTATGGACCCTGACAACATTCCAGTAAATGTACTGAAGACCTGAGCTCCAGAACTCGCTTCATCCCCAGCCAAGCTGTTCCAGTACAGCTGCAGTGCACTGGCATCGACTCGGCATTGTGGAAAATTGCCCAGGTATAGTCCTGTGTACAGAAATAAACATGACAAATCCATGCTGGTCAATTACCACCCTATCAATCTACTGTCGATCATTAGTAAATTGATGGAAGGTGTCATCGAGAGTGCCATCAAGCGGCACTTGCTCAGCAATAAACTGCTCAGTGACACTCAGTTTGGGTTCCACCAGGCTCACTCAGCTCCTGATCTCATTTCAGCCTTGGTTCAAACATGGACAAAAGTGCTGAACTCCAAAGGTGAGGTGAGAGTCACTCACCTCGAAATCAAGACTGCATTTGACCGAGTTGGCATCAAGGAGTCCGAGCAAAACTGGAGTCAATGGGAAAAAGGCAGAAAACTCTCTGCTGATTGCAGTTGTGGTTGTTGGAGGTCAGTCATCTCAGTCACAGGAAATCACTGCAGGAGTTACTCAGGCTAGTGTCTTTGACACAACCATCTTCAGCTGCTTCATCAATGAGCATTCCTCCGTTATAAGGTCAGAAGTGGGGATATTCCTTGATCATTGTGGTATGTTCAGCACCATTCGTGACTCCTCAGTTACTGAAGCAGCTCATGTCCCGATGCAGCAAGAGCTGGGCAGCATCCATGTTTTGGTTGATATACAGCAAGTAACATTTGCCCCACACAAATGCCAGGCAATGACTATTTCAAACAAGACAGAATCTAACCATCTGCTCTTGATGTTCAATGGTAGGATCAACGCTGAATCCCCCACTATCAACATCCTGGGGATAACCATTGGCCAGAAAGGGAACTGGAGCAGCCACGTAAATACTGTGTCTGAAAGAAGAGGACAGAGTCTGGGAATTCTGCGGCGACTAACTCACCTCCTGACTCCCCAAAGCAAGTCCATCATCTACAAGGCACAAGTCAGGAGTGTGATGCAATACTGTCCACCTGCTTGGACGGGTCCAGTTGCAGCAGCACTCAAAAATTTGACACCATCCAGGACATAGAAGCCCGCTTGATTGGCACCCCATTTACCAC
Organism: Heterodontus francisci; assembly: GCF_036365525.1. NCBI lineage: Eukaryota > Metazoa > Chordata > Chondrichthyes > Heterodontiformes > Heterodontidae > Heterodontus > Heterodontus francisci. Next base: position 3,197,682 of record NW_027140635.1, read on the forward strand.
CTTCAACATTTACTCCCTTCAACACTGATGCACAGTGGCAGCAGTGTTTACCATCTAGAAGAAGCATGCAGCAACTTACCAAGGCTCCTTCGGTCGCAGTTTCCACACCTGCGATCTCTACCACATAGAAGGGCAAGGGCAGCAGATGTATGGGGACACCAACACCTACAAGTTCTCTTCCAAGTCACACACCATCCTGACTTGGAGCTATATTGCCATTCTTCACTGTCACCAGGTCTAATTCCTGGAATTCCCTTACCAACAATACTGTGAGCGGACCTACACCCCACGGACAGCAGATGTTCCAGGAGGCAGCTCACCACAACCTTCTCAAAGCCAGTCAACCATGCTATCTGCATCAAACTTCGCTATTGCTTCATCAACAAAACTTAATCAAGGTTGCCTAACATTATTTGACATTACTACATCCATGCTGCTTGTCATTATCCAAGCCACACAATTTTTGCCGCAGATTATAGAATCTGAATTTTCCAGCACGTGTCACCGAGATTAAACTAACAGACCTGTAACTACCGGGTTTACTCCATCTCTTCTTTTTATGCAACATGTATAGCCAACCAGCTCTCTAAAACCATTCCTTTATCCAAGGTAGAATGACAGATTCTGTCCAGTGCTTTTGCTATTTGTATCTTTCCTTTCCTAAGCAACCCACATACATCCCATCTGGAGTAATTGGTGTACTGTAGTGAGGTGGAATGGGGCGGATAAGTAGTGGTATTATCACTGCACTAGTAACCCAGAGACACAGTGTGTTGATCTGGAGACATGGGTTCGAATCCCACGACAGCAGAAGGTGGAATTGGATTGTAATTAACAAACCTGGAATTAAAAGCTATTCTAATGATGGCCATGAAACCATTGTCGATTGTTGTGAAAACTCATCTGGTTCACTAACGTCCTTTATGGAAGGCAATCTGCTGTCCTTACCTGGTCTGGCCTACATGTGACTCCAGACCCACAGCCGCATGGTTAAATCTTACATGCCCTCTGAAAAGGTATAGCAAGCCAATCAGTTGTACCTGACCACTACGAAGACAATAAAAAGGAATGAAATCGGGATGCCACACCCAGCATCGACCTAGGCACCGGAAACGACAACGGCAAACCCAGCCCTGTCGACCTTGCCAAGTCCACCTTACTAACATCTGGGGGCTTGTGCCAACGTCGCGAGAGCTGTCCCACAGACTAGTCAAACAACAGCTTGACATAGTCATACTCGCGGAATCATACCTCACAGACAATGTCCCAGACACTGCAATCACTGTCCCTGGGGATCCCTTGTCACACCGAAAGGTCAGACCCAGCAGAGATGGTGGGACTGTGGTCAACAGTAGGGAGGAAGCTGTTCTTGGAGTCCTGAACATCGACTCTGGGCCCCATGAATTCTCATGGCATCAGGTCAAACATGGACAAGGTAACCTTCCACTGATTAACACCGACCGCCCTCCCTCAGCTGATGGGTCAGTATTTCTGCATGTGGAACACCACTTGGAGGAGGCACTGAGGGTGGCAAGGGCACAAAATGTACTCTGTGTGGGGGACTTCAGTGTCTATCACCAAGTGCAGGACCACTACTGTCTGAACTGGCCGAGTCCTAAAGGACATAGCTGCTAAACTGGCTCTGCAGCAGGTGGTGAGGGAACCAACAAAAGGAAAAACATACTTGACCTTGTCATCAACAATCTGCCTGCCACAGATGTTTCTGTTCATGACTGTATTGGTAGGAGTGACCACCGCACAGTCCTTATGGAAACGAAGTCCCGCCTTCACATTGAGGATAGTGCCCATCGTGTTTGTGGCACGATCACCGTGCTAAATGGGATAGATTTCGAACAGATCTAGCAATGCAAAACTGGGCATCCATGAGGAGCTGTGGGCCATTATCAGCAGCTAAATTGTACTCAACGACGATCTGTAACCTCATGGCAAACTGGCATATCCCCCACTCCAGCATTACCATCATGCCAGGAGTACAACACTGGTTCAATGAAGATTGCAGAAGGGCATGCCAGGAGCCGCACCAGACATACCTCAAAATGAGTTGTCAACTGGGTGAATCTACAACACAGGACGATTTGCGTGCCAAACTGCATAAGCAGCTTGCAATAGTCAGAGCTAAGCGATCCCATAACCAAAGGATCAGATCTAAGCTCTGCAGTCCTGCCGTGATTCAGCCGTGAATGGTGGTGGACAATTAAACAACTAACTGGAGAAGGTTGCTCCACAAATATCCGCATCCGCAATGATGGGGGAGCCTAGAACATCAGTGCGAAAGATAAGGCAGAAGCATTTGCAACAACTTTCAGGCAGAAGTGCCGAGTTGATTACCACCTACAGCATTACAGATGTCAGACTTCAGCCAATTCGATTCACTCCGCATGATATCAAGAAATGACTGAAGGCACTGGATACTGCAAAAGGCTATGGGTCCTGACAATTTTCCAGTAATGGTACTGAAGACCTGTGCTCCAGAACTTGTCGCACTCTAGCCAAGCTATTCCAGTGTAGCTACAACACTGGCATCTACGCGGCAATGTGTAAAATTTCCCAGGTATGTCCTGCACACAAAAAGAAGGACAAGTGCAACCGGGCCAATTACCGCCCCATCAGTCTACTCTCAATCATCAGCAAAGTGATGGAAGGTGTCATCTACAGTGCCATCAAGCAGCACTTCCTTAGCAATAACCTACTCAGTGATGCACAGTTTGGGTTCTGACAAGGCCACTCAGCACGTGATCTCATTACAGCCTTGGTTCAAACATGGACAAAAGAGCTGAACTCAAGAGGTGAGGTGAGAGTGCCTGCCCTTGACATCCAGGCATCATTTGACTGAGTATTCCATGAAGGAGCACTAGCTCAACTGGAGTCAATGGAAATCACGGGGAAAAGTCTCTGCTGTTTGGAGTCATTCCTAAAACAAAGAAAAATGGTTGTGGTTGTTGGAGGTCAATCATCTGAGTTCCAGGACATCACTGCAGGAGTTCCTCAGGGTAGTGTCCTGGGCCCAAACATCTTCAGCTGCTTCATCAATGACCTTCCTTCAATCATAACGTCAGAAGTCGTGTTGTTCGCTGATGATTGCACAATGTTCAGCACCATTCGTGACTCCTTCGATACTGAATCAGTCCGTGTAGAAATGCAGTAAGACTTGGACACTATCCAGGCTTGGGCTGATAAGTGCCAAGTAACAATTGAGCCACACAAGTGCCAGGCAGTGACCATCTCCAACAAGAGAGAATCTAACCATCTCCCCTTGACATTCGATGGCATTATCATCGTGGAATCCCCAACTATCAACATCCCAGGGGCTACCATTGAACAGAAACTGAACTGGAGTAGCTATATAAATTCCGCAGGTAAAAAAGCAGGTCAGAGGCTCGGAATACCGAGGCGAGTAACTCACCTCCTGACTCCCCAAAGCCTGTCCACCATCTACAAGGCACAAGTTCGGAGTGTGAGGGAACACTCTCCACTTGCCTGGATGGGTGCAGTTCCAACATCACTCAAGAAGCTTGACACCACACAGGACAAAGCAGCCCACTTGATTGGCACCCCATCCACAAACATTTACCCCCTCCACACAGATGCACAGTGGCAGCAATGTGTACCATCTGCAACATGCACTGCAGCAACACACCAAGGCTCCTTAGACAGCACCTTCCAAACCCCGACCTCTACCAACTGGAAGGACAGGAGCAGCAGATGCAGGGGAACACCACCACCTGCAAGTGCCCCTCCAAGTCACACGCCATCCTGACTTTCAACTGTATCACCATTCCTTCAGTGTTGCAGGATCAAAATCCTGGAACTCCCTTCCTAAGAGCACTGCGGTGTAACTATCTCACATGGACAGCAGCGGTTCAAGATGGCAGTTAACCACCACCTTCTCAAGGGAAATTAGGGATGGGTAATAAATGCTGGTATAGCCAGTAATGCCCACATCCCATGAATGAATAAACGGTATATAATGCTTTGGATTAAAAGGGGTTAATTGAACCTGTTTGTTCAGCGACTGTGATTAATGTTAGTCTCAATGAACACTAATTGTGTCACTAGAGAACCTTCATCTTATTTCAATAACTGACTGCTTTCAATGTGTCATCCCAAAGTGTCAGCGGGAGCATCACCATCGGTACTAACAAGGATCGGCAGCTCCAGAGAGAGGAGTGGAACGGTCAGAATCTGAGAACATAGATTGGAACGCAACAACAATAGGTCAGAATTTAATAAGAATCAATTGGAATGTTACAACAATGAGTCAGAATCTGAGAATAATAGATTGGAATGTTACTACATTGGACAGGAGTTTATCCGATTGGTTTGCCTTTTTTACTGCGAATTATGATTGGATAACATTACCTAATCAGATATTTTGGGCACTGAAGATAATTCAATTCTTTTACTATCCCATCCTCGCTATTGTTGGTGTCACTGGTAAGTCTCTCTCGCCGAATCTAAGTATTACAGACTTTGTGCCGTTTTAATTTGCTGCCTCATCTTTGCTGTTGTCAGGGTACCTGTTCAGTCTATGTGTCCAGCTATTCAATGTAGTATTGTTATTGCTATTTAAGTATTAGCAAGGTGGAAGTCACTGTTTTTAGTCCCCATTACAAAATCTCTTCCCTTTCCACCGACTGCCGTGCCCCATTCATATCTGACGCTGAAACAGACTGTTCATTACCTCACTTATGCCTTTGACACCGAGCTGAGTTCCAATACCGTATCCTGTCCTTCATAAATACTGCCAGCTGTCACCACCGGCATATCTTTCGCTGCCTTAGCAAATCTGCTGCTTAAACTACCATCCATGGCTTTGTTAAATCCAGACCCGACTATTCTAATGCTACCCTGACAAGACTCCCGGTTACAAAAGTCATAAACCACAGCCAGTCGGAAACTCTGCTGCACATATTCCAACTTACATCAAATCCCACTCAGCCAACACTCATGTGCTCACTGACCTACATTGGTTATGGATCTGATAAAAGCACAGTATAATATTCTTATTCTTGGGTGAAAATCCCTCCATGACCCCACTCCTCCAAATAGTCCCTATTTCTGTTACCCATATTCCTGAAAAATGTTACGCTTAAAATATTTATCCTATTCACTTTTATAAGTGATTTTTTTTCTCCCTCTGTATCTCTCCCTGGCCATAATTCTGGACTCCGTAGATCCACTGGTGCCAAGGCTATGACGATTATATATTTTTATATTGTGGGGATGCACTGCCAGCCACTTATGACTTCTCGTGCATGCTGTTGCATGGTGCACTCGGCGTTCTGGCATCATTGGCACACGTCTTTCAAACCTGGTCTGTGCATGTCCTCTGACTACCTGTGCTACTCACTTTCAGCCAAACATGTTTTCAGCAGCACGGGAACTCGCTCTAGTTTTATTCAAAAGGACCAGTCATCCAACTTGCATGTGACGGGTTTTGAAAGAGTTCTGCTAATGTAACGTTATGGGAGGTACTATGGATGGTTTTCTGGAGGTTGTGTTGTGAGTTGCTGCAGACATTCAGGGAGGGCAGGGGATTTGGAGATTCAATTCTGGGCGAGGTATGTGGACTGCAGTTACAGTGTCTCTGGGTCTGTAACATGACCAACAAATGGTGCAGAAGCTGCTGAGAAGGGAAGCTCTGTAAAGAGAGGGGACAGGGGAGAGGGGTTGGGGATGTGCCATACCACCCCGGGATTAGCAACAACACCTTTCTTTTTTTATTTTCTTTTATTCATTCAAGAGATGTTGTATCACTCCCCAGTAATGGCGCCAGCTGCCTGTGCACAGATGCTGAGGCCATTTTTTAAAAATCTGCTAGCCCCACCAGCTTATTTAAATATTTAAATACAGAGTTAATAAAAGTTAAATAAATAAATTGACTTTGTCCCTCTCCCAACACCACTGACAACGAAATAAATTATTTACCGCTTTTCTCCAAAATGGTTAACCATATAAAGTTCCGGCCAACACCCACCCCCCCCCCCACCCCACCGCCTCCCCTCCTCCCAGCCCCGCCATCCGCCAGTATGCACAAACGTGCATCTACAACCCCTCTCACCGTCCAACTAATCCATGACGCCAATTTGGCACCGTACCCCCAATTTCACTCTGAGAAATTTGCCTCCTCCCCCCACCCGAACAATAAGGCACCTCATCTTCTCAGACGGGGATCTAAAGGCGCGGGACTGCTGGCCACTGGGCCGGAGATTGAGAGCTGCCATCCTGATGAGATATAAGTATACGTAAATCTATTACGTATTTTAGTTTGCATATGCTGATTGTGATCCCTTCACTGAGAGATGGAGAATTGCCAGGGAGCCTTACGACAGCTGGGATAATCAGTCTGGGACCAGCTAGCGCCGAGGTCTGTGGTAGGTCTCATCTGGGGACATCTTCAGGCCCCACCTCATATTCACGCTATGGAAAAGGAAATATAGGGCTCCTTGAAATCCAGCCGTTGTCTTCAGTTGCTGTTCCAAACTCCATTCTCCAGCTACCGATTCTATCCCTCTTCCTGGCATCTGTGTGTGACTGTTCGTAACCTTGGTTTCATATTTGACCCCAAGATGAGTTTAGGACCTCATATATGCACATTCACTAAAATGGCCTATTCCTACCTCTGTAACATCGCCTGACTTCGCCCCTGTGCTCAAAACCCTCATTCATTCCTTCATTCTCTCTTGGCGTGTCCATTCCAATGTCCTCCTGCTGATCTCCCACATTCTACAGCCTGTAAACTGCAGGCCATCCAAACCTTTGCTGCTGACGTGTTAACTCACTGTAACTCCCGTTCACCTATCACTCCTGTGCGTACAGACCTACATTGGCCATCGATTAAGAAACACTTTGATTTTAAAATTTGCATCACCATTTTTAAATTCCTCCAAAGCTTCACCACTGGATTTTATGGTACCCCTAAGTGAGGTCAGAGGCGGGACCGACGGGTGATTGTGGTGGAGGGCCGATGGTCACCCCATCGTCAAGTGATCTTTCTGGGGACGAGATAGGCCGACGATGACATTACCGCCCAGCGGGCAAATGAGGCCCTTTAATGGCCACTAAAGGGCCGCTTTCTGCCATCGCTTGGATCTAACCTATGGAGGGGGTTCCTCTGCTATGTGGGGAGGGTATCTTGAAAAATGTGGAACCCTCCATCGGGCTTGGGGCCTTTCCCTCTCCATGGGCAAACTGTGGCCAACGAAGGGCCCTGACTGTGAAACAATGAACCTCCCAGGACACCCCTCTACCTGGACTTTAGGACCACCAGTTCCCCTCAGCAGGAGCTTCCAGACCTGTACCGTTGACCCCGTCTCAATCACGTGGGTCCCCATTCAATTCAGGGCCTGGGTCCATGATCTCTGCAGTGCTGACAGTCGCCAGACCTCCTGGTGACACTGCCTCACTAACCTGGAGTCCAGGGTGCAGCGCTGGGCCTGGGTCGAGACCTCTGCAGTACTGAAAGAGACATCCCCTCCTGGTAACCCCACTGCACACAACTTAAGTCAAGATTCCAGCACAGTGACTGCATCCAAGGCCTCTGCAGTACTGACAGTGATCACTCCTCCAGGTGAACGCACTGCACTCACCTTGAGTCCAGGTTCCAGCACTGTGACTGGGTCCAAGACCTCAGCAGGACTGACAGTGACCATGCTTCCTGGTAACTCTGCCTCACTCACTGCGGTCCCAGGTTCCAGCACTGTGACTGGGTCCAAGACCTCTGCAGTACAGTCAGTGACCACCCCTCCCGGTGACCCCAATGCACTCACCTTGGGTCCAGGTTACAGTGCTGTGACTGGCAGAAAAACCTCAGCAGTACTGACAGTGACAGCCCCTCCCGGTGACCCCACTGCACTCACCCTGTGTCCGCTGTGAGGGGGGTCCAAGACCTCTGCAGTACTAACAATGACCTCCCCTCCTGGTGATGCCAGTGCACACACCTTGGGCCCAGGTTCCAGCACTGTGACTGGGTCCAAGACCGCTGCAGTACAGAGAGTGACTAGCCTTTCCGGTGATCCCACTGCACTCGCCTTGGTCCCAGGTTCCAGCACTGTGACTGGGTCCAAGACCTCTGCAGTAATGACAGTGACCACCACTCCCGGTGAACCCACTGCACTCAACTTGGTCCCAGGTTCCCGCACTGTGACTGCGTTCAAGACCTCTGCAGTACTGACAGTGACCACCACTCCCTGTGAACCCACTGCACTCACCTTGGGCCCAGGTTCCAGCACTGTGACAGGGTCCAAGACCTCTGCAGTACAGACAGTGACTAGCCTTCCGGTGTACCCACTGCACTCACCTTGGGCCCAGGTTCCAGCACTGTGACTGGGTCCAAGACCTCTGCAGTACTGACAGTGACCACTCCTTCCGGTGACATTACCATTTCTGCTGAGCTGCTGGCCCTCTGATTGGCCAGCAGCTCATGGAGGCAGGAATGCCGTCGTCAAAGGGAAAGGGATTCCAGGCTCAGGTCACTGAGACAGCGGGCTGAATCCTGAAGTCCTGAAATCAGGAACAGCCTCTGCGCGCTGCGAATTGAGTCAATTGTTTATGGATAGGCATAGGTACTATATTTTAAAGCGGTTGCCCGCTCAACTAAACCAAAATTTCATATTGTCCGACCCCAACAATGCAAGTTGACACTTTCTCCTCCGCCTGCACTTCTTTATAAATGCATTGTTTCACCTTTACCACCTTGGTGGCGCCAGTTTTCCCTGGACGGGAAAGTTAAGGCAAGTGAGTTCCACCCATCACACTGAACATCTGGAACTGCAGTAATATCGCTACAGTTTTCATTTTAACTCAGTCAAACAAATTATTTAAATATGTGAAGTCGGGTCCTGTCACAGAGCGGTTGAGGGTCCGTCACCAAGGTTCCCCACCACTGTGAATATCGGGCCTGGTAAACCCGGCATTTCCTGGCGGGCTGCTGCCACACTAAACATCCATGCACCCTGCCACCGAGCACAATGTCGATAAAAGAACAAGATCCAAGTCAGAAAATCAACACAGGACTCTCTGGTGGACAGGCTGGATGGCACAAAAACGCCAAAGTGAGGCTCCACTCCTCTGTGGCCCGGTGCTGGGAATCCCGCCTCCTACACATGTCCTTTTCCCATCTCTGCAATGTCCTCCTGCCTCACAATACACTAAGATATCCATTTTCATCTAATGGTGGCCACTAGTACAACCCTAATTTTAGTTTCTTCGCCATTGGTGGCCATACCTTCAGTTGCCTGGGCCCTAAGATCTGTAATATCTTCTCCAAACCTCTCCAACTCGGTTTCCACATTTAAGCCATTCCTTAAATCCAGCTTTTCTCCATCTTACCTCCAATCTCCTTGTGTGACTTGGCGTCTTACTTTTGTTATATAATGCACCTGTGACGCATCTTGGGATCTTTTAATACACTAAAGGTGCAATATAAATGCATATTGTTGTTGCTTCGACACAGTCTACCTCCCTGTCTATGTCCTCTTGAATTCTATTGCCGTCTTCATCGCCCGTCACTATACTTCCACACTTCATGATTTCTGCAAATTTCAACATTGAGGTCTGATATCTGAAGTCTAAGTCATTAATGTATATCAGAAACATCAGTGAACCTGGTACTGAACCCTGGGGAACAGCACAGTAAACATCCCTCCAGTCTGAAAAGCAGCAGCGTTCCTGGTACTGAACCCTCCAAAACAGCACTGTATACCTTCGCACAATCTGAAAAACAACAGCAGTGCTCCGAGTGCTGAACCCTGGGGAACAGCACTAGATACCTCGTTCCAGTCTGAAAAGGACAACAGTGATCATAGTACTGAAACCTGGGGAACAGCACTGTATACCTCCCTCCAGTGCGAAAAACAGCAGTGGTCCTAGTACTGAACCCTGGGGAACAGCACTGTATACCTCGCCCAAACTGAAAAACAGCAGTGGTCCTTGTACCGAATTCTGGGGAACAGGACTGTAAACCTCACTCCAGTCTGAAAAACAGTATTGATCCTAGTACTGAACCCTGGGATCAGCACTGCATACGTCCCTCCAATCGGAAAAACAGCAGTGATACTATTATTGAACCCTGGGGAACAGCACTGTATTTCTCCTTCCAGTCAGAAAAACAGTAGTGATCCTGGTACTGAACCCTGGGGACAGCACTGTATACCTCACTCCAGTCTGAAAAACAGTAGTTATGATAGTACTGAATCCTGGGGAATAGCAGTGTATACCTCACTCCAGTCTGAACAACAGTAGTTCTCCTAGTACTGAACCCTGGGGAACAGCACTGTATCCCTCCATCCGGTACGAAAAACAGTAGTGATCCTAGTACTGAACCATGGGGAACAGCACAGTATACTTCCTTCCAGCCTGAAAAACAACAGTGGCCCGAGTAGTGAACCCTGGGGATCAGCAGTGCATACCTCGTTCCAGTCTGAAAAACGGTATTGATCCGAGTACTGAACCCAGGGGAACAGCACTGCATACCTCACTACAGTCTGCAAAAAACATCGCTGCTCCCAGTACTGAACACTGGAGAACAGCACATTACATCTCACTCAGTGTCTGACAAACAGCATTTGGAACAGCATTGCACCCTGGGGAGGAGTGCTGTATACCTCCCTCCAGTCTGAAAAACAGCGCTGGTCCTATTACTGAACACTGGTAAACAGCACTGTATACCTCCCTCCAGTCCGAAAAACAGCAGTGATCCTAGTACTGTACCCTGTGGAACAGCAACGTGTACCTCCCTCCAGTCTGAAAAACTGCAGTGAAGCTAGTACTGAACCCTGGTGAATAGCACTGGATAACGAATTCCATTCTGCAAAGTACTGAACCTTGGGGAACAGCGCTGTACACTTCCCACCGGTCCGAAAAACAACAGTGGCCCCAGTATTGAACCCTTGGGAACAGCACTGTATACCTCGTTCCAGTCTGCAAAAAACAGCGCTGGTCCTAGTACTGAACCCTGGGGAACAGCACTGTCTACCTCACTCGAGTCTGAAAAACAGCAGTGATCCAAGTACTGAAACCTGGGGAACAGCATTGTACAGCTCCCTCCAGTCTGAAAAGGAGCAGTGATCCTAGTACTGAACCCTGGGAACAGCACTGTGTACCTCCCACCAGTCTGAAAAGGAAAGCAGTGATCCTAGTACTGAACCCTGGGGAACAGCACTGTATACCTCCCTCCAGTCTGAAAAGGACAGCAGTGATCCTAGTACTGAAAACTGGGGACAGCACTGTATACCTCCCTCCAGTCTGAAAAACAGCAGTGATCCTAGTACTGAACCCTGGGGAACAGCACTGTATACCTCGACCAAACTGAAAAATAGCAGTGGTCCTTGTACCGAATTCTGGGGTTCAGGCCTGTCAACCTCACTCCAGTCTGAAAAACTGTAATGATCCGGGTACTGAACCCTGGGGAACAGCACTGTATACTTCCCTCCGGTCCGAAAAACAGTAGTGATCCTAGTATTGAACCCTGGGGAACAACACTGTATACCTCACTCCAGTCTGAAAAACAAAAGTGGCCCTAGTACTGTACCCTGGGGAACAGCAGTGTATACCTCGTTCCAGTCTGAAAAAGAGTATTGATCCTAGTACTGAACCTTGGGGAACAGCACTGGATACCTCACTCCAGTCTGCAAAAAACAGCGCTGGTCCTCGTACTGAATCCTGGGGAACTGCACGTTCCACCTCCCTCCAGTCTGACAAACAGCAGTTGTAACAGTATTAACCCCTGGGGCAGAGTACTGTTTCCCTCCTTCTGGTCTGAAAAACAGCGCTGGTCCTACTACTGAACCCTGGGGAACAGCACTGTATACTTCACTCTGGTCCAATAAACAGTGGTGATCCTAGTACTGAACCCTGGGAAGCAGCACTGTAAACCTCCCTCCAGTCTGAAAAACAGAAGTGATCCCAGTACTGAATCCTGGGGAACAGCACAGTAAACCTACTTCCAGTCTGAAAAACAGCGGTGAGACTGGTACAGAACCCTCCAGAACAACACTGTAAACCGCCCTCCAGTCTGAAAAGCAGCAGCTGTCCTATTATTGAACCCAGGGGATCAACACTGTATACCTTCCCGCAATCTAGAAAAAACAGCAGTGCTCCTTGTGCTGAACACTGCGGAACAGCACTGGATACTTCCCTCGAATTTGAAAAAAAGGCACTGGTCCTGGTACTGAACACTGGGGCACAGCACGTTTCCCTCCCTCCTGTCTAAAAAACAGCAGTTGTCCCTGTATTGAACTGTGGGGAAGAGTGCAGTACACCTCCCTCCAGTCTGAATAACAGCAGTGAACCTAGTACTGAATCCTGGGGAACAGCACTGTATACCTCCCTCCAGTCCAAAAAACTATAGTGATCCGAGTACTGAAAGATGGGGAAAAGCACTGTATACCTCATTCCAGTCTGAAAAACAGTAATGATCCTTGTACTGAACCCTGAGGAACAGCACTGTATACCTCCCTCCAGTCTGAAAAACAGTAGTGATCCTAGTACTGAACCCTGAGGAACAGCACTGTATACCTCCCTCCAGCCTGAAAAACAGTAGTGATCCTAGTCGTGAACCCTGGGGAACAGCACTGAAAACCTCCTTCCAGTCTGAAAAGCAGCGGTGATCCTTTCATTGAACCCTGTGGAACAGCACTGTATCCCTCTCTCCGGTGCGAAACACTGTAGTGATCCTAGTACTGAACGCTGGGGAACAGCACTGTATACCTCACTCCAGTCTGAAAAACAACAGTGGCTCTGGTACTGAACCCTGGGGAACAGCACTGTATACCTCACTCCAGTCTGCAAAAAACAGCGCTCGACCTAGAACTGAACCCTGGGGAACTGCACTTTACACCTCCCTCCAGTCTGACAAACAGCACTTGTATAGAACCCTGGGGAAGAGTACTGTTTCCCTCCTTCTGGTCTGAAAAACAGCGCTGGTCCTACTACTGAACCCTGGGGAACAGCACTGTATACCTCCCTCCAGTCCAAAAAACTATAGTGATCCTAGTACTGAAACCTGGGGAACAGCACTGTATCCCTCCCTCCGTCCGAAAAACTGTAGTGATCTTAGTACTGAAACCTGAGGAACAGCACTGTATACCTCCCTCCAGCCTGAAAAACAGTAGTGATCCTAGCACTGAACCCTGGGGTACATCACTGAAAACCTCCTTCCAGTCTGAAAAACAGTAGTTATCCGAGTACTGAACCCTGGGGAACAGCACAGTAAACCGCCTTCCAGTCTGAAAAGCAGCGGTGATCCTTTCATTGAACCCTGGGGAACAGCACTGTCTCCCTCTCTCCGGTCCGAAACACTGTAGTGATCCTAGTACTGTACGCTGGGGAACAGCACTGTTGCCTCACTCCAGTCTGAAAAACAGCAGTGATTCTAATACTGAACCATGGGGAAAAGCACTGTAAACCTCACTCCAGTCTGAAAAACAACAGTGAACCTAAAACTGTACCCTGAGGAAGAGTGGATACAGAACTGTATACCTCCCTCCAGTCCGAAAAACAGTATTGATCTAAGTAGTGAACCCTGGGGAACAGCACTGTATACCTGACTCCAGTCTGAAACACTGTAGTGATCCTGGTACTGTACGCTGGGGAACAGCACTGTATCCCTCTCTCTGGTCCAAAACACTGTAGTGATTCTAATACTGAACCATGGGGAACAGCACTGTATACCTGACCAGTCTGAACAAAACAGCAGTGTTCCAAACACTGAACCTTGGGGTGCAACAATGTATACCTCCCTCCAGTCTGAGATAAAAACAGCAGGGTTCCTTGTACTGAACAATGGGTGTTAGCACTGTATACCGCAACCCAGTCAGAAAAACAGCAGTGATCCTAGTTCTGTAACCTGGGGAACAGCACTGCATACTTCCCTCGAATTTGAAAAAACGGCACTGGACCTCGTACTGAACACTGGGGCACAGCACATTTCCCTCCCTCCTGTCTAAAAAACAACAGTTGTACCAGTATTGAACTGTGGGGAATAGTGCAGTATACCTCCCTCCTGTCTGAAAAACAGCAGTGATCCTGGTACTGAACCCTGGGGAAAAGCACTGTATAGCTCCCTCCAATCCGTAAAACAGTATTGATCCTAATCCTGAAACCTGGGGAACAGCAGTGTATACCTCACTCCAGTCTGAATAACAGCAGTGAACCTCGTACTGAACCCTGGGAAACAGCACTGTCCACCACCCTCCAGTCTGAAAAACAGCAGTGAAGCTAGTACTGAACAATGGGGAACAGCACTGTATACCTCCCTCCGGTCTGAAAAACAGCAGCGAATCTCGTACTGAACCCTGGGGAACAGCACTGTATACCTCCCTGCAGTCTGAAAAACAGTAGTGATCACAGTACGGAAACCCGGAGAACAGCACTGTATACCTCCTTCCAGTCTGAAAAACGGTAGTGATCGTAGTACTGAAACCTGGGGAACAGGACTGTATACTTCCGTCCGGTCCGAAAAACAGTAGTGATCCTAGTACTGAATCCTGGGGAACAGCACTGTATACCTCCCTGGAGTCGGAAAAGCAGCAGTGGTCCATTTATTGATTCATGGGGATCAGCACTGCATACCTCACTCCAGTCTGAAAAGAAAAGCAATGATCCCAGTACTGAACCATGGGGAACAGCACAGTAAACCTCCTTCCAATCTGAAAAACTGCGTTAATACTGGTACAGAACCCTCCAGAACAACACTGTCTCCCGCCCTCCAGTCTGAAAAGCAGCAGCTGTCCTATTATTGAACCCTGGGGATCAGCACTGTATACCTTCCCCTATCTCGAAAAAGCAGCAGTGATCCAGTACTGAACCCTGGGGAACAGCACTGAAAACTTCCCTCCGGTCCGAAAAACAGTCGTGATCCAGTACTGAACCCTGGGGAACAGCAGTGTATACCTCCCTCCAGTCTGAAAAACAGCAGTGGTACCAGTATTGAGTCCTGGGAAACAGTACTATTTACTGCACTCCAGTCTGAAAAACAGCAGTGGTCCAAGGACTGAAACCTGAGGAACAGCACTTTATACCTATTATTGCTTTGAAATAATTGAATTCCGTGTTTGCTGTCACAAGTGAGGGAATCTCTCAGTCAGTCCAACATTTAACTTTTTATACAAGAGCAAAGTGCTGCAGCTGCTGCAAATCTGAAATAAAAACAGAAAGTGCTGGAAATATTCAGCAGGTCTGGCAGCATCTCTGGAGAGAGAAACCGAGAAAATATTTCATTTAAGTGACCCTTAATCAGAACTGGGACAGATTAGATATGGAACAATTTTTAAACTAAACAGCGAAAGGAGGGAGAGGGAGGATTATGTTTAACAATTTCGGTATCATCCTTTTGTTATTTAATCTCTCCTGCCTTCCACCAATTCGTAGACCATCCCGTTTGTTCTTTCACTCTCAATCATTTTAATACATCACTGGATACAGGAACACATTTGTTAAACTCAATAAGTCCTCAATCGAACTGCTAACTTTGCTCCAGCCTGATGTATAATTTCTCTGTCTATTTCCCTTCCTCACAGTTAACTTGCTGACGATTGGGATCCTGTCTCGAGGAAAGTGCGGTCTCTCCAAATGTGCCAGTTGTTACCTGGTGGCCATGTCAGCGGCGGATCTACTGGTCATTATCCTGGACCTGATATTGAGGCACATTCCGATTGTTTATTGGGAACAGTTTCAGTTCCTGCGGTCCATCTACGTGTGTAATTTCCACGCCGTCCTGCTTTTTGCAGCCACAGACTGTTCTGTCTGGTTCACCGTCACTTTCACCTTTGATCGATTTGTGGCCATTTGTTGCCAGAAGCTGAGAAGTAGATATTGCAGTGAGAAAATGGCGTCTGTGGTACTTGGAGCAGTGACTGTTCTGAGCTGTTTAAAGAACATCATCTGGTATTTTATGTTAACAGGTCCATATAGTCTGCTTAACATACCCTGGTTTTGTGATGCGACACCGGATGTTCTGCACTCTCGGGTCTGGGGAACAATCGAGTTGCTCCACCACATTCTAACTCCGGGGCTCCCATTTGTGCTCATCCTGCTGCTCAATGCTCTCACCGTCAGACACATTTCAGTGAGCAGCAGAGGTCGCAGGAGACTCCGAGATAACAGCAGTGGGAAGAGTCGCAGAGATCCAGAGATGGAGAGTCGAAGGAAATCCATCATTTTACTGTTAGCTATCTCGTTGAATTTCATCCTGTTATGGGCAGCGTTAATGGTGTATTCAATATGGTTCCGGATGTGGTTTTTGGACGGTACGTTTGCTTATCCACATGTTTTCCTGCAGGAATTGGGCTTCATGCTGCAGCTCCTGAGTTGCTGCACAAACACTACGATTTATGCTGTGACCCAAACTCGGTTCAGAGAGCAGTTGAAGAATGTGCTGAAATGTCCCTTTACTGCAATTGTTCAATTCATTGGATGATGAGAGAAACTGATTAACCATTTCCAGCAGCCGGGGGGGCGGGTGGGGGGGGGGGGGCGGGGGGGGTGGGCAGTCGCTGTAGTGACGGGAGAGTCCGGCTGGGCCTGTCGTGATGGCGAAAGGCGGTGGCCGAACCTGTAGATCTGATGCCACAGGGATTGGGGCCTGGCTTGTTGCTATGGTGACAAAGCAGCGCGGGGCCTATCACGATTGTGACAAAGCAGGACGGGCCTATCACTGTGGTGAACAAGAGGGGCGAGGCCTATCGCTATGGTGACAAAGCGGGGCGGGGCCTATCACTGTGGTGACAAAGCAGCATGGGCCTCTCACTGTGGTGAACAAGAGGGGCGGGGCCTATCGCGACGGTGACTGCTGCTGGTGGGGCCTGAGCCCATTCGCAAAGTTGAGTGTTCGCTATTTTGGTAGGGAGGTGAGTGTCGGGCCTCATTCACATGGGGACGGGCAGAGGGGGCGAGTGCGGTTCACCGTGGTTATCGGATATGGGGTTGGAGCCTGTTCCCATGGTGACACCACAATGGAAAGATCGCGGTGTCTGACAACTGGCGGCCCCGCCCACCACGATCAGCACCAGCAGCGGCCCCGCCCACTGCCCTCAGCATCAGCAGCGGCCCCGCCCACCACCCTCAGCATTGGCAGCAGCCCCACCCACCACCCTCAGTAGAAGCGGCAGCCCCGCACAGCACGCTCAGCATCGGCAGCAGCCCCACCCTCTAACCTCAGCATAAGCAGCAGCCCCACCCACCACCCTCAGTATCGGCAGCAGCTCCACCCACCACCCACAGCATCGACAGCGGCCAAACCCTCCACCCTCAGCATAAGCAGCGGCCCTGCCCACCACCCTCACCATCAGCATCGGCCCTGCCCACCACCCTCACCATCTTCAACAGCCCTGCCCACCACCCTCACCAACAGCAACGGCCCTGCCCACCACCCTCACCATCAGCAACGGCCCTGCCCACCACCCTCACCTAGAGCAACGGCGCTGCCCACCACCCTCACCAACAGCAACGGCGCTGCCCACCACCCTCACCATCAGCAACGGCCCTGCCCACCACCCTCACCATCAGCAACGGCCCTGCCCACCACCCTCACCAACAGCAACGGCCCTGCCCACCACTCTCACCATCAGCAACGGCCCTGCCCACCACTCTCACCATCAGCAACGGCCCAGCCCACCACCCTCACCAACAGAAACGGGCCCCGCCCACTACCTTCATCAACAGCAACAGCCCCGCCCACTACCCTCACCAACAGAAACGGGCCCCGCCCACTACCCTCACCAACAGAAACGGGCCCCGCCCACTACCCTCACCAACAGCAAAGGTCCCGCCCACCACCCTCACCAATAGCAACGGCCCTGCCCACCACCCTCACCAACAGCAACGGCCCCGCCCACTAACCTTATCAACAGCAAAGGCCCCGCCCACTACCCTCACCAACAGCAACGGCCACGCCCACCACCCTCACCAACAGCAACGGCCCTGCCCACCACCCTCACCAACAGCAACGGCCCCGCCCACCGCCCTCACCAACAGCAACGGCCCTGCCCACCACCCTCAGCATCAGCAGCGGCCCCGCAGAGCACCCTCAGCAGAGTCAGCAGCGGCACTGCACTCCACCCTCAGCATGAGCAACGGCACCCCCCCCCCACCACCCTCAGCATGAGGAGCGGCCCCGCCCAGCACCCTCAGCAGAGTCAGCAGCGGCACCGCACTCCACCCTCAGCATGAGGAGCGGCGCCGCGAACCACCTTACGTGAGCCTTACGTCAGTGGCAGGGAAACTATTAGAGAGGATTCTTCGGGACAGGATTTGCTCCCATTTGGAAAAAAACGAACTTATTTGCGAGAGACAGCATGGTTTTGTGAAGGGGAGGTCGTGTCTTACTAATTTGATTGAGTTTTCTGAGGAAGTGATGAAGATGATTGATGAAGGAAGGGAAGTGGATGTTGTCTATATGGACTTTAGTAAAGCCTTTGACAAGGTCCCTCATGGCAGACTGGTACAAAAGGTGAAGTCACATGGGATCAGAGGTGAGCTGGCAAGATGGATACAGAACTGGCTCAGAAGGCAGAGGGTGACAGTGGAAGGGTGTTTATCTGAATGGAGGGATGTGACTAGTGGTGTTCCGCAGGGATCAGTGCTGGGACCTTTGCTGTTTGTATTATATATAAATGATTTGGAGGAAAATGTAGCTGGTCTGATTAGTAAGTTTGCGGACAACACAAAGGTTGGTGGAGTTGTGGACAGCGATGAGGAATTTCAGAGGATACAGCAGGATATAGATCGGTTGGAGATTTAGGCAGAGAGATGGCAGATGGAGTTTAATCCAGACAAATGTGAGGTAATGCATTTTGGAAGGTCTAATGCAGGTGGGAAGTATACAGTAAGTGTCAGAACCCTTCGGGGTATTGAAAGGCAGAGAGATCTGGGCGTACAGGTTAACAGGTCACTGAAAGTGGCAATGCAGGTGGATAAGGTAGTCAAGAAGGCATACGGCATACTTGCCTTCATCGGTCGGGGCATAGAGTATAAACATTGGCAATTCCTGCTGCAGCTGTATAGAACATTAGTTAGGCCACACTTAGATTATTGCGTGCAATTCTGGTCACCACACTACCAGAAGGACGTCGAGGATTTGGAGAGATGTACAGAGGAGGGTTACCAGGATGTTGCCTGGTCCAGGGCGGATTAGCTATGAGGAGAGGTTGGAAAAACTCGGATTGTTTTCACTGGAACGATGGAGATGGAGGGGCGACATGACAGAGGTTTACAAAGTTATGAGCGGAATGAACAGAGTGGATAGTCAGAAGCTTTTTCCCAGGGTGGAATAGTCAGTTACTAGGGAACATATGTTTAAGAGTGAAGGGTAAAGTTTAGAGGGGATGTGCGAGGCAATTTCTTTAAACAGAGGGCGGTGAGTGCCTGGAACTTGCTGCCGGCGGAGGTGGTGGAAGCAGGTACAATATCGACGTTTCAGGGGCATCTTGACAAATGCGTGAATAGGAAGGGAAGAGAGGGATATGGGCCCCGGAGGTGCAGAAGGTTTTAGTTTAGGCAGGCATCAAGATCGGCACAGGCTTGGAGGGCCGAATGGCCTGTTCCTGTGCTGTACTGTTCTTTGTGCTTGTTCTTTCTTCACCGTCAGCATCAGCAGCGGCCGAGCCCAACAACCTCAAAATCAGCAACGGTCCCGCCCACCGCACTCAACATCAGCAACGGCCCCGCCCACCACAATTAGCATCAGCAGCGCCCCCCCCACCACCCTCATCATCAGCAACCGTCCCGTTCTCCACCCTCATCATCAACAGCGGCCCCGCCCACCACCCTCATCATCAGCAGTGGACCCGCCCACCACCCTCATCATCAGCATCGGCCCCGCCCACCACCACCCGCATCAACAGCGTCCCCGCCCACCATCCTCATCATAGCGGCGTCCACGCCCACCACCCTCATCATCAGCAGCGGCACCGCCCACCACCCTCATCATCAGCAGTGGACCCGCCCACCAAACTCATCATCAGCATCGGCCCCGCCCACCACCACCCGCATCAACAGCGTCCCCGCCCACCATCCTCATCATAACGGCGTCCACGCCCACCACCCTCATCATCAGCAGCGGCACCGCACACCACCCTCATCATAACAGCGGCGCTGCCCACCACCCCCATCATCAGCAGCGGCCCCACCCACCAAACATCGCATCAACAGCGGCCCCGCCCACCACCCTCATCATCAACAGCGGCCCCGCCCACCACCCTCATCAGAACAGTGTCCCCACCCACCACCCTCATCATCAGCAGCGGCCCTGCCCACCACCCTCAACACAACAGCGGCGCTGCCCACCACCTTCAGCATCAACAGTGTCCCCACCCACCACCCTCATCATCAGCAGCGGCCCCGCCCACCACCCTCATCATCAATAGCGGCCCCGCCCACCACCCTCATCATCAGCAGCGGACCCGCCCACCACCCTCATCATCAGCAGCGGACCCTCCCACCACCCTCCGCATCAACAGCGGCCCCACCCACCACCTTCAGCATCAGCAGCGGCCCCGCCCACCACCCTCATTATAACAGCGGCCCCGCCCACCACCTTCAGCATGAGCAGCAGCCACGTCCACTTCCGTTTCCATCACAACCAGATCAACAACTGTGCGAGAGAATCTGGTTTGAGCTCAGCCTGAATATTTCATGACAATTGATAAAATTTTAATGTTTTATTTTCGTTTATAAATCTTTACATTTTTATAACGCGTTGCAATAATTTATAACTTTGCAATGCGTTATTATCCTTTATACATCTGTCTATTCCTTAGTTGCACTTGGTAATGTAGAATCATTTACAATACTTTACAATGGTCCATCTACTTTGCAGATATTTGAAATGCTCCTTACATCTTTAAACAACTACATAACAATGTAGAATCCTACACCAATATTTAGATACCTAGATAATCCTTTATATCCCATTACAGTAATTTATCATCTTTTATAATACTTGATGAACCTATCTTATCTTTTATCGTCATTTATATTGCTCTAAAATAGTTGATAACCCTTTACAAATCTTCATAATCCTTTAAAGCCTGCGAAACAAAACCGTTTCTACTGCTTCAGAATCTGACATAAAGATTGATATCCATTTACCATCCTTTTTGTCCCTTTAAAACATTCACAATATTTCCTAACTCTTTAGAATGTTCAGTAATCCTTTACAACGCTTCCTGACATATTAACCGGGATTTTCTTGCCCTCCTGACATCAGGCTCTTTGGCAGTGACACAAGATCGCACTGGCATCAGCCCGACATGGAGCATTCTGCCTGGCAGAATTCTCCGGCTGCAGCAGCCCGACATGGAGCATTCCGCCGGGCCCAATCCTCCGGCTGCAGCAGCCCGACATGGAGCATGCAGACCCTCAAATTAATGCAGCCGCTCAAATTAATGCAGACCCTCAAATTGATGCAGACCCTCAAAGTAAGGCAGCCTCTCAAACTTAGGCAATACCTCAAATTAATGCAGCCGCTCAAAATAATGCAGACCCTCAAACTATGGCAGCCTCTCAAACTTTTGCAGTACTTCAAATTAAAGCAGCCCACAAAATAATGCAGCCCCTCAAACTAAGGCAGCTTCTCAAACTTCTGCAGTACCTCGAACTAATGCAGCCCCTCAAACTAAGGCAGACCCTCAAGCAAAGGCAGCCTCAAACTTATGCAGCACCTCAAACTAATGCAGCAACTCAAACTAATGCAGCGCCTCAAATTAAGGCAGACCCTCAAACTAATGCAGACCCTTAAACTGAGGCAGACCCTTAAACTAAGGCAGCCCATGAAACTTATGCAGCCCCTCAAACTAAGGCAGCCTATCAAACTAATGCAGACCCTCAAACTAAGGCTGACCCTCAAACTTATGCAGCCCCTCAAATTAATGCATCCACTCAAATAAATAACTTCAGTCAAACTAATGACTTCACTCAAACTAATGCAGCTCCCCAAAGCACTGAAGCCCCTCAAACTAATGCAGCCCCTCAAACTAATGCAGCCCCTCAAATAAATAACTTCAGTCAAACGAATGACTTCACTCAAACTAATGCAGCCACTCAAACTAATGCAGTCTTTCAAATCAATAACTTCAGTCGAAATAATGACTTCACTCAAACTAATGCAGCTCCTCAAAGCAATGCAGCCCCTCAAACTAATGCAGCCTCTCAAACTAATGCAGCCCCTCAAATAAATAACTTCAGTCAAACTAATGACTTCATTCAAACTCATGCAGCTCCTGAAAGTAATGCAGCCCCTCCAGTAAATAACTTCAGTCAAACTAACGACTTCCCTCAAACTAATGCAGCTCCTCAAAGTAATGCAGCCCCTCAAACTAATGCAGCAACTCAAACTAATGCAGATCATCAAACTTATGATTGATGAGGGAAGGGCTGTCGATGTCGTATACATGGACTTCAGTAAGGCGTTTGATAAGCTTCCCGATGGTAGGCTGATGGAGAAAGTGAAGGCGCATGGGGTCCAAGGTGTACTAGCTAGATGGATAAAGAACTGGCTGGGCAACAGGAGACAGAGAGTAGCAGTGCAAGGGAGTTTCTCAAAATGGAGACGTGTTCCACAGGGATCCGTGCTGGGACCACTGTTGTTTGTGAGATACATAAATGATTTGGAGGAAAGTATAGGTGGTCTGATTAGCAAATTTGCAGACGACACTAAGATTGATGGAGTAGCAGATAGTGAAGGGGACTGTCAGAGAATACAGCAGAATATAGATAGATTGGAGAGTTGGGCAGAGAAATGGCAGATGGAGTTCAATCAGGGCAAATGCGAGGTGATGCATTTTGGAAGATCGAATTCAAGAGTGAACAGTACAGTAAATGGAAAAATCATGGGGAAAAGTGATGTACAGAGAGATTTGGGTGTTCAGGTCCATTGTTCCCTGAAGGTGGCAACGCAGGTCAATAGAGTGGTCAAGAGGGCATACGGCATGCTTTCCTTCATCGGACGGGGTATTGAGTGCAAGAATTGGCAGGTCATGTTCCAGTTGTATAGGACTTTGGTTCGGACACATTTGGAATACTGCGTGCAGTTCTGGTCGCCACATTACCAAAAGGATGTAGATGCTTTGGAGAGGGTGCAGAGGAGGTTCACCCGGATGTTGCCTGGAATGGAGGGCGCTAGCTATGAAGAGAGGTTGAGTAGATTCGGATTATTTTCATTAGAAAGACGAAGGTTGAGGGGGGACCTGATTGAGGTGTACAAAATCATGAGAGGTATAGACAGGGTGGATAGCAAGAAGCTTTTTCCCAGAGTGGGGGATTCAATTACAAGGGGACACGAGTTCAAAATGAAAGGGAAAAAGTTTAGTAGGGATATGCGTGGAAAGTTCTTTACGCAGAGGGTGGTGGGTGCCTGGAACGCATTGCCAGCGGTGGTAGTACATGTGGGCACGATAGCGTCTTTAAGATGTATCTAGTCAGATACATGAATGGGCAGGAAGTAAAGAGATACAGACCCTTAGAAAATAGGCGACAGGTTTAGATAGAGGATTTGGATCGGCGTAGGCTTGGAAGGCCGAAGGTCCTGTTCCTGTGCTGTAATTATATTTGTTCTTTGTTATGCAGATCATCAGACTTATGCAGAACATAAAACTAATGCAGCCCCTCAAACTAACGCAGAAGCTCAAACTAAGGCACCCTCAAACTAATACAGCCTCTCAAACTAATGCAGACCCGCTAACTGAGGCTGACCCTCAAACTTATGCAGCCCCTCAAACTAATGCATCTCCTCAAAATAATGCATCCCCTCGTAGTAAGGCAGCCCCTCAAACTAAGGCAGACCCTCATAGTAAGGCAGCCCCTCAAACAAAGGAAGCCCCTCAAACAAAGGCAGCCCATCAAACTAAGGCAGCCGCTGAAACTAATGCAGCCCCTCAAATAAATAACTTCAGTCAAAGTAATGACTTCATTCAAACTAATGCAGATCATCAAACTTATGCAGATCATCAAACTAAGGCAGCCCTCAAACTAAGGGAGCCCCTCAAACTAAGGCAGACCCTCAAACTAAGGCAGCCCCTCAAAATAAGGCAGCTTCTCCAACATTAGTTTAGTGATACAGCACTGAAACAGGCCCTTCGGCCCACCGTGTCTGTGCCAACCATCAACCACCCATTTATACTAATCCTATATCCCCACCTGTCCCTATATTTCCCGACCATCTACCTATACTGGGGGCAATTTATAATGGCCAATTAACCTATCAACCTGCAACACTTTGGCATGAGGGAGGAAACCGGAGCAACAGCAGGAAACCCACGTAGACACAGGGAGAACTTGCAAGCTCCACGCAGGCAGTACCCAGAATTGAACCCGGGTCGCTGGAGCTGCGAGGCTGTGGTGCTAACCACTGTGCGACTGTGCCGCACCGTTATTCGGCTCCTCAAACTAATGCGCCCCCTCAAACATATGCTGCCGCTCAAACTAAGACAGACACTCAAACTAAGGCAGACCCTCTATCTAAGACAGCCTCTCAAACGATTAGAATTAGAATTAGAACACGACAGCGCAGTACAGGCCCTTCGGCCCTCGATGTTGCACCGACATGTGAAACCATCTGACCTACACTATTCCATTTTCATCCATATGTCTATCCAATGACCACTTAAATGCCCTTAAAGTTGGCGAGTCTACTACTGTTGCAGGCAGGGCATTTCACGCCCCTACTACTCTCTGAGTAAAGAAACTACCTCTAACATCTGTCCTATATCTATCACCCCTCAACTTAAAGCTATGTCCCCTCGTGTTTGCCATCACCATCCGAGGAAAAAGAAACTCACTATCCACCCTATGCAACCCTCTGATTATCTCATATGTCTCTATTATGTCACCTCTCCTCCTCCTTCTCTCCAACGAAAACAACCTCAAGTCCCTCAACCTTTCCTCGTAAGACCTTCCCTCCATACCAGGCAACATCCTAGTGAATCTCCTCTGCACCCTTTCCATAGCTTCCACATCCTTCCTATAATGCGGTGACCAGAACTGCACGCAATACTCCAGGTGCGGTCTCTCCAGAGTTTTGTACAGTTGCAGCATGACCTCGTGGCTCCGAAGCTCGAACCCCCTACTAATAAAAGCTAACACACCATATGCCTTCTTAACAGCCCTATTAACCTGGGTAGCAACTTTCAGGGATTTATGTATCTGGACACCAAGATCTCTCTGCTCATCTACACTACCAAGAATCTTCCCATTCGCCCGGGACTCTGCATTCCTGTTAATCCTTTCCAAAGTGAATCACCTCACACTTTTCCGCATTAAACTCAATTTGCCATCTCTCAGCCCAGCTCTGCAGCCTATCTATGTCCCTCTGTACCCTACAACATCCTTCGGCACTATCCACAACTCCACCGACCTTAGTGTCATCCGCAAATTTACTAACCCAGCCTTCTACACCCTCTTCCAGGTCATTTATAAAAGTGACAAACAGCAGTGGCCCCAAAACAGATACTTGCGGTACACCACTAGTAACTAAACTCCAGGATGAACATTTGCCATCAACCACCACCCTCTGTCTTCTTTCAGCTAGCCAATTTCTGATCCAAAGCTCTAAATCGCCTTCAACCCCATACTTCCGTATTTTCTGCAATAGCCTACCGTGGGGAACCTTATCAAACGCCTTACTGAAATGCATATACACCACATCCACTGCTTTACCCTCATCCACCTGTTTAGTCACCTTCTCGAAAAATTCAATAAGTTTTGTGAGGCACGACCTACCCGTCACAAAACCGTGCTGACTATCGCTAATGAAGTTATTCTTTTCAAGATGATTATAAATCCTGTCTCTTGTAACCTTTTCCAACATTTTACCCACAACCGAAGTAAGGCTCACAGGTCTATAATTACCAGGGCTGTCTCAACTCCCCTTCTTGAACAATGGGACAACATTTGCTATCCTCCAGTCTTCTGGCACTATTCCTGTCGACAATGACGATATAAAGATCAAGGACAAAGGCTCTGCAATCTCCTCCCTAGCTTCCCAGAGAATCCTAGGATATATCCCATCTGGCCCAGGGGACTTATCTATTTTCACACTTTCCAAAATTGATAACACCTCCTCCTTGTGAACTTCAATCCCATCTAGCCTAGTAGCCTGAATCTCAGTATTCTCCTCGACAACATTTTCTTTCTCTACTGTAAATACTGACGCAAAATATTCATTTAACACTTCCCCTACCTCCTCTGATTCCACACACAACTTCCCACTACTATCCTTGATTGGCCCTAATCTAACTCTAGTCATTCTTTTTTTCCTGATATACCTATAGAAAGCCTTAGGGTTTTCCCTGATCCTATCCGCCATTGACTTCTCTTGTCCTCTCCTTGCTCTTCTTAGCTCTCCCTTTAGATCCTTCCTGGCAAGCTTGTAGCTCTCAAGCGCCCTAACTGAGCCTTCACGTCTCATCCTAACATAAGCCTTCTTCTTCCTCTTGACAAGCACTTCAATTTCTTTCGTAAACCACATCTCCCTCGCTCGACAACTTCCTCCCTGCCTCACAGGTACATACATATCAAGGACACGCAGTCGCTGCTCCTTGAATAAGCTCCACATTTCGATTGTTCCCTTCCCCTGCAGTTTCCTTCCCCATCCTAGGCATCCTAAATCTTGCCTAATCGCATCATAATTTCCTTTCCCCCAGCTATAATGTTTGCCCTGTGGTATATACCTTTCCCTGCCCATCGCCAAGTTAAACCTAACCGAATTGTGGTCACTACCACCAAAGTGCTCACCTGCATCTAAATCTAACACCTGGCCGGGTTCATTACCCAGTACCAAATCCAATGTGGCATCGCCCCTGGTTGGCCTGTCTACATACTGTGTCAGAAAACCCTCCTGCACACACTGGACAAAAACTGACCCATCTGAAGTACTCGAACTATAGTATTTCCAGTCGATATTTGGAAAGTTAAAGTCCCCCATAACAACTACCCTGTTACTCTCGCCCCTGTCGAGAATCATCTTCGTTATCCTTTCCTCTACATCTCTGGAACTATTCAGAGGTCTATAAAAGACTCCCAACAGGGTAACCTCACCTCTCCTGTTACTAACCTCGGCCCATACTACCTCAGTAGACGAGTCCTCAAACGTCCTTTCTGTCGCTGTAATACTCTCCTTGATTAACAATGCCACACCATCACCCCCCCTCCTTTACCATCTTCTCTGTTCTTACTGAAACATCGAAATCCCGGATCCTGCAACATCCATTCCTGCCCCTGCTCTACCCATGTCTCCGAAATGGCCACTACATCGAGATCCCAGGTACCAACCCATGCTGCAGGCTCTCCCACCTTATTCCGGATGCTCCTGGCGTTGAAGTAGACACACTTGAAACCAGGTTCTTGCTTGCCAGTGCCCTCTTGCGTCCTTGTAACCTGAACCCTGACCTCACTACTCTCTACATCCTGTACACTGGCACTACATTTTAGGTTCCCATTCCCCTGCTGAATTAGTTTAACCCCCCGCCCCCGAAGAGCACTCGCAAATCTCCCCCCCCCCAGGATATTGGTACCCCTCTGGTTCAGGTGAAGACTATCCTGTTTGTAGAGGTCCAACCTACCCCAGAAAGAGCCCCAATTATCCTGGAAACCAAAACCCTCCCTCCTGCACCATCCCAGCAGCCACGTGTTCAACTCCTCTCTCTCCCTATTCCTATTGCAGTCCCTCAAACATATGCAGCCCCTCAAACTGAGGCAGCCTCTCAAACTAATGCAGCCCCTCAAACTAAGACAGCCCCTCAAACTAAGGCATCTCCTCACTCCAATGCAGACCCTCAAACTAATGGAGCCCCTCAAACTAAGGCAGCCCTTCAAACTAAGGCCAACTCTCAATCGAAGGCAGCGCCTCAATCTAAGGAAGTCCCTCAAAGCAATGCAGCCCCTCAAACTAATGCAGCAACTCAAACTCATGCAGATCATCAAACTGAGGCAGACCCTCAATATTTAGTTCAGTGATACAGCACTGAAACAGGCCCTTCGGCCCACCGCGTCTGTGCCAACCATCAACCACCCATTTATACTAATCCTATATCCCCACCTGTCCCTATATTTCCCTACCATCTACCTGTACTCGGGGCAATTTATAATGGCCAATTAACCTATCAACCTGCAACACTTTGGCATGTGGGAGGAAACCGGAGCACCAGGAGGAAACCCACGCAGACACAGGGAGAACTTGCAAACTCCACACAGGCAGTACGCAGAATTGAACCCGGGTCGCTGGAGTTGTGAGGCTGCGGTGCTAACAACTGCGCCACTGTGCCGCCTCGTTATTCGGCCCGTCAAACAGATGCAGCCGCTCAAACTAAGGCAGGCACTCAAACTAAGACAGCCCCACACTCTACGACAGCCTCTGAAACTATTGCAGTCCCTCAAACATATGCAGCCACTCAAACTGAGGCAGCCTCTCAAACTAATGCAGCCCCTCAAACTTATGCAGCCCCTCAAACTAAGACAGACCCTCAAAGTAAGGCAGCCACTCAAACTAAGATAGCCCCTCAAAGTAAGGCAGCCCCTCAAACTAAGGCAGCTCCTCAAACTTAGGGAGCCCCTCACTCTAAAGCAGACCCTCAAAGTAAGGCAGCCCCTCAAACTAAGACAGACCCTCAAACTAAAGCAGCCCCTCAAGCTAATGCAGCCCCTCAATCTAAGGCAGGCACTCAGACAAAAGCAGACCCTCATACTAAAGCAGACCCTCAAACTAATGCAGACCCTCAAACTAATGCAGATCCTCAAACTACTGCAGACGCTCAAACTAATGCAGTATCTCAAACTAATGCATCCCCTCAAACTAAGGCAGAACCTTGAACTGAGGCAGCCCCGCAATCTAAGGCGGCCCCTCAAACTTATCCAGACCCTCAATCTAATGCAGCCCGTTAAACTAATGCAGCCCCTCAACCTAAGGCAGCCTCTCAAACTTATGCAGACACTCAAAGTAAGGCTGACCCTCAAACATATGCAGCCCCTCAAATAAATAACTTCAGTCAAACTAATGACTTCACTCAAACTAATGCAGCTCCTCAAAGTAATGCAGCCCCCCCAAATTAATGCAGCCCCTCATACAAACGCAGCCCCTCAAAATAGTGCATCCCCTCAAACGAAGGCAGCCCCTCAAACTAAGGCACCCTCAAACTAATGCAGCCCCTCAAACGTATGCAGCGCCTAAACTTATGCAGCCCCTCAAACGAAGGCAGTCTCTCAAACTAATGCAGACCCTTAATATAATGCAGCCCCTCAAACTAATGCAGACCCTCAAACTAAGGCAGCCTCTCAAACTAATGCAGACACTCAAACTAAGGCTGACCCTCAAACCAATGCAGCCCCTCAAATTAAAGTATCCCCTCAAATAAATAACTTCAGTCAAACTAATGACGTCACTCAAACTAATGCAGCTCCTCAAAGTAATGCAGCCCCCCCAAACTAATGCAGCCCCTCATACACAGGCAGCCCCTCAAAATAATGCATCCCCTCAAACGAAGGCAGCCCCTCAAACTAAGGCACCCTCAAACTAATGCAGCCCCTCAAACGTATGCAGCGCCTAAACTTATGCAGCCCCTCAAACGAAGGCAGTCTCTCAAACTAATGCAGACCCTTAATATAATGCAGCCCCTCAAACTAATGCAGACCCTCAAACTAAGGCAGCCTCTCAAACTAATGCAGACACTCAAACTAAGGCTGACCCTCAAACCAATGCAGCCCCTCAAATTAAAGCATCCCCTCAAATAAATAACTTCAGTCAAACTAATGACGTCACTCAAACTAATGCAGCTCCTCAAAGTAATGCAGCCCCCCCAAACTAATGCAGCCCCTCATACACAGGCAGCCCCTCAAAATAATGCATCCCCTCAAACGAAGGCAGCCCCTCAAACTAAGGCACCCTCAAACTAATGCAGCCCTTCAAACGTATGCAGCGCCTAAACTTTGCAGCTCCTCAAATTAAAGCAGCCCCTCAAATTAATGCAGCCTCTCAAATAAATAACTTCAGTCAAACTAATGACTTCACTCAAACTAATGCAGCTCCTCAAAATAATGCAGCCCCTCAAACTAATGCAGCCCCTCAAACCAATGCAGCCCCTCAAACTAAGGCGGACCCTCTACTAAGGCAGACCCTCAATCAAAGGCAGACCCTCAATCAAAGGCAGCCCCTCAAACTAAGGCAGACCGTCAAACTAAGGCAGACCCTCAATCTAAGAAAGCCCTTCAAACTATCGCAATCACTCAAACTAATGCGGCCCCTCAAACTAATGCAGCCCGCAAACTAATGCAGCATCTCAAACTGAGGCAGCCGCTCAAACTAATGCAGCCCCGAAAATTGAGGCAGACCCTTAAACTAAGGCAGACCCTCAATCAAAGGCAGACCCTCAATCAAAGGCAGCCCCTCAAACTAAGGCAGACTCTCAATCAAAGGCAGACCCTCAATCAAAGGCAGCCCCTCAAACTAAGGCAGACCGTCAAACTAAGGCAGACCCGAAATCTAATCCAGCTCCTCAAACTAAAGCAGCCCCTGAAAATAATGCAGCCCCTCAACCTAATGCAGCCCCTCAAACTAATGCAGCCCCATAAACTGATGCAGCCCCTCAAACTAATGCTTCCCCTCAAACTAATGCAGAAGCTCAAACTAAGGCAGCCTCAAACTAACACAGACTCTCAAACTAATGCAGACCCTCTAACTAAGGCTGACCCTCAAACTTATGAAGCCCCTCAGACTAATGCATCTCCTCAAACCAATGCATCCCCTCGTAGTAAGGCAGCCCCTCATACTAAGGCAGAACCTCACAGTAAGGCAGCCCCTCAAACAAAGGCAGCCCATCAAACTAAGGCAGACCCTCAAACTAATGCAGCCCCTCAAACTAAGGCACCCTCTGAAACCTCTGCAGCACCTCAAATTAAGGCAGCCCCGCAATCTAAGGCAGCCCCTCAATCTGAGGCAGCCCCTCAAACCAAGGAAGACCCTCATTCTAAGTCAGCCCCTCAATCTAAGGCAGCCCCTCAAGCAAAGGCATCCTCTCAACCTAAGGCAGCCCCTCAAACTTATGCAGCCCTCAAACTAAGGCACCCTCTCAAACCACTGCAGCACCTCAAATTAAGGCAGCCCCTTA
The DNA here is from genome assembly GCF_036365525.1 of Heterodontus francisci. Classification (NCBI taxonomy): domain Eukaryota; kingdom Metazoa; phylum Chordata; class Chondrichthyes; order Heterodontiformes; family Heterodontidae; genus Heterodontus; species Heterodontus francisci. The sequence goes on from NW_027140635.1 coordinate 3,228,794, forward strand.
ATCTCAGACTGCCCCTCAGTCTAAGGCAGCGCCTCAGATCAAGGAAGACCCTCATTCTAAGTCAGCCCCTCAATCTAAGGCAGCCCCTCAACCAAAGGCAGCCTCTCAACCTAAGGCAGCCCCTCAAACCTATGCAGCCCCTCAAACTAAGACACCCTCTCAAACCTCTGCAGCACCTCAAATTAAGGCAGCCCCTCAATCTAATGCAGCCCTCAAACCTCTGCAGCCCCTCAAACCTCTGCAGCTCCTCAATCGAAGACAGCCCCTCAATCGGAGACAGACCCTCAATCAAAGGCAGACTCTCAACCAAAGGCAGACCCTCAGTCTAAGGCAGCACCTCCAACCAGGGAAGACCCTCAATCTAAGGCAGCCCCTCAAACTAATGCAGACCTTCAAACTAATGCAGCCCCTCAAGTAAGGCAGACCCTCAAACTAATGCAGCCTCTTAAACTAAGGCAGGCTCTGAATCGAATACAGCCCCTCAAACTAATGTAGCCCCTCAATCTGAGGCAGCACCTCTTACTAAGTTAGACGCTCAAATTAATGCAGACACTCAAACTCATGCAGACCCTCAAACTAAAGCAGCCACTTAAACTAATGCAGCCCCTCAATCTAAGGCAGGCCCTCAGACAAAAGCAGACCCTCATACTGAAGCAGACCCTCAAACTAATGCAGACCCTCAAACTAATGCAGACCCTCAAGCTACTGCAGACCATCAAACTAATGCAAAATCTCAAACTAATGCTGCACCTCAAATGAATGCAGACCCTCACACTAATGCAGATCCTCAAACTACTGCAGAGGCTCAAACTAATGCAGTATCTCAAACTAATGCAGAACCTCAAACTAAGGCAGACCCTTGAACTGAGGCAGCCCCACAATCTAAGGCGGCCCCTCAAACTTATCCAGACCCTCAATCTAATGCAGCCCGTCAAACTAATGCAGCCCCTCAACCTAAGGCAGCCCCTCAAACTAATGCAGACCCTCAAACTAAGGCAGCCTCTCAAACTAATGCAGAAACTCAAACTAAGGCTGACCCTCAAACCTATGCAGCCCCTCAAACTAAAGCATCCCCTCAAATAAATATCTTCAGTCAAACTAATGACTTCACTCAAACTAATGCAGCTCCTCAAAGTAATGCAGCCCCCCCAAGCTAATGCAGCCCCTAATACAAAGACAGCCCCTCAAAATAATGCATCCCCTCAAACGAAGGCAGCCCCTCAAACTAAGGCACCCTCAAACGTATGCAGCGCCTAAACTTATGCAGCCCCTCAAACGAAGGCAGCCTCTCAAACTAATGCAGTCCCTTAATCTAATGCAGCCCCTCAAACTAATGCAGACCCTCATACTAAGGCAGCCTCACAAACTAATGCAGCCCCTCAACCTAAGGCAGCCCCTCAAACTAATGCTGACCCTCAAACTAAGGCAGCCTCTCAAACTAATGCAGACACTCAAACTAAGGCTGACCCTCAAAGCTATGCAGTCCCTCAAATTAAAGCATCCCCTCAAATATATAACTTCAGTCAAACTAATGACTTCACTCAAACTAATGCAGCTCCTCAAAGTAATGCAGCCCCCCCAAAACTAATGCAGCCCCTCATACACAGGCAGCCCCTCAAAATAATGCATCCCCTCAAACGAAGGCAGCCCCTCAAACTAAGGCACCCTCAAACTAATGCAGCCCCTCCAACGTATGCAGCGCCTAAACTTATGCAGCCCCTCAAACGAAGGCAGCCTCTCAAACTAATGCAGACCCTTAATCTAATGCAGCTCCTCAAATTAAAGCAGCCCCTCAAATTAATGCAGCCTCTCAAATAAATAACTTCAGTCAAACTAATGACTTCACTCAAACTAATGCAGCTCCTCAAAATAATGCAGCTCCTCAGTCGAATGCATCCCCTCACACTAATGTAACCCCTCAAACTAAAGCAGCGCATCAATGTAATGCAGCATCTCAAATTAATGCAGCCCCTCTAATTAATAACTACACTCAAACTCATGACTTCACTCAAACGAATGCAGCCCCTCAAACTAATGCAACCCCTCAATATAATGCAGATCTGCAAACTAAGACAGCCCCTCGAACTGAGGCAGACTCTCAAACTAATTCAGGGCCTCAAACTAAGGCATCCCCTAAAACAAAGGCAGCCTCTCAAACTAATGCAGACCCTCAACCGAATGCAGTACCTCAATCTAAGGCAGCCCCTCAAACTAAGGCAGCCCCTCAAACTAATGCAGCCCTTCAAAATAATGCATCCCCTCAAACGAAGGCAGCCCCTCAAACTAAGGCACCCCTTCAAACTTAGGCAGCCTCTCAAACTTATGCAGCCCCTCAAACTAAGGCACCCCTCAAACTAATGCAGCCCCTCAAACGTATGCAGCGTCTAACCTTATGCAGTCCCTCAAACGAAGGCAGCCTCTCAAGCTAATGCAGACCCTTAATCTAGTGCAGCTCCTCAAATTAAAGCAGCCCCTCAAATTAATGCTGCCTCTCAAATATATAACTTCAGTCAAACTAATGACTTCACTCAAACTGATGCAGCTCCTCAAAATAATGCAGCCCCTGAATCGAATGCATCCCCTCAAACTAATGCATCCCCTCAAACTAAGGCAGCCCCTCAAACTAATGCAGACCCTCAAACTAAGGCAGCCTCTCAAACTAATGCAGACACTCAAACTAAGGCTGACCCTCAAACCTATGCAGCCCCTCAAATTAAAGCATCCCCTCAAATAAATAACTTCAGTCAAACTAATGACTTCACACAAACTAATGCAGCTCCTCAAAGTAATGCAGCCCCCCCAAACTAATGCAGCCCCTCATACAAAGGCAGCCCCTCAAAATAATGCATCCCCTCAAACGAAGGCAGCCCCTCAAACTAAGGCACCCTCAAACTAATGCAGCCCCTCAAACGTATGCAGCACGTAAACTTATGCAGCCCCTCAAACGAAGGCAGCCTCTCAAACTAATGCAGTCACTTAATCTAATGCAGCCCCTCAAACTAATGCAGACCCTCATACTAAAGCAGCCTCTCAGACTATTGCAGACCCTCAACCTAAGGCAGCCCCTCAAACTAATGCAGACCCTCAAACTAAGGCAGCCTCTCAAACTAATGCAGACACTCAAACTAAGGCTGACCCTGAAAGCTATGCAGTCCCTCAAATTAAAGCATCCCCTCAAATATATAACTTCAGTCAAACTAATGACTTCACTCAAACTAATGACTTCACTCAAACTAATGCAGCTCCTCAAAGTAATGCAGCCCCCCCCAAACTAATGCAGCCCCTCATACACAGGCAGCCCCTCAAAATAATGCATCCCCTCAAACGAAGGCAGCCCCTCAAACTAAGGCACCCTCAAACTAATGCAGCCCCTCAAACGTATGCAGCGCCTAAACTTATGCAGCCCCTCAAACGAAGGCAGCCTCTCAAACTAATGCAGACCCTTAATCTAATGCAGCTCCTCAAATTAAAGCAGCCCCTCAAATTAATGCAGCCTCTCAAATAAATAACTTCAGTCTAACTAATGACTTCACTCAAACTGATGCAGCTCCTCAAAATAATGCACCCCCTCAATCGAATGCATCCCCTCAAACTAATGCATCCCCTCAAACTAAAGCAGCGCCTGAAGCTAAAGCAGCGCCTCAAACTAAGCCAGCCCCTCATACTCAGGCAGCCCCACAAACTAAGGCAGAGCCTCAAACTAAGGCAGCCCCGGAAACTAATGCAGACCCTCAATCTAAGGCAGCCTCTCAAACCTATGCAGCCCCTAAACTTATAAAGCCCCACAATTTATGCAGCCCCTCAAACGAAGGCAGCCTCTCAAACTAATGCAGACCCTTAATCTAATGCAGCCTCTCAAATAAATAACTTCATTCAAACTAATGACTTCACTCAAATTAATGCAACCCCTCAAACTAATGCAACCCATCGAAATAATGCAGATCCGAGAAACGAAGGCAACCCCTCAAACTAATTCAGGGCCTCAAACTAAGGCAGCCCCTCAAACAAAGGCAGCCCCTCAAACTAATGCAGCCCATCAAACTAATGCAGTCACTCAAACTAATGCAGCCCGTCAAATTAAGGCAGTCCCTTAAACTTAAGCAGCCCCTCAATTCAAGGCAGCCCCTCAAAATAATGCAGCCCCTCAAAATAATGCAGCCCCTCAAAGTAATGCATCCCCTCAAACGAAGTCAGCCCCTCAAACTAAGGCACCCCTTCAAACTAATGCAGTACCTCAAACTAATGCAGCCCCTCAAATTAAGGCAGTCCCTTAAACTAAAGCAGCCCCTCAATCCAAAGCAGCCCCTCAATCCAATGCAGCCCCTCAAAATAATGCATCCCCGCAAAATAATGCATCCCCTCCAACTAAGGCACTCCTTCAAACTTATGCAGCCCCTCAAACTAAGGCAGCCTCTCAAACGAATGCAGAACCTTAATCTAATGCAGCTCCTCGAATTAAAGCAGCCCCTCAAATTAATGCAGCCTCTCAAATAAATAAATTCAGTCAAACTAATTACTTCACTCAAACTAATGCAGCTCCTCAAAATAATGCAGCCCGCAAACTAATGCAGCATCTCAAACTGAGGCAGCCGCTCAAACTAATGCAACCCCTCAAACCAAAGCAGCGCCTCAAACAAAGCCAGCCCCTCATTCTAAGGCAGCCCCTCAAACTAAGGCTGAGCATCAAACTAAGGCAGCTCCTCAATCTAAGTCAGCACCTCAAACTAAGGCTGGCCCTCAATCTAAGGCAGCACCTCAAACTGAGGCAGACCCTCAATCTGAGGCTGCCTCCTAAACAAAGGCAGCCTCTCAAACAAAGGCAGCCCCGCCAACTAATGCAGCCCCTCAATCTAAGGCAGCCTCTCAAACTTATGCAGCACCTCAAACTAAGGCAGCCCCTCCAACTAATGCAGACCCTCAAACAAATGCAGCCCCTTAAACTAAGTCATCCCCTGAAATTAATGCTGCCCCTTAAACTAAGGCAGACCCTCAAACTAAGGACCCCACAATCTAAGTCAGTCCCTCACACTAATTCAGGCCCTCAAACTAAGGCAGCCCCTCAAACAAAGGCAGCCCCTCAAACTAATGCAGCCCCTCAATCAAAGGCAGACCCTCAATCAAAAGCAGCCCCTCAAACTAAGGCAGACCGTCAAACTAAGGCAGACCCTCAATCTAAGGAAGCCCCTCAAACTATAGCAGTCACTCAAACTAATGCGGCCCCACAAACTAATGCAGCCCGCAAACTAATGCAGCATCTCAAACTGAGGCAGCCGCTCAAACTAATGCAGCCCCTCAACCTAATGCAGTACCTCAAACTAATGCAGACCCTCAAACTAAGGCAGACCCTCAATCAAAGGCAGACCCTCAATCAAAGGCAGCCCCTCAAACGAAGGCAGACCGTCAAACTAAGGCAGCCTCTCAAACTTATGCAGCCCCTCAAACTAAGGCACCCCTCAAACTAATGCTGCCCCTTAAACTAAGACAGACACTCAAACTAAGGACCCCACAATCTAAGTCAGCCCATCAAACTAATCCAGGCCCTCAATCTAAAACAGCCTCTCAGACTGAGGCAGACCCTGAATCTAATGCAACTCCTCAATCGAAGGCAGCTCCTGAAACTAAGTCAGGCCCTCAAACTCAGGCAGCCCCTTAAACTAATGCAGCCTCTCAAACTGAGGCAGACCCTCAAACTAATGCAGCCCCTCAAACTAATGCAGCCCCTCAAACTAAGTCAGCCCCTCAAACTAATGCAGACCCTCAACCTAATGCAGCCCCTCAAACTTATGCAGACCTTCAAACTAATGCAGCCCCTCAAGTAAGGCAGACCCTCAAACTAATGCAGCCTCTTAAACTAAGGCAGGCTCTGAATCGAATACAGCCCCTCAAACTAATGCAGCCCCTCAATCTAAGGCAGCACCTCTTACTAAGTTAGACGCTAAAAGTAATGCAGACACTCAAACTCATGCAGACCCTCAAACTAATGCAGCCCCTCAAACCTCTGCAGCCCCTCAAACCTCTGCAGCCCCTCAATCGAAGACAGCCCCTCAAACGGTGACAGACCCTCAATCAAAGGCAGACTCTCAATCAAAGGCAGACCCTCAGTCTAAGGCAGCACCTCCAACCAGGGAAGACCCTCAATCTAAGGAAGCCCCTCAAACTAATGCAGACATTCTAACTAATGCAGCCCCTCAAACTTATGCAGACCTTCAAACTAATGCAGCCCCTCAAGTAAGGCAGACCCTCAAACTAATGCAGCCTCTTAATCTAAGGCAGGCTCTGAATCGAATACAGCCCCTCAAACTAATGCAGCCCCTCAATCTAAGGCAGCACCTCTTACTAAGTTAGACGCTCAAAGTAATGCAGACACTCAAACTCATGCAGACCCTCAAACTAAGGCAGACCCTCAAACTAAGGCAGACCCTCAATCAAAGGCAGACCCTCAATCAAAGGCAGCCCCTCAAACTAAGGCAGACCGTCAAACTAAGGCAGACCCGAAATCTAATCCAGCTCCTCAAACTAAAGCAGCCCCTGAAAATAATGCAGCCCCATAAACTGATGCAGCCCCTCAAACTAATGCTTCCCCTCAAACTAATGCAGAAGCTCAAACTAAGGCAGCCTCAAACTAACACAGACTCTCAAACTAATGCAGACCCTCTAACTAAGGCTGACCCTCAAACCTATGAAGCCCCTCAGACTAATGCATCTCCTCAAACTAATGCATCCCCTCGTAGTAAGGCAGCCCCTCATACTAAGGCAGATCCTCATAGTAAGGCAGCCCCTCAAACAAAGGCAGCCCATCAAACTAAGGCAGACCCTCAAACTAATGCAGCCCCTCAAACTAAGGCACCCTCTCAAACCTCTGCAGCAACTCAAACTAAGGCAGCCCCGCAATCTAAGGCAGTCCCTCAATCTAAGGCAGCCCCTCAAACCAAGGAAGACCCTCATTCTAAGTCAGCCCCTCAATCTAAGGCAGCCCCTCAAGCAAAGGCATCCTCTCAACCTCAGGCAGCCCCTCAAACTTATGCAGCCCCTCAAACTAAGGCACCCTCTCAAACCTCTGCAGCACCTCAAATTAAGGCAGCCCCTTAATCTAAGACTGCCCGTCAGTCTAAGGCAGCGCCTCAAATCAAGGAAGACCCTCATTCTAAGTCAGCCCCTCAATCTAAGGCAGCCCCTCAACCAAAGGCAGCCTCTCAACCTAAGGCAGCCCCTCAAACCTATGCAGCCCCTCAAACTAAGGCACCCTCTCAAACCTCTGCAGCACCTCAAATTAAGGCAGCCCCGCAATCTAAGGCAGCCCCTCAAACTAAGGCAGCACCTCAAACCAAGGAAGACCATCATTCTAAGTCAGCCCCTCAAACTAATGCAGACCCTCAAACTAATGCAGCCCCTCAAACCTCTGCAGCCCCTCAAACCTCTGCAGCCCCTCAATCGAAGACAGCCCCTCAATCGGTGACAGACCCTCAATCAAAGGCAGACTCTCAATCAAAGGCAGACCCTCAGTCTAAGGCAGCACCTCCAACCAGGGAAGACCCTCAATCTAAGGCAGCCCCTCAAACTAATGCAGACATTCAAACTAATGCAGCCCCTCAAATTTATGCAGACCTTCAAACTAATGCAGCCCCTCAAGTAAGGCAGACCCTCAAACTAATGCAGCCTCTTAAACTAAGGCGGGCTCTGAATCGAATACAGCCCCTCAAACTAATGCAGCCCCTCAATCTAAGGCAGCACCTCTTACTAAGTTAGACGCTCAAAGTAATGCAGACACTCAAACTCATGCAGACCCTCAAACTAAAGCAGCCACTTAAACTAATGCAGTACCTCAAACTAATGCAGCCCCTCAAACAATGGAAAACCCTCAAACTAAAGCAGCCCCTCAAACTAATGCAGCCCCTCAATCTAAGGCAGGCCCTCAGACAAAAGCAGACCCTCATACTAAAGCAGACCCTCAAACTAATGCAGACCCTCAAACTAATGCAGACCCTCAAACTACTGCAGACCCTCAAACTAATGCAATATCTCAAACTAATGCAGAACCTCAAATGAATGCAGACCCTCACACTAATGCAGATCCTCAAACTACTGCAGACGCTCAAACTAATGCAGTATCTCAAACTAATGCAGAACCTCAAACTAAGGCAGACCCTTGAACTGAGGCAGCCCCGCAATCTAAGGCGGCCCGTCAAACGAATCCAGACCCTCAATCTAATGCAGCCCGTCAAACTAATGCAGACCCTCAACCTAAGGCAGCCCCTCAAAGTAATGCAGACCCTCAAACTAAGGCAGCCTCTCAAAGTAATGCAGACACTCAAACTAAGGCTGACCCTCAAACCTATGCGGCACCTCAAATTAAAGCATCCACTCAAATAAATGACTTCAGTCAAATTAATGACTTCACTCAAACTAATGCAGCTCCTCAAAGTAATGCAGCCCCCCCAAACTAATGCAGCCCCTCATACAAAGGCAGCCCCTCAAAATAATGCATCCCCTCAAACGAAGGCAGCCCCTCAAACTAAGGCACCCTCAAACTAATGCAGCCCCTCAAACTTATGCAGCGCCTAAACTTATGCAGCACCTCAAACGAAGGCAGCCTCTCAAACTAATGCAGTCCCTTTATCTAATGCAGCCCCTCAAACTAATGCAGACCCTCATACTAAAGCAGCCTCTCAAACTAATGCAGACCCTCAACCTAAGGCAGCCCCTCAAACTAATGCAGACCCTCAAGCTAAGGCAGCCTCTCAAACTAATGCAGACACTCAAACTAAGGCTGACCCCCAAACCTTTGCAGTCCCTCAAATTAAAGCATCCCCTCAAATAAATAACTTCAGTCAAACTAATGACTTCACTCAAACTAATGCAGCTCCTCAAAGTAATGTAGCCCCCCCCCCCCCAAACTAATGCATCCCCTCATGCACAGGCAGCCCCTCAAAATAATGCATCCCCTCAAACGAAGGCAGCCCCTCAAACTAAGGCACCCTCAAACTAATGCAGCCTCTCAAACGTATGCAGCGCCTAAACTTATGCAGCCCCTCAAACGAAGGCAGCCTCTCAAACTAATGCAGACCCTTAATCTAATGCAGCTCCTCAAATTAAAGCAGCCCCTCAAATTAATGCAGCCTCTCAAATAAATAACTTCAGTCAACCTAATGACTTCACTCAAACTAATGCAGCTCCTCAAAATAATGCAGCCCCTCAATCGAATGCATCCCCTCACACTAATGCAACCCCTCAAACTAAAGCAGCGCATCAATGTAATGCAGCATCTCAAATTAATGCAGCCCCTCTAATTAATAACTTCACTCAAACTAATGACTTCACTCAAACTAATGCAGCTCCTCAAAGTAATGCAGCCCCTCAAACTAATGCAGCCCCTGAAATAAATAACTTCAGTCAAACTAATGACTTCACTCAAACTGATGCAGCCCCTCAAACTAATGCAACCCCTCGATATAATGCAGATCTGGAAACTAAGACAGCCCCTCTAACTAAGGCAGACTCTCAAACTAATTCAGGGCCTCAAACTAAGGCATCCCCTAAAACAAAGGCAGCCCCTCAAACTAATGCACCCCCTCAACCGAATGCAGTACCTCAATCTAAGGCAGCCCCTCAAACTAAGGCAGCCCCTCAAACTAATGCAGCCCTTCAAAATAATGCATCCCCTCAAACGAAGGCAGCCCCTCAAACTAAGGCACCCCTTCAAACTAAGGCAGCCTCTCAAACTTATGCAGCCCCTCAAACTAAGGCACCCCTCAAACTAATGCAGCCCCTCAAACGTATGCAGCGCCTAACCTTATGCAGTCCCTCAAACGAAGGCAGCCTCTCAAGCTAATGCAGACACTTAATCTAGTGCAGCTCCGCAAATTAAAGCAGCCCCTCAAATTAATGCGGCCTCTCAAATATATAACTTCAGTCAAACTAATGACTTCACTCAAACTAATGCAGCTCCTCAAAATAATGCAGTCCCTCAATCGAATGCATCCCCTCAAACTAATGCATCCCCTCAAACTAAAACAGCGCCTGAAGCTAAAGCAGCGCCTCAAACTATGCCAGCCCCTCATACTCAGGCAGCCCCACAAACTAAGGCAGAGCCTCAAACTAAGGCAGCCCCGGAAACTAATGCAGACCCTCAATCTAAGGCAGCCTCTCAAACCTATGCAGCCCCTAAACTTATAAAGCCCCACAATTTATGCAGCCCCTCAAACGAAGGCAGCCTCTCAAACTAATGCAGACCCTGAATCTAATGCAGCCTCTCAAATAAATTACTTCAGTCAAACTAATGACTTCACTCAAATTAATGCATCCCCTCAAACTAATGCAACCCATCGAAATAATGCAGATCCGAGAAACGAAGGCAACCCCTCAAACTAATTCAGGGCCTCAAACTAAGGCAGCCCCTCAAACAAAGGCAGCCCCTCAAAGTATTGCAGACGCTCAAAATAATGCAGCCCCTCAAAATAATGCAGCCCCTCAAAGTAATGCATCCCCTCAAACGAAGTCAGCCCCTCAAATTAAGGCAGTCCCTTAAACTAAAGGAGCCCCTCAATCCAAAGCAGCCCCTCAATCTAATGCAGCCCCTCAAATTAATGCATCCCCGCAAAATAATGCATCCCCTCTAACTAAGGCACTCCATCAAACTTATGCAGCCCCTCAAACTAAGGCAGCCTCTCAAACGAATGCAGAACCTTAATCTAATGCAGGTCCTCGAATTAAAGCAGCCCCTCAAATTAATATAGCCTCTCAAATAAATAAATTCAGTCAAACTAATTACTTCACTCAAACTAATACAGCTCCTCAAAATAATGCAGCCTCTCAATCTAATGCATCCCCACAAACTAATGCAACCCCTCAAACTAATGCATCCCCTCAAACCAAAGCAGCGCCTCAAACAAAGCCAGCCCCTCATACTAAGGCAGCCCCTCAAACTAAGGCTGAACCTCAAACTAAGGCAGCTCCTCAATCTAAGTCAGCACCTCAAAATAAGGCTGGCCCTCAATTTAAGTCTGCACCTCAAACTAAGTCTGGCCCTCAATCGAAGGCAGCACCTCAAACAAAGGCAGCCCCGCAAACTAATGCAGCCCCTCAATCTAAGGCAGCCTCTCAAACTTATGCAGCACCTCAAACTAAGGCAGACCCTCCAACTAATGCAGACCCTCAAACAAATGCAGCCCCTCAAACGAAGTCATACCCTGAAACTAATGCTGCCCCTTAAACGAAGGCAGACACTCATACTAAGGACCCCACAATCTAAGTCAGCCCCTCAAACTAATCCAGGCCCTCAATCGAAAACAGCCTCTCAAACTGAGGCAGTCCCTGAATCCAACGCAGGTCCTCAAACAAAGGCAGACCCTCAATCAAAGGCACCCCTCAAACTAAGGCAGACCGTCAAACTAAGGCAGACCCTCAATCTAAGGAAGCCCCTCAACCTAAGGCAGTCACTCAAACTATTGCGGCCCCACAAACTAAGGCACCCTCTCAAACCTCTGCAGCACCTCAAATTAAGGCAGTCCCGCAATCTAAGGCAGCCCCTCAATCTAAGGCAGACCCTCAAACTAAGGCAGACCCTCAATCAAAGGCAGACCCTCAATCAAAGGCAGACCCTCAAACTAAGGCAGACCGTCAAACTAAGGCAGACCCGAAATCTAATCCAGCTCCTCAAACTAAAGCAGCCCTGAAAATAATGCAGCCCCATAAACTGATGCAGCCCCTCAAACTAATGCTTCCCCTCAAACTAATGCAGAAGCTCAAACTAAGGCAGCCTCAAACTAACACAGACTCTCAAACTAATGCAGACCCTCTAACTAAGGCTGACCCTCAAACTTATGAAGCCCCTCAGACTAATGCATCTCCTCAAACTAATGCATCCCCTCGTAGTAAGGCAGCCCCTCATACTAAGGCAGAACCTCATAGTAAGGCAGCCCCTCAAACAAAGGCAGCCCATCAAACTAAGGCAGACCCTCAAACTAATGCAGACCCTCAAACTAAGGCACCCTCTCAAACCTCTGCAGCACCTCAAATTAAGGCAGCCCCGCAATCTAAGGCAGCCCCTCAATCTAAGGCAGCACCTCAAACCAAGGAAGACCCTCATTCTAAGTCAGCCCCTCAATCTAAGGCAGCCCCTCAAGCAAAGGCATCCTCTCAACCTAAGGCAGCCCCTCAAACTTATGCAGCCCCTCAAACTAAGGCACTCTCTCAAACCTCTGCAGCACCTCAAATTAAGGCAGCCCCTTAATCTATGACTGCCCGTCAGTCTAAGGCAGCGCCTCAAATCAAGGAAGACCCTCATTCTAAGTCAGCCCCTCAATCTAAGGCAGCCCCTCAACCAAAGGCAGCCTCTCAACCTAAGGCAGCCCCTCAAACCTATGTAGCCCCTCAAACTAAGGCAAACTCTCAAACCTCTGCAGCACCTCAAATTAAGGCAGCCCCGCAATCTAAGGCAGCCCCTCAATCTAAGGCAGCACCTCAAACCAAGGAAGACCATCATTCTAAGTCAGCCCCTCAAACTAATGCAGACCCTCAAACTAATGCAGCCCCTCAAACCTCTGCAGCCCCTCAAACCTCGGCAGCCCCTCAATCGAAGACAGCCCCTCAATCGGAGACAGACCCTCAATCAAAGGCAGACTCTCAATCAAAGGCAGACCCTCAGTCTAAGGCAGCACCTCCAACCAGGGAAGACCCTCAATCTAAGGCAGCCCCTCAAACTAATGCAGACCTTAAAACTAATGCAGCCCCTCAAACTTATGCAGACCTTCAAACTAATGCAGCCCCTCAAGTAAGGCAGACCCTCAAACTAATGCAGCCTCTTAAACTAAGGCAGGCTCTGAATTGAATACAGCCCCTCAAACTAATGCAGCCCCTCAATCTAAGGCAGCACCTCTTACTAAGTTAGACGCTCAAAGTAATGCAGACACTCAAACTCATGCAGACCCTCAAACTAAAGCAGCCACTTAAACTAATGCAGTACCTCAAACTAATGCAGCCCGTCAAACAAAGGCAGACCCTCAAACTAAAGCAGCCCCTCAAACTAATGAAGCCCCTCAATCTAAGGCAGGCCCTCAGACAAAAGCAGACCCTCATACTAAAGCAGACCCTCAAACTAATGCAGACCCTCAAACTAATGCAATATCTCAAACTAATGCAGAACCTCAAACTAAGGCAACACTTGAACTGAGGCAGCCCCGCAATCTAAGGCGGCCCCTCAAACTTATCCAGAACCTCAATCTAATGCAGCCCGTCAAACTAATGCAGCCCCTCAACCTAAGGCAGCCCCTCCAACTAATGCAGACCCTCAAACTAAGGCAGCCTCTCAAACTAATGCAGACACTCAAACTAAGGCTGACCCTCAAACCTATGCAGCCCCTCAAATTAAAGCATCCCCTCAAATAAATAACTTCAGTCAAACTAATGACTTCACACAAACTAATGCAGCTCCTCAAAGTAATGCAGCCCCCCCAAACTAATGCAGCCCCTCATACAAAGGCAGCCCCTCAAAATAATGCATCCCCTCAAACGAAGGCAGCCCCTCAAACTAAGGCACCCTCAAACTAATGCAGCCCCTCAAACGTATGCAGTCACTTAATCTAATGCAGCCTCTCAAACTAATGCAGCCTCTCAAACTAATGCTGTCCCTTAATCTAATGCAGCCCCTCAAACTAATGCAGACCCTCATACTAAAGCAGCCTCTCAAACTATTGCAGACCCTCAACCTAAGGCAGCCCCTCAAATTAATGCAGACCCTCAAACTAAGGCAGCCTCTCAAACTAATGCAGACACTCAAACTAAGGCAGCCCCTTAATCTATGACTGCCCGTCAGTCTAAGGCAGCGCCTCAAATCAAGGAAGACCCTCATTCTAAGTCAGCCCCTCAATCTAAGGCAGCCCCTCAACCAAAGGCAGCCTCTCAACCTAAGGCAGCCCCTCAAACCTATGTAGCCCCTCAAACTAAGGCAAACTCTCAAACCTCTGCAGCACCTCAAATTAAGGCAGCCCCGCAATCTAAGGCAGCCCCTCAATCTAAGGCAGCACCTCAAACCAAGGAAGACCATCATTCTAAGTCAGCCCCTCAAACTAATGCAGACCCTCAAACTAATGCAGCCCCTCAAACCTCTGCAGCCCCTCAAACCTCGGCAGCCCCTCAATCGAAGACAGCCCCTCAATCGGAGACAGACCCTCAATCAAAGGCAGACTCTCAATCAAAGGCAGACCCTCAGTCTAAGGCAGCACCTCCAACCAGGGAAGACCCTCAATCTAAGGCAGCCCCTCAAACTAATGCAGACCTTAAAACTAATGCAGCCCCTCAAACTTATGCAGACCTTCAAACTAATGCAGCCCCTCAAGTAAGGCAGACCCTCAAACTAATGCAGCCTCTTAAACTAAGGCAGGCTCTGAATTGAATACAGCCCCTCAAACTAATGCAGCCCCTCAATCTAAGGCAGCACCTCTTACTAAGTTAGACGCTCAAAGTAATGCAGACACTCAAACTCATGCAGACCCTCAAACTAAAGCAGCCACTTAAACTAATGCAGTACCTCAAACTAATGCAGCCCGTCAAACAAAGGCAGACCCTCAAACTAAAGCAGCCCCTCAAACTAATGAAGCCCCTCAATCTAAGGCAGGCCCTCAGACAAAAGCAGACCCTCATACTAAAGCAGACCCTCAAACTAATGCAGACCCTCAAACTAATGCAATATCTCAAACTAATGCAGAACCTCAAACTAAGGCAACACTTGAACTGAGGCAGCCCTGCAATCTAAGGCGGCCCCTCAAACTTATCCAGAACCTCAATCTAATGCAGCCCGTCAAACTAATGCAGCCCCTCAACCTAAGGCAGCCCCTCCAACTAATGCAGACCCTCAAACTAAGGCAGCCTCTCAAACTAATGCAGACACTCAAACTAAGGCTGACCCTCAAACCTATGCAGCCCCTCAAATTAAAGCATCCCCTCAAATAAATAACTTCAGTCAAACTAATGACTTCACACAAACTAATGCAGCTCCTCAAAGTAATGCAGCCCCCCCAAACTAATGCAGCCCCTCATACAAAGGCAGCCCCTCAAAATAATGCATCCCCTCAAACGAAGGCAGCCCCTCAAACTAAGGCACCCTCAAACTAATGCAGCCCCTCAAACGTATGCAGTCACTTAATCTAATGCAGCCTCTCAAACTAATGCAGCCTCTCAAACTAATGCTGTCCCTTAATCTAATGCAGCCCCTCAAACTAATGCAGACCCTCATACTAAAGCAGCCTCTCAAACTATTGCAGACCCTCAACCTAAGGCAGCCCCTCAAATTAATGCAGACCCTCAAACTAAGGCAGCCTCTCAAACTAATGCAGACACTCAAACTAAGGCAGCCCCTTAATCTATGACTGCCCGTCAGTCTAAGGCAGCGCCTCAAATCAAGGAAGACCCTCATTCTAAGTCAGCCCCTCAATCTAAGGCAGCCCCTCAACCAAAGGCAGCCTCTCAACCTAAGGCAGCCCCTCAAACCTATGTAGCCCCTCAAACTAAGGCAAACTCTCAAACCTCTGCAGCACCTCAAATTAAGGCAGCCCCGCAATCTAAGGCAGCCCCTCAATCTAAGGCAGCACCTCAAACCAAGGAAGACCATCATTCTAAGTCAGCCCCTCAAACTAATGCAGACCCTCAAACTAATGCAGCCCCTCAAACCTCTGCAGCCCCTCAAACCTCGGCAGCCCCTCAATCGAAGACAGCCCCTCAATCGGAGACAGACCCTCAATCAAAGGCAGACTCTCAATCAAAGGCAGACCCTCAGTCTAAGGCAGCACCTCCAACCAGGGAAGACCCTCAATCTAAGGCAGCCCCTCAAACTAATGCAGACCTTAAAACTAATGCAGCCCCTCAAACTTATGCAGACCTTCAAACTAATGCAGCCCCTCAAGTAAGGCAGACCCTCAAACTAATGCAGCCTCTTAAACTAAGGCAGGCTCTGAATTGAATACAGCCCCTCAAACTAATGCAGCCCCTCAATCTAAGGCAGCACCTCTTACTAAGTTAGACGCTCAAAGTAATGCAGACACTCAAACTCATGCAGACCCTCAAACTAAAGCAGCCACTTAAACTAATGCAGTACCTCAAACTAATGCAGCCCGTCAAACAAAGGCAGACCCTCAAACTAAAGCAGCCCCTCAAACTAATGAAGCCCCTCAATCTAAGGCAGGCCCTCAGACAAAAGCAGACCCTCATACTAAAGCAGACCCTCAAACTAATGCAGACCCTCAAACTAATGCAATATCTCAAACTAATGCAGAACCTCAAACTAAGGCAACACTTGAACTGAGGCAGCCCCGCAATCTAAGGCGGCCCCTCAAACTTATCCAGAACCTCAATCTAATGCAGCCCGTCAAACTAATGCAGCCCCTCAACCTAAGGCAGCCCCTCCAACTAATGCAGACCCTCAAACTAAGGCAGCCTCTCAAACTAATGCAGACACTCAAACTAAGGCTGACCCTCAAACCTATGCAGCCCCTCAAATTAAAGCATCCCCTCAAATAAATAACTTCAGTCAAACTAATGACTTCACACAAACTAATGCAGCTCCTCAAAGTAATGCAGCCCCCACAAACTAATGCAGCCCCTCATACAAAGGCAGCCCCTCAAAATAATGCATCCCCTCAAACGAAGGCAGCCCCTCAAACTAAGGCACCCTCAAACTAATGCAGCCCCTCAAACGTATGCAGTCACTTAATCTAATGCAGCCTCTCAAACTAATGCAGCCTCTCAAACTAATGCTGTCCCTTAATCTAATGCAGCCCCTCAAACTAATGCAGACCCTCATACTAAAGCAGCCTCTCAAACTATTGCAGACCCTCAACCTAAGGCAGCCCCTCAAATTAATGCAGACCCTCAAACTAAGGCAGCCTCTCAAACTAATGCAGACACTCAAACTAAGGCTGACCCTGAAAGCTATGCAGTCCCTCAAATTAAAGCAACCCCTCAAATATATAACTTCAGTCAAACTAATGACTTCACTCAAACTAATGCAGCTCCTCAAAGTAATGCAGCCCCCCCAAACTATTGCAGCCCCTCATACACAGGCAGCCCCTCAAAATAATGCATCCCCTCAAACGAAGGCAGCCCCTCAAACTAAGGCACCCTCAAACTAATGCAGCCCCTCAAACGTATGCAGCGCCTAAACTTATGCAGCCCCTCAAACGAAGGCAGCCTATCAAACTAATGCATTCCCTTAATCTAATGCAGCCCCTCAAACTAATGCAGCTCCTCAAATTAAAGCAGCCCCTCAAATTAATGCAGCCTCTCAAATAAATAACTTCAGTCAAACTAATGACTTCACTCAAACTAATGCAGCTCCTCAAAATAATGCAGCCCCTCAGTCGAATGCATTCCCTCACACTAATGCAACCCCTCAAACTAAAGCAGCGCATCAATGTAATGCAGCATCTCAAATTAATAACTTCACTCAAACTAATGACTTCACTCAAACTAATGCAGCCCCTCAAACTAATGCAGCCCCTCAAATAAATAACTTCAGTCAAACTAATGACTTCACTCAAACGAATGCAGCCCCTCAAACTAATGCAACCCCTCGATATAATGCAGATCTGCAAACTAAGACAGCCCCTCTAACTGAGGCAGACTCTCAAACTAATTCAGGGCCTCAAACTAAGGCATCCCCTAAAACAAAGGCAGCCCCTCAAACTAATGCAGCCCCTCAACCGAATGCAGTACCTCAAACTAAGGCAGCCCCTCAAACTAAGGCAGCCCCTCAAACTAATGCAGCCCTTCAAAATAATGCATCCCCTCAAACTAATGCAGCCCCTCAACCGAATGCAGTACCTCAATCTAAGGCAGCCCCTCAAACTAAGGCAGCCCCTCAAACTTATGCAGCCCCTCAAACTAAGGCACCCCTCAAACTAATGCAGCCCCTCAAACGTATGCAGCGCCTAACCTTATGCAGTCCCTCAAAGAAGGCAGCTTCTCAAGCTAATGCAGACCCTTAATCTAGTGCAGCTCCTCAAATTAAAGCAGCCCCTCAAATTAATGCGGCCTCTCAAATATATAACTTCACTCAAACTAATGACTTCACTCAAACTGATGCAGCTCCTCAAAATAATGCAGCCCCTCAATCGAATGCATCCCCTCAAACTAATGCATCCCCTCAAACTAAAGCAGCGCCTGAACCTAAAGCAGCGCCTCAAACGAAGCCAGCCCCTCATACTCAGGCAGCCCCACAAACTAAGGCAGAGCCTCAAACTAAGGCAGCCCCGGAAACTAATGCAGACCCTCAATCTAAGGCAGCCTCTCAAACCTATGCAGCCCCTAAACTTAGAAAGCCCCACAATTTATGCAGCCCCTCAAACGAAGGCAGCCTCTCAAACTAATGCAGACCCTTAATCTAATGCAGCCTCTCAAATAAATTACTTCAGTCAAACTAATGACTTCACTCAAATTAATGCAACCCCTCAAACTAATGCAACCCATCGAAATAATGCAGATCCGAGAAACGAAGGCAACCCCTCAAACTAATTCAGGGCCTCAAACTAAGGCAGCCCCTCAAACAAAGGCAGCCCCTCAAACTAATGCAGCCCCTCAAACTAATGCAGTCACTCAAACTAATGCAGCCCCTCAAATTAAGGCAGTCCCTTAAACTTAGCAGCCCCTCAATTCAAGGCAGCCCCTCAAAATAATGCAGCCCCTCAAAATAATGCAGCCCCTCAAAGTAATGCATCCCCTCAAACGAAGTCAGCCCCTCAAACTAAGGCACCCCTTCAAACTAATGCAGTACCTCAAACGAATGCAGCCCCACAAATTAAGACAGTCCCTTAAACTAAAGCAGCCCCTCAATCAAAAGCAGCCCCTCAATCTAATGCAGCCCCTCAAAATAATGCATCCCCGCAAAATAATGCATCCCCTCTAACTAAGGCACTCCTTCAAACTTATGCAGCCCCTCAAACTAAGGCAGCCTCTCAAACGAATGCAGAACCTTAATCTAATGCAGCTCCTCGAATTAAAGCAGCACCTCAAATTAATGCAGCTTCTCAAATAAGTAAATTCAGTCAAACTAATTACTTCACTCAAACTAATGCAGCTCCGCAAAATAATGCAGCCCCTCAATCTAATGCATCCCCACAAACTAATGCAACCCCTCAAACTAATGCATCCCCTCAAACCAAAGCAGCGCCTCAAACAAAGCCAGCCCCTCATACGAAGGCAACCCCTCAAACTAAGGCTGAGCCTCAAACTAAGGCAGCTCCTCAATCTAAGTCAGCACCTCAAACTAAGGCTGGCCCTCAGTTTAAGTCAGCACCTCAAACTAAGGCTGGCCCTCAATCTAAGGCAGCACCTCAAACTAAGGCTGGCCCTCAATCTAAGGCAGCACCTCAAACTGAGGCAGACCCTCAATCTAAGGCTGCCTCCCAAACAAAGGCAGCCTCTCAAACAAAGGCAGCCCCGCAAACTAATGCAGCCCCTCAATCTAAGGCAGCCTCTCAAACTTATGCAGCACCTCAAACAAAGGCAGCCCCTCAAAATAAGTCATCCCCTGAAACTAATGCTGCCCCTTAAACTAAGGCAGACCCTCAAACTAAGGCAGACCCTCAATCAAAGGCAGACCCTCAATCAAAGGCAGCCCCTCAAACTAAGGCAGACCGTCAAACTAAGGCAGACCCTCAATCTAAGGAAGCCCCTCAAACTATAGCAGTCACTCAAACTAATGCGGCCCCTCAATCTAAGGCAGCCCTCAAACTATTGCTGCCTCTTAAACTAAGGCAGACCCTCAAACTAAGGACCCCACAATCTAAGTCAGCCCCTCAAATTAATCCAGGCCCTCAATCTAAAACAGCCTCTCAAACTGAGGCAGTCCCTGAATCTAATGCAGCTCCTGAATCGAAGGCAGCTCCTCAAACTAAGTCAGGCCCTCAAACTCAGGCAACCCCTTAAATTAATGCAGCCTCTCAAACTGAGGCAGACCCTCAAACTAATGCAGCACCTCAAACTAAGGCAGCCCCTCAAACTAAAGCAGCCCCGCAAACTAATGCAGCCCCTCAATCTAAGGCAGCCTCTCAAACTTATGCAGCACCTCAAACAAAGGCAGCCCCTCAAACTAAGTCATCCCCTGAAACTAATGCTGCCCCTTAAACTAAGGCAGACCCTCAAACTAAGGCAGACCCTCAATCAAAGGCAGACCCTCAATCAAAGGCAGCCCCTCAAACTAAGGCAGACCGCCAAACTAAGGCAGACCCTCAATCTAAGGAAGCCCCTCAAACTATAGCAGTCACTCAAACTAATGCGGCCCCTCAATCTAAGGCAGCCCCTCAAACTAATGCAGCCCGCAAACTAATGCAGCATCTCAAACTGAGGCAGCCGCTCAAACTAATGCAGCCCCTCAACCTAATGCAGTACCTCAAACTAATGCAGCCCTTCAAAATAATGCATCCCCTAAAACGAAGGCAGCTCCTCAAACTAAGGCAGCCCCTCAAACTAAAGCAGCCCCTCAAACTAAGGCAGCCCCTCAAACTAAAGCAGCCCCTCAAACTGAGGCAGCCGCTCAAACTAATGCAGCCCCTCAACCTAATGCAGTACCTCAATCTAAGGCAGCCCCTCAAACTAAGGCAGCCCCTCAAACTAATGCAGCCCTTCAAAATAATGCATCCCCTCAAACGAAGGCAGCCCCTCAAACTAAGGCACCCCTTCAAACTAAGGCAGCCTCTCAAACTTATGCAGCCCCTCAAACTAAGGCACCCCTCAAACTATTGCTGCCTCTTAAACTAAGGCAGACCCTCAAACTAAGGACCCCACAATCTAAGTCAGCCCCTCAAATTAATCCAGGCCCTCAATCTAAAACAGCCTCTCAAACTGAGGCAGTCCCTGAATCTAATGCAGCTCCTGAATCGAAGGCAGCTCCTCAAACTAAGTCAGGCCCTCAAACTCAGGCAACCCCTTAAATTAATGCAGCCTCTCAAACTGAGGCAGACCCTCAAACTAATGCAGCACCTCAAACTAAGGCAGCCCCTCAAACTAAAGCAGCCCCTCAAACTAATGCAGCCCCTCAAACTAAGGCAGACCCTCAAACTCAGGCAGACCCTCAATCAAAGGCAGACACTCAATCAAAGGCAGCCCCTCAAATTAAGGCAGACCGTCAAACTAAGGCAGACCCGAAATCTAATCCAGCTCCTCAAACTAAAGCAGCCCCTGAAAATAATGAAGCCCCTCAAACTAATGCAGCCCCTCAAACTAATGCAGCCCCATAAACTGATGCAGCCCCTCAAACTAATGCTTCCCCTCAAACTAATGCAGAAGCTCAAACTAAGGCAGCCTCAAACTAATACAGACTCTCAAACTAATGGAGACCCTCTAACTAAGGCTGACCCTCTAACTTATGAAGCCCCTCTGACTAATGCATCTCCTCAAACTAATGCATCCCCTCGTAGTAAGGCAGCCCCTCATACTAAGGCAGAACCTCATAGTAAGGCAGCCCCTCAAACAAAGGCAGCCCATCAAACTAAGGCAGACCCTCAAACTAATGCAGCCCCTCAAACTAAGGCACCCTCTCAAACCTCTGCAGCACCCCAAATTAAGGCAGCCCCGCAATCTAAGGCAGCCCCTCAATCTAAGGCAGCCCCTTAATCTAAAACAATCCCTCAATCTAAGGCAGCACCTCAAACCAAGGAAGACCCTCATTCTAAGTCAGCCCCTCTATCTAAGGCAGCCCCTCAAGCAAAGGCATCCTCTCAACCTAAGGCAGCCCCTCAAACTTATGCAGCCCCTCAAACTAAGGCACCCTCTCAAACCTCTGCAGCACCTCAAATTAAGGCAGCCCCGCAATCTAAGGCAGCCCCTCAATCTAAGACAGCACCTCAAACCAAGGAAGACCATCATTCTAAGTCAGCCCCTCAAACTAATGCAGCCCCTCAAACCTCTGCAGCCCCTCAAACCTCCGCAGCCCCTCAATCGAAGACAGCCCCTCAATCGGAGACAGACCCTCAATCAAAGGCAGACTCTCTATCAAAGGCAGACCCTCAGTCTAAGGCAGCACCTCCAACCAGGGAAGACCCTCAATCTAAGGCAGCCCCTCAAACTAATGCTGACCTTCAAACTAATGCAGCCCCTCAAACTTATGCAGACCTTCAAACTAGTGCAGCCCCTCAATTAAGGCAGACCCTCAAACTAATGCAGCCTCTTAAACTAAGGCAGGCTCTGAATCGAATACAGCCCCTCAAACTAATGCAGCCCCTCAATCTCAGGCAGCACCTCTTACTAAGTTAGAGGCTCAAAGTAATGCAGACACTCAAACTCATGCAGTACCTCAAACTGATGCAGCCCCTCAAACTAATGCAGTCCCTCAATCGAAGGCAGGCCCTCAGACAAAAGCAGACCCTCATACCAAAGCAGACCCTCAAACTAATGCGGACCCTCAAACTAATGCAGACCCTCAAACTACTGCAGACACTCAAACTAATGAAATATCTCAAACTAACGCAGAACCTCAAACTAAGGCAGACCCTTGAACTGAGGCAGCCCCGCAATCGAAGGCGGCCCCTCAATCTAATGCAGCCCGTCAAACTAATGCAGCGCCTCAAACTAATGCAGACCCTCAACTAAGGCAGCCTCTCAAACTAATGCAGACACTCAAACTAAGGCTGACCCTCAAACCTATGCAGCCCCTCAAATTAAAGCATCCCCTCAAATAAATAACTTCAGTCAAACTAATGACTTCACTCAAACTAATGCAGCTCCTCAAAGTAATGCAGCCCCCCCACACTAATGCAGCCCCTCATACAAAGGCAGCCCTTCAAAATAATGCAAAATAATGCATCCCCTCAAACGAAGGCAACCCCTCAAACTAAGGCACACCTCAAACTAATGCAGCCCCTCAAACGTATGCAGCGCCTAAACTTATGCAGCCCCTCAAACGAAGGCAGCCTCTCAAACTAATGCAGACCCTTAATCTAATGCAGCTCCTCAAATTAAAGCAGCCCCTCAAATTAATGCAGCCTCTCAAATAAATAACTTCAGTCAAACTAATGACTTCACTCAAACTAATGCAGCTCCTCGCAGTAATGCAGCCCCTCAAACTAATGCAGCCCCTGAAATAAATACCTTCAGTCAAACTAATGACTTCACTCAAACTAATGCAGCCCCTCAAACTAATGCAGCCCCTCAAATAAATAACTTCATTCAAACTACTGACTTCACTCACATTAATGCAGCCCCTCAAACTAATGCAACCCCTCGATATAATGCAGATCTGCAAACTAAGACAGCCCCTCTAACTAAGGCAGACCCTCAAACTAATTCAGGGCCTCAAACTAAGGCATCCCCTAAAACAAAGGCAACCCCTCAAACTAATGCAGCCCCTCAACCGAATGCAGTACCTCAAACTAAGGCAGCCCCTCAAACTAAGGCAGCCCCTCAAACTAATGCAGCCCTTCAAAATAATGCATCCCCTCAAACGAAGGCAGCCCCTCAAACTAAGGCACCCCTTCAAACTTAGGCAGCCTCTCAAACTTATGTAGCCCCTCAAACTAAGGCACCCCTCAAACTAATGCAGCCCCTCAAACGTATGCAGCGCCTAACCTTATGCAGTCCCTCAAACGAAGGCAGCCTCTCAAGCTAATGCAGACCCTTAATCTAGTGCAGCTCCTCAAATTAAAGCTGCCCCTCAAATTAATGCTGCCTCTCAAATATATAACTTCAGTCAAACTAATGACTTCACTCAAACTAATGCAGCTCCTCAAAATAATGCAGCCCCTCAATCGAATGCATCCCCTCAAACTAATGCATCCCCTCAAACTAAAGCAGCGCCTGAAGCTAAAGCAGCGCCTCAAACTAAGCCAGCCCCTCATACTCAGGCAGCCCCACAAACTAAGGCAGAGCCTCAAACTAAGGCAGCCACGGAAACTAATGCAGACCCTCAATCTAAGACAGCTTCTCAAACCTATGCAGCCCCTAAACGTATAAAGCCCCACAATTTATGCAGCCCCTCAAACGAAGGCAGCCTCTCAAACTAATGCAGACCCTTAATCTAATGCAGCCTCTCAAATAAATTACTTCAGTCAAACTAATGACTTCACTCAACCTAATGCAGCTCCTCAAAGTAATGCAGCCCCTCAAATTAATGCAGCCCCTCAAATAAATAACTTCATTCAAACTACTGACTTCACTCAAATTGATGCAGCCCCTCAAACTAATGCAACCCATCGAAATAATGCAGATCCGAGAAACGAAGGCAACCCCTCAAACTAATTCAGGGCCTCAAACTAAGGCAGCCCCTTCTGAGCTCATGTCCTCCCTCCGTCTGAGCTCCTGTCCCGCCTCCACCTGAGCTCCTGTCCCCGTCCCCCTGAGCTTCTGCCCCCTTACCCTGAGCTCCTGCCCACTCCCCCTGAGCTCCTGAACCCCTCACCCCACCTCCTGTCCCCCTGACACTGAGCTCCTGTCCGCCTCCACCTGAGCTCCTGTCCCCCACCCCTGAGCTCCTGCCCCCTCTCCCACGAGCTCCTGTCGCCTCTCCCCTGAGCTCTTATACCCCTCCACCCGAGATTCTTCCCCCTACCCCGAACTTCTGTCCCCCTGAGCACATGACCCCTCTCCCCTTGTTCCTGTCCCCTCCGCTGTGCTCTTCCTTCCTGATCTCCTCTTCCCCCTCCCCTGAGCTCCTGTCCCCCTCCCCCTGAGCTCCCGTCCCCCCTTCATCTGAGATCCTGTTCCGCCTCCCTCAGACCTCCTGTCCTCGTCCCCCTGAACTCCTTCCACCTCCTCCTGAGCTCCTGTCCCACTCCTCCTGATCTCTTGTCCCCCCTCCGTCTGAGCTCCTGTCCCGCCTCCCCCTGACCTCCTGTCCCCATCCCCTTGAACTCCTCAGCTCCTGTCTCCCTCCTCCTGAGCTCTGGTCCCCCCTCCGTCAGAGCTCCTGTCCCGCCTCCCCCTGACTCCTGGCCCCTCCCCCTGAGCGCCTGCCCACTCCACCTGAGCTCTTGTCACCCTTCCATCTGCGCTCCTGTCCCGGCTCTCCCTGATCTCCTGTCCCCGTCCCCCTGAACTCCTGAGCTCCTGTCCCCCTCCTCCTGAGCTCTTGACCCCCCTCCGTCTGAACTCCTGTCTCGCCTCCCCCTGACTCTTAGACCCCTCACCCTGAGCTCCTGGCCCCCGGACCCTGAGCTCCTGTCCTCCCTCCGTCTGAGCTCCTGTCCCGCCTCCCTCTGAACTCCTGTCCCCGTCCCCCTGAGCACCTGTCCCCATCCCCCTGAGCTCCTGTCCCTCCCCTGAGCTCCTGTCACCCTCCCCTGAGCTCTTGTCCCCCTTCCATGAGATCCTACCCGCCTCCCCTGAACTCCTGTCCCCCTCCCCTGAGCTCCTCTCTCCCACACCTCAGCTCCTTTCCCCTCCGCATTAGCGCTTGGCCCCTCTCCCTGAGCACTTGTCCCCATCTCCCCGAGCTTGTTTGCACCTCTCCTGAGCTCCTGTGCCCCTCTCATTGAGCGCCTGTCCACCTCCCCTGAGCTCCTGTCCACCCTCCATCTGAGCTCCTGTCCCGCCTCCCTCTGAACTCCTGACCCCGTCCTCCTGAGCGCCTGTCCCCATCCCCCTGAGCTCCTGTCCCTCACCCTGAGCTCCTGCCCCCCTCCGCTGAGCTCTTGCCCCCTCCCATGAGATCCTACCCGCCTCCCCTGAACTCCTGTCCCCCTCCCCTGAGCTCCTCTCTCCCACAACTCAGCTCCTTTCCCCTCCGCATTAGCGCTTGGCCCCTCTCCCTGAGCACTTGTCCCCGTCCCTCCCAGCTCGTTTGCACCTCTCCTGAGCTCCTGTGCCCCTCTCATTGAGCGCCTGTCCACCTCCCCTAAGCTCCTATCCCCTTCCCCCTGAGCTCCTGCCCCCTCCCCTGAGCACTTTTCAGCCCTCCCCTGAGCTCCTGCCCCCCCAGCTCCTGTCCCCCTCTCCTGATCCCTTGTCCTCCCTCTCCTGAGCTCCTGTCCCACTGAGCTCCCGTCCCCCTCCCCTGACCACCTCCCCCTTCCCCCTCAGCTCCTGTCCCCCTCCCCTGATCTCTTGTCCCCCTCCCCTCAGCACCTCTCCCCTTCCCGCTGAGCTCCTGCACCCCTCCACTAAGCTCCTGTCTCCCTCCCCTGAGCTCGTGCCACCCTTACCCAGAGCCCTTATTCCCCTCCCCGCGAGCTCCGGTCTCCCTCACCCTGAGCTCTTTTGCCCCTTTCCTGAGCTACTGTCCTCCCTTCCCTGATCCCCTGTCTCCTCTCCCTGAACCCGGTCCCCTCGAGTTTCTGTCTCCCTCAACCTGAACGCTTGTTCCCCTCCCCTGAGCTCCTGTCCCCGGCCCCACGAGCTACTGCCCCCACACCCGAGCACCTGGCCCCCTCACCCTGAGCTCCTGTCCTCCTCCCCCTGAGCTCCTATCCCAATCCACTGAGCTCCTGTCGCCCCTCCTCCTGAGCTCCTGCCCCCTCCCCCTGAGCTCCTGGCTCCCTCCTCCTGAGCTCCTGTTCACCTCACCCTGAGCGCTTTAACCCCCCCCCATGAGCTCCTGTCCACATCCACCTGAGCTCCTGTCCCCCTCACCTGAGCCACTGTCCCCTCCCCCTGAGCCCTGTCGCCCCGACCTCCCGTCCCCCGAAACCAGAGCTCCCGTGAGCTCCTGTCCCCATTCGCTCGAGCTCCTGTCCTCCCCTGAGCTCCTGTCTCCCCAACCCTGAGCTCCTATCCCATCCTCATGAGCTCCTGTTCCCCTCCCCTGAGCTTCTGTCCTTCCAGACGAACTCTTGTCCCCCTCCCCCCGAGATCCTGTCCCCCCTACCCTGAGCTCTTCTCTCCCACCATTGAGCTCCTGTGCCCCTCCCCCTGAGCGCCTGTCCACCTCCCCTGAGCTCTTGTGCCCCATCCACTGAGCTACTCTCCCCCAACCCCTGGAGCTCTTGTCCCCTCCCTGAGCACCTATCCCCTTACCCTGAGCTCCTGTCCGCCTCCCCTGATCTCTTGTCCCCCCTCTCCTGAGCTCCTGTCCCACTGAGATCCTGTCCCCCTGACCTGAGCGCCTCTCCCCTCCCCGCTGAGCTCCTGTCTCCCTTCCCTGATCACTTGTCCCCCCTCTCCTGAGCTCCTGTCCCACTGAGCTCCTGTCCCCCTGCCCTGAGCGCCTCTCCCCTTCCCGCTGAGCTCCTGTCTCCCTCCACTGAGCTCCTGCCCCCTCTCCTGAGCTCGTGCCACCCTTGCCCAGAGCTCTTATTCCTCTCCCCCAGAGCTCCTGTCCAAGTCTGCCTGAGCTCCTGTCCCCCTCCCCTGAGCCCATGTCCCCTCCTCCTGAGCCCTGTCACCCCGAGCCACTGTCTCCCTCAACCTGATCCCCTGCCCCTGAGCTGTTGTCCCCCTCCCCCGAGATACCGTCCCCCCTCCCCATAGCTCCTGTCCCCTACCCTAAGCCCCTGTCCCCTCCTCCTGAGCCCTGTCGCCCCGAGCCACAGTCTCCCTCAACCTGATCCGCTGCCCCTGTGCTGTTGCCCCCTCCCCCGAGCTACTGTCCCCCCTCCCCTGAGCTCCTGTCACACACTCCTGAGCTCCTGTCCTCTCTCCCCTGAGCTCCTGTCGCCTCTCCTTTGAGCTTTTGTCCCCCTCCCCACGAGAACCTGTCCCCCTCCCCTGAGCTCCTGACCCCCCCTTAGCACTTGACCCCTCTCCCCGTGTTCCTGTCCCCTCCCCTGAGCTCTTCCCCCGATCTTCTCTTCCCCCTCCCCTGAGCTCCTGTCCCCTTCACCTGAGCTCCTGTCCACCTCCTCCTGAGCTCTTGTCCCCCTCTATCTGAGCTACTGAGTCCCTCACCCTGCCTCCTGTCCCCCTCACATGAGCTCCTGTCCCCCTCCACCTGAGCTCCTGCCTCCTCCCCCTGAGCTCCTCTCCCTATCCCCCTGAACTCCTGCCCCCTCACCCTGAGCTCCTGCCCCCTCCTACTGAGCTCCTGACACCCTCACACTGAGCTCCTGTCCTCCTCCACCAGAGCTCCTGCCCCCTCCCCTGAGCTCATGACCCCCTGAGCTCTTGTCCCTCTCCACCCCATGCTCCTGTCCCCCTCGCCTTAGCTCCTATCTCCCTCCCCTGAGATCCTGCCCCCTGCCCCTGAGCTGTTGTACATCTCCCCCGAGCTACTGTCCCCCTCCGCAGAGCTCATGTTCCGCATCCTTGAGCTCCTGTCCCCTCTCCCCTGAGCTCCTGTCGCCTCTCGCCTGAGCTTTTGTCCCGCTCCCCCCGAGATTATGTCCATCTCTCCTGAGCTCCTGTTTCCCCTGAACACTTGACCCCTCTCCCCGTGTTCCTGTCCCCGTCCCCCTGAGCTCCTGGCCCCCTCACCCTGAGCTCCTGCCCCCTCAACTTGATCTCCTGTCCCCTCCACATGAGCTCCTGTCCCCTCTCCATCTGAGCTCCTGTCCCGCCTCCCTCTGAACTCCTGTCCCCGTCCTCCTGGGCTCCTGTTCCCCCCCTCCCGTCTGAGCTCCTGTCCCGCCTCCCCCTTAGCTCCTGTCCCCGTACCCCTGAGCTCCTGCCGCTTCCCCGTCAGCTTCTGTCCTTCCCCTACTGAGCTCCTGACCCTCACCCTGCCACCTGTCCCCCTCACACTGAGCTCCTGTCCCCCTCCACATGAGCTCCTGCCCCCTCCACCTGAGCTCCTGTCCCCCACCCCTGAGCACCTGCACCCTCTCCCCTGAGATCCTGCCCCTCCCCCTGAGCTCCTGACCCCTCCTCCTGAGCACCTGTCCCCCATCTGAGCTCCAGTCCCGCCTCACCCTGGGCTCCTGTCCCCGTACCCCTGAGCTCCTGTCCTCCGGCCCAGGAGTTCCTACCCCCTCCATTGAGCTCTTGACCACCACCCCCGAGATCCTGTCCCCCTCCCCTGAGCTCCTGTCCCACTTGCTCTGAGCCCATATCACCCTCCCTCCGAGCACCTCTCCCCACCCCCGAGCTCCTGTCCCACCTCTCTGAGCTCCTGCCCTCCTTGCCATGAGCTCCTGTCCCCCTCCCCTGAGCTCCTGTCCCACGAGCTCCTGTCCCACTCCCCTGACCTCCTGCCCCCTTGCCCAGAGCTCTGTCCCCCTCCCGCAAGGTTCTCTCCACCTCCCCTGAGCTCCTGCCCCCCTCCTGTACCCTCCCCTGAGCTCCTGTTCCCCCCGAGCTCTTGTTCCCCTCCACTGAGCTCTTGTCCTCCACCCCCGAGATCGTGTCCCCCTCCCCTGACTTCCTATCCCCCTCCCCTGAGCTGCTGTCCTTCTCCCCCGAGATCCTGCCCCCTCCCCTGAGCTCATGTCCTACTTGCCCTGAGCCCTTATCCCCCTCCTTCCTAGCTCCACTTCCCAACCCCCGAGCTCCTGTCCCACTCCTCTGAGCTCCTGTCCCACTTGCACTGAGCTCTTGACCCCCCTCCCCTGAGCTCCTGTCCCATTGAGCTCCTGTTCCCCTACCCTGAGCTCCTGCCCCCCTTGCCCAGAGCTTTGACCCCCACCCCCGAGCTCCTCTCCACCTGCATTGAACTCCTGTCCCCGTCCTGTCGAACTCCTGTATCCCTCCCCCGAGCTCCTGTCCCACCCCACCTAGCTCCTGACCCCCCTAAGCTCTTGTACTCCTCCCCCCGTGCGCTTGTCCCCTCCGCTGAGCTCTTCCCCCCTGAGCTCCTGTCCCCCCCTCCACTGAGCTCTTGTCCCCCTCCCCCTGATCTCTTGTCCCCCACACCATGAACTCTTGTCCCCCACACCTGAGCTCCTGCCCCCTCCCCTGTGCTCCTGTCCCCCTCCCTTGAACTCCTGTCCCCCTCCCCCGAGCTCCTGTCCCTTCCCCCTGAGCTCCTGTCCCTCTCCACTGAGCTCTTGCCCCCTCCCCAGAACTGCTGTCCCCTTCCCCCCGAGCTCATGTCCCCTTCCACCCGAGCCCCTTTCCCCCAAGCTCCTGTCCCCTTCCCTCTGAGCTGCTGTGCCCTCCCCTCGAGCCCCTGTCTGCCTGAGCCCCTATCCCCCTTCCCCCGATCGCCTGTCCCCTCCCCGCCTGTCCCGTTGAGCTCCTGTCCCCCTCTCCCGAACTACTTTCCCTCTTCCACCAAACTCCTGACCCCTTCACCCAAGCGAAAGAGGGAAACTGCCTGATTGAGACAGACAGAGTAGGAGAGCAAGCGATGAACAGTGGGCGAATAAGTTAATAGAGGAATAGAGGGTGGCGTGACAGTAGGAGAGACAGAGCATGAGCGATTGAAAGAGAGAGAGAAGGGGCATGAGAGAGAGAATCAAAAATAGGAAGAGAGAGCAGGCGATGGGAATGAGAGAGAAAGAGAGAGAGTCAAAATCAGAGCGAGTGTAATGAATGTCACACTGACAGAGCATGAGAGAGCGAGAGTTTGAGGGACAGAGAGAGACTGAAGGAATGAGACAAAGTGGAAAAGTGAGAGGGACTGAAAGTCCGATAGTCAAAGCATGAGAAAGAGAGAGAATGATGGGAATGTGAGAGGAAGAGAGAGAGAGACAATTGGAATGTGGGAGAATGCGTACCGAAAGTTACACTGGCAGAGCACGAGAGAACGAGAGGCAGAGTGAGAGAGAGAGAGAGAAAGAGCGAGACATTCAGAGATTGAGACAGACAGGGAATGAGAGCGAGTGGGAATGAGAGAGAGGATGAGAGACAGAGAGAAAGAGCGGAATGGGAGAGCAAAAGAGGCAGAACTAAAATGCAACAGACAGAGCATGAAACAGAGACAGACAGACAGATAGGGCCGCAGGGGGGAGAGACTGAGAGAGAGAGAATGAGCGTCATACTGACCGAGCATGTGTGTGTGTCAGACCGAGATAGAGAGAGAAAGAGAGAGAGAGAGGGAGAGGGAGAGAGAGACAGAGAGAGAGAGGGGGAGAGAGAGACAGAGAGAGAGAGAGAGGGAGAGAGAGAGACAGACAGACAGAGAGAGAGAGATAGAGACAGAGAGAACGGTACAGACAGACAGGGAAACTGAGAGAGAGAAAACGAGAGGGTGAATGAGTGATGCAGGCAGCGCACGAAAGAGAGAGACAGACAGTGAATGAAAAACAGTCAACCCGACAAACAGGGATGAGAGAGCGACATAGAGACCCGGAATAATACTCTGGGGCATGAAATCTATACCCACAATGGCACCTGATGATATTTAATTTCAATTCATTAATTAATATTAACCTGGAATTGGAAGATCGCCTCAGCAATGAACCTCTCATTGATTGTTATAAAATTCCATCTGGTTCACTAATGCCCTTTAGAAAAGGAAATCTGCTGGTCTGCCCTAGGAATGTTTCAGCGGGATAGACAGAGCATGCAAGAGAGAGACTCTGTGACAGGGAATAAAGGTGGTGTGAATGAGAGCATGATTGACAGAGAAAATGTGCGAGATGGAGAGATGGAATGAGCAGAAGGGAGAAGGGAAAGACAGTCCGACAGAGCATGAGAAAGTGATGGAATGAGCAAAGAGCAGAGAGGGAAGGAAAGAGAAACAGGCAGTGAATGAAAGAGATAGACAACGATTGAGAGTAGAACAGGCAGTACGAGAGAGAGAATGAGAGGGACTGAGACCCGAACAATCAGACATACAAAGAGAGATCTGGAGCTGTTTTAGTTCAATGTGAGGGTTTGAGCTGTGTGTAGAATTGACCTGTGTCACTGGTTCATTTCCCAGTCCCAGGTGGAGCCTATGAGCGGGATCAGATATTTGCAAACTGCAGTAATGTTGCCGACAAGGACTTGGAGTTAAAGATTTTTAATCAGTAAAACAGGTCACCTCGTCAAATCAGTTCTATCCTGGATTAACCTGTCAATGGACAGGGAACAAAGGGAGCAGATTGAGAGACATCTCAAAGTGTTACAGACTCAGTGGGTGAAGCAAACTGCTGATCTGGGGTGTTTCTGGGTGGGAGGGGACTCAGTCCCAATGACAAACCCTCCTCCCTCACGCTCTCCAGGGGAAGGGATATCTCTCCGCCTGTTGTGTGTGGGTTGTGTGCTCTCAGTGTCTCTTTGTCTCCACCTTTATCAATTAAATTCTTTCACTTTCTCAGCGGGATTTGTTTGTGATGGGTTGTTTCTGAGAGAATATCAGAATAACTGAGAGAGGAAGGTCTTGGATCTCCGTGTACCTTTTCTTATGAATATCTTGCTTTGATTTATCCAAATTTTCTCTTCCCTCTCTTCCTGGTGACATTTCTTTTACTTTGATAACTGTAATGATAAGATGCTTAAAGGGAATGAAAGAGATTTGGGATGAAATTTTTATTGGACAGGATCTTCCTCTGCTTTGGTCAAAGACCTACACCCTGAGGCAGCAATCGATGGGACTCTGTTTGTTTGTGTCTGTTAATTATACCATTGGTGAATTTTCTCTCCCAGACTCTGGGGTTCATCGCCTCGGTTACATGTGCTCCTGTTGGATTTCGGTCCTTGAGTTTGAAAGGGGTTTAAAGCTTCAGTTAATTTAAACCTGGCCTTTCAATATGCCACAAACATGTTAATCCACGATGCAGGATAGTAAGTGTTCACCCCGACAGAGACGAGATCGAAGTCATCAATGAGAACCCATGTGAATGTTTCTTATAATTTTTGAATAATTCTTCTGTTTCCGGACAATTGAATGAAGTCAATGCACGGAGTGCGACCATTTTAAGTAATTGTACACTGCGACCATTTTTAGTGATATGCACTGCGGACATTTTAAGTGATATATATGTCAAACATTTTAATTGATATGCATTGCGTCCATTTAAAGTGATTTGCAGTGCGACCATTTTAATTGACAGGCAGCGTGACCATTTTAGGTGATATGCTGTGCGGCCATTTTAAATGATATGCAGTGTGACCATTTAAGTGATATACTGCGCGGCCACTTAAAGTGAAAGGCACTGTGTCCATTTTATGTGATATGCAGTACGGCAATATTAAGCAATATGCAGTGTGACCATGTTAATTAACATGCAATGCAACCACTTTAAGTAATAAGTACTGTGATCATTTATAGTGATATGCTGTACAAATATGTGATGCGATTTTCAGTGTGGACAATCTTAAACGATATGGAGTGCAATCCTTGTGAGTGATATGTACTGCGGCCATTTTAAGTGATATGCAGTGAAACAATTTTGAGTGATCTTTCAAGTGTTGGATAAGTGGTTTATTTTTAAAGGCTTCATCGTCAAACTGAAGAAACTTTGGACTAGTTTTTTTATTCAAAGGAGAACTGAAATAATTGGTATGGCAGCAATGTTTACTGGTTGTTACATGACTCCCAAATTATTTAAAAATGGAGCAGAAGCCCTTGCAACACGGGATGTTGTGGGCAGATAAGCGACAGGTGTCTCTTGATAGGACATGCCTGGAGCAGCAGCGGGCGCCTTAAAGGACAGCAAAACTCACAACTTTTCATTGTAGAGTCACTGCGGTTTACTTTCTGGAATGAGAAAAAGTTAGCCTGTCGCTGAAGATGTGTCAATTAAGGGGAGAAGATGACAACCCTGCTTGTTTTCTAGCAACTCTCTAAAAGACACGGAGAAGTCCACTGTGGCAATTCATGTCGTCTCCGATCTTTGAAAAAAGCCTGCCGACCTACTTCTCAATGCCACCTGAGAAGAACTGTTCTAAACGATCCCAGCGACTCATCTATGTTTACTCAGAAGTTAGTCTGTATGTCAGTATTCGAACACAATACAGCTATCTCATCTACTGTTTTCATAAGAAATGAGCAAGTATTCAATCCAAATGTTTTTGTCTGTAACAGAGATATGAATCGCAAAAAAAAATCCCTTTTTATTTTTGGGGTTAACCGGTTTATGGATGTATGTGCCTGGATGAGTGTGAGGGGCTAAGGTTAAAAAGTGGCTTTCAAATTTCAATTTGTGTGATTATGTTTTACTTCATTACTGGTTGAGACTTATTTTTAATAAACAGATAATTTTGTTGAAAGTTAAAGAAAACTGACCAGAGTGTTCTATTCTGAGGAAAATAGAGTATAAGATTGACAAAGTGGGAACATTTAAAATATATGCTGTGACCTGTGGAGAAGTGGGACTCGAGTAAACTGTTCAGTCCTCCCGCCTTTATTATAACACAGGTCAGAGGCTGATAATTCTGTGGCGAGTCACTCACCTCCTGTCACCCCAATGTCTGTCCACCATCGACAAGGCACAAATCAGGAGTGTGATGGAATACTCTCCACTTGCCTGGATGGGTGCATCTCCAACAACACTCAAGAAGCTCGACACCATCCTGTGCAAAGCAGCACGCTTGATTGGCACCCCATCTACAAACATTCACTCCCTCCACCACCGGCGCACATTGGCAGCAGTGTGTACAATCTACAAGATGCACTGCAGTAATTCACCATGGCTCCTTAGACAGCACCTTCCAACCCGCAAGCACAACCATCTGGAAAGACAAGACAACAAGATGCAAGGACACACCACAACCAGCAAGTTCCCCTCGAAGCCACTAAGCATCCTGACTTGGAACCATATCGCCGTTCCTTCACTGTCGTTGCGTCAAAACCCTGGAACGCCATTCAAAAGAATATTGTGTCTGGACCTGCCCCACATGGAATGCAGCTTCGAACAGCACTGTTATATTAGCTGCACCAAAGGGACTGCAGCCGTCACGTTGAAAGCTCACCACCACCTTGTCAAGGGCAATTAGGGATGGGCAATAAATACCGCCCTGCTCTGTCTCCAAAGCGACAGGCCTCGCCCGTTGTCTTCCACCATAGCAACAGGCCGCCCCATCGTACTGTCAGAACAGTGACAGGCCCTGCTCCCTGTTCTGTCAACATAACGACAAGACACCTCTCCTGGCTGCTGGAAATAGTTATTTAGTGATTTAGTTTCTCTCATCAATGAATTAGTTCAACAACTGGGTAAAGGGATATTTCAGCACATTCTTCAACTGCTCTCTGAACTGAGTCTGGGTCACGGCATAAATCGCAGTGTTTGTGCAGCAACTCAGGAGCTGCAGCATAAAGCCCAATTCCTGCAGAATACGAGGTGGACGTGCAGACACAGACACCAACGTCAAATTCCACATCCGTGTCCATATGGAAAGCACCATTAACGCTGCCCACAAAAGAATGAAATTGGCCGAGATAACTAGCAGTAAAATGATGGATTTCCTTCGGCTCTCCATCTGTGCGTCTCGGCGAGTCTCCCCAGTGCTGTGAGCCCGGAGTCTCCTGCGTGCTCTGCTGCTCACAAAGATGTGTCTGACGGTGAGAGCATTGAGCAGCAGAATCACCACAAATGGGAGCCCCGGGGTTAGAATGTGATGGAGGAATTCGATTGATACCCAGACACGAGATATCTGAACATCCCCTGTTACAGAACAAAACCAGGGGAGGTTCCCCAGCCAATACCAATCTGATAACATAAAATACCAGAAGGTGTTCTTTAAACAGCTCAGCACAGTCACTGTTCCCAGAGCCACAGCAGCCGTTTTCTCGCTGCAATACTTACATTTCAGCTTCTGGCAACAAATAGCTACAAATCGATCAAAGGTGAAAGTGACGGTGAACCAGACAGAACAGTCTGTGGCTGTGTAAAGCAGGACGGCGTGGATATTACACACTGGGATGGACCGCAGGAACTGAAACTGTTCCAGATAAACAATAGGAATGTGTCTCAATATCAGGTCCAGGATAATGACCAATAGATCCGCCGCTGATATGGCCACCAGGTAGCGAGTGACACATTTGGAGAGACCGCACTTCCTCTGAGTCAGGATCCCAATCGTCAGCAAGTTAACTGTGAGGAAGGTAAATAAAGAGAGAAATTATACATCAGACTGGAGCAAAGTTACCAGTTTGATTGAGGACTTATTGAGATTTACAAATATGTCACTGCATCCAATGTTATGCTGAAATGATTGGACCTGAAATAACAAACGGGAAGGTCTGCAATACGATGGAAGACAGGAGAGATGAAATGACTAAAGGGTGGTATTGAAATTATTAAACTCAATGTAAATCATAATCCTCCCCTCCCTCATTTCCGTTTATGGTTTAAAAACTGTTCCACCTCTAATCTCTTCCAGGTCTGATCTGAAACATTAACTCTGTTTCTCTCTCCTCAGATGCTGCCTGACCTACTGAATATGTCCAACATTTTCTGTTTTTATTTCAGATTTTAAGCATCTGCAGCACTTTGCTCCTGTATTGAAAGTTAAATGTTGAATAGACTGAGAGATTCCCTCACCTCTGACAAGCAGCACAGAATTCAATTCAATTATTTTAAAACAATGATAGGGAATGAGGCCACAAAAAAAATCAATGAAACAAATAATCTCAATCGTCACTAAATTAACTATAAATAAGGGAAATTAACAGAAAATTATAGATCATGTTGGAAGTAAAATACAACAGGTTGAAGGAGTTTGGATTGACATTTATACATGGGTTACCATATTCGGTGTGTATCTAATTATTGGCGAGTGACACGGATTTCAGCTGGAGATAGGCAGCTGAATTTAATACAGCCTGTGGGGGTCCTGACGGCGGGCCGAAAATATGAGGGGAACCCTGTCTTGGCAATTCAGAACCAAGAAACAGCGCATTTCAGTGGCGTTGGGACAGTTAACTGCCTGGGCCATCGTTCACATCCCTGCTGAACAATCAGATGGCCAGCAGCTCAGTAACATTGGCAAAGCCACCGGGAGTAATGGAACTAGCAATACTACGTCAGGCCTGGATGCAGCACCATCGCTGGAGCTGTAAAACCAATGTGAGTTTGGCAAGGACACCCAGGGCCAGTCAGCTCGTAGGGGCCACTGCCGTTCAAACAATAGGCTTGAGACCAGGACCATGACAAGAGACCTGGACCCCAGCTAAGTGTACCGAGGACACCGAGGCAATTGGGAGTAGGACCACTGTCAGTACTATACTGACAGTATACCGAGGACACCGAGGCAATTGGGAGTAGGACCACTGTCAGTACTATACCAGACCTGGGACGAGGACAATTCCTGGAGAGCCTGGACCTCGGGCGTGTGAACGAGGCTGTTGGGGCCAGTGGTCGAGTTGCCACACTGTTAGTAATGCAGCAGGACCATTGCTGGAGACCCTGGACCTCAGATAGGTGTTACGTGGTTGCTGGGGCCAATAAGTCAGTGGGTGTCATTGAAGCTAATACACTATACCGGCAAGGAAGACCTTCGCTGGAGCCCAGGACACAAGTTAAGTGTATCGAAGACACTGTGCCACTCAGCTAGTGGTGTTCACCGCCAGTAATACATCAGGCCTGGGATCAGGACCATCACTGAGGTCCCGAACACAAATTAGGCGTGGCGGGGTT
This sequence comes from Heterodontus francisci, assembly GCF_036365525.1. Classification (NCBI taxonomy): domain Eukaryota; kingdom Metazoa; phylum Chordata; class Chondrichthyes; order Heterodontiformes; family Heterodontidae; genus Heterodontus; species Heterodontus francisci. The sequence continues at coordinate 3,266,089 of NW_027140635.1, forward strand.
GCCGTGTAAAGTTAGAGAATGGGCGGCAGTGGCAGTCCTACACGAAGCCGGAGACAGGGATTATCACTCGAGCACTGGTCCCCAGTAAGTGCGCTGAGAACTCCGGGGCCAGTTGAACAGAGTTGGGGCCACTGCCAGTGATGCACAGCGCTGGGCCCAGGGCAATTGCTGGAGCCCCTCCAATCTCCAGGTAATTGTTTTGAGGTATCGAGATCCACTCAGGGAGTGGATGCTCCTGCTGGATCGACTGCAGTTCTGGGACCTGGAAGATCGCTGGAGTCCTGGACACCAAATAAGTGTGGGGCTGTATGGGGACCGGTCAGGGAGTGTGCGACACTGCTGGTACTACACCAGATCTGGGACCAGGCTCAATGCAGGTGCCCTAGACCTCAGATAAGTGTGGCACAACAGCCAGGGCCAGGTAGGTAGCGGCTGCACTGCTGTCTCTGCACCAGGTCTGGATACACGCCCACTGCTGGAGAGTCTGTACATCAGGTAAGTGGTTTGGGGTCACTGGGATTGGTCAGGGGGCGGGTACCATTCCAATCATGGGCCCTGGACCATTGCTGGAGTCCCAGACTCCAGATAAGTGTAGGAGATTCACTTGGCCATTCAGAGCGTGCGACCAACTGCCAGTACTATAACAGGCCTGGAACCACATGCATTGCTGGAGCCCAATGCGCAAAGTAAGCGTGATGAGGTTTTAGGACCAAGAGAAGGAGGATGAGAGGCCTCATGGCTTTTTCAGGAAAGCCGGCTTCCCTATAGTGTAGCTGGCTCTGCCAGGCCACCATGTCAATGGGGAGAGGTACAGGAAATGAAAGAAATCTCAGCCCTACAGTTGGGAGGTGAGCATGCCCAGTACAACATGATGGTGAATGAGACCTTCATTCAGAAACAGCCAGCCGTTCCCAAAGTTTTGGCCTCCATGGAGAACCAGCATGTGGCCGCTCGGAGACAAAGGGAAGTCACCGCTAGACACAGCTAATGTTTCTACACCCTCAAACCACCTCCCACCGCTAACCAACATCACACAATTAACATGTGTATAACGTGAGTAATGGCGTCACCAGGAACATGGTGGAACAGACCATCGGTGTGATGAAGCAATGCTTCCAATGCCTGAACCGCTCGAACAGAGCCCTCAGTACACACTGGAACAGGTGACCAAGTTCATGGTGTTCTGCTACACCCTTCATATCATCACCATCATGAGGACACAGGCATTGGCACCAGGAATCCGGAGGTCACCTCAGGAGGAGGAGGAGGCAGGGAGGATATTTCCTGGATCATTTAAACCTGGAGAGGCTGTCAGACAGTCCCTGATAAGATTCCAGTTCCCATAGGACAACTTCCCTTTCCCACCATGGATCCCCCATTCTCTACCATTACACCCATCTGAGACGCCCAATCACAGTTCCCCTTGGTCACTATCATGCAATAAAAAGCACCAATAAAAAACATTTCATTAACATCTTTATCCAACAACACTTCCAATTACAAAAACTTTTCACCCTTGTGTATTCCCTGAGTGCATGTCTTGCGGTTTCCCTCGACGTGCCCAGTGCTCCTACACAGTGTTTCCCCAGTTACTGCTGCATGGAAGACTGCTGACTTTCACTGGGGGGAAATGAAGATGGCCTTGCAGGAAGCCTCGAGCAGTTCTAGGCGTACAGGGATCGGATTCGAACAGAATCACCTCCACATAGGCAGCAGCAGCCTGGGCTGGCTGATGGGTAACAGAAAGGATACTGGTGGAGTGACAGTGAAGGGAGAACAAATACTGCCATCCTGAGAGAGGAGAGCAGGACCAGGCTCCACTGAGACACTGTCACTCCCACGGGGCGACACCTCAGCAATCCTAGTACTCTACTGGATCACAGAATGCTATACTGCTGTGAGAGCCTGCAAAGCCCTTTAAACACTGAGATCAACAGCCATGGTGGCAGCAGTCTGATCCTGCAAGGCACCAAGCATGGATCTGATGAACTCAGTCTGAGATTTCACTGCAGCACTGAGACTTTGGATGTTGGCCACCTGTGCTGCAGAAACAATGGTCACCAGATGCTTTCTCACGACTGGGTCCGCGAGTGCTTTCATGGAGTTAGTCACCACTTCCGAAGGCGAAAGATTGGGTATCAAGCTCTGTGAAGTGTCCTGTGCTATATTGGAGTCGGACCCCTCCATGTTCCTTGACAGTGACAACAGACTGTCTGACAGGCCTGTCAATGGATAAAGTATCTCAGTGTACATGTTCATCAGCATTTTCCTGTATGCTGTTCCAGTAATGTTCTCATCTGAGTCCTGTGAATTATAACTCATTTGTGACCTTGCCCTCCAGTGAGCTTACACATGAACTATCCTTTCCCACTGCCCTGGCTGTCCTCTCACCAGAAGCAGCAGCGGCGGTGGTGAGATGAGCCGGGGTATAAAAGGAGCAGAGAGCGAGGCTCGACAACAGAAGCAGCGGCGGCGGTGAGAGCGCTTTGTTCTGTTCAGTGCAACTGCTTGACCAGAAAAAGAAATTGAAGTGTGACGTCAGAGGAGGGCTGGTAAGTGATTGATGGTTATTTCTTCCGTGCCTTGTGTTGTTTAGTTCTTGTTTTTTTATTTTGGTTTTGGCCAAGTGATTTAAATCAGGCGATGTCATTACAGGTTAAGAGTACACTCAAATAGTTTATTTTTCTTAAATACTTTGATCCAAATTATTTAATTAAATAGCATAGAGATGTCTGGGCAGACGATGTGTTTCAGCTGTAGCATGTGGAAGCTGGTGGACCCTGGTGTGATCCACAGTGACCACATCTGCAGCAAGTGTTGGCTGTTCGAGGTACTTCAGCTCAGAATTGATGAGCTTGAGTCTGAGCTGCATACACTGTGACACATCAGGGAGTGGGAAAGTTATCTGGGCATGGTGTTTCTGGAGACAATCACGCCCCTTAGATTAATTACATCCATTCTAGACTCTGGTCAGGGACAGGAGCATATGACTGCGAGTGAGTCAGATATGGGGGTCCAGAATTTAGCTTTGGAGGAGTCTCAGCCAGTGCCCATATCCAATAGGTACGCAGTTCTTGCTCCCAGTGAGGATGAGGGCATAGGCTGCAGGGAGGATGAGTAAACTGACCACAGCACCGTGGTTCAGAGCGCCATTCAAGTGGGGGGAGAAAAGAGAAATATAGTTGTCGTCGGGGCTAGCATAGTTCGGGGTATAGATAATGTTCTCTGCAGCAAAATAGAGAGTCCCGAAGGCTGTGTTGTCTACCTGGTGCCAAGGTTAAGGACATCTCTTCAGGGCTGGAGAAGAACTTGGAGTGGGAGGGAAAAGATCCAGTTGTTGTGGTCCACGTAGGTATCAACGACATAGGTAAGACTGGGAAAGAGGTTCTGCTGAGGGACTATGAGCAGCTCGGGGCCAAATTAAAAAGCTGAACCACAAAGGTGATAATTTCCGGATTACTACCTGAGCCACGTGCTAATTGGCATAGGGTAAATAAGATTAGCGAGGTAAATGTGTGGCTCAAAGATCGGTGTGGGAGAAATGGGTTCCGACTCATGGCACCAGTACTGGGGAATGAGAGAGCTGTTCCATTAGGAAAGGCTTCACTTGAACCATGCCTGGACCAGTGTCCTGGCGAATCGGATGACTCGGGTTGTAGATAAGGCATTAACGTAAATAGTGGGGGTGGGGGCGGAGGGTTCAATTGAAGGGAAGGTTAAGAAGTCAAAAAGTAATGAGAGAGCAGAGGTGCAGGATAGTGAATGAACATACATTAATCAGAGACTGACAGGAAAGGACAGAGAATACAAGCACAAGAGTGCAGCAGAAATTAGAACCAGATTAGGTGAAAATGGTAAAACGTCAAAGCTTAAGGCTCTTTATCTGAATACATGTAGCATTTGTAAAAAGATAGATGAGCTGACGGCACAGATGGAAATAAATTAGTATGATTTGATAGCTATCACTGAGACCTGGATGCAGGATGACCAGGTCTGGAATCTCAATGTTCAAGGATATTCAATATTCCGGAAGAATACTCAGAAAGGAAAAGGAAGTGGCGGAGCTTTGCTATTAAAGGAAGGGATCAGTGCAGTTGTGAGTAATGATATAGGTGTAATAGATCATGATGCAGAATCAGTTTGGTTAGAAATAAGGCATAGCAAGAGAAAGAAGTGGGAGTGGCCCATTGGCCCCCAAAGAGTTGCCTCTCTGTCGGACAAGATATTAATCATGAAATAACGGAGGTGTGTAAGAAGGGCACTGCAATTATCATGGGTGATTTTAATCTGCATATAGACTGGACAAATTAAATTGGCAAGGGTAGCATGTTAGACGAATCTGTAGAGTGCCTTACGGATTGTTACTTAGAGCAATATGTTGCAGAACCTACCAGGGAACAGGCTATTTTAGATTTGGTATTGTGTAATGAGGTAGGATTAATAAGAGATCTCGTAGTCAAGGATCCTTTATGGGGAAACAATCATAACATGGCAGAATTTCAAATTCAGTTTGAGGGTGATCAACTCGGGTCTCAAACCAGTGTCTTTAGCTTAAACTAGGGCAATTACAGAGATATGATGACAGAGTTGTCTAAAGCGGGCTGGGAAGATAGCCTACAGGGAAAGTCAGCAGATGATCAGTGGCAGACTTTTAAGCAGATATCTGATAACACTCAGCAAACATGTATTACAGTCAGAAGGAAGGACTGGAAGAGAACGATGGACCCATGGAATAACCCGTGGATAACAAAGGAAGTTAAGGAGAGTATCAAATCAAAAGCAAAGGCGTACAATGTGCAAAGCGGCGAAAACGAGTGGTAGGCCAGAGGATTGGGAAGCTTTTAGAAACCAGCAACGGATGACAAAAAAACTAATAAAGAGGGAGAAAATTGATTGTGAGAGTAAATTGGCAAGAAAAATAAAAACAAACAGTAACAGCTCCTACGGGTATATTAAAAGGAAGAGACTAGCTAAAGTAAGGATGGGACCCTTAGAGGATGAGGATGGGGAATTAATAGCAGGGAACAGGGAAACTATAAACAACACAACAATAATAGATAAGCAAGGTGTAAATGGGAGGGAGGAACTTGTAACTATCTTTAACACGAGGGAAAAGGTGCTGGGCAAACTGATGGAACTAAAGGCAGACAAGTCACTAGGACCTGATGGCCTGCACCCAAGGGTTTTAAAAGAGGTGGCTGCAGAGATAGAACATAGAACATAGAACATACAGCACAGAACAGGCCCTTCGGCCCACAATGTTGTGCCGATCCTTTGTCCTCTGTCAAGGACAATTTAATCTATACCCCATCATTCTCCTTTATCCATATACCTATCCAAAAGCCTTTTGAAAGTCCCTAAAGTTTCTGACTCAACAACTTCCCCGGGCAAGGCATTCCATGCCTCGACCACTCTCTGAGTAAAGAATCTTCCCCTGACATCCCCCTTATATCTCCCACCCTTCACCTTAAATTTATGACCCCTTGTAACGCTTTGCTCCACCCGGGGAAAAAGTTTCTGACTGTCTACCCTATCTATTCCCCTGATCATCTTATAAACCTCTATCATGTCACCCCTCATCCTTCTCCTTTCTAATGAGAAGAGGCCTAGAATGTTCAGCCTTTCCTCGTAAGACTTATTCTCCATTCCAGGCAACATCCTGGTAAATCTCCTCTGCACCCTCTCCAAGGCTTCCACATCCTTCCTAAAATGAGGCGACCAGAACTGCACACAGTACTCCAAATGAGGCCTTACCAAGGTCCTGTACAGCTGCATCATCACCTCACGGCTCTTAAATTCAATCCCTCTGCTAATGAACGCTAACACCCCATATGCCTTCTTCACAGCCCTATCCACTTGAGTTGCAACTTTCAATGATCTATGCACATAGACCCCAAGGTCTCTCTGCTCCTCCACATGCCCAAGAACCCTACCGTTAACCCAGTATTTTGCATTCATGTTTGTCCTTCCAAAATGGACGACCTCACACTTTTCAGGGTTAAACTCCATCTGCCACTTTTCAGCCCAGCACTGCAACCTATCCAAGTCCCTTTGCAGACGACAATAGCCCTCCTCGGTATCCACAACTCCACCAACCTTTGTATCATCTGCAAATTTACTGACCCACCCTTCGACTTCCTCATCCAAGTCGTTAATAAAAATCACAAACAGGAGAGGACCCAGAACTGATCCCTGCGGCACGCCACTGGTAACTGGGCTCCAGGCTGAGTATTTACCATCTAAGACCACTCTCTGCCTTCTATCAGTTAGCCAATTCTTAATCCAACTGGCCACATTCCCCACTATCCCATGCCTCCTGACTTTCTCCATAAGTCTACCATGGGGGACCTTATCAAATGCCTTACTAAAATCCATGTACACCACATCCACTGGTTTACCCTCATCCACTTGCTTGGTCACCTGCTCAAAGAATTCAATCAGGCTTGTGAGGCAAGACCTACCCCTCACAAAACCGTGCTGACTGTCCCGAATCAAGCAGTGTCTTTCCAGATGCTCAGAAATCCTATCCCTCAGCACCTTTTCCATCAACTTGCCTACCACCGAAGTAAGACTAACTGGCCTGTAATTCCCAGGGTTGTTCCTATTCCCTTTCTTGAACAGGGGCACAACATTTGCCACCCTCCAATCACCTGGTACCACCCCCGTCAGCAGAGAAGATGAAAAGATCATTGCCAGCGGCTCTGCAATTTCATCCCTTGCTTCCCATAACATCCTTGGATATACCCCGTCAGGCCCGGGAGACTTGTCTATCTTCAAGTTATTCAAAAACCCCAACACATCTTCCCTCCTAACGAGCACTTCCTCGAGCTTACCAGTCTGCTTCCCACCGTCCTCTTCAGTAATACACCCCTTCTCATTCGTAAATACCGAAGAGAAGTACTCATTCAAAACCTCACTTATCTCTTCCGGCTCAACACACAGTCTCCCGCTATTGTCCTTGACCGGACCTACGGTCCCCTTAGTCATCCTCATATTTCTGACATACGCGTAAAAGGCCTTGGGGTTTTCTTTTATCCTACCCGCCAAGCATTTTTCATGCCCTCTCTTAGCTCTCCTAATCCCTTTCTTCAGATCCTTCCTGGCCATCTTGTATCCCTCCAGAGCTATGCCTGTGCCCTTTTTCCTCAACTTTATATACGCATCCTTCTTCTTCCTAACAAGACTCTCAACCTCTCTTGTCAACCACGGTTCCCTCACATGACCATCCCTTCCCTGTCTGACAGGGACATGCTTATCAATGGCCCCTACTATCTGCTCCTTGAAAAAGTTCCACATTTCGACCGTGCCCTTCCCTGCCAGCATATGCTCCCAACTTATGCTCCTCAGTTCCTGCCTGACAGCATCATATCTACCCTTCCCCCAATTGTAAACCTTGCCCTGTTGCACATACCTATCCCTCTCCATTACCACAGTGAATGCTACAGAATTGTGATCACTATCTCCAAAGTGCTCGCCCACCAACAGCTCTATCACTTGCCCTGGTTCATTACCTAGTACCAAATCCAATATTGCCTCCCCTCTGGTCGGGCAGTCTACATACTGAGTCAGAAAAGCTTCCTGGACATACTGCACAAACACTACCCCATCCAAACTATTCGATCTAAAGAGTTGCCAATCAATATTTGGGAAGTTGAAATCCCCCATAATTACTACCCTGTGACTTCTGCTCCTTTCCAAAATCTGTTTCCCAATCTGCTCTTCCACCTCCCTGCTGCTATTGGGGGGCCTATAGAAAACTCCCATCAAGGTGACTGCTCCTTTCCTGTTCCTGACCTCAACCCACAGTGCCTCAGTCGGCAGATCCTCCTCGAAAATTCTTTCAGCAGTTGTTACACTATTTCTAACTAACAATGCCACCCCCCCACCTCTTTTACCACCATTCCTAATCTTATGAAAACATCTATAACCAGGTACCTCCAAAAACCATTCCTCCCCCTCACCTATCCACGTTTCAGTGATGGCCACAACATCGTAGTCCCAAGTGCCCATCCACGCCTTCAATTCACTCACCTTATTCCTGATGCTTCTTGCGTTGAAGTATACGCACTTTAACCCTTCTCCGTGCCCATCTGTCCTCTGTGACAGTGCTACCTTCCCCAATACCTCACTACACTCTTTGTCTTTCTGAGTGGACCCACTGGTCCCTGGATTACAAGTCCGGTTCCCATCCCCCTCCCAAACTAGTTTAAACCCTCCCGAACAGTACTAGCAAACCTCCCTCCCAGGATATTGGTGCCCCTCTGGTTCAGATGCAGCCCGTCCTGTTTGAACAGGTCCCATCTTCCCCAGAATGCAGTCCAATTATCCAAGAACTGGAAGCCCTCCCTCCTACACCATTCCTGCAGCCACGTGTTCAGCTGTGCTCTCTCCCTATTCCTAGCCTCACTATCACGTGGCGCCGGCAACAAACCAGAGATAACAACTCTGTCCGTCCGAGCTTTCAGCTTCCAGCCTAACTCCCTAAACTCACTTCTAACATCTGTGCCACCCTTCCTTCCTACGTCGTTGGTGCCAATGTGCACCACGACCTCTGGCTGCTCCCCCTCCCCTTTAAGGATCCTGAAGACGCGATCACAAACATCACGGACCCTGGCACCAGGGAGGTAACAAACCATCCGTGCGTCTCGCCTGCGCCCACAGAACCGCCTGTCCGTACTCCTCACCATCGAGTCCCCGATGACTAGTGCTCTCCCATTCTCTCTCCTTCCCTTCTGAGCCACAGTGCAGGACCCCGTGCCAGAGGCCCGGTCACTGCAGCCTGCCCCCGATAGATAGTGGAGGCATTGGTCATAATATACCAAAACGTACTGGATTCCGATAGGGTACCAGCGGATTGGAAAACCACTAATCTGACACCCCTATTCAAGAAAGCAGGGAGACAGAAAGCAGGAAACTATAGACCAGTTATCTTCACATCAGTCATTGGGAAAATGCTACAGTCCATTATTAAGGAAGAAATAGCAGGACATTTAGAAAAACATAATGCAATCAAACAGAGTCAACATTGTTTCATGAAAGGGAAATTAAGTTTGACAAATTTGTTTGAGTTCTTTGAGGATATAACAAGCAGAGTGGATAAACTGGAACTGGTAGATGTAGTGTATTTGGATTTCCAGAAGGCGTTTGGTGAGGTGCCACATAAAAGGTTATTGGACAAAATAGGAGCTCAGGGTATCGGGGGTAAAGTGTTGGCATAGATTGATGATTGGCAAACATACCGAAGGCAGAGAGTCGGGATCAATGGGTCTTATTCAGCTTGGAAAGCCGTAACTAGTGGGATTCCACAAGGATCGGTCCTTGGGCTTCAACTATTTCCTACCTACATTAATTTCGTGGAGGAAGGGACAGAGTGTAGTGTATCCAAATTTTCTGACAATACTAAATTCGGGGGAAGGCATGTTGTGATGAGGACACAAAGAATCTGCAAAGGGATATTGGTAGGTTAAGTGAGTGGGCAAAAAGTTGACAGATGGTGTTCAATGTGGCAAAGTGTGAGGTAATCCAATTTGGTAGGAAGAATAAAAAGGCAGATTATTATTTAGATGGAGAAAGACTACAAAATACTGCAGTATAAAGGGATCTGGCTGTTCTTGTGCATGAAACACAGAAAGTTAGCACACAGGTGCAGCAAGTAATTAGGAAGGCAAATGGAATTCTGGCCTTTATTACTAGGGGGTTAGAATTTAAAAATAGGGAAGTCCTGTTACAACTTCACAGGGTGTTGGTGAGGCCACATCTGGAGTACTGCGTACAGTTTTGGTCCCCGTCTTTAAAGAAGGATATACTAGCATTGGAGGCAGTTCAGAAAAGGTTCACTAGGCTGATTCCTGGGATGAAGGGTATGTCTTATCAAGAGCGACTGAACAGGTTAGGCCTTTATTCATTGGAGTTTAGCAGAATGAGAGGTGACCTTATAGCCTATCAATGTCGTGTTGCATCAATTGGTATCCAACTCACTGTCTGCCCCGCCTCCAAGTTCCGTATCATCAGCAAATTGTGAAATTTTGCTCTGTATTAAAATATCCAATTTATTTTTAGATATCAGAACAAAAAGCAGTGTTCCTAGCATTGAGCGTTGGGGAACACCACTCTTTATCTTCTTCCAGTCTGAAGAACAACTATTTGCCACAACTCACTGTTTTCTGGCATTAAGCCAGTTTTTTAAAATCCAAACTGACACTGACCCTCCTATTCCATGAGCATCAATTAACTGTCCAGCTCTCACAAAAAGAATGTGAAAGAAACTACAAGTTCAGCTTAAAATTAAGTGAAATGCTAAATGTAAAAAGAAAATAATTAAATTTTGGAAAGAGTTTAACTCTTAGATCTCTTAAAATTCGGTCACTCATGAACCTTACTGTATTTAGTACTCTGTACAAGCTGTACTCCCGAAAACTGGACTCTGTGCAACTTACTGTATTTAGGGTTTAGGGAGAGAATTCCAGAGCTTAGAGATGAGTAGAGAAAGTGCCGGAAATACTCAACAGGTCTGGCTGCAGCAGTATCGATAGAAACAGAGTTAATGTTTCAGATCTGTAACCCTTCATCAGAACTGGTAAACGTTAGAAATGTAACAGTCTTTGAGCAAGTGAAAGAGGGGAAAGGGGAAGAAGAACAAGAAGGAAGGAATATGATGGGACGGAGAGGGGAGTGATTAAATTACTGACTGTTACATTTCTAACCTTTACCAGTTCTGATGAAGGGTCAGAGATCTGAAACATTAACTCTGTTTCTCTCGACACAGATGCTGCCAGACCTGCTGAGCGTTTCCAGCACTTTCTGTTCTCATTTCAGAGTTCCAGCAACCGCAGTATTTTTCTTTTATTTTAGTGTTTAATTCACTGCCTCTTCTCTTCCAGGAATGCCTACCATGAAGATGTTCTGCTCTTCTCTTCCAGAGCTTAGGGCATCGGCAGCTGAAGGCACAGCCACCAATGGCAGAGTAGGATTCTAAGAATATAGGAAGCGAGGAGCGGGTGTAGGTCATTCAGCCCATCGAGCCTGCATCACCATTCAACACGATCATGGCTGATCATCCCCTTTCGTGCCTTTTTCCCACACTATCCCCATATCCCTTTATGTCATTTGTATTTAGAAATCTGCCAATCTCTACTTTAAACATACCCAATGACTGAACTTCCACAGCCCTCTGGGATAGAGAATTCCAAAGATTCACAACCCTCTGAGGAAAGAAATTTCTCCTCATCTCTGTCCTAAGTGGCTTCCCCCTTATTTTGAAATTGTGTCTGCTGGTTCGAGACTCACCACCCAGGGCAAACATCTTACTGCAACTACTCTGTCTATCCCTTCCAGCATTTTGTAGGTTTCAATTAAATAACCTTTCATTCTTCGAAATTCTAGAGAATGCAGGCCCAGTTTCCCAATCTCTCTTCATAGGACAGTCCTACCATCCCGTGAACAAGTCTGGTGAATCCTTGTTGCACTTCCTATATGCCATTAATATCCTTCCTAAGGTAAAAGGACTAAAACTGCATGCAGTGCTCCAGAACCAAGGTTCTGTTATATTGAAGCAAGACTTCACTACTCCTGCACTAAAATCCTTTTGCGATAAATGCTAACACACCATTAGCCTTCCTAATTGCTTGCTGCATCTGAATGTTATCTTTCAGTAACTTATTGACAAGGACCCCGGTCCCTTTCTACATCTGCACTTTCAAATCTCTTTACCATTTATGAAAAGTTCTGCACATCCATTTCTCCTACCAAAGAGAATAACCTCACATTTTTCATTTTATTTATTTATCGATACAGCACTGAAACAGGCCCTTCAGCCCACTGAGTCTGTGCCGATCAACAACCACCCATTCATACTAATTCTACATTAATCTCATATTCTCTACCATATCCCCACCATTCTCCTACCACCTACCGACACGAAGAGCAATTTCCAATGACCAACTTACAAGTCTTTTGGAGGTGGGAGGAAACCGGAGCACACGGCCGAAACCCACGCAGACACGGGAGAACTTACAAACTCCGCACAGGCAGCACCCAGAACTGATCCCTGTTTGCTGGAGCTGTGAGGCTGCGGTGCTAACCACTGCGCCACTGTGTCGCCCATTACATTCCATGTGCCACATTCTTGCCCACTCATTATGTCTTTGCAAATCTCCTTGAAGCCGCTTTGCATCTTCCTCATAACATACATTCCCACCTCGTTTTGTGTCGTCTGCGAACTTAGAAATATCACATTTGGTCCCCAAATCCAAATCATTGATATATATATATTGTGAGGATGCATTGAACAATTAAACTCGGGGATGCTGAAGTCTCCAGAATTAGTAGAGTGCAGATATCTCGGAGGGTTGTAGGGCTGGAGGACATTACTGAGATAGGGAGGGGTGAGGCAATGAGGAATTTAAAATGAAGGCTGAGAGTTTTTAAATTGAGGTGGTGTTGACCAGGATCCAATGTCGATCAGTGAGTACGGGCGGTGATGGGTGGACAGGACTTGGTGTGAGTTAGGACATGGGCAGCAGTGTTTTGGATCATCTCAAGATTATGGAGGGTGGAAAGTGGAGGAGCCAAGAGTGTGTTGGAATAGTCAAGCCTATAGGTAACACAGGCAAGGGAGAGTGTTTCATCAGCAGAAGAGCTGAGACAGGAATGATGTCGTCCGATGTTAAGGGGGTGGAAATAGGCCATGCTACTGATGGTCTGAATATTTGGTAGGAAGCTCATCTCAAGGCGTCTCAAGGTTAACTATGTAACCAATTTGTGAGCAGTTTACCTTAGTCTCAAACGAGAGTAATGGGGTGTGTAGCAATGAAACGTTTGCAACAGAGACAGAAAACAATGGCTTCAATCTTCTCAATATTTAATTGTCATTGCAGATGTGTGAGGGGATACATTTTGGAAAGATGAATGAGGGGAGAACATACAAGTTAAATGATCCAACTATAAAGGTGTTGAAATACCAGAGACACCTGGGGTGTTTGTACACAAATCTTTGAAGGTGGCAGGAAAGGTTAACGAGACAGTTCATGAATATATCGAATCCTAGAATTTAGAAATAGAAGCAAAAAGAACAAAAGCAAGGACATTATGCGAAACATATATAAAATACCAGTTCGGTTCCACCTGGAGCCTTGTGTCGAATACTGGGAACCACAATTGAGGAAGGACATGAAGCCTTCTGAGAGGGTACTGAGCTGTTTTACTAGAATTTCTCCAGGCATGAGGGATTAGTTATTTAGCTGGGGTTGTTTTGTTTAGTGCTAGAACTTTCAGAGGAGATTTGATTGAGGTGTTTAACATTAGGAAGGGTTTAGATAAATTAAATAAAGAGAAATTGTTTCCAATGTCCGCTAACCAGAGACACAGATTTAAGCCGATTGGTAAAAGAAGCAGACATGAAGATTTTTGTTCCTGAGTTGTTTGGATTTGGAATGCACTGTCTGATAGGCTGATAGATATAGATTCAATAGTAGATCCAAAAAGGGAATTGGATAAATATCTAAAGCAGAAAGAAATGCAAGGATATAGTGAAAGAGTCAGGGAGTGGGTCTAACTGGATTTCTCATTGATAGGGCCAGCACTGACTTGATGGGACGAATGACCTCATTCAGGGCTGTGCTATTCTATGATTCTATGACTGTTCCTGTCTGTGCTTTCACAATATTTCTTTCTTTTCAACAGGTGTTTGATAAAGTATCACATAACAGCTGTGTTACCAAATTAGAAACTCATGGGATTACAGGACTATTGTTATCCGTGGCTCAGTTTGTAGCTCTCTCCCCTTTCAGTCACAAACTTCTAGAATCAAGTGTCACTGCAGGACTTGATCACAAGAATCAAGGCTGACACTGCCATGCAGTACTGAGGGAGTGCTGCACTGTCAGATGTACCGTCTATCGAATGAAACATTAAACCAAGGCTCCGTCTGCCCTCTCAGGTGGATGTTAACTATCCCATTGCACTATGTAGAAGCAGATCAGGGGAATTATTCCCGGTGTCCATGTCAATATTTATCCTTCAATCAACATCACAAAAACAGATCTGATCATTATCACATTGCTGCTTGTGGGATCTTGCTGTGCAGACATTGTCTGCCTGTTTCCTACATTACAAGAGTGTCGACGGTCTAAAAAGGATTCATTGGGTGTAAGGTGATTTGTGGCGTCCGCTGGTCATGAAAGGCGCTATATAAGTGCAGTTATTTTTTCGAATCAATGTCAGCATGCAGGAAATTAGGTTAGTGACAGAAAGCAGAGAATAGTGGAGAATGGCTGTTGTTCAGTCTGGAGGGAAGTACACAGTGGGGTTCATCAGGGTCACTGTTGGGATCACTGTTGCTGTATGTTAATGCAATGGGCTTGTGTACAGAGAGGATAATGTCAACGTTTTCAGATGGCAGGAAAGTCAGAAATGTTAATAAACAGTGAGAAGGATTGTAACAGACTTCAGGAGGACAGAGACTGACTGGTGAAATGGGCAGGAACATGGCAGATGTAATTTAACACAGTGAGGTGTGAAGTGAGACATTTAATTAGCAAGTATGAGGAGAAACAATATGAACTAAATGGTACCATTAGAAAGTGGGTGCAGGATTCGAGAGACCTGGGGTAAACACACACAGATCTTTGAAGGTAACATGTAGAGTCCTTGGTGTTAGAGAGAGAGGCACAGAGTAATAAAACCCAGGAGGAAATGCTGATTTTTATACATCATTGGTTGGGTCCCAGCTGGAGAATTGTGCCCAATTCTGATCACCACACTTTGGTAAGGATGTCAAGGACTTAGTGAAGTTACACAGGTGATTTACCAGAATGGTACCACGGATCTGGGAATTCAGTTACATGGAGAGATTGGAAAAGCTGGGATTGTTCTCTTTAGAGCAGTGAAGGGTAAGAGGAGATTTAATACAGAATTCAAAATCAGGAAGGGTTTTCGATAGGGTAATTAATGTGAAACTGTTTCCAGTGTCAGAAAGATCAGTATTAAGAAGACACAGATTGAAGGTAATTGATAAAGAGCCAGAGGTTAAATGAAGAGATATTTCTTACACAGCGATTTGTTGGGATCTGGAATTCACTGCCTGAAAACATGGTGGAAGCAGATTCAATAATATCTTTTAAAAGGGAATTTAACAAATACTTGAATTGGAAAAAAAGGACACTGCAGAAAGTGGGGCGGGGGAGGGGGATGGGTGGGTGGAATTCATTAAATAGCTCATTCCAATAGGCAGCACTGAAACAATGGGCCGAATAGCCTCCTTCTGCACTGCATCAATCTCTGATTCTATGAGACACAGACAGAGAGTGAAGAGAGAGAGTGAGTACATGCGTAAGTGGGAAAGGGAAATGGAAATATCGAGACAATCGGGTTTGCTTCGCTTTTCGGGTGTAGCGATTCTAATTCATCATCTGTCCTTGCCTGTTCCTGCTGAGGCAGGTGACACACAAACTTCCTTCTTCCTTCTCATTTCCACGAATTCTATGTATCGCCTAGTGTTACCTGCGGTGCTGTCTGTCTGCAGGGGCCTAAGGTTGTGTGAGGCTGGCTCGTGTTTCATCCCGGATTCAGCTCTTAAAGACAGTCGGTAACTTTTAAAGGGAAGGTGCACTGAATCATAGGAGGCTGCTACTGCTGACTATGAAATGCTGCAATTCGAGACAAGATAAATGGAGTACTAGGACAGAGAGAGGGCTCTGGTGTTCACGGATGTGGTGCTGGAGGACATGCTCATGGAGGTTGACAGGAGAAGAGAGGCCATGTTTCCGTGGGGTGGGGCAGAGACACTCAAGGAGCGCCCTCCGAAGGGAATGGGAGCAGGTGGCCAGGGAAGTCAATGCAAGAAGTCTGGCCCCGAGGACCAGGCAGGAGTGTCAGAAGAATTTAAATGAGCTCACATGGGTGGTCAATGTCAGTGAATTCATCTCCACATGACATCTCCTCCCCCAACACCACCAACCTCTCACACTGCTCAATGTACCACACCCCCATCACTCACCCATCAGCAGTCCCTAACACTCAGGACTCACACCTAACACTCACATACTCCACCTCACCCTTACACACCTTCCATGATGCCAGCCTCACATCCACCTCTCACTGCCTCCACATACCTCCAGCTCTTCAGCTATGGCAGGCACATCACCCAAACACAGTACAACACAATCACTGACATTCGGCCCTCTCTCCGACAGGACAAGGTGGCTCATAATCACAGGGAGCAGCAGTGAGCCAGCGGTGGCCAGGCATACCTTCATCCCCTGAGCTTGAGGGAGGAGATGGTTCTCCACATCATGGGACCGGCTGTGACAGAGCACGTAGCATCTGACATCACTGAGAGCATTCAGGATGATGCTATGTTTCTATCTGATGTCCCTTCCTAACTTCCACCTCCCCCTCATCCTGCTGTCTGGGATGATGTACAAGCTGCAGATGGTGGGACCATGGACCTCCTGTTTCCATCCCACCCCCACTACCTCACCACAACCCTTCTGATTTTATACTTTCCTGTGATAAAACAAAACTGCCAGCTTCCCATTCACAGCAGCTCCAGGAGACAGAGAGAGAGCAGCAGCAAAGCACTGATGGTGAAGCCCCATCACTTGGTCTGATACTCACAGTCACCAGATCAAATACTTACACTGTCTGTATCTTAGAGGCTCGTATAGAGCCTGAATCTGCACGTGGTGAGTCACCGAGCATGAGTGAGCTGCAGCCAGGCCCGGGGGAAAGGATAGTTCATGCGTCCACTCAGCGGAGGGCGAGGTCACAAACGAGTTATAATACACAGGACTCAGATGTGAACATTTCTGGAACAGCATACAGGAGAATGCTGATGGACATGTGCACTGAGATACTTTGCCCATTGACAGGCCTGACAGACAGTCTGTTGTCACTGTCAAGGAACATGGAGGAGTCTGGCTCCAACATGGCACAGGACATTGCACAGAGCTTGAAAACCATTCTTTCCCCCGTGGAAGTAGTCACTACCTCCATGACAGAACTAGTGGACTCAGCGTGATACAGTGTCTGGTGTCCATTGTCTCAGATTCCACTGCAGCACAGACAGAAGACACCCAACGTCTCAGTGCTGCAGTGGAAGCTCAGACTGATGTCATGAGATCCATGCTTGCTGCCATGCAGGATCAGACTGCTGTCATCATGGCTGTGGATCTCAGTGTTCAAAGGGGTATGCAGGCTCTCACAGCAGTCCAGCAATCTGTGATCCAGTAGATTACTAGGATTGCTGAGGTGTCGTTCCGTGGGAGTGACAGTGACTCCATGGAGCATAAACCCGCTGTCCTCTCTCAGAATGACAGTATTTGTTCTCCCTTCACTGTCACGCCACCAGTGTCCTTGCTGTTACCCATCAGCCAGCCCAGGCTGCTGCTGCCCATGTCGAGGTGCTGTAGTCCGAATCTGAGCCCTCAAGGCCCAGAGCTGCTCGAGAACGTCCTGCAAGGCTATGTGCACTCTCCCCAGTGAAAGTCAGCAGCCTTCCATCAGCCATGCTGCAGCCACTGGGGAAGCACTGTGGAGGAGCACGAGGCATGTCAAGGGAACCCACAAGACAGACACTAAGGGAAAACACAAGGGTGAATAGTTCAGTTTTGTTTGTATAATTGGATGCGTAGTTGGATAAAGATGTTGATGAACAGGTTTTTATTGGTGTTTTTTAGTGCAGAATGGTGACCAAGGGGACATTGTGATGGGGCGTCTCAGATGGGTGCTTTGGCGGAGAATGGGGGATCCATGGTGGGAAAGGGAAGTTGTCCTTTGGGAACTGGAATCTTAGCAGTCAATCCCCGGCAGGCTGTCCGGGTGGAAGGCATCCAGGACATATCCTGGAAATATCATGTTTGGTTGGCGTGGGTGGTACGGCTTGATTTCCTTGGGGGTGAATCATGAGCCATGTAAAGGCAATGTAGTGATTCTCTCCGAGGAGTCACATTCTGATTCTCCACAGAGTTCTGAAGGTCATGGTAACCGCTGACGACTTCAGAATGAACGTATGGTGGCTGCTGCTAGGATAGTGGACTTTCACCAACATGATGTACTGAGTATACTCACACACCAACTGTGCATTAATGGAGTGAGAGTTCTTTCAGTTCCTGTACCTCTCCCCGTTGACATGGGGGCCCAGCAGAGCCACCTACACCATCAGGAATCCCGCTATCCTGACAAAGTCATGGGATCTCTCATCCTGCTTCTCCCTGCTGAGGGGGAAAATGATATATTCACCTCACCTGACATAGATGGCCTCTCTCACCTAGCGGATACATCAATGGACAACACACAGTCCTCACAACTACAGGCCAGTTAGTCCAACATCAGTGGTGGGAAAGGTTTTAGAACAATAAGTAGGGGATAAAACCGCAGTCATTTGGAGAAGTTTGAGTAATTCAGGATATCCAGCATCGATTTATAAAAGGAAAGTCATGCTTGCCTAATCTAATTGAATTTTTTGATGATGTAACAGAGAAGGTTGATGAAGGCAAAGTGATGGATGTTGTCTAGATTGGTTTGAGGAATGTGTTTTCTAAAATACCACGCAGCAGGTTAATAACCAACATTGAGTCTCATGGAATGGGAGGGTCAGTGTCCAATTAGATTAACAAAATATGGCGTACTTACAGAAAACAGTGTGTCATAGTAAATGGATGTTTTTCAGACTGGAGGATGTTAGACAGTGGGTGTTCCCCCAGGGTCAGTGCTCGGGCGACTGTTTATTTTGCGGTGAATAAACGACTTGGATCATGGAATACAGAGTGGAACTTCAAAATCTGTCTCTGACACCAAACATGGAGCTGTGACAAACAGTAAGTATGTTCAGAACCATCTGCGACAGGACATAGATAGTGAGCAGAATGGGCAGACAAGTGGCAGATGGAAGTGAGAGACAAGTGTGAGGTGATGCATTTTGACAGAAAGGATAGAAAGGCAATATAGACTTAATAGCACAGTTCTACTCAATGTGCAGGAACAGGGAGACCTGTGGATGCATGTGTATCCATCATTAAAGGTGACAGGACATATTGAGAGATTGGATAGTAAAACACATATAAACTTACATTTCATAAAGAGAGGTACTGAGTACAAAAACAGAGAAGTTATGACGAACGTTTAAAAACATCTGGTTAGGTCTCAGCTGGACTATTGTGTCCAATCCTGGTCCTCACACGTCCGAAAGATTGTGAAGGTCATTGGAATGGTGCAGAGGAGTTTTACCAGAATGGTTCCAGGGATGGAGGATTTTAGTTACAAGGTTAGGTAACAGGATTGTGACAGGCTTAGATAATTTACACAAAGAAAAACTGTTCCCATTAACTGATGGAAGAAGGACCAGAGAACTCCGATTGAAGGTTTTGGACAAGAGATGCAGGGGGAATATGTGGAAGATCATTTTTTATGCAGCAGGTGTTAATGATCTGGAACTCACTACCCACGAGTGTGGTGGAAGCAGAGAAAATCACTGATTTTAAATGAAAGCTGATGGGCACTTGAAGGAAATTAATTTGCGACAGGTATTGGGACATTGGGGCATTGGGACTGAATGGATTGCTCCATGGAGAGCCGGCATGGCCATGATGGACCGAATAACCTCCTTCAGTGCTGTAAATGACTACATCACTCTCTGTGAGTGTATGTTGGATATGTCACCCGCTCCTGTCTTGAAACATCCAGATACATAGAGGTTCAATGAAACTCTGACCGTAACGGCCACTGACAGCTCCGTCCTCACCCTGGTGTGAGGCTCCAGGTCGTGTTACAGGAGGTGACACAGCTCTGTGACCACCTCCTTATTGAATCATAGTCACCTAACACACAGTTCCTTTGTTAGCTGTAGATAGGAAACGTGCGCTTGGAAAACCCGGGGTGGGTAGGGCAGAGCCCCCTCCTCCTCCCTCTTTACAGAGCTTCCCCTCTCTGCAGCCTCTGCTCCATTTGTTTGTCATGTTACAGACCCAGAGACACTGTAATTACCGTCCCTATACCTCGTACAGAGTTTGGTCACCAAATCCTCTGTCCTCCCTGAATGTCTGCAGCAGCTCAGAACACAACCTCCAGAAAACCATCCACAGCAGCTCCACTAACTTGACAGTAGCAGAGGTAAGTCAAAAGCCCCTCACCTGTAAGATGGATGCCTGTCCTTTCAAATAACACTAGAGGGGGTTCCTGGTGCTGCTGATTAAACGTTCAGCTGAGAGTGACTAACACAGGCGGTCAGTGGACATGCACAGTTTCAAAGACGTACATCAAAGCTGCTGGAAAGTTACATTGACATCACATTCAAACCTATCCTCCAAGGAACAACACGTACATGGTACGATTGAGCTAGAGCCATGCCCAGCATGGGGCACTGTGCAGACCACACTAGTGCTGGCCGGCTGTGAAGATCACACGAACAGCACAGACATGGTATGACTGGGCTGAGGTTGGCCCAGCATGGGGCACTCTGCTGACCACATTATAGCACTGCCAAGTATGCGACACTGTGCCGAACACACTATAGCCCTGCTCAACATGGGGCACTGTGCTGACCACACTGTAGCCCTACCCAGCATGGGGCACTGTGCTGACCACATTATAGCCCTGCCAAGTATGCAACACTGTGCCGAACACACTATAGCCGTGCCCAGCAAGGCGCACTGTGCTGACCACACTATAGCCCTGCCCAGCATGGGCCACTGTCCTGACCACACTATAGCCCTGCCCAGCATGGGGCACCGTGCTGACCATACTATAGCGCTGCCCAGCATGGGTCACTGTGCCAACCACACTAGAGCCCTGCCCAGCATGGGTCACTGTGCCGACCACACTATAGCCCTGCCCAGTATGTGACACTGTGCCGACCACACTATAGCCTTGCCCAGTATGTGAAACAGTGCCGACCACACTATAGCCCTGCCCAGCATGGGTCACTGTGCCGACCACACTATAGCCCTGCCCAGTATGTGACACAGTGCCGACCACTCTATAGCCCTGCCCAGTATGTGACACTGTGCCGACCACACTATAGCCCTGCCCAGCATGGGTCAGTGTGCCGACCACACTATGGACCTGCCCAGTATGCGACACTGTGCCGACCAAACTATAGCCCTGCCCAGCATGGAGCACTGTGCTGACCACACCATAGCCATGCCGAGCATTGGGCACTGTGCCGACCACACTATAGCCCTGCCCAGTATGAGACACTGTGCTGACCACAGGATAGCCCTGCCCAGTGTGGGGCACTGTGCTGACCACACTATAGCCCTGCCCAGTATGGAGCACTGTGCTGACCACACCATAGCCCTGCCCAGTATGAGACACTGTGCTGACCACACTCTAGCCCTGCCCAGCATGGGGCGCTGTGCTGACCACACTATAGCCCTGCCAAGTATGTGACACTGTGCCGACCACACTATAGCCCTTCCCAATATGTGACACTGTGCCGACCACACTATAGCCCTGCCAAGTATGTGACACTGTGCTGACCACACTATAGTCCTGCCCAGTTTGTGACACTGTGCCGACCACACTATAGCCCTGCCCAGTATGCGACACTGTGCCGACCACACTATAGCCCTGCCCAGTATGTGACACTGTGCTGACCATACTATAGCCCTGCCCAGCATGGGCACTTCGCTGACCACACTGTAGGACTGCCCAGCATGGGGCACTGTGCTGACCACACTATAGCCCTGCCCAGTATGTGACACTGTGCTGACCACACTATAGCCCTGCCCAGTATGTGACACTGTGCCGACCACAATATTGCTATGCCCAGTATGCAACACTGTGCTGACCACACTACAGCCCTGCCCAGTATGCGACACAGTGCCGACCACACTATAGACCTGCCCAGTATGTGACACTGTGCTGACCACACTATAGCCCTGCCCAGTATGCGACACAGTGCCGACCACACTATAGCCCTGCCCAGTATGTGACACTGTGCCGACCACGCTATAGCCCTGCCCAGTCTGGGGCACTGTGCTGACCACACTATAGCCCGGCCCAGTATGCGACACTGTGCCAACCACACTATAGGACTGCCCGGCATGGGGCGCTGTGCTGACCACACTATAGCCCTGCCCAGTATGTGACACTGTGCCGACCACAATATTGCCCTGCCCAGTATGCGACACTGTGCTGACCACACGAAAGCACTGCCCAGTATGTGACACTGTGCCGACCACACTATCGTCCTGCCCAGTATGTGACACTGTGCCGACCACACTATAGCCCTGCCCAGTATGTGACACTGTGCGGACCACACCATAGTCCTGCCCAGCATGGGTCACTGTGCCGACCACACTATAGCCCTGCCCAGCATGGGTCACTGTGCTGACCACACTATAGCCCTGCCCAGTATGTGACACTGTGTCGACCACACTATAGCCCTGCCCAGCATGGGTCAGTGTGCCGACCACAATATAGCCCTGCCCAGTATGCGACACTGTCCCGACCACTCTATAGCCCTGCCCAGTATGTGACACTGTGCCGACCACACTATAGCCCTGCCCAGTATGTGACACGGTGCCGACCACACTCTAGCCCTGCCCAGCATGGGGCGATGTGCTGACCACACTATAGCCCTGCCAAGTATGTGACACTGTGCTGACCACACTATAGTCCTGCCCAGTTTGTGACACTGTGCCGACCACACTATAGCCCTGCCCAGTATGCGACACTGTGACGACCACACTATAGCCCTGCCCAGTATGCGACACTGTGCTGACTAATGTATAGCCCTGCCCAGTATGTGACAGTGTGCTGACCACACTATAGCCCTGCCCAGTATGTGACACTGTGCCGACCACGCTATAGCCCGGCCCAGTCTGGGGCACTGTGCTGACCACACTATAGCCCCGCCAAGTATGGAGCACTGTGCTGACCACACTATAGCCCGGCCCATATGCGACACTGTGCCGACCACACTATAGCCCTGCCCAGCATGGGGCACTTCGCTGACCACACTGTAGGACTGCCCAGCATGGGGCACTGTGCTGACCACACTATAGCCCTGCCCAGTATGTGACACTGTGCTGACCACACTATAGCCCTGCCCAGTATGCGACACAGTGCCGACCACACTATAGCCCTGCCCAGTATGCGACACAGTGCCGACCACACTATAGCCCTGCCCAGTATGTGACACTGTGCTGACCACACTATAGCCCTGCCCAGTATGCGACACAGTGCCGACCACACTATAGCCCTGCCCAGTATGTGACACTGTGCCGACCACGCTATAGCCCTGCCCAGTCTGGGGCACTGTGCTGACCACACTATAGCCCTGCCCAGTATGGAGCACTGTGCTGACCACACTATAGCCCGGCCCAGTATGCGACACTGTGCCAACCACACTATAGGACTGCCCAGCATGGGGCGCTGTGCTGACCACACTATAGCCCTGCCCAGTATGTGACACTGTGCGGACCACACCATAGTCCTGCCCAGCATGGGTCACTGTGCCGACCACACGATAGCCCTGCCCAGCATGGGTCACTGTGCCGACCACACTATAGCCCTTCCCAGTATGTGACACTGTGCCGACCACACTATAGCCCTGCCCAGTATGTGACACTGTGCCGACCACACTATAGTCCTGCCCAGTATGTGACACTGTGTCGACCACACTATAGCCCTGCCCAGCATGGGTCAGTGTGCCGACCACAATATAGCCCTGCCCAGTATGCGACACTGTCCCGACCACTCTATAGCCCTGCCCAGTATGTGACACCATGCCGACCACACTAAAGCCCCGCCCAGCATGGGTCAGTGTGCCGACCACAATATAGCCCTGCCCAGTATGCGACACTGTCGCGACCACTCTATAGCCCTGCCCAGTATGTGACACTGTGCTGACCACACTATAGCTCTGCCCAGAATGTGTCAGTGTGCCGACCACACTATGGACCTGCCCAGTATGCGACACTGTGCCGACCAAACTATAGCCCTGCCCAGCATGGGGCACTGTGCTGACCACACCATAGCCCTGCCGAGCATTGGGCACTGTGCCGACCACACTATAGCCCTGCCCAGTATGCGACACTGTGCTGACCACAGGATAGCCCTGCTCAGTGTGGGGCACTGTGCTGACCACACTAAGGCCCTGCCCAGAATGCGACACTGTGCTGACCACAGGATAGCCCTGCCCAGTGTGGGGCACTGTGCTGACCACACTATTGCCCTGCCCAGTATGGAGCACTGTGCTGACCACACTATAGTCCTGCCCAGTATGCGACACTGTGCTGACCACACTATAGCCCTGCCGAATATGTGACACTGTGCCGACCACACTATAGCCCTGCCCAATATGTGACACTGTGCTGACCACACTATAGCCCTGCCCAATATGTGACACTGTGCCGACCACACTATAACCCTGCCCAATATGTGACACTGTGCTGACCACAGGATAGCCCTGCCCAGTGTGGGGCACTGTGCTGACCACACTATAGCCCTGCCCAGTATGTGACACTGTGCTGACCACAGGATAGCCCTGCCCAGTGTGGGGCACTGTGCTGACCACACTATAGCCCTGCCCAGTATGCGACACTGTGCTGACCACACTATAGCCCTGCACAATATGTGACACTGTGCCGACCACACTATAGCCCTGCCCAGTATGTGACACTGTGCTGACCACACTATAGCCCTGCCCAATATGTGACACTGTGCCGACCACACTATAGCCCTGCCCAGTATGTGACACTATGCTGACTAAACTATAGCCCTGCCCAGTATGTGACAGTGTGCTGACCACACTATAGCCCTGCCCAGTCTGGGGCACTGTGCTGACCACACTATAGCCCTGCCCAATATGTGACACTGTGCCGACCACACTATAGCCCTGCCCAGCATGGGGCACTGTGCTGACCACACTATAGCCCTGCCCAGTATGCGACACAGTGCCGACCACACTATATCCCTGCCCAGTATGTGACACTGTGCTGACCACACTATAGCCCTGCCCAGTATGTGACACTGTGCCGACCACACTATAGCCCTGCCCAGTATGTGACACTGTGCCGACCACACTATAGCCCTGCCCAGTATGTGACACTGTGCGGACCACACTATAGTCCTGCCCAGCATGGGTCAGTGTGCCGACCACACTATAGCCCTGCCCAGTATGCGACGCTGTCCCGACCACACTATAGCCCTGCCCAGTTTGTGACATAGTGCCGACCACACTATAGCCCTTCCCAGCATGTGTCAGTGTGCCGTCCACACTATAGCCCTGCCCAGTATGTGACACTGTGCCGACCACGCTATAGCCCGGCCCAGTCTGGGGCACTGTGCTGACCACACTATAGCCCCGCCAAGTATGGAGCACTGTGCTGACCACACTATAGCCCGGCCCATATGCGACACTGTGCCGACCACACTATAGCCCTGCCCAGCATGGGGCACTTCGCTGACCACACTGTAGGACTGCCCAGCATGGGGCACTGTGCTGACCACACTATAGCCCTGCCCAGTATGTGACACTGTGCTGACCACACTATAGCCCTGCCCAGTATGTGACACTGTGCCGACCACAATATTGCTATGCCCAGTATGCGACACTGTGCTGACCACACTATAGCCCTGCCCAGCATGGGTCAGTGTGCTGACCACAATATAGCCCTGCCCAGTATGCGACACTGTCCCGACCACTCTATAGCCCTGCCCAGTATGTGACACTGTGCCGACCACACTATAGCTCTGCCCAGAATGTGTCAGTGTGCCGACCACACTATGGACCTGCCCAGTATGCGACACTGTGCCGACCAAACTATAGCCCTGCCCAGCATGGGGCACTGTGCTGACCACACCATAGCCCTGCCGAGCATTGGGCACTGTGCCGACCACACTATAGCCCTGCCCAGTATGCGACACTGTGCTGACCACAGGATAGCCCTGCTCAGTGTGGGGCACTGTGCTGACCACACTAAGGCCCTGCCCAGAATGCGACACTGTGCTGACCACAGGATAGCCCTGCCCAGTGTGGGGCACTGTGCTGACCACACTATTGCCCTGCCCAGTATGGAGCACTGTGCTGACCACACTATAGTCCTGCCCAGTATGCGACACTGTGCTGACCACACTATAGCCCTGCCGAATATGTGACACTGTGCCGACCACACTATAGCCCTGCCCAATATGTGACACTGTGCTGACCACACTATAGCCCTGCCCAATATGTGACACTGTGCCGACCACACTATAACCCTGCCCAATATGTGACACTGTGCTGACCACAGGATAGCCCTGCCCAGTGTGGGGCACTGTGCTGACCACACTATAGCCCTGCCCAGTATGTGACACTGTGCTGACCACAGGATAGCCCTGCCCAATGTGGGGCACTGTGCTGACCACACTATAGCCCTGCACAATATGTGACACTGTGCCGACCACACTATAGCCCTGCCCAGTATGTGACACTGTGCTGACCACACTATAGCCCTGCCCAATATGTGACACTGTGCCGACCACACTATAGCCCTGCCCAGTATGTGACACTATGCTGACTAAACTATAGCCCTGCCCAGTATGTGACAGTGTGCTGACCACACTATAGCCCTGCCCAGTCTGGGGCACTGTGCTGACCACACTATAGCCCTGCCCAATATGTGACACTGTGCCGACCACACTATAGCCCTGCCCAGTCTGGGGCACTGTGCTGACCACACTATAGCCCTGCCCAGTATGGAGCTCTGTGCTGACCACACTATAGGACTGCCCGGCATGGGGCACTGTGCTGACCACACTATAGCCCTGCCCAGTATGTGACACAGTGCCGACCACAATATTGCCCTGCCCAGTATGTGACACTGTGCTGACCACACTATAGCCCTGCCCAGCATGGGGCACTGTGCTGACCACACTATAGCCCTGCCCAGTATGCGACACAGTGCCGACCACACTATATCCCTGCCCAGTATGTGACACTGTGCTGACCACACTATAGCCCTGCCCAGTATGTGACACTGTGCCGACCACACTATAGCCCTGCCCAGTATGTGACACTGTGCCGACCACACTATAGCCCTGCCCAGTATGTGACACTGTGCGGGCCACACTATAGTCCTTCCCAGCATGGGTCAGTGTGCCGACCACACTATAGCCCTGCCCAGTATGCGACGCTGTCCCGACCACACTATAGCCCTGCCCAGTTTGTGACATAGTGCCGACCACACTATAGCCCTTCCCAGCATGTGTCAGTGTGCCGTCCACACTATAGCCCTGCCCAGTATGCGACACTGTGCCGACCACATTGTAGCCCTGCCCAACATGGGGCACTGTGCTGATCACACCATAGCCCTGCCGAGCATTGGACCCTGTGCTGACCACACTATAGCCCTGCCCAGTATGCGACACTGTGCTGACCACAGGATAGCCCTGCCCAGTGTGGGGCACTGTGCTGACCACACTATAGCCCTGCCCAGTATGGAGCACTGTGCTGACCACACTATAGCCTGGCCCAGTATGCGACACTGTGCCGACCACACTATAGCCCTGCCCAGCATGGGGCGCTGTGCTTACCACACTATCGCCCTGCCCAGTATGTGACACTGTGCCGACCACACTATAGCCCTGCCCAGTATGTGACACTGTGCTGACTAAACTATAGCCCTGCCCAGTATGTGACACTGTGCTGACCACACTATAGCCCGGCCCAGTATGCGACACTGTGCCGACCACACTATAGCCCTGCCCAGTATGTGACACTGTGCCGACCACACTATAGCCCTGCCCAGTATGGTGCACTGTGCCGACCACACTTTCGTCCTGCCCAGTATGTGACACTGTGCCGACCACACTATAGCCCTGCCCAGTATGTGACACTGTGCGGACCACTGTATAGTCCTGCCCAGCATTGGTCAGTGTGCCGTCCACACTATAGCCCTGCCCAGTATGCGACACTGTGCCGTCCACATTGTACCCCTGCCCAGCATGGGGCACTGTGTTGACCACACCATAGCCCTGCTGAGCATTGGGCCCTGTGCTGACCACACTATAGCCCTGCCCAGTATGCGACACTGTGCTGACCACAGGATAGCCCTGCCCAGTGTGGGGCACTGTGCTGACCACACTATAGCCCTGCCCAGTATGGAGCACTGTGCTGACCACACCATAGCCCTGCCCAGTATGCGACACTGTGCCGACCACAGGATAGCCCAGCCCAGTGCGGGGCACTGTGCTGACCACACTATAGCCCTGCCCAGTATAGAGCACTGTGCTGACCACACTGTAGCCCTGCCCAGTATGCGACACTGTGCTTACCGCACTATCGCCCTGCCCAGTATGTGACACTGTGCTGATCACACTATAGCCCTGCCCAGTATGTGACACTGTGCTGACTAAACTATGGCCCTGCCCAGTATGTGACACTGTGCTTACCACACTAAAGCCCTGCCCAGTATGTGACACTGTGCTGATCACACTATAGCCGTGCCCAGTATGCGACACTGTGCCGACCACACTATAGCCCTGCCCAGTATGTGACACTGTGCTGACTAAACCATAGCCCTGCCCAGTCTGTGACAGTGTGCTGACCACACTATAGCCCTGCCCAGTATGTGACACTGTGCTGACCACACTATAGCCCTGCCCAGTATGTGACACTGTGCCGTCCACACTATAGACCTGCCCAGTATGGTGCACTGTGCCGACCACACTATAGTCCTGCCCAGTATGTGACACTGTGCTGACTAAACTATAGCCCTGCCCAGTATGTGACAGTGTGCTGAACACACTATAGCCCTGCCCAGTATGTGACACTGTGCTGACCACACTATAGCCCTGCCCAGTATGTGACACTGTGCCGTCCACACTATAGCCCTGCCCAGTATGGTGCACTGTGCCGACCACACTATAGTCCTGCCCAGTATGTGACACTGTGCCGACCACACTATAGCCCTGCCCAGTATGTGACACTGTGCGGACCACACCATAGTCCTGCCCAGCATGGGTCACTGTGCCGACCACACTATAGCCCTGTCCAGCATGGGTCACTCTGCCGACCACACTATAGCCCTGCCCAGTATGTGACACTGTGCCTACCACACTATAGTCCTGCCCAGTATGTGACACTGTGTCGACCACACTATAGCCCTGCCCAGCATGGGTCAGTGTGCTGACCACAATATAGCCCTGCCCAGTATGCGACACTGTCCCGACCACTCTATAGCCCTGCCCAGTATGTGACACAGTGCCGACCACACTATAGCCCTGCCCAGCATGGGTCAGTGTGCCGACCACAATATAGCCCTGCCCAGTATGCGACACTGTCCCGACCACTCTATCGCCCTGCCCATTATGTGACACTGTGCCGACCACACTATAGCTCTGCCCAGAATGTTTCAGTGTGCCGACCACACTATGGACCTGCCCAGTATGCGACACCGTGCCGACCAAACTATAGCCCTGCCCAGCATGGGGCACTGTGCTGACCACACCATAGCCCTGCCGAGCATTGTGCACTGTGCCGACCACACTATAGCCCTGCCCAGTATGCGACACTGTGCTGACCACAGGATAGCCCTGCTGAGTGTGGGGCACTGTGCTGACCACACTATAGCCCTGCCCAGTATGCGACACTGTGCTGACCACAGGATAGCCCTGCCCAGTGTGGGGCACTGTGCTGACCACACTATAGCCCTGCCCAGTATGGAGCACTGTGCTGACCACACTATAGCCCTGCCCAGTATGGAGCACTGTGCTGACCACACTACAGTCCTGCCCAGTATGCGACACTGTGCTGACCACACTATAGCCCTGCACAATATGTGACACTGTGCCGACCACACCATAGCCCTGCCCAGTATGTGACACTGTGCTGACCACACTATAGCCCTGCCCAATATGTGACACTGTGCCGACCACACTATAACCCTGCCCAGTATGTGACACTGTGCTGACCACAGGATAGCTCTGCCCAGTGTGGGGCACTGTGCTGACCACACTATAGCCCTGCTCAGTATGCGACACTGTGCTGACCACACTATAGCCCTGCACAATATGTGACCCTGTGCCGACCACACTATAGCCCTGCCCAGTATGTGACACTGTGCTGACCACACTATAGCCCTGCCCAATATGTGACACTGTGCCGACCACACGATAGCCCTGCCCAGTATGTGACACTATGCTGACTAAACTATAGCCCTGCCCATTATGTGACAGTGTGCTGACCACACTATAGCCCTGCCCAGTATGTGACACTGTGCCGACCACACTATAGCCCTGCCCAGTCTGGGGCACTGTGTTGACCACACTATAGCCCTGCCCAATATGTGACACTGTGCTGACTAAACTATAGCCCTGCCCAGTATGTGACACTGTGCCGACCACACTATAGCCCTGCCCAGTCTGGGGCACTGTGCTGACCACACTATAGCCCTGCCCAGTATGGAGCTCTGTGCTGACCACACTATAGGACTGCCCAGCATGGGGCACTCTGCTGACCACACTATAGCCCTGCCCAGTATGCGACACAGTGCCGACCACACTATATCCCTGCCCAGTATGTGACACTGTGCTGACCACACTATAGCCCTGCCCAGTATGTGACACTGTGCCGACCACACTATAGCCCTGCCCAGTATGTGACACTGTGCGGACCACACTATAGTCCTGCCCAGCATGGGTCAGTGTGCCGACCACACTATAGCCCTGCCCCGTATGCGACGCTGTCCCGACCACACTATAGCCCTGCCCAGTATGTGACATAGTGCCGACCACACTATAGCCCTTCCCAGCATGTGACACTGTGCCGTCCACACTATAGCCCTGCCCAGTATGTGACACTGTGCCGACCACATTGTAGCCCTGCCCAGCATGGGGCACTGTGCTGATCACACCATAGCCCAGCTGAGCATTGGGCCCTGTGCTGACCACACTATAGCCCTGCCCAGTATGCGACACTGTGCTGACCACAGGATAGCCCTGCCCAGTGTGGGGCACTGTGCTGACCACACTATAGCCCTGCCCAGTATGGAGCACTGTGCTGACCACACCATAGCCCTGCCCAGTATGCGACACTGTGCCGACCACAGGATAGCCCTGCCCAGTGCGGGGCACTGTGCTGACCACACTATAGCCCTGCCCAGTATGGAGCACTGTACTGACCACACTATAGCCCTGCCCAGTATGCGACACTGTGCCGACCACAGGATAGCCCTGCCCAGTGCGGGGCACTGTGCTGACCACACTATAGCCCTGCCCAGCATGGGGCGCTGTGCTTACCACACTATCGCCCTGCCCAGTATGCGACACTGTGCCGACCACACTATAGCCCTGCCCAGCATGGGGCGCTGTGCTTACCACACTATCGCCCTGCCCAGTATGTGACACTGTGCCGACCACACTATAGACCTGCCCAGTATGTGGCACTGTGCTGACTAAACTATAGACCTGCCCAGTATGTGACACTGTGCTGACCACACTATAGCCCGGCCCAGTATGCGACACTGTGCCGACCACACTATAGCCCTGCCCAGTATGTGACACTGTGCCGACCACACTATAGCCCTGCCCAGTATGGTGCACTGTGCCGACCACACTATAGTCCTGCCCAGTATGTGACACTGTGCCGACCACACTATAGTCCTGCCCAGTATGTGACACTGTGCGGACCACTCTATAGTCCTGCCCAGCATTGGTCAGTGTGCCGTCCACACTATAGCCCTGCCCAGTATGCGACACTGTGCCGACCACATTGTAGCCCTGCCCAGCATGGGGCACTGCGTTGACCACACCATCGCCCTGCTGAGCATTGGGCCCTGTGCTGACCACACTATAGCCCTGCCCAGTATGCGACACTGTGCTGACCACAGGATAGCCCTGCCCAGTGTGGGGCACTGTGCTGACCACACTATAGCCCTGCCCAGTATGGAGCACTGTGCTGACCACACCATAGCCCTGCCCAGTATGCGACACTGTGCCGACCACAGGATAGCCCAGCCCAGTGCGGGGCACTGTGCTGACCACACTATAGCCCTGCCCAGTATAGAGCACTGTGCTGACCACACTATAGCCCTGCCCAGTATGCAACACTGTGCCGACCACACTATAGCCCTGCCCAGCATGGGGCACTGTGCTTACCGCACTATCGCCCTGCCCAGTATGCGACACTGTGCTGATCACACTATAGCCGTGCCCAGTATGCGACACTGTGCTGACTAAACTATAGCCCTGCCCAGTATGTGACACTGTGCTGATCACACTATAGCCCTGCCCAGTATGTGACACTGTGCTGACTAAACTATAGCCCTGCCCAGTATGTGACACTGTGCTGATCACACTATAGCCCTGCCCAGTATGTGACACTGTGCTGACTAAACTATAGCCGTGCCCAGTATGTGACACTGTGCTTACCACACTAAAGCCCTGCCCAGTATGTGACACTGTGCTGATCACACTATAGCCGTGCCCAGTATGTGACACTGTGCTGACTAAACTATAGCCCTGCCCAGTATGTGACAGTGTGCTGACCACACTATAGCCCTGCCCAGTATGCGACACTGTGCTGACCACACGATAGCCCTGCCCAGTATGTGACACTGTGCTGACCACACTATAGCCCTGCCCAGTATGTGACACTGTGCTGACAACACTATAGCCCTGCCCAGTGTGTGACACTGTGCTGACCACACTATAGCCCTGCCCAGTATGTGACACTGTGCTGACCACACTATAGCCCTGCCCAGTATGTGACACTGTGCTGACCACACTATAGCCCGGCCCAGTATGCGACACTGTGCCGACCACACTATAGCCCTGCCCAGTATGTGACACTGTGCCGACCACACTATAGCCCTGCCCAGTATGGTGCACTGTGCCGACCACACTATAGTCCTGCCCAGTATGTGACACTGTGCCGACCACACTATAGCCCTGCCCAGTATGTGACACTGTGCGGACCACTCTATAGTCCTGCCCAGCATTGGTCAGTGTGCCGTCCACACTATAGCCCTGCCCAGTATGCGACACTGTGCCGACCACATTGTAGCCCTGCCCAGCATGGGGCACTGTGTTGACCACACCATCGCCCTGCTGAGCATTGGGCCCTGTGCTGACCACACTATAGCCCTGCCCAGTATGCGACACTGTGCTGACCACAGGATAGCCCTGCCCAGTGTGGGGCACTGTGCTGACCACACTATAGCCCTGCCCAGTATGGAGCACTGTGCTGACCACACCATAGCCCTGCCCAGTATGCGACACTGTGCCGACCACAGGATAGCCCAGCCCAGTGCGGGGCACTGTGCTGACCACACTATAGCCCTGCCCAGTATAGAGCACTGTGCTGACCACACTATAGCCCTGCCCAGTATGCAACACTGTGCCGACCACGCTATAGCCCTGCCCAGCATGGGGCACTGTGCCGACCACACTGTATCCCAGCCCAGTATGTGACACTGTGCCGACCACACTATAGCCCTGCCCAGTATGCAACACTGTGCCGACCACACTATAGCCCTGCCCAGCATGGGGCACTGTGCTTACCGCACTATCGCCCTGCCCAGTATGCGACACTGTGCTGATCACACTATAGCCGTGCCCAGTATGCGACACTGTGCTGACTAAACTATAGCCCTGCCCAGTATGTGACACTGTGCTGATCACACTATAGCCCTGCCCAGTATGTGACACTGTGCTGACTAAACTATAGCCGTGCCCAGTATGTGACACTGTGCTTACCACACTAAAGCCCTGCCCAGTATGTGACACTGTGCTGATCACACTATAGCCGTGCCCAGTATGTGACACTGTGCTGACTAAACTATAGCCCTGCCCAGTATGTGACAGTGTGCTGACCACACTATAGCCCTGCCCAGTATGCGACACTGTGCTGACCACACGATAGCCCTGCCCAGTATGTGACACTGTGCTGACCACACTATAGCCCTGCCCAGTATGTGACACCGTGCTGACAACACTATAGCCCTGCCCAGTGTGTGACACTGTGCTGACCACACTATAGCCCTGCCCAGTATGTGACACTGTGCTGACCACACTATAGCCCTGCCCAGTATGTGACACTGTGCTGACCACACTATAGCCCGACCCAGTATGCGACACTGTGCTGACTAAACTATAGCCCGGCCCAGTATGCGACACTGTGCTGACAACACTATAGCCCTGCCCAGTATGTGACACTGTGCTGACCACACTATAGCCCTGCCCAGTATGTGACACTGTGCTGACCACACTATAGCCCTGCCCAGTATGTGACACTGTGCTGACCACACTATAGCCCTGCCCAGTATGCGACACTGTGCTGACCACACTATAGCCCTGCCCAGTATGTGACACTGTGCTGACCACACTATTGCCCTGCCCAGTATGTGACACTGTGCTGACCACACTATAGCCCTGCCCAGTATGTGACACTGTGCCGACCACACTATAGCCCTGCCCAGTATGTGACACTGTGCTGACCACACTATAGCCCTGCCCAGTATGTGACACTGTGCCGACCACACTATAGCCCTGCCCAGTATGTGACACTGTGCTGACCACACTATAGCCCTGCCCAGCATGTGACACTGTGCTGACCACACTCTAGCCCTGCCCAGTATGTGACACTGTGCTGACCACACTATAGCCCTGCCCAGTATGAGACACTGTGCTGACCATACTATAGCCCTGCCCAATATGCGACACTGCCGACCACACTATAGCCCTGCCCAGCATGGGGCACTGTGCCGACAACTCTATAGCCCTGCCCAGTATGCGACACTGTGCCGACCGCACTATAGCCCTGCCCAGTATGTGACACTGTGCCGACCACGCTATAGCCCTGCCCAGCATGGGGCACTGTGCCGACCACACTGTATCCCAGCCCAGTATGTGACACTGTGCCGACCGCACTAAAGCCCTTCCCAGTATGTGACACTGTGCTGATCACACTATAGCCGTGCCCAGTATGTGACACTGTGCTGACTAAACTATAGCCCTGCCCAGTATGTGACAGTGTGCTGACCACACTATAGCCCTGCCCAGTATGCGACACTGTGCTGACCACACGATAGCCCTGCCCAGTATGTGACACTGTGCTGACCACACTATAGCCCTGCCCAGTATGTGACACTGTGCTGACAACACTATAGCCCTGCCCAGTGTGTGACACTGTGCTGACCACACTATAGCCCTGCCCAGTATGTGACACTGTGCTGACCACACTATAGCCCTGCCCAGTATGTGACACTGTGCTGACCACACTATAGCCCGGCCCAGTATGCGACACTGTGCCGACCACACTATAGCCCTGCCCAGTATGTGACACTGTGCCGACCACACTATAGCCCTGCCCAGTATGGTGCACTGTGCCGACCACACTATAGTCCTGCCCAGTATGTGACACTGTGCCGACCACACTATAGCCCTGCCCAGTATGTGACACTGTGCGGACCACTCTATAGTCCTGCCCAGCATTGGTCAGTGTGCCGTCCACACTATAGCCCTGCCCAGTATGCGACACTGTGCTGACCACATTGTAGCCCTGCCCAGCATGGGGCACTGTGTTGACCACACCATCGCCCTGCTGAGCATTGGGCCCTGTGCTGACCACACTATAGCCCTGCCCAGTATGCGACACTGTGCTGACCACAGGATAGCCCTGCCCAGTGTGGGGCACTGTGCTGACCACACTATAGCCCTGCCCAGTATGGAGCACTGTGCTGACCACACCATAGCCCTGCCCAGTATGCGACACTGTGCCGACCACAGGATAGCCCAGCCCAGTGCGGGGCACTGTGCTGACCACACTATAGCCCTGCCCAGTATAGAGCACTGTGCTGACCACACTATAGCCCTGCCCAGTATGCAACACTGTGCCGACCACGCTATAGCCCTGCCCAGCATGGGGCACTGTGCCGACCACACTGTATCCCAGCCCAGTATGTGACACTGTGCCGACCACACTATAGCCCTGCCCAGTATGCAACACTGTGCCGACCACACTATAGCCCTGCCCAGCATGGGGCACTGTGCTTACCGCACTATCGCCCTGCCCAGTATGCGACACTGTGCTGATCACACTATAGCCGTGCCCAGTATGCGACACTGTGCTGACTAAACTATAGCCCTGCCCAGTATGTGACACTGTGCTGATCACACTATTGCCCTGCCCAGTATGTGACACTGTGCTGACTAAACTATAGCCGTGCCCAGTATGTGACACTGTGCTTACCACACTAAAGCCCTGCCCAGTATGTGACACTGTGCTGATCACACTATAGCCGTGCCCAGTATGTGACACTGTGCTGACTAAACTATAGCCCTGCCCAGTATGTGACAGTGTGCTGACCACACTATAGCCCTGCCCAGTATGCGACACTGTGCTGACCACACGATAGCCCTGCCCAGTATGTGACACTGTGCTGACCACACTATAGCCCTGCCCAGTATGTGACACCGTGCTGACAACACTATAGCCCTGCCCAGTGTGTGACACTGTGCTGACCACACTATAGCCCTGCCCAGTATGTGACACTGTGCTGACCACACTATAGCCCTGCCCAGTATGTGACACTGTGCTGACCACACTATAGCCCGACCCAGTATGCGACACTGTGCTGACTAAACTATAGCCCGGCCCAGTATGCGACACTGTGCTGACAACACTATAGCCCTGCCCAGTATGTGACACTGTGCTGACCACACTATAGCCCTGCCCAGTATGTGACACTGTGCTGACCACACTATAGCCCTGCCCAGTATGTGACACTGTGCTGACCACACTATAGCCCTGCCCAGTATGCGACACTGTGCTGACCACACTATAGCCCTGCCCAGTATGTGACACTGTGCTGACCACACTATTGCCCTGCCCAGTATGTGACACTGTGTCGACCACAATATTGCCCTGCCCAGTATGTGACACTGTGCTGACCACACTATAGCCCTGCCCAGTATGTGACACTGTGCCGACCACACTATAGCCCTGCCCAGTATGTGACACTGTGCTGACCACACTATAGCCCTGCCCAGCATGTGACACTGTGCTGACCACACTCTAGCCCTGCCCAGTATGTGACACTGTGCCGACCACACTATAGCCCTGCCCAGTATGAGACACTGTGCTGACCATACTATTGCCCTGCCCAATATGCGACACTGCCGACCACACTATAGCCCTGCCCAGCATGGGGCACTGTGCCGACAACTCTATAGCCCTGCCCAGTATGCGACACTGTGCCGACCGCACTATAGCCCTGCCCAGTATGTGACACTGTGCCGACCACGCTATAGCCCTGCCCAGCATGGGGCACTGTGCTGACCACACTGTATCCCTGCCCAGTATGTGACACTGTGCCGACCGCACTCTAGCCCTGCCCAGTTTGTGACACTGTGCTAACCACACTATAGCCCTGCCCAGGATGCGACAGACTGCAGACCACACTATAGACCTGCCCAGTATGTGACACTGTGCCGACCACACTATAGCCCTGCCCAGCATGGGACACTGTGCTGACCACACTAGAAGTGGCCACCTGTGTGATTCACATCATTTTATGGATCCCAGCCTCTGTTCCATCAGAACCAGTGCTGCTGTATAGTTTAAAATCGTGGCTCCGGACAGATACAGAAGGAATGTAATTCACTTTAAAGGGAGATCTGAAAAAAGATAAAAGTCAACAGATTTGTAGGAATATGGGAATGGATAGGGGAATGGGACTATTTGGAGGGGTGATTCCATGTAGGGATTCAAACACAGGAAAGGGAATATTAAACTTTAAGGTGCTGCCAGACCGGGTGCCAATGTAGATCAGTGAGCACAGGGTGATCGGGATTTTGTGTGATTTAGGATACAGGCAGCAGAGTTCTGGATGGGCTGTGGTTGATGGGGGTTTATAACTGGTAGGGTGACCAGGATAGAAAAGGAATAGTCAAGGCTGGTTTTAACAAAGGCACAGATGAGGGTTTATGCAGCAGATGGGCTTAGGTAGAGTTGGAGGTGGGTGATATGACAGACGTGGTAGTAGACAGGGTTGGTGATGGAGAGAATATGGAGATGAACTCAGCTCAGGCTTAAATATAACACAGAAGTTGTCAACAGACTGGTTCAGCCTCAGATATTGGGCAGGGAGGGGGCATGTGGTTCACAGATAGAGGATGGAGTTTGTGATGGCGACTGATGATACTGGTTTCAGTCTTCCCAAAATTTACTTTGCAGAACAGCATTTCAGTTCAATAGGGATTACGGATCTCCTAGCCTTTAATGGAGACAGCAACAGCAGCAAAGATGAGAGAGTAAATGACAAGAACTGTAATACTGTTAGCAATGGTTTATGGAGCTATTAGCTGGACATATTCACCAGGCATACAACGGCAACAAGAAGCTCAGAGTAAATTACAGGGGCAGTAATGCACTTAAACATGGTTTATGGAATTAATAGCTAGATAGAGAGACTTACCAGGGACACCAATAATAGCCAGGATGGGATAGTAAATGTATTGAATAAACTGCAGTGTGAGATAGATGCGAATGTTTAATGGCTATCAATCATAATATGTGGAAAGAGAGTAAAGATCTGAGGATAAACTCCTGTTAATTGTTGTAACATTACAATCTATTGTTCTCAGATTATGATCTATCCTGTCCCTCTCTCTCTCGAGCTGCTGATCCCTGTTAGTCGCATTGAAAGGAGTCCCTTATTAATAGAAGAGGAAAACATTCAGTGACACAATTAGGGTCCATGGAGATTGACATTAATTACAGTCACTGAACTAACAGATTCAGTTAATCCTTTTCAATCCAACACGTTTTGTACCACAATAAAGTAGAACATTTAACCGGTCTGGATGGCATGTATGGGGGTTGATGAGGGAAGCAATGGTGTAAATAGCAAAGGCACTGGCCAGGATCTTCCAATCCCCCCTGGATATGGGCGTGATGACAGATTGCCACAGGCCCATTACTCTCTTGGTGAAGAAATTTCTCCTCATCTCAGTCCTGAAAGTTTTACCCCATATCCGTAGAATATGACCCTTGGTTCTGGACTCCCCCGTGATCAGGAACATCCTTCCTGCATGTCAAGTCCTGTTAGGTTTCTATGAGATCCCTCCTCACTCTTCTGAATTCCAGTGCATATAATCCTAACCGACACAATGTCTCCTCATCCGTCAGTCGTACTATCCCAGGAATCAGTCTGGTAAACCTCCGCTTCACTCCCTCCATAGCAAAAACGTCCTTCCTCATATAAGGAGACCAAAACTTCACACAATATTCCAGGTGTGTCCTCACCAAGGCCCTGTATAATTGCAGCAAGACATCTCTGCACCTGCACTCGTATCCTCTCGCTATGAAGGTCAACATACCATCTGCCTTTTTCCTGCCTGTTGCACCTGCATCCTTACCTTCAGCGAATGGTGTACGAGAACACCCAAGGCTCGCTGCATATTCCCCTCTCTTAGTTTATAGCTTTGCAGATAATAATCTGCCTTCCTGTTTTTACTACCAAAGTGAATGACCTCACATTTATTCACATTATACTACATCTGCCATGCATTATCCCACTCACTCAACTTGTCCAAATCATTCTGAAGCCTCTCTGCATGCTCCTCACAACTGACCCTCCGACCCAGTTTTGAGTCATCTGAAAATTTGGAGATATTACATTTAGTTCCCTCATCTAAATCATTAATATATATTGTGAATAGCTGGGGTCCTGGCACCGATCCCTGTGGTACTCCACTGGTCACTGCCTGCCATTCAGAAAAAGATCCGTATATTCCTATGCTTTGTTTCTTGTCTGCCAACCAATTTTCTATCCATCGCAATCCACTACCCCCAATCCCACGCGTTTTAATTTTACATGATAATCTCTTATGTGAGACTTTGTCGAGAGACAAATAAATCACATCCACTGGCTCCCCTCTGCAACATTACTCGTTACATGCTCGAAGAATTTTAGTAGAATTATCAAGCATGATTTGTTTAGAGATACAGCACTGAAACAGGCCCTTCGGCCCACCAAGTCTGTGCTGACCATCAACCACCCATTTATACTAATCCTACACTAATCCCATATTCCTACCACATCCCCACCTGTCCCTATATTTCCCTACCACCTACCTACACTAGTGACAAATTATAATGGCCAATTTACGATTTCCCTGTCGTCAGTCCATGCTGACTCTGCCCGATTCCACCACTGTTCATGCTTGCCTTCATCGGTCGGGGCATAGAGTATAAAAATAGACAAGTCATGTTGCAGCTGTCCAGAACATTAGTTAGGCCACACTTAGAATATTGCGTGCAATTCTGGTCGCCACACTACCAGAAGGACGTGGAGGTTTTGGAGAGGGTACAGAGGAGGTTTACCAGGATGTTGCCTGGCCTAAAGAGCATTAGCTATGAGGAGAGGTTGGAAATACTCGGATTGTTTTCACTGGAACGACGGAGGTGGAGGGGCGACATGATAGAGGTTTACAAAGTTTTGAGCGGCATGGACAGAGTGGTTAGTCAGAAGCTTTTCCCAGGGTGGAAGAGTCAATTACTAGGGGTCATAGGTTTAAGGGGCGAGGGGAAAAGTTTAGATGGGATGTGCGAAGCAAGTTTTTTACACAGAGGGTGGTGAGTGCCTGGAACCTGCTGCCAGGGGAGGTGTTGTAAGCAGATGCGATAGCGATTTTAAGAGACATCTTGACAAATACATGAATAAGAAGGGAATAGAGGGATATGGGCCCGGAAGTGCAGAAGGTGTTAGTTTCGGCAGGCATCAGGATCGACGCAGGCTTGGAGGGCCGAATGGCCTGTTTCTGTGCTGTACTGTTCTTTTCTCTTTGTTCTTTGTTCTCCAAGTGCTCTGCTGTAAAATCTTTGATAATGGACTATAGAATTTTCCCCATGACCGACGTCAGACTGAGTGGTGTACAATTCCCTGCTTTCTCTCCAACTCCCGTTGGGGAGTTGGGGTTACATTAGCTACCCTCGAATCAATAAGAAGTCTTGCAGAGTCCATAGAATCTTGGAAAATGACCACCAATGCATCAACTATTTCTAGGGCCACTTCCTGAAGTATTCTTGGGTGTAGATTAACAGGCCCTGGGGATTTGTCGGCCTTCATTCCCATCAACTTCCCCAACACCATTTCTCTCCTAATACTGATTTCACTCAGTTCCTCTGCATCAGTGACCCCTGTGTTCCCCAACATTTCTGGTATGATATTTGTGTCCTCCTTTGTGAAGACAGAACAAAAGTATGCATTTAGTTGTTCAGCTAATTCTATGCTCACCATAATAAATTCCCATGTTTTTGACTGTAAGGGGCCTACCTTTGTCTTCACCAATCTTGTTCTCTTCACATACCTATAGAAACTTTTACAGTCAGTTTTTATGTTCCCCGCAAGCTAAATCTCGAACTCTATTTTCCCCTTCTTAATCAATCCCTTGGTGCTCCTTTGCTGAATTCTAAACGGCTCCTGATCCTCAGGTCTGTTATTATTTCAGTCGCATTTCAATGCCTCTTACTTGGATAAAAGACTATCTCTAATTTTCCTTGTAAGTCATGGTTTGGCTACCTTTCCCATTTAACTTTCGCGCCAAACAGGAGTAAACAATTGTTGCAGTTCATCCATGCGCTCTTTGAATGTTTGCCATTGCCTTTCCACCGTCATCTCTTTATGTAATGTTTCCCAATGTATTAGCGGCAACTCATGGCTCATACCTCCGTTGTTTACTTTATTAAGATTCACGAACCGGGTCTTAGAATCAACTAGGTCACTCTCCATCGTGATGAAGAATTCTATCATATCCTGGTCGCTCATTCCCAAGGGACCTCGCACAA
Organism: Heterodontus francisci; assembly: GCF_036365525.1. NCBI lineage: Eukaryota > Metazoa > Chordata > Chondrichthyes > Heterodontiformes > Heterodontidae > Heterodontus > Heterodontus francisci. The sequence goes on from NW_027140635.1 coordinate 3,307,862, forward strand.
CTAGATTCTCAATTATTCCTCTCTCATTACACAATAACCAGTCTAGGATGACCTGTTCTCCAGTTGGTTCCTCAACGTATGCGTGCAGAAAACCATCCCGTATACACTCCAGTAATTCCTCCTTTTCGGTATTGTGACTAATTTGATTTTCCCAATCTATAACCAGATTAAAGTCACCCATAATTACAGATGTTCTTTTATCGCATGCATCTCTATTTAACAGTTTAATGCCATTTCCAACATCAGCACTACAGTTTAGGTGTCGAGATACAACCGCCACTAACGTTTTCTGCACCTTAGTGTTTCTCAGCTCTACCCATACAGGTTCCACATTGTCAGAGCTAATATCCTGCCTCACTATTGCGTTAATTTCCTCTTTAGCCAGCAATGCAACTCCACCGAGGGTGGAGGTAGGCCGTTTTACTGATGGCTTGAATATTTGGTTGGAAGCTCATCTCAAGGCATCTCAAGGTTAACTATGTAACCCAGTTTGTGAACAGTTTGGCTTAATCTCAAACATTTGCAAAGGACAAAGATTGAGTGTGTAGCTCGGAAATGTTTGGAGCAGAGACAGAAAGCAATGGCTTCAATCTTCTCAATATTTAATTGTCATTGCAGATGTGTGAGGTAATACATTTTGGAAAGATGAATGAGTAGAGGACACGATAAGTCATTGGCGGATAGGATCAGGGAAAACCCTAAGGCTTTCTATAGGTATATCAGGAATAAAAGAATGACTAGAGTTAGATTAGGGCCAATCAAGGATAGTAGTGGGAAGTTGTGTGTGGAATCAGAGGAGATAGGGAAAGTGTTAAATGAATATTTTGCGTCAGTATTTACAGTCGAGAAAGAAAATGTTGTCGAGGAGAATACTGAGATTCAGGCTACTAGGCTAGATGGGATTGAGGTTCACAAGGAGGAGGTGTTATCAATTTTGGAAAGTGTGAAAATAGATAAGTCCCCTGGGCCAGATGGGATTTATCCTAGGATTCTCTGGGAAGCTAGGGAGGAGATTGCAGAGCCTTTGTCCTTGATCTTTATGTCGTCATTGTCGACAGGAATAGTGCTGGAAGACTGGAGGATAGCAAAAGTTGTCCCCTTGTTCAAGAAGGGGAGTAGAGACAGCCCTGGTAATTATAGACCTGTGAGCCTTACTTCGGTTGTGGGTAAAATGTTGGAAAAGGTTAGAAGAGACAGGATTTATAATCATCTTGAAAAGAATAAGTTCATTAGCGATAGTCAGCACGGTTTTGTGACGGGTAGGTCGTGCTTCACAAACCTTATTGAGTTTTTCGAGAAGGTGACCAAACAGGTGGATGAGGGTAAAGCAGTGGATGTGGTGTATATGGATTTCAGTAAGGCGTTTGATAAGGTTCCTCATGGTAGGCTATTGCAGAAAATACGGAAGTATGGGGTTGAAGGTGATTTAGAGCTTTGGATCAGAGATTGGCTAGCTGAAAGAAGACAGACGGTGGTGGTTGATGGCAAATGTTCATCCTGGAGTTTAGTTACTAGTGGTGTACCGCAAGGATCTGTTTTGGGGCCACTGCTGTTTGTCATTTTTATAAATGACCTGGAAGAGTGTGTAGAAGGATGGCTTAGTAAATTTGGGGATAACACTATGGTCGGTGGAGTTGTGGATAGTGTCGAAGGATGTTGTAGGGTACAGAGGGACATAGATAGGCTGCAGAGCTGGGCTGAGAGATGGCAAATTGAGTTTAATGCGGAAAAGTGCGAGGTGATTCACTTTGGAAGGAGTAACAGGAATGCAGAGTACTGGGCTAATGGGAAGATTCTTGGTAGTGTCGATGAACAGAGAGATCTTGGTGTCCAGGTGCATAAATCCCTGAAGGTGGCTACCCAGGTTAATAGGGCTGTTAAGAAGGCATATGGTGTGTTAGCTTTTATTAGTTAGGGGATCGAGTTTCGGAGCCACGAGGTCATGCTGCAGCTGTACAAAACTCTGGTGAGACCGCACCTGGAGTATTGCGTGCAGTTCTGGTCACCGCATTATGGGAAGGATGTGGAAGCTATGGAAAGGGTGCAGAGGAGATTTACTAGGATGTTGCCTGGTATGGAGGGAAGGTCTTACGAGGAAAGGCTGAGGGACTTGAGGTTGTTTTCGTTGGAGAGAAGGAGGAGGAGAGGTGACTTAATAGAGACATATAAGATCATCAGAGGGTTAGATAGGATGGATAGTGAGAGTCTTTTTCCTCGGATGGTGATGGCAAACACGAGGTGACATAGCTTTAAGTTGAGGGGTGATAGATATAGGACAGAAATTAGAGGTAGTTTCTTTACTCAGAGAGTAGTAGGGGCGTGGAACGCCCTGCCTGCAACAGTGGTGGACTCGCCAACTTTAAGGGCATTTAAGTGGTCATTGGATAGACATATGGATGAAAATGGAATTGTGTAGGTCAGATGGTTTCACAGGTCAGCGCAACGTCGAGGGCCGAAGGGCCTGTACTGCGCTGTAATATTCTTATTCTAAAAAAAGGAGAGACAATACAAGTTAAATGATACGACTGTAAATGTGGTGAAATAACAGAGACACCTGGAATGTTTGTACACAAATCTTTGAAGGTGGCAGGAAAGGTTAACTGGACAGTTCATAAATATATGGAACCCGAGGTTTTATAAACAGAGGCTAAAATAGCAAAAGCAAGCACATTATGTGAAACATATATAAAATAGTAGTCCAGCTGCACCTGGAGTCTTGTCTCGAACACTGGGAACCGCACTTTAGGAAGGACATGAAGCCTTCGGAGAGGATACAGAACTGTTTTAATAGAATTTGTCCAGGCATGATGGATTGCAGTTATGTAGTTGGGGTCGTTTTGCTTACAGCAGAGAACTTCCAGAGGAGATTTGATTGAGGTGTTTAACATTAGAAGGATTTAGATAAATTAAATAAAGAGAAACTATTTCCAATGTCCAAGAGACTCAGATTTAAGGCAATTGGTAAAAGAAGCAGACATGAGGATTTTTGTTTCTGAGTGGTTTGGATTTGGAATGCACTGTATGATAGGCTGATGGATACAGATTCAATAGTACATCCTAAAAGAGAATTGGATAAATATCTGAAGGAGACAAAATGCAAGGATATATTGAAAGAGCCAGGGAGTGGGACTAACTAGATTGCTCTTTCAAAAGGACAGCACAGACTTGATGGGCCGAATTACCTCATTAAGTTTGTGGTCTTCTATGATTTTACGATTGTTCCTATCTGCACTTTCACAACATTCCTATCCTATTGCTCAGTTTGTAGCTCTCTCCCCTTTCAGTCACGAACTTCTAGGATCAAGTGTCACTGCAGGACTTGATCACAAGAATCATGCCTGAAACTGCAGTGCAGTAATGGGGGAGTGTTGCACTGCCAGAGGTGCAGTCTATCCAATGAAACGTTAAACCAAGTTGCAGTCTGCCCTCTCAGGTTGATGTTAAATGTCCCATCGCACTATGTAGAAGCAGAGCAGCGAATTATTCCCGGTGTCCTTGTCATTATATATTCTTCAATCAACAACACAAAAACAGATCTGATCATTATCGCATTGCTGCTTGTGGGATCTTGCTGTGCAGAAATTGTCTGCCTGTTTCCGACATTACAAGAGTGACTTCGCTTTAATAAGTATCCGTCGGTTGCAAATCACTTTGGGACATGCAGTGGTCATGAAAGGCGTTTCACAAATGGAAGTCTGTTCTTTTATTTTCAATGTCAGCATGCAGGAAATTAGCTCAGTGACAGAAAGCAGCGAGTAGTGCAGAATGGTTATTGTTCAGTCTGGAGGGAAGTACACAGTGAGGTTCCCCAGGGTCACTGTTGGGATCACTGTTGGTGTATCTTAATGCTATGGCCTTGTGTACAAAGGGGATAATGTCAAAGATTTCAGATGGCAGGAAAGTCAGAAATGTTAATAAAAAGTGAGAAGGATAGTAACAGACTTCAGGAGAACAGAGACTGACTGGTGAAATGGGCAGGCGAATGGCAAATATAATTTAACACAGTGAAGTGTGAAGTGAGACATTTGGGTAGGAAGTGTAAGGGAAGGCAACAGAAACAAATGGATATTGTTTAAATAAGGAGACAGGAACAGAGAGACTTGGTGTGTATTCAGACAGATCCTTGAAGGCCGCACGAAAAGTTGACAAGTTTTTGTCTGATATAACAGACATCAGGTAGAAAATACTATTGAGAAGCAGGCTGAATATAGAAGGTCCAGAGGGGAAGTGAAAAAGCAAATACAAGAAGCAAAGAGTGAGCATGAAAAGAGGCGAGCATTGAAGGAAATCCCATAGTTTTCTATAGGTATCTAAATAGTAAAAGGTTGGTAAAAGCAACAATGGGGCCGACACAGGACCATAAAGGGGATTTGCACATGAAGGCAGAGGATATAGCTGTGGTACTAAATGAATAATTTCCACCTGTCTTTACCAAGGAAGAAGATATTGAATCCTTTCCTTTATTAGCCGAGGTATAGAATATACGAGCAGGGAGGTTATGCTAGAATTGTATAACTCATTGGTTAGGACACAACTTGAGTACTGTGTGAGGTTCTGCCCACCTCATTACAGAAAGGGTGTAATTTCACCAGAGCGGGTACATAGGAGATTTACGAGAATGTTGCCAGGACTGGAAAAATGCAGCTATGAGGAAAGATTGGACTGGCTGGGGTTGTTCTCCTTGGAATAGAGAAGGCTGAGGGGAAATCAGATTGAAATGTACTAAACCGAGAGGGGCCTGGCTAGAGTGGAGGTGAAGGGTCTATTCACCTTAGCAAAGAGGTCAGTGATGAGGGGGCATGGACGGAAAGTGATTGGTAGAAATATTATAAGGGAGCTGCGGATTTTATTTTTCACCCAGCGGGTGGTGGGAGTCTGGAACTCGCTGTCCGAAAGGATAGTTGAGGCAGAAAGCAACAACTCATTCAAAATAAAAACAAGAAATGCTGGAACCACTCAGCAGGTCTGGCAGCATCTGTGAAAAGAGAAGCAGAGTTAACGTTTCGGGTCAGTGACCCTTCTTCGGAAAAGTTGTCTGGATATGCACCTCAAGTGCTGTAATCTATCAAATGCTAGAAGGTAGGATTAGAATGGAGGGATCGATTTTTGGACAGCATTGGCACGTTTGGCCAAGTTGTCTCTCTGTTTGCCATAAACTTTCTGTGATTCTAAGATGCAACCCAGGCAATGTTGAAAGAGGAGGTAAGTCAGACACTAGTGGGGTTTAAAATTGATAAAGAGGAAGTATTCGATAGGCTGCCTATACTTAAATTGGATAAAGCACCAGGAAAAGATGAGATGCATCCAAGGATACTGAGGGAAGTGAGGGTGAAAATCGCAGAGGCACTGGCCATAATTTTTCAGTCTTCCTTAGACTTGGGGGTGATGCCAGATGACTGGAGAATTGCAAACGTTACACCCTTATTCAAAAAAAGGGTGTAAAGATAAGGCAAGCAGCTACAGGCCTGTCAGTTTAACTTCAGTGGTGGGAAAACTTCTAGAAAGAAATAATCTTGGACAAATTAATAGTCACATGGACAAATGCGAGTTAATTAAACAAGCCAGCATGGATTTCTTGAGAGAACATCATGTTGAACTAATTTGTTCGAGATGTTTGAGGTGGTAACAGAGATAGTTGATGAGGGCAATTCTGTTGATGTGGTGTACATTGACTTTCACATAACAGTCTATTCAGTTTCAATTGAACCTGCCTCCACCACACTCAGACAGTGCACTGCAGACATTTAACCAGACACTGCATGCAAAAACTTTTTGATACAAAGACACACAACAGACCTGTGAGCAAACTTGTAGATCAAGGAATAAAAGGGACGGTCGCAACATTGATACGAAATTAGCTGAGTGACAGGTAACAAAGAGTAGTGGTTAATGGATGTTTTGCAGGCTGGACGAAGGTTAGTGGTGGAGATCCCCAGAGATCAGTGTTGGGATCTTTGCTTTTCCTGATATATATTAAGGACCTAAACCTGGGTATACAGGGCACAATTTCAAAGTTTGCAGCTGATACGAAAGTTGGAGGCATTGTGAACTGTGAGGAGGATAGTGTAGAACTTCAAAAGGACACACACAAGTTGGTGGAATGGGCAGACAGGTGGCAGATGAAGTTCAATACAGAGAAATGTGAAGTGATTCATGTTGATAGGAAGAACATGGGGAGACAATAAACAATAAAGGGTAGAATTCTATTGGGTGTGCAGGCGCAGGGTGACCTGGATGTATATGTGCAGAAGTCATTGAAGGCGGCAGGACAGGGTGAGAAAGTGTTTAATAAAGCATACAGTATGCTGGGCTTTATTAATAGGGGCAGAGAGTACAAGAGCAATGAAGTTATGTTGAACTTACATAGCACAATTTTTCAGCCTCAGCTGTAGTATTGCGTCCAGTTCTGAGTGCTACACTTGAGGAAAGACGAGACAGCATTGGAGAGAGTACAGAAAAGATTCACCAGAATGAGTCCCAGGATGATGAATTTCAGTTATGAAGATAGATTGGAGAAGTTAGGACTGTTTTCCTCGGAAAAGGCTGAGAGGTGGTTGATGAGAGGTTTCAAAAATCATGAGGTGTCTGGACAGAGTAGATAGAGAGAAACAGTTCCCACTCATGAAAGGATCGAGAACGAGAGGGCACAGATTTAAATTCATGGGTAAAAGGTGCAAAGACGACCTGAGGAAAATATCTTTTCACACAGTGAGTGGTTAGAGTCTGGAATGCACTGCCTGAGAGTGTGGTGGAGGCAGGTTCAATTGAAGCTGAATAGACTGTTATATGAGAAGAAAAAATGTGCAGGGTTACAGGAAGAAGGCAGGGAACGGCATTCGGTGAATTGCTCATTAGGAGAGCCAGTGCAGACACGAAAGGCTGAATTGATTATTAATGCTGTAATAATTCTCTGATGTTTTTATTCCAGGATGCTGACCAAGGGGCCACTGTGATGGGGCGTCTCAGATGTGTGTAATGGTGGAGAATGGGGGATCCATGGTTGGAAAAGGAAGTTGTCCTATGGGAACTGGTATCTTAGCAGGGACTCTCCAACAGCAAGTCCCGGTTGAAGGCATCCAGAAAATATCTCCCCGTGCCTCCTCCTCCTGAGGTGGCCTCCGGATTCCTGGTGCCAATGCTTGTGTCCTCATGATGGTGATGATATGAAGGGTGCAGTAGAACACCACGAACTTGGACACCTGCTCCCCCGAGCGGTTCAGATATCGGAAGCATTGCTTCATCACACCGATGGGCTGTTACATCATGTTCCTGGCGACTCCATTGCTCACGTTATACACATGTTAATTGCGTAATTACGTTTGACGGTGGGAGGTGGTTTGGAGCTGTAGAAACATGGGCTGTGTCGACAGGCGGCTTTCCTTTAGTTTTAGAGATACATCACTGAAACAGGCCCTTCGGCCCACCGAGTCTGTGCCGACCATCAACCACCCATTTATACTAATCCTATACTAATTCCATATTCCTACCACATCCCCACCTGTCCCTATATTTCCCTACCACCTACCTTTACTAGGGGCAATTTATAATGGCCAATTAACCTATAAACCTGCAAGTCTTTGGCATGTGGGAGGAAACCGGAGCACCCGGAGGAAACCCACGCAGACACAGGGAGAACTTGCAAACTCCACACAGGCAGTACCCAGAATTGAACACGGGTCGCTGGAGCTGTGAGGCTGCGGTGCTATCCACTGTGCCACTGTGCCGCCCTTTGTCTCCAAGGAGCCACATTCTGGTGCTTCATGGAGCCCCAAAGTGTTGGGACCGGCTGACTGCTTCAGAATGAAAGTATGGTGGCTGCTGCCAGGATAGTGAACATTCACCAACATGATGTACTGGGCATGCTCACCCATCAACTGTACATTAATGGAGTGAGATTTTTTTCAGTTCCTCTACCTCTCCCCGTTGACATTCGGGCCCCGCAGAGCTACCTACACCACCAGGAATCCCGCTATCCTAACAAAGCCACGGGATCTCTCATCCGACTTCTCCCTGCTGAGGGAGAAAATGATGACATAAATGGTCACCCTCACCAACCAGAATTATGAATGGACAACACACAGGCCTAGTCACGACTACTCAGTTAGTTTAACACCAGTGGAGAGTAAGGTTTTAGAAACAATAATCAGAGGAATAGGACAACACACACGTGGAGAGGTTTGAGTTAATTAAGGATTGTCAGCACGGATTTCTAAAAGGCAGATCATGCTTGATGAACTAATTGAAATTATTTAGAAATCAGAGAAGGTTGATGAAGGGAATTTGGTGGATTTAATGAAATGATTTGATGACGAACCTCACAGAAGCTTGGTTAACAAAATTCAACCTCAGGGAATAGCATCCAACTGGATCAAAAATTGTCCAAAGGACAGCAAAAAGAGAAATTTGTTAAATGGTTGTTTTTCTGACTGGAGGACTGTAGACAGTGATGTTCCCCAAGGGTCAGTGCTTAGGACCATTGTTTTTTTTTTGCTATATATAAATGGCAAGGATCTTGGAATACAGAGTAGAATTTCAAAATGTTCCGATGATACCAATCTTGTAGGTGTGTTGAACAGTGAGGATGTTACAAACCAGCTACAACACGATATAGATAGGCTAGCAGAATGGACAGAGAAGTGGTAGGTGGAATTTAGTACAGAGGAGTTTGAGGTGATGTATTTTGTCAGAAGGAATAGGAAGGCAATATAGACTTAATGGCACAGTTCTAAAGATTGTGCAGGGACAGAGGAACCTGGGGCTCCATAAGCATTGATATTTGAAGGTGGTAGGACATAATAGGAGAATGTTTAGTGAAGCATATCAGATCTTGGAATTCATCATTAGAGACAATGACTTCAAAAGAATACTGGATGGACACCTGAAGGAAATGAGCTTGCAGGGATACGGGGACTGACTGGGAGAGTGGGACTGACTGGATTGTTCCACAGGGAGCAGGACCGACTGGCCGAATGGCCTTCTTCTGTGTCATAAATGTATCTATCACTCTCTATGACTTTATGTTTGGGATGTCTCCTGCTCCTGCCTGGAAAGATCCAGATACATAGAAGTTCAATGAAACTGTGACCTTAACGGCCACTGATAACTCCGTCCTCACCCTGGTGTGAGGCTCCAGGTCGTGCTGCAGGAAGTGACACTGCTCTGTGACCACCTTCTTATTGAATCAGAGTGACCTCACACACTGCTCCTGGGTTAGGTGTAGATAGGAAAAGTGGTCTTGGAAAACCCGGGGTGGGTAGGGCAGAGCACCCTCCTCCTCCCTCTTTCCAGGGTTTCCTCTCTCTGCAGCCTCTGCTCCATTTGTTGGTCATATTACAGACCCAGAGACACTGCAACTACAGTCCCCATACCTCGTGCAGTGTTGGGTCACCAAATCCTCTGTCCTCCCTGAATGTCTGCAGCAGCTCATAAAACAACCTCCAGAAAACCATCCACAGCACCTCCACTAACTTTACGATAGTCGAAGTAAGTCAAAAGTCCCTCACCTGTAAGATGGATGCCTGCTCCTTTTAAATAACACTAGAGGGGGTTCCTCGTGCTACTGAATGTATGTTCAGCTGAGAGTGACTAACACAGGTGGTCGGTGGGCATGTACAGACAAAGTTTCAAAGACGTACATTGAAGCTGCCGGTATGGTATATTGACATCACATTCGAACCCATCCTCAGAGCAACGACACATACATGGTACAATTGAGCCAGAGCCCTTCCCATCTTCGGGCACAGTGCAGACCACACTAGAAGTGGCCGGCTGTGAAGATCACACCAGAACACATACATGGTACGTTTGAGCTAGAGCCCGGCCCAGCATGGGGTATTGCGCAGGCCACACAAGAAGTGTCCGGCTGTGCAGATCACATCTCTCTATGGATCCCAGCTTCTATACAGTCAGCACCAGTAGTCCTGTAGAGTCAAAAATAGTGGCTCGGGACAGATACAGAGGGAAAGGAGAAATGAGAAAAGATTGAAGTCAAAACATTTTCAGGAATATGACAATGGGCAGGAGAATAGGACTAATTGGAGGGGTGAGGCCATGGAGGGATTCAAACACAAGAATGAGTATATTAAAATTAAGGTGCTGCCAGACGGGATCCAATGTAGATCAGTGAGCACAGGGGTGATGGGTAATCGGGATTTGGTGTGAGTTAGGAGACTGGCAGCAGAGTTCTGGATGGGCTGTGGTTGATGGGGTTTTATAACTTGGAGGATGACGAGGATAGAATTAGAATAGTCAAGTGTGGATTTAACAAAGGCACAGATGAGGTTTTATGCAGCAGATTGGCTGAGGCAGAGGTGGAGATGGGGGATATTACAGAGGTCGTCGTAGACAGGGTTGGTGATGGAGAGAATATGGAGATGGACTCAGCTCAGGTTTAAATAGAACACAACCGATTGCAAACAGTCTGGTTCAGCCTCAGATATTGGCCAGGTTGGTGCATTTGTTTCACAGATAAGGGATGGAGTTTGTGATGGAGACCAATGACACTGGCTTCAGTCTTCCCAAAATTTACATAACAGAACAGTATTTCAGTGAAACAGGGTTTACAGATGTCCTAGCCGGAAATAGAGACAGCAACAGCAGCAAAGATGAGAGAGCAAGTGTCAATAACTCGAATAATGTTGTCAATGGGTTATGGAGCAAATAGCTGGACATATTCACCAGGAATACAACGGCAGCAAAAAGGGCACAGTAAATTACAGGTGCAGTAATGCTGTTAAACTTGGTTTATAGAATTAATATCTAGATAGAGAGACTTACCAGGGACACCAATAATAGCCAGGATGGGATAGTAAATGTATTGAATAATCCTCAGTGCGAGATAGATACGGAAGTTTAATGAGTACCGATCATAATATGTAGAAAGGTAGTAAAGATCCGAGGATAAACTCCTGTCCATTTTTGTAACATTCCAATCTATTGTTCTCAGATTCTGACCAAGTGTTGTAACATTCCAGTCTTTTGTTCTCAGATTCTGATCTACCCTTTCTCTCTGTCTGGAGCCGCTGATCTCTGTTGTGCCGGGGCTGATGTACCCGCTGAAACTATGGGATAACACATTGAAAGGAACCCCTTATTAGTAGAAGATGGAAAACTTCCAGTGACACAATTAGGGTCCATGGAGACAGACATTAATTAGTCACTGAACAAACAGATTCAGTTCACCCTTTTCAATCCAGCACTTTTTGTGCCAAGATAAAGTAGACCATTTACCCAGTCTGGATGGGATGCATGAGGGTTGCTGAGGGATGGAATGGTGGAAATAGCAGAGGCACTGGCCAGCATATTCCAATCCCTCTTGGATATGGGAGTGATGACGTAATTTCACTGGCTCACCTCGGTCCGGGTGAAGAAATTTCTCCTCATCTCAGTCCTGAAATATTTACCACGTATCCTCAGACTATGACCCCTGGTTCTGGAATCCCCCACCATCGGGAACATCCTTCCTGCAACTACCCTGTCAAGTCCTGTTAGAAATTTATAGGTTTCTATGAGATCCCTTTTCACTCTTCTGAACTCCAGCGAATATAATCCTAACTCTTCTCATACATCAGTCCCACCATCCCAGGAATCAGACTGATAAACCTTCGTTGCATTCTCTCTATCGCAAGAACATCCTTTCTCAGAGAAGGAGACCAAAACTGCATACAATAGTCCAGGTGCGGCCTCACCACGGCCCTGTATAATTGCAGCAAGACATCCCTGCTCCTGTACTCGAATTCTCTCGCTATGAAGGCCAACATACCATTTGCCTTTTTTACCGCCTGTTGCACCTGCATGCTTAACTGCAGCGACTGGTGTACGAGAACACCCAAGTCTCGTTGCATATTCCCCTCTCTCAGTTTATAGCTGTTCGGATAATAATTTGCCTTCCTGTTATTTCTACCAAAGTGGATAACCTCACATTTATTCACATTATACTGCATCTGCCATGCAATAGCCCACTCACTCTACTTGTCCAAATCACCCTGAAGCCTCTCTGCATCCTCCTCACAACTCACACTCCCACCCAGTTTTGTGTCTTCTGAAAATTTGGAGATATTACATTTAGTTCCTTCATCTAAATCATTAATATAGAGTGTGAATAGCTGGGGTCATGGCGCCGATCCCTGTGTTATCCCACTAGTCACTGCCTGCCATTTGGAAAAAGATCCGTTTATCCCTACTCTTTTTTCCATCTGCCAACCAATTTTCTATCTATCGCAATACACTACCACTAATCCAATGCGCTTTAATTTTACCCTCTAATCTCTTATGTGGGACTTTGTCAAAAGCCTTCTGAAAGTCCAAATAAACCACATCCACTGGCTCCCCCTCATCTACTCTATTAGTTACATCCTCGAAGAATTCTAATAGATTTATCAAGCATGTTTTCCCTTTCATAAATCCATGCTGACTCTATCCGATTCTAACACTGTTCTCCAAGTACTCTGCTATAGAAACTTTGATAATGGACTGCAGAATTTTCCCCACTACCGAGATCAGGCTGACTTGTTTATAATTCCCTGTTTTCTTTCTACCTCCCTTTTTAAATAGTGGGGTTACAGTAGCTGCCCTCCAATCAGTTGGAACTGTTCCAAAGTCTATAGAATCTTGAAAGATGACCACCAATGTATCCACTATTTCTAGGGTCACTTCCTTAAGTAATCTAGGTTGTAGATTATCAGGCCCTGAGAATTTATCGGCCTTCAATCCCATCAACTTCTCCAACACAATTTCTCTACTAATGCTGATGATTTTCTTTGGTTCCTTCCTCTCACTAAACCCTGTGTTCCCCAACATTTCTGGTAAGATATTTGTGTCATCCTTTGTGAAGACAGAATCAGAGTATGCATTCAGTTGGTTCGCCATTTATTTGTTTCCCATAATAAATTCCCATGTTTCTGACTGTAAGGACCAACATTTGTCTTAACCAATCCTTTCCTCTTCACATACCGACAGAAACCTTTACAGTCAGGTTGTATGTTCCCTGCAAGCTTACTCACGTACTTTATTTTCCCCATCTTAATCAATCCCTTGGTCGTCCTTTGCTGAATTCTAAACTGCTCCCAAACCTCAGGTCTGTTATTTCTTTCTGGCGAATGTTTTTGCCTCTTCCGTGGATCTAATACTATCGCTAATTTTCCTTGCCAGCCATGGTTTGGCTATCTTTTCTATTTTACATTTGCGCCAGACAGGAGTAAACAATTGTTGCAGTTCATCCATGCACTCTTTGAATGTTTGCCATTGCCTATCCACCGTCATCCCTTTAAGTAACGTTTCCCAATCCATCATAGCCAACTGCTGCCTCATACGTTCATGGTTTCCTTTATTAAGATTCACGGCCCTAGTCTCAGAATCAACTACGTCACGCTCCATCTTAGAGTCATAGAGCCGTACAGCATAGAAACAGGCCCTTCGGCCCACTACGTCCATGGCGACCATAATGCCTATCTATACTAATTCCACCTGCCTGCATTAATTCCATATCCGTCTGTGCCTTGCTCATTCAAGTACCTGTCGAGATGACTCTTAAATGTCACTACTTTTCCTGCCTCCACCGCCTCCTCTGGCAGCTCATTCCGGATACCCACTATTCTTTGTGTGAAAAATTTACACTTTGATCCCCTTTAAACCTCCTCCCTCTCACCTTAAATTTATGCCCTCTAGTTTTAGTCACCCCTACCCTATCTATGCCTCTCATAATTTTATATGCCTCTATAATGTCCCCTGTCAGCCGTCTTCGCTCCAGGGAAAACAGACACAGCCTATCCAATCTCTCTTTATAACTCAAGCCCTCCAAACCAGGCAACATCCTGATGAATCTTTTCTGCACCCTCTCTAGCTTAATCACATCTTTGCTCTAGTGCAGCGGCCAGAGCTGCACACAGTACTCCAAATGCGGCCTAACCAATGTTATGTCCAACTGTAACATGGTGTCCCAACTCTTGTACTCCATGCCGCAGCTGATGAAGACAAGCATGCCATACAGCTTCTTCACCACCCTGTCTACATGTGTTGCCACATTCAGGGAACTATGCACTTGCACCCCAAGGTCTCTCTACTCAACAACACTCCCCAGGCCCTGTCATTCACTGTATATGTCCTGCCCTTGTTTAACTTCCCAAAATGCATCTTCGTAATTGTCTGCATTAAATTCCATTTGCCAATCCCTTGCCCGCTTTCCAAGTTTATCTATATCCTGTTGTAACCTTAGACAACCTTCTTCACTTTCTACCATTTTATCAATTTTTGTATCATCTGCAAACTTACCAATCATGCCCCCTACATTCACATCCAAGTCATTAATATATATGACAAACAAGAGAGGGCCCAGAACCGATCCCTGCGGCACACCTCTGGTCACCAGCCTCCAATCTGAAAAACAAGCCTCCACTACCACCCTCTGCATCCTATCACCAAGCCAATCTTGTATCCAATTGGCCAGCACACCCTGGATCCCATGTGTTCGTACCTTATGGACCAGCCTACCATGTGGGACCTTGTCAAATGCCTTTCTAAAGTCCATGTAAACAACGTCTACCGCCCTGCACTCGTCAATCATCTTGGTCACCTCCTCAAAGAACGCAATCAAATTCGTGAGACATGATTCCCACGCAGAAAGCCATGCTGACTTTTCCAAATCAGACGTTGCCTTTCCAAATGCATATAAATACTTTCTGTCAGAATCCCTTCCAATAACTTTCCCACCACTGATGTAAGGCTCACCAGCCTGTAGTTCCCTGGCTTATCTCTGCTGCCCTTCTTAAATAAAGGCAGAACATTAGCTATCCTCCAGTCTTCCGGTACCTCAACTGTGGCTAACGATGATACAAAAATCTCTGCCTGGGCTTCAGAAATCTCCTCCCTTTCTTCCCAGAGCATCCTAGGATACACCTGGTCAGGCCCTGGGGATTTATCCACCTCAATGCACTTCAAAACCTCCAACACCTCCTCCTTTGTAATGTTGATATGCTCCAGGATATTGCTGTTCCCTCCCTTGAACTCACTAGCTTCCATGTCGTGTCCATGGTAAATACAGACGAGAAGTATTCAATTAAGACTTCGCCCATTTCCCGTGACTCCAACGTAGATTACCACAGATCATTAAGGGGACCGACGCTCTCCCGAGCTACCCTTTAACTCTTAATATACTTATAGAATGTTTTAGGATTCTCCTTTATCTTATCTGCCAGGGAAATCTCATGGCCCCTTTTCGCTCTCCTCATTTCCTTCTTAAGTGTACACCTGCATCACCTGTTCTCCTCGAGGGACTCGTTTGATACCTGCTGCCTATACCTGACATATGCCTCCTTCGTTGTCCTGACCAGACCCTCAACATCCCTCGTCAACCAAGGTTCCCGATACTTGCCAGCCTTGCCCTTCCAGCTCACATGAACATGCCGGCCCTGAACTCTTCCAATCTCACTTTTAAAAGCCTCTCACTTGCCAGACGTCCCTTTACCTGTGAACAGCCTCTCCCATTCAACCTTTGAGAGTTCCTGTCTGATGCCATCGAAATTAGCCTTCCCCCAATTTAGGACTTCAACCGGAGGACCAGTCTTATCCTTTTCTATAACTATCTTGAAGCTAATAGAGTTGTGGTCACTGGTCCCAAATTGCTCCCCCACTGACACATCAACCACCTGCCTATCCTCATTTCCTAAGAGGAGGTCCAGTGTAGCCTTTTCGCTAGTAGGGCCATCCACATACTGCTTCAGAAAACTATCCTGGACACACTGAAAAAATTCTTCCCCATCTGATCCCTTAGCACTAAGGCAGTCCGAGTCAATACTAGGGAAGTTAAAATCACTTACTATTAGAACATTATAATTCCTACACTTATCTGTGATTTCCCTCCATATATACTCCTCCAATTTCATCTGACCACTGGGGGGCCTATAGTATAATCCCATCAAAGTAATCACCCGTTACTTATTTCTAAGCTCTACTCATATGGCCTCACTAGACGTGGCCCCCGGGATATCCTCTCTATGTACTGCCTTGATGTGCTCCCTAATCAATAGTGCAACTCCCCATCCTCTCTTCCTTCCACCTGAAGCATCGGTACCCCATAACATTGAGCTGCCATTCTTGCCTTTCCCTCAACCACGTTTCTGTAATAGCTATAATATCACAATCCCATGTACTGATCCATGCTCTGTGTTCATCTGCCTTACCTGTAAGGCCACTTGCCCTGAAGTACATGTAGTTTAGCCTACCAGACCTTCTACGCTCCCTGTTTTGCCACTGCCGGGCCTGCCTACTGGACTTGCTTGCATTAACCTCTACATTTACCTCAACTATCTCATCGGCGAGACTACTACTTTGAGTTCCACCCCCCTGCAAAACTTGTTTAAACCCTCCCGAGCAGTAAGAACAAACCACCCCGCAAGCATATTGGTCCCTTTCCAGTTTAGATGCAACCCGACCCTCTTGTACAGGTCACCTTTGCACCAGAAGAGATTCCAATGATCCAAGTAGCTGAAGCCCTCGTGCCTACACAAGCTCTTCAGCCACACAGTCATTTGCCTAATCCTATTATTCCTACCCTCACTAGCACGTGGCATAGGGAGTAATCCTGAGATTCTTCTTCTGGTTTGGCCTCCTTATCTCGAGAGACAATGGGTAAGCGCCTGCAGGAGGTCAGTGGTGTGTGGAGCAGCGCCTGGAGTGGCTATAAAGGCCAATTCTAGAGTGACAGGCTCTTCCACAGGTGCTGCAGAAAAATTTGTTTTTCGGGGCTGTAACACAGTTGGCTCTCCTCTTCCGCTTCTGTCTTTTTTCCTGCCAACTGCGAAGGGTCTTCGACTTTAGCCCAGCCTTTATGGCTGCCCGCCAGGTCTGGTGATCGCTGGCAACTGACTCCCACGACTTGTGATCAATGTCACAGGATTTCATCTCGCGTTTGCAGACGTCTTTAAAGCGCAGACATGGACGGCCAGTTGGTCTGATACCAGTGGCGAGCTCGCTGTACAATGTGTCTTTGGGGATCCTACCATCTTCCATGTGGCTCACATGGCCAAGCCACCTCAAGCGCCGCTGACTCAGTAGTGTGCATAAGCTGGGGATGTTGGCCGCCTCGAGGACTTCTGTGTTGGAGATACGGTCCTGCCACCTGATGCCAAGTATTCTCCGGAGGCAGCGAAGATGGAATGAATTGAGACGTCGCTCTTGGCTGACATACGTTGTCCAGGCCTCGCTGCCATAGAGCAAGGTACTGAGGACACAGGCTTGATACACTCGGACTTTTGTGTTCCGTGCCCGTGCGCCATTTTCCCACACTCTCTTGGCCAGTCTGGACATAGCAGTGGAAGCCTTTCCCATGTGCTTGTTGAGTTCTGCATCTAGAGACAGGTTACTGGTGATAGTTGAGCCTAGGTAGATGAACTCTTGAACCACTTCCAGAGCGTGGTCGCCGATATTGACGGATGGAGCATTTCTGATGTCCTGTCCCATGATGTTCGTCTTCTTAGGCTGATGGTTCGGCCAAATCCTGAGATTAACCCTAAAGGTTCTACTTTTTACCCACCAGCTTAACTCCCTATATTCACTTTGCCGGACCATATCTCTCTTCCTGTCTATGTCGTTAGTACCAATATGGACCATGACCTCAGGCTGCTCACTCTCTCCTTTCTGATTTTCCTGCAGCCACTCCGAGACACCCTTGACCCTAGCAGCAGGGAGGCCACATACCATCATGGTGTCTCTTCTACGGCCACAGAAACGCCTACTTGCACCCCTAACGATAGAATCGCCTATCACGATAGCTCTTCCACCCCTTTTCGTCCACTGCTGTGCAGCAGCGCCCTCTGTGGTCCCACGGGCCTGGCTGTTGCTGCCTTCCGCTGGGAGGTTATTCCCTCCAACTCTATCCTAAGCGGTCTATCTGTTTGAGAGGGGGGTGGCCACAGGAGACTCCCGCACTACCTGCCTGTGTCTACTACTCCATCTGGTGGTCACCCATCGCTTTTCTGCCTATGCAGCTATTACCTGCGGTGTGACCACCTCGCTAAACATGTTATCCACGACTTCCTCAACATTATGGATGCTCCACAGTGAATTCACCTACAGTTCCATCTCTGTAATGCGGGTAGCAAGTAGCAGCAGATGGATACACTTCCTTCACAAATAGTCACCAGGGACACTGGAAGCGTCCCTTATTTCCCACATAGGGCAGGAGGAGCAGATCACGGGGCTGAGCTCTCCTGTCATGACCTACCCTTAGATTAATTAGTTACACCCTTAATTTAAAAAAATAGTAATTACATGAGGGGACTTGTTCTACCAATTTCCATCTAAGGTTCTTAATAAGCTACACTGAATTTAAAAAAAAGAAAAACTTCAGTAGTAATCACCTTATCAACAGAGTTTTTTTCCCACAAAAATTAACTTTTCACTTTTTTAAAGATATCGACATGCACTAACAGCTGCTACTCACCCAACCAATCAGCTTGCATCTCTCCTCTGACGTCACTGTTGGCTTTCTTCATGATGAATTCTACCATATTCTGGTCGCTCATCCACAAGGGATTTCACACAACTAGATTGTCTTCCACCGACATCAGTGGGCGCACATCAGAGACGCAATCTATGAGTCAGCTTTGACCACCTACTGTAAACGTGCGAAGAGAAATGCAGCCTGGTTTCAATCTCATATTGAAGAGCTGGAAACTGTCATAGCCGCTAATTGCATTGCACTGTTGGACTACAAGAAAGCCCCCAGCGAGTTAACATCCGTAGCACTTAAAGCAGCCAGAAGCACTGCACAAAGAGCAGCCAGGCGCTGCGCAAATGACTACTAGCAACACCTATGCAGTCATACTCAGCTGGCCTCAGACACCGGAAACATCAGAGGAATGTATAATGGCATTAAGAGAGCTTTTGGGCCAACTATCAAGAAGATCACTCCCCTCAAATCTAAATCAGGGGACATAATCACTGACCAACGCAAGCAGATGGACCGCTGGGTTGAGTACTACCTGCAACTGTACTCCAGGGAGAATGTTGTCACTGAGACTGCCCTCAATGCAGCCCAGCCTCTACCAGTCATGGATGAGCTGGACATACAGCCAACAAAATCGGAACTCAGTCATGCCATTCAATCTCTAGCCAGCGGAAAAGCCCCTTGGAAGGACAGCATTACCTCTGAAATAATCAAGAGTGCCAAGCCTGCTATACGCTCAGCACTATATGAACTGCTATGCCTGTGCTGGGACGAGGGAGCAGTACCTCAGGACATGCGCGATGCCAGTATCATCACCCTCTATAAAAACAGAGGTGACCGCGGTGACTGCAAAAACTACCGTGGAATCTCCCTGCTCAGCATAGTGGGGATGGCCCTTGTAAACACCCCTACAGGGGATGCAGAGACCAAGTGGGCCCACTTCAGAGACGCAATCTATGACTCAGCAATGACCACCTATGGCAAACGTGTGAAGCAGAAAGCAGACTGCTTTCAATCTCATTTTGAAGAGCTGGAACCTGTCATAGCCGCTCCGCGCATTGCACTGCTGAACTACAAGAAAGCCCCCAGCGAGTTAACATCCGTAGCACTTAAAGCAGCCAGAAGTGCTGCACAAAGAACAGTCAGGCGCTGCGCAAATGACTGCTGGCAACACCTATGCAGTCATATTCTGCTAGCCTCCGACACCGGAAACATCAGACGGATGTATGATGGCATTAAGAGAGCTTTTGGGCCAACCATCAAGAAGATTGCCCCCCTCAAATCTAAATCAGGAGACACAATCACCGACCAATGCAAGCAAAAGGACCATTGGGTGGAGCACTACCTAAAACTGTGCTACAGGGAAAATGTTGTCACTGAGACCGCCATCAATGCAGCCCAGTCTCCACCACTCATGGATGAGCTGGACGGACAGCCAACAAAATCGGAACTCAGTGATGCCATTAATTCTCCAGCCAGCGGAAAATGCCCCTGGCAAGGACAGAATTACCGCTGAAATCATCAAGACTGCCAAGCCTGCTATACTTGCAGCTCTCTACGATCTGCTGAGGCTGTGCAGGGACGTGGGACCAGTACCGCAGGAATTGCGTGATGCCAATATAAGAACTAGGGTGACCGCAGGGACTGCAACAACTACGTGGAATCTCCCTGCTCAGCATAGTGGGGAAAGTCTTTGCTCGAGTCACTCTAAACAGCTCCAGAAGCTGGCCGAGTGCGTCTACCCTGAGGCACGGAGTGGCTTTCGTGCAGAGAGATCGACCGTTGACCTGCTGCTCTCCCTTCGTCAGATACAGGAGAAATGCCGTGAACAACTGATACCCCTCTACATTGCTTTCATTGATCTCATCAAAGCCTTTGACCGCGTCAGCAGACGTGGTCTCTTCAGATTACTGGAAAAGATTGGATGTCCACCAAAGCTACGAAGTATCATCACCTCATTCCATGACAATATGAAAGGCACAATTCAACATAGCAGGACCTCATCAGACCGCTTTCAAATCCTGAGTGGCGTGAAACAGGGCTGTGTCCTCGCACCCACACTTTTTGGGATTTTCTTCTCCTGCTGCTCTCACATGCGTTCAATGTCTTCTGAAGAAGGAATTTTCCTTCACACAAGTTCAGGGGGCAGGTTGTTCAACCTTGCACGTCTCAGAGCGAAGTCCAAAGTATGGAAAATCCTCATCAGGGAACTCCGCTTTGCTGAAGTTGCTGCTTTAACATCTCACACTGATGAGTGCCTGCAGAGTCTGATCGACAGGTTTGCGGCTGCCTGCAATGAATTTGGCCGAACCATCAGCCTTAAGAAAACGAACATCATGGGGCAGGACGTCAGAAATGCTCCATCCATCAATATTGGCGACGACGCTCTGGAAGTGGTTCAAGAGTTCACCTACCGAGGCTCAACTATCATCAGTAACCTGACTCTAGATGCAGAAATCAACAAGCACATGGGAAAGGCTTCCACTGCTCTGTCCAGACTGGCCAAGAGAGTGTGGGAAAATGGCGCATTGACACAGAACACAAAAGTCCGAGTGTATCAAGCCTGTGTCCTCAGTACCTTGCTCTGTGGCAGCAAGGCCTGGACAACGTATGTCAGCCAAGAGCGATGTCTCAATTCATTCCATCTTCGCTGCCTCCGGAGAATACTTGGCATCAGGTGGCAGAACCGTATCTCCAACACAGAAGTCCTCGAGGCGGCCGACATCCCCAGCTTATGCACACTACTGAGTCACCGGCGCTTGAGATGGCTTGGCCATGTGAGCCGCATGGAAGATGGCAGGATCCCCAAAGACACATTGTGCAGCCTGCTCGCAACTGGTATCAGACCCACTGGCCGTCCATGTCTCCGCTTTGATCACAAGTCGTGGGAATCAGTTGCCAGCGGTCGCCAGAGCTGGCGCCAGTCATAAAGGCGGGGCTAAAGTGTGGCGAGTCGAAGAGACTTAGCAGTTGGTAGGAAAAATGACAGACGCGCAAGAGGAGAGCCAAATGTGCAACTGCCCCGACAAATAAATTGTTCTGCATCACCTGTGAAAGAGCCTGTCACCCTAGAATAGGCCTTTATAGCCACTCCAGGCGCTGCTCCACACACCACTTACCAACTCCAGGCGCTTAACCATTGTCTCTCGAGATAAGGAGGCCAAAGAGACAGAGAGAGATTGTCAATTATTCCTCTCTCTTTGCACAATACCCCGTCTGGGAAGGCCTGTTCTCCAATTCGTTCCTCAACGTATTGGTCCAGAAAATATCCCGTATACACTCCAGTAATTCCTACTCTACGTTATTGTGACAAATTTGATTTGACCAATCTATATACAGATGAAAATCACCCATTATTACAGATGTTGCTTTTTCGCATACATCTCTAACTTCCTGTTTAAGACTATTCCCACATCACCACCACAGTTTGGGGGTCTATAAATAACCTTCACTAACGTTTTGTTGCCCCTTAGTGTTTCTCAGCTCTAACCATACAGACTGCACCTCATCAGAGCTAATATCCTTCCTCACTATTGCGTTAAATTCCTTTTTAACCAGCAATGCAATTCCACCAGGTGTGGAAATAAGCCGTTTTAATGACAGTGTGAATATTTGGTCAGAAGCTCATCGCAAGACATCTCAAGGTTAACTATGCAACCAAGTGTGTGAACAGTTTGGCTTCGTCTCAAACATTTACAAAGGAAAAGGATGGAGTGTGTAGCCAATAAATATTTGAAGCAGAGACAGAAAGCAATGGCTTCAATCTTCGCAATATTTAATTGGCATTTTAGATGTGTGAGGTAATGCATTTTGAAAGGATGAATGAGGAGAGACAATACAAGTTAAATGGTATAACTATAAAGGTGGTGAAATAAGAGAGACACCTGGGGTATTTGTACACAAATCTTTGAAGGTGGCAGGAAAGGTTAGCAAAACTGTTAATAAATATATGGGATCCTAGAGTTGAGAAATCGAGGCAAAATGAGCAAAAGCAAGGACCTTATGTGAAACATATATAAAATACTAGTTCAGCTGCTCCTGGAGTCTTGTGTCGAATACTGGGAAACACACTTTAGGAAGGACATTAAGCCTTCAGAGATGGTAAAGCACTGTTTTACTAGAATTTGTCCAGGCATGAGGGATTGCAGTTCTGGATCTGGGGTTGCTCTGCTTAGAGCAGAGAACTTTCAGAGGAGATTTGATTGAGGTGTTTAACATTAGGAAGGGTTTAGGTAAATTAAATAAAGAGAAACAGTTTCCTTTGTCCAAGGGGTCACTAACCAGAGACACAGATTTAAGGCGATTGGTAAAAGAAGCAGACATGAGGATTTTTGTTTCTGAGTGGTTTGGATTTGGGATGCACTGTCTGATAGGCTGATGGATACAGATTCAATAGTAGATCCCAAAAGGGAATTGGATAAATATTTGAAGCAGAAAAAAATGTTAGGATATAGTGAAAGAGTCAGGGAGTGGGAGTAAGTGGGAGTCAGGGAGGGGCGGCACAGTGGCGCAGTGGTTAGCACCGCAGCCTCACAGCTCCAGGGACCCGGGTTCGATTCCGGGTACTGCCTGTGTGGAGTTTGCAAGTTCTCCCTGTGTCTGCGTGGGTTTCCTCCGGGTGCTCCGGTTTCCTCCCACAAGCCAAAAGACTTGCAGGTTGATAGGTAAATTGGCCATTATAAATTGTCACTAGTATAGGTAGGTGGTAGGGAAATATAGGGACAGGTGGGGATGTTTGGTAGGAATATGGGATTAGTGTAGGATTAATATAAATGGGTGGTTGATGTTCGGCACAGACTCGGTGGGTCGAAGGGCCTGTTTCAGTGCTGTATCTCTAATCTAAATCTAAAAAACTGGATTGCTCTTTGAAAGGGCCAGCACTGACTTGATGGGCAGAATGACATCATTCAGGCTGTGCTATTCTATGAATCTATAATTGTTCCTGACTGTACTTTCCCAATATTCCTATCCTTTCAGCAGGTGTTTGATAAAGTAGCACATAACAGCTGTGTTACCAAATTCGAAACACATGGGATTAAAGGGCCAATGTCAGCCGTGGCTCAGTTTGTAGCTCTCTCCCCTTTCAGTCACAAGCTTCTTGGATCAAGTGTCACTGCAGGACCTGATCACAAGAATCAAGGCTGACACTGCAGTGCAGTACTGAGGGAGTGTTGCACTGTCAGAGGTGCCGTCTTTAGAATGAAACATTAAACCAAGGCCCCGGCTGCCCTCCCAGGTAAATGTTAAAGATCCCATGGGATTATTTCGAAGAACAGGGGAATTCTCCCCAGTATCCTGATCAGTATTTACCCTTCAATCAACATGACAAAGACAGATCTGATCATCATCACATTGTTACTTGTGGGATCTTGCTGTGTAGAAATTGGATGCCCTGTTTCCTACATTATGAGACTGACTAAACGTTAAGAAGTACGCATTAATTGTAAGTCACTTTGGGACATGCAGTGGTCATGAAACGCGCTACATAAATGGGCGACCGTTCTTTTATTTTCAATGCCAGCATGCAGGAAATTGTCTCAGTGACAGAAAGCAGAGAGTAGTGGAGAATGGTTATTGTTCAGTATGGAGGGAATTACACAGTAGCGTTCCCCAGGGTTACTGTTGGGATCACTGTTGCTGTATGTTAATGCAATGGGCTTGTGTACAGAGAGGATAATGTCAAAGTTTTCAGATGGCAGGAAAGTCAGAAATGTTAATAAACTGTGAGAAGGATAGGAACAGACTTCAGGAGGACAGAGACTGACTGGTGAAATGGACAGGAACATGTCAGATGTAATTTAACACAGTGAAGTGTGAAGTGAGACATTTGTGTAGGAAGTATGTGGAGAAACAATATAAACTAAATGGTACCATTATAAAGTTGGTGCAGGATTAGAGAGACCTGGGGTGTACACACACAGATCATTGAAGGTAAGATGTCGTGTCCTTGGTGTTAGAGAGAGAGGCACAGAGTAATAAAACTCAGGAGGAAATGCTGATTTTTATACATCATTGGTTAGGTCCCAGATGGAGAATTGTGTCCAGTTCTGATCACCACACTTTGGTAAGGATGTCAAGGACTAAGTGAAGATACAGAGATGATTTACTAGAATGGTACCAGGGATCTGGGAATTCAGTTACATGGAGAGATTGGAAAAACTGGGATTGTTCTCTTTAAAGCAGTAAAGGGTAAGAGGTGATTTGATATAAAATTCACAATCATGAAGGGTTTTGATAGGGTAATTAATGTGAAAATGTTTCCAGTGTCAGAAAGTTCAGTATTAAGAAGATACAGATTGAAGGTAATTGACAAAGAACCAAAGGGGAAATGAGGAGAATTTTCTTACACAGCGAGTTGTTGGAATCTGGAATTCACTGCCTGAAAACATGGTGGAAGCAGATTCAATAATATCTTTCAAAAGGGAATTTAACAAATACCTGAAAAGGAGAAAGCACGCAGGAGTCTGGGGAAAGGGGATGGGGGCGTGGCAATAATTAGATAGCTCTTTCAAAGAGACAGCACTGACATAATGGGCCGACAGACCTCCTTCTGTGCTGCATCAATCTCGGATTCTGTGAGCAAGAGGCAGAAAGTGAAGAGCGAGCGAGAGAGATCAAATGTGAAAGATGGAAAGGGAAATAACAAGAATGATAAAATCAGGTTTTCATCGCTTCTTGGGCAGAGGGATCATGATCTGCCTGTGTCCGTTCCTGTTGACGTAGGTAACACACAAAGCTCCTGCTGTCTCCTCACTTCCATGAATTCTACGGTCTCGCCCATGGTGACCCGAGCTACTGTCTGTCTGCACGCTGAACAGGGACCTAACTGTGTGAGAGCAGCTCGTCTTTCAGCAAGCATTCAGCTTTTAAAGGCAGTCTGTCCCTCTTAAGGGGAAGCTGCACTGAATCACAGGAGGTTGATGTTGCTGACTGTGAATGCTGCAATTGGAGACAAGGTCAATGGAATACTAGGACAGAGAGAGGGCTCTGCGGTTCAGGGATGTGGTGCTAGAGGTCTTAGTCATGGAGCATGACATGAGAAGAGAGCCCATGTTTCTGTGGGGTGGGGTGGAGCCCCTAATGGGACGTCCGCCGAAGGGAATGGGAGCAGGCGGCCAGGGAGGTCAATGCAAGATGTCTGGCCCAGAGGAACTGGCAACAGAGCCAGAAGAAGTTTAATGAGCTCACACGGGTGGTCAATGTCAGTGAATTCATCGCCACATGGCATCTCCTACCCCCAACACCACCAATCTCTCACACTGCTTAATGTACCACACCCCCATCACTCACACATGAGCAGTCCCTAACACTCAGGACTCACACCTAACATTCACATACTCCCCCTCACCCTCACACACCTTGCACTTATACCAGCTTCACACCCACCTCTCACTGCCTCCACATACCTCCAGCTATTCAGCTATGGCAGGCACATCACCCAAACACATTGCAACACAATCACTGACATTCTGCCCTCTCTCTTAAAGGACAAGGTGACCCATAATCAGAGGGAGCAGCAGTGAACCGACGGGGGCCAGGCCTCATCCCCTGAGCCTGAGCGAGGAGATGGTACTCCACATCAAGGGAGCGGCTGTGACAGAGCCCATAGCATCCGGCATCACCGAGAGTATTCGGGATGTTGTTGTGTTCCTGCCTTATGTCCCTTCGTAACTCCCAGCTTCCCCTCATCCTGATGTCTAGGATGATGTACAAGCTGCAGATGGTGGGTCCATGAACATTTTTCTGTCGATCCCACCCCCAATCCCTCACGCCAACTCCGCCTTTCTGCTTTTATACGTTCCAATACTTTTCTGGGCGGCTCAGCGGCGCTGTGGTTAGCACTGCAGCCTGATATCTCCAGGGACCTGGGTTCTACTCTGGGTACTGCCTGTGCGGAGTTTGCAAGTTCTCCTTGTGACCGCGTGGGTTTTCGCCGGGTGCTACGGTTTCCTCCCAGAGCCAAAGACTTGCAGGTGATAGATAAATTGGCCATTGTAAATTGCCCCTAGTGAAGGTAGGCGGTAAGGAATATGGGATTAATGTCGGGTTAGTATAAACGGGCGTTTGTTGGTCGGCACAGACTGGGTGGGCCGAAGGGCCTCTTTCAGTGATGTATCTCTAAATAAAATAAATAAATGAAACAATGATAACCCAAAACTGCGAGCTTCCCAGTCACAGCAGCTCCAGGAGACAGAGAGGGAGAGCAGCAGCACAGCACTGATAGTGAATCCCTACCACTTGGTCTGATAAGCACAGTCACCAGATCAAATACTTACACTGTCTGTATCTTAGAGGCAGATATAGAGTCGGAATCTGCACGTGGTGAGTCACCGAGCACGAGTGAGCTGCAGCCAGGCAAGGGGAAAAGGATAGTTCTTGTGTCAGCTCACCAGAGGGCGAGGTCACAAACGAGTTATAATACACAGGACTCAGATGTGAACATTTCTGGAACAGCATACAGGAGAATGCTGATGGACATGTACACTGAGATACTTTGTCCATTGACAGGCCTGTCAGACAGTCTGTTGTCACTGTCAAGGAACATGGAGGAGTCCAGCTCCAACATGGCACAGGACATTGCCTAGAGCTTGAAGCCCATTCTTCCCCCTGTAGAAGTCGTCACTAACTCCATGACAGCAGTAGCGGACCCAACCGTGATTCAGTGTCTGATACCATTATCTCAGCTTCCACTGCACAGACGGCAGACACCCAACGTCTCAGTGCTGCTGTGGAAGCTCAGACTGAGGTCATAAGATCCATGCTTGCTGCCATGCAGGATCAGACTGCTGTCATCATGGATGTGGATCTTAGTGTTCAAAGGGGTTTGCAGGCTCTCACAGCAGTCCAGCAATCTGTGATCTAATAGATTACTAGGATTGCTGAGGTGTCGTCCCGTGGGAGTGACAGTGTCTCTGTGGAGTATGAACCGGCTGTCCTCTCTCAGGATGACAGTATTTGTTCTCCCTTTACTGTCACGCCACCAGTGTCTTTGCTGCTACCCATCAGCCAGCCCAGGCTGCGACTGCACATATCGAGGTGGTGCAGTCTGAATCCGAGCCCGCAAATCCCAGAGCTGATCGAGGACGTCCTGCAAGGCCATCTGCAGTCTCCCCCAGTGACAGTCAGCAGCTTTCCACCAGCCATGCTTCAGTCACTGGGGAAACACGGTGGAGGAGCACTAGGCAAGTCGAGGGAACCATCAAGACAGGCACTAAGGGAATACACAAGGGTGAATAGTTCAGTTTGTTTGTATAATTGGATGTGTTGTTGGATAAATATGTTCATGAAAAGGTTTTTGTTGGTGTTTATTTATTGCAGGATGCTGACCAAGGGGACACTGTGATGGGGCCTCTCAGATGGGTGTAATGGTGGAGAATGGGGGATCCATGGTGGGAAAGGGAAGTTGTCTTATGGGAACAGGAATCTTAGTAGACACTCTCCAACTGCCTGCCCGGGTCGAAGCCATCAAGGAAATATCCTCCCTTCCTCCTCCTCCTCCTCCTGAGGTGGTCTCCGGATTCCTGGTGCCATTGTCATGTAATGATTGGGTAGGCATTGTCTCCGAGGAGCCATATATTTTTTCTCCAAAGAGTCCTGACGGTCATGGGAACGTCTGACTGCTTCAGAATGAAGGTATGGTGGCTGCTGCCAGGATAGTGGACATTCACCAGCATGATGTACTGGGCATGCTCACACACCAACTGTACATTAATGGAGTGAGAGTTCTTTCAGTTCCTATACTTCTCCCCGTTGACATGGGGGCCCCGCAGAACCACCTACATCATCAGGAATGCCGCTATTCTGACAAAGCCGCGGGATCTCTCATCCTACTTCTCCGTGCTAAGGGAGCAGACAGTATTATTCACCTCACCCGACATAGATGGCCTCCGTCACACAGCAGATATATCAATGGACAACACACAGTCCTCACAACTACAGGCCAGTTAGTCCAAAATCAGTGGTGGGAAAGGGTTTAGAACAATAATCAGGGATAAAACAGCAGGCATTTTGAGAAGTTAATTCAGGATAGCCAACATAGATTTACAAAAGGAAAGTCATGTTTGACAAATATAATTGAATTGTTTAATGATGTAACAGAGAAGGTTGGTGAAGGGAATGTGAAGGATATTGTCTATGTTGGTTTGAAGAATGTGTTTGATAAAATACCACATAAAAGGTTAATTACCAACATTGAGTCTCATGGAATGGAAGGGTCAGTGTCCAATAGAATAAAAAAGATGGATAATGTACAGAAAACAGTGCGTCATCTTAAATGTCTTGTTTTTGAGACAGGAGGATGTGAGACAGTAGATGTTCCCCCAGGGTTGGTGCAAGGGCCACTGTATTATTTTGCTGTGCATAAATGACTTGGATCTTGGAATGCAGAGTAGAATTTCAAAATCAGTCTCTGATACCAAACGTGGAGCTGTGACAAACAGTGAGGATGTTCAGAACCACCTGAAACAGGACATAGTTAGTGAGTAGAATGGGCACACAAGTGGCAGATGGAAGTGTGAGACAATTGTGAGGTGATGCATTTTGACAGAAAGGATAGGAAGGCAATATAGACTTAATAGCACAGTTATAAACAGTGTGCAGGAACAGAAAGATCTGTGGGGGAATCGATAATTAAAGGTAACAGGACATATTGAGAGATTGGTTAGTGAAACACATATGTTTGTGCATTTCAAAAATAGAGGCATTGAAAACAAAAGCAGAGAAATTATGATGAACGTTTTGAAATTTCTGCTTAGGTCTCAGCTGGCCACCACACTTCCGAAAGATTGTGAAGGTCCTTGAAATGGTGCAGAGGAGATATAACAGGATGGTTCCGGGGATGGAGGATGTTAGATACAAGGTTAGGTTGCAAAATTGCAGGAATTGAGCTGGGCAATGGGACTGACTGGATTGTTTCATGGAGAGCCAGCATGGACATGATGGGACAAATGGCCTCCTTCTGTGCCGTAAATGATTCTATCACTCTGTATGACTCTATGTAGGAGATGTCTCCTGCTCCTGCCTGGAAAGATCCAGATACATAGAAGTTCAATGAAACTGTGACCGAAACAGCCACTGACAGCTCCGTCCTCACCCTGGCGTGAGGCTCCAGGTCGTGTTCCAGGAAGTGACACAGCTCTGTGAATCAGAGTTACCTCACACACTGCTCCTGGGTTGGGTGTCGGTAGGAAAAGTGCTCTTGGATAACCCGGGCAGGGTAGGGCAGAGCCCCTTCCTCATCCCTCTTTACAGAGCTTCCCCTCTCTGCAGCCTCTGCTCCATTTGTTGGTCATGTTACAGACCCAGAGACACTGTAACTCTAGTCGCCATACCTCGTTCATAATTGGGCCACAAATCCTCTGTCCTCCCTGAATGTCTGCAGCAGCTAACAACACAACCTCCAGAAAACCATCCACAGAACCTCCACTAACTTTACAATGGCAGGAGTAAGTCAAAAGCCCCTCACCTGTAAGTTGGATGCCTGGTCCTTTTAAATAACAGTAGAGAGGGTTACTCGTGCTGCTGAATATCTGTTCAGCTGCGAATGAGTAACACATGCGGTCAGTGGACATGCACAGACCAAGTTTCAGTGACGTACATCAAAGTTGATGGAATGGCTGATTGATGACACATTCAAATCCCTCCTCACACTACGAACACATGCTTGGAGAACCGGGGCTAGAGCCGTGTGCAGCATTGAGCACTGGAAGTGACCAGCAGTTCAGCTCGTATCATTTTATGGATCTAAGCTTCCATGGCATTGGGCCCAATGCCGCTGAAGAGGTGAAAATCATTGCCAGGAGTAGATACAGAGAGGAAGACCATACGACCATATGAATTAGGAGCAGAAGTAGGCCATTCAGCCCGTCGAGCCAGCTCCACCATTTAATATGATCATGGTTGATCTGTTTCTGTCTCGAATTCCACACTCCCATTTACTCCCGATAACATTTGATATCCCTGCCTAACAAGCATCTATCTACCTCTACCTTAAAAAATGCAATGCCGCCGCCTCCGCCACCTTCAGAGGCAGAGTGTTTCAAAGTCACGCCACCCTCTGAGAGAAGAAAAATCTCCTCATCTCTGCCCTAAAAGTGCGATCCCTAATTTTCAAACAGTGCCTTTACAAACACTTAATTTAAAAGAGAAATTAAAGAAAAGACTTCATGGCAAAAGATTGGCAGAAATATAGGAATATGTCGGGAATTGGAGGGGTGAGGCCATGGAGGAAGTTCAAACACAAGAATAAGAATATTAAAATTAAGTCGCTGCCAGACCAGGAGACAATGTAGATTAGTGAGCACAGGGGTGATGGTTGATCGTGATTTGGGGTGAGTTTGGATACAGGCAGCAGAGTTCTGGATGGGCTGTGGTTTGTGAAGATTTATAACTGGGAGGGTGACCAGGATAGAATTGGAAAATTGGAATATTCAAGTGTGAATTTAACAAAGGCACAGATGAGGGTTTATGCAGCAAATGGGCTGAGGCAGTGGTGGAGACGGGTGATGTTACAGAGGTGGTATTCGGCATGGTTGGTGATGGAGAGAATATGGAGATGAACTCAGCTCAGTTTTATAAAGAACACAGAGGTTGTAAACAGTCTGGTTCAGCCTCAGACATTGGCCAGGGAGGAGTAAGTGGTTCAGGGATAGGGGACAGAATTGCTTATGGAAACTGATCACACTAGCTCTACTCTTCCCAAAATTAAAATTGCAAGAACATTATTCCCGTGAAACAAGGTTTCCAGATCTCATAGCGGGAAATAGAGACTTACCAAAGACAGCAACAGCAGCGCAGTTGAGAGAGTAAATTACAAGTACTCTAATACATGTAGCAATGGTTTATAAAGCTAATATCAGGAGATGGAGATTTTCCAGGAATAACAAAAATAGCAAGGAGGGCAGAGTAAATGGCAAGAACGGTATTGCAGGTAAACAAGGTTTATGGAATTAATAGCTGGATAGAGAGACTTACCAGGGACACCAATAATAGCCAGGATGGGATAGTAAATGTGTTGAATAATCGTCAGTGCGTAATGGATCCGACTGTTTAATGGCAGCGAATCATAATTTGCAGAGAGAAAGTCATACTCCCAAATGGAACTCCTGCCCATTGTTGTAACACTCCAATCTATTGTTCTCAGATTCTGATCTATCCTCTGCCTCTCTCTGAAGCTGCTAATCCCTGTTAGTGCCGGGGATGATGCTCCTGCTGACACTAGGGGATACCGCACTTAAAGGAGTCCCTTATTAATAGAAGAGGGAAACCCTTCAATGACACATTTAGGGCCCATGGTGACTGACATTAATTACAGTCACTGAACAAACACGTTCAGTTAACCCCTTTGAATCAAACACTTTTCGTACCACAATAAACTAAACATTTACAACAACAAGAAATGCTGGATTCACTCAGCAGGTCTGGCAGCATCTGTGGAAAGAGAAGCAGAGTTAACGTTTCGGGTCAGTGACCCTTCTTCGGAACTCATCTTGCCAGCCATAAAAATGACTCATTTATGCCAACGCTGTTTCCTGTCAGTTCGCCAATCTTCCATCCATGCCTATATGTTAGCCCTACACCATGAACTTTTATTTTCCACAATGACGTTTGATGTGGAACGTTATCAAATACCTTCTGGAAATCTAAGTACAGAACATCTAGCAGTTCCCCTTTACCCACAGCACATGTTACATCTTCAAAGAACTCCAATACATTGGTTAAACATGATTTCCCTTTCACAAAACCATGTTGACTCTGCCTGATCACCTTGATTGTTTCTACCTGCCCTACTATAACGTCTTTAATAATAGCTTCTAACATCTGATCCATAGCTAGAAAGCCATTCTCACCTGCCACAGTTCATATGTCCACTATGTCGATTCTGATGTTGTGCGGTATTTGAACTGTTAGTCCTCAAAAGAGTCAAGGAGATATACAGCACAGAAACATGACCTTTGGCTCACTGTGTCTGTGCCAGCCATCAAGCACATAACTATTCCAATCCCAATTTCCAACACTTGGCCTGTAGCCTTGTTAGATCTGGCGTTGCAAGTGCTCATCTAAATACTTCTGAAATGTTGTGAGTGTTCCTGCCTCTACTACCCCTTCAGGCAGTGTGTTCCCGATTCCAACCACCCTCTGGCTGAAAATTATTTTCCTCAAATCCACTCTAAACCTCCTGTCCCTTACCTTAAATCTAAGCCCCTGGTTATTGACTCCTCCGCTATGGGAAAAAGATTATTCCCATCTAATCTATCAATGCCCCTCATAATTTTGCATACCTCAATCATGACCCCTCTCCTTCTCTGCTCTAAGGGAAACAACCCTACACTTTTCTGTCGCTCTTCACAGCTGCGATTCTCCAGCCCAGGGAACATCCTGGTGAATCTATTTTGCTCCGCCTCCAGTGCTACAACATCCTTCCTGAAGTGTGGTGACCAGAACTGTACACAGTACTCCAGCTTTGGCCTAACTAGCGATTTATACAGCTCCATCATAACCACCCTGCTCTTATATTCTATGCCTCAGCTAATAAAGGCAAGTGTCCCACATGCCTTCCTAACCACATTGTCTACCTGTGCTGCTGCCTTCAGTCATCTATGGACGAGTGCCCCACGGTCCCTCTGACCCTCTGCACTTCCTAGGGTCATACCATCCACTGTATATTTCCTTGCCTTGTTAGTCCTCCCAAAATGCATCACCTCACACTTCTCAGGATAAAATTCCATTTCCCACTTCTCTGCCCATCTTCCGAGCCCATCTATATCGACATGTAATCTAAATCTCTCCTCCTCACTATTTACAACACCAAAGATTTTCGTGTCAGCGGCGAACTTACTGGTCATACCTCCTATATTCACGTCTAAATCATTAATGTACACTACAAACAGCAAGGGTCCCAGCACCGATCCCTGTGGTACACCACTGGTCACAGGCTTCCACTCACAAAAACAACCCTTGACTATCACCCTCTGCCTGCTACCAATGAGGCAATTTTGGATCCAATTTACCAAATTGCCCTGGATCCCATGGGCGCTTAGCTTCTTAACCAATCTCACATGTAAAGCCCTATCAAAAGTCTTACAGAAGTCAATGTAGACTACATCAACTACTGTACCCTCATCTACACATCTAGTCAATGCCTGGCAAAAATTCAATCAAGTTAGTTAGACACGATCTCCCCCTGGCAAAGCCATACTGACAATCCATGATTAATCCCTGCCTCTCCACGTGGAGATTAATCCGGTCCCTCCGAATATTTTCCAATAGTTTCCCTGCAATAAACTGCTTGTGACCCTTCGACCTCCTTTTGGTTAATCTGTGACCCTAGATCAGATCTTACAGTGGAGTCGGAGAGGGAACAGAGTTCATTTCAAAGTCCTGACTCCCTTTTATATGGTCCTCCATAATGGACAGGGACTACTGGGCAGAAATGTGTTCAAAGGTTATCAGCAGTAATTGATTATCCCTATATTTGTATATTGTGGAACATTAAAACATACCCGACTCTGGTGTCCATTGCACCCTCAATATTCCTGATTAAAATATCAGAAGAGTGGGTACCAGCCACCTCTGATGGTCCTGAGCTACAGGCGATTCTCGAGTCGGTGCTGAGTGTATACACAACCATAAAGATGACTGTGGAAACATGAGCAAACCTGAAGTAATTAACTGACCATTGCATGCTCCATGAAGCAGTATTCTTACCGAACTGAAATTATATCATATATTCCAGACACTATCAGGTCATTGTTATACCAGGGTGTCGTTCACAAAAACACATTCACTACTAATTGCCCCATTTGGCCAGTTAGAAAACGGGATGGTAGCTGGAGACTGACTGGTGACTATCACAGACTCAACTCAGTCAGCTCTGTGTGATCCCGGTTGTCTGAGAGACACCCACCCTACTCTCCCGGATTTCCAGTGGCAGGGTTGACTTCACCACCATGGATATCTCTAATGGTTATTGGAGTATCCAAGTAAAACTGGGGAAACAATTGAAATTCACATTCACTTCTGAAGACCAAAGATACCCTTGGACATGTCTGCCACAAGGGATTCCACAATAAGCCCACTATTTTCCACAAACATATGGCCAGGGACCTTATGAACTTTTCACAGTCTTCCTGCTTGCTGAAATAAATTGATGATCTCCTCCTCATTCCCACAGACCGTGTCCACACATTTAACTCTTTTACTGGAACTGCTGCAGCTACTTTGGGAGCTGTACTAAAAGACCGTCCACGTAAGGCCCAGCTGGTGCAAGATCGTGTCACGTTTCTAGGTGTCCATATTGGATCATCCAGCATCAGCCCAGACCAAGACCAGATCGAGACCATCCAGCGTCTACCCCTGTTCACCTCAAAGAGTGCTCTGTGTCCTCTCCTCAGACTGGTGGGGTATCAGCGGACCCTCATCCATTGTCTACCCCTGTCCACCTCAAAGACTGCCCTGGGTCCTATCCTCAGGCTGGTGTGGTATCAGCGGACCCGCATCCAGTGTCTACCCCTTTGCACCTTAAAGACTTCCCTGTGTCCTATCCTCAAGCTGGTGGGGTGTCAGCAGACACCCCCTCCAGTGTCTACCCCTGTCCGCCTCAAAGACTGCTCTGTGTCCTATCCTCAAGCTGGTGGGGTATCAGCAGACCCCCATCCAGTGTCTACCCCTGTCCTCCTCAAAGACTGCCCTGTTCCCTATCCTCAAGCTAGTGGGGTATCAGCAGACCCCCATCCAGTGTCTACCCATGACCGCCTCAAAGACTGCCCTGAGCCCTATCCTCAAGCTGGTGGGGTATCAGCAGACCCCCATCCGGTGTCTACCCCTGTCCTCCTCAAAGACTGCCCTGTTCCCTATCCTCAAGCTAGTGGGGTATCAGCAGACCCCCATCCAGTGTCTACCCCTGACCGCCTCAAAGACTGCCCTGAGCCCTATCCTCAAGCTGGTGGGGTATCAGCAGACCCCCATCCGGTGTCTACCCCTGCCCTCCTCAAAGACTGCTCTGTGTCCTATCCTCAAGCTGGTGGGGTAACTGTAGACCCTCATCCCTCGATTTCCAGATACTGTGGGTCCTCTTTATGAACTCCCTAATGCTGATGATGACCAGGTTTAACCAGTTGGACTGAAGACAGCACGGAAACAGTAACACAATTGAAGAAAGCTGTCGCCCAGGCAACGTGTATCATCTCGCCTAACCCTGACAAGACGTTCCATATGGAGGTGAGGGACACAGTGAAAAGCCTGACTGCTGTCCTATGTAGAGAACACCAGGCGAAACTACTGCCCATTTTGAATGACTCCAGAATGTTGAGTGGGGATGAACTGATTTACTCTGTTTGTGAAGGACATTTGTTAACCACGTTCTGGGACATCAAACATTTCACTTACATCACGGGGTTCAACAGGCTGATACTGCCCAGTCCATCATAAACTTTCACAATATAGGAAAGCAGTAGTAATAGTATTCCCTGTCAGAGAGTCGTAGAGTCACAGTCATTTCAGCAGAGAATGAGGCCATTCGGCCAATCGAGACCATGCCAGCTCTTTCTAGATAAATACAGTCAGTATCATTCCCCAGCTCTGTCTCCATATTCCTAAAAGTCGATTTCCCTCCAGTGTTCATCCAATATCCTTTTGAAAGCATTCACCATCTCTGCGTCCACCACCCTCGTAGGCAGTGATTTCCAGGCCATTCCCATTCGCTCTGTAAAAGGATTGTTCCTCACATCCCCCAGTATCTCTTGCCCATAACCTTAACTCTAGTCCTTGTACCATTAACCAATGGTAACATCTTTTCCTGTCTACCTTATCCAAACATATCATCATCTTGTATACCTCTATCAAATCTCCCCTCAATCTCCTTTACTCCAAGGAAAACAACCCCAGCTTTTCCAGATTAACTTTATAGATAAAATGCTCCATCCCTGGAACCATTCTGGTAAATCTCCTCTACACCATGTCAAGGACCCTCACATCCTTCCGAAACTGTGGTGAACGGAACTGGATGCAGTCCTCCAGTTGGGGCCTAACCAGAGCTTTATGAAGGTTCGGCATAACTTGCCTTCTTCTGTACTCACCACCTCTACTTATTTTAGGATAGTCAGTATGGCTTTGTTAAGGGAAGATTTTTTTTCACCAACTTGATCGAATTTTTTGAAGAAGTAACAAGGAAGATAAATGAGGGTAGTGCGGTTAATATGGTCTACTTGGGTGTTAGCAAGGCTTTTGACAAGGTCCTACATGGCAGACTAGTTCAACAAATAAAATCCCATCGGATCCAGGGAAATGCAGCAAGGTGGATACTAGATTGGCTCAGTGGCAAGAAAGAAAGGGTAATTGTTGACGCTGTTTTAGCGACGACAAGGTTGTTTCCAGTGGCATTCCTCAGGGCTCAGTAATGGGATCCCTCCTTTTTGTGGTATAAGTTAACGATTTGGACGTAAATGTAGGGGGCATGATCAAGATGTTTGCAGACGACACGAAGATTGGCCGTGTGGTAGATAGCGAGGAGGATAGCTGTAGACTACAGAAATAGATTGATGGCCTGGTCAGATGGGCAGAAACGTGGCAAATGGAATTCAACTTGGAGAAATATGAGGTGATGCATTTGTGGAGGTCAAACAAGGAATACAGGAACAATGGCAAAATACTGAGAAGTGTAGAGAAAGTGAAGGACCTTGGATTGAATGTCCACACATCCCTGAATGTAGCAGGAGAGGTCGATAAGGTGGTTAAGAAGGCATATGGAAACCTTTCCTTTATTAGCCCAGGTACATAATACAAGAACAGGGAGGTTATGCTGGAACTGTACAACTCATTGATTAGGCCACAACTTAAGTGCTGTGTACAGATCTGGTCTCCTCATTACAGAAAGGATGTAACTGTACTGGAGAGGGTACAGAGGAGATTTACGAGGATGTTGCCAAGAATAGAAAAATGCAGCTATGAAGCAAGATTGGATAGACTAGGGTTGTTCCCCTTGGAACAGAGAAGGCTGAGGGGAGATCTGATTGAAATGTACAAAATTGTAACGGGTCTGGATAGCGTGGAGGTGAAGAGTCTATTCACCATGGCATCGAATAGGGGGAATAGAGTTAAAGTGATTGGTAGAAAGATCAGATGGGAGATGAGGGTGGTGGTGGTCTGGAATTCACTGCCTGAAAGGGTAGATGAGGCAGAAACCCTCAACTCATTCAAACATAATCTGGATATGCACCGGAAGTGCTGTAATCTGCTGGTCCACGCACCAAATGCTGGAAGGTGGGGTTAGAATAGGTGGATCATTTTCTGGCTGGCGCAGACAAGATGGGCCAAGTGGCTGCTTTCTGTGCCTTAACTTTCTATGATTGTATGATTCTAATAGAATACTTCCAGGGATTTGGGGTGTTTTAGTTACAAGGTTAGTTTGGAGAAGATGGAGTTGCTGTTCCTGGAGTAAAGAAGATTGAGAGAGATTTGATAGAAGTGTACAAACTTATGATAGGTTTAGATAAGATAGTCAAGGAAAAACTGTTCCCATTAACTGATGAAACACGGACTCGGGGACACAGATGGAAGGTTTTGGGTAAGTGATGCAGGGGGATTATGAGGAAGAACTTTTCTGCACAGTGGATGGTAATGAGCTGGAACTCACTGCCTATGAGGGAGGTGGAAGTCGAGACAATCAATGATTTCAAAAGGAAACAGGATGGACACCTGAAAGAAATGAACTTGCAGGGAAACGGGGATGGAACGGAGGAATGGGACTGACTGGATTGTCCCAAAGGAACTGTCACGGAGGGGCAGAACGGCCCCCTCCTATTTCGTAAATGACTCTATGACTCTCTGTGACTCTGTTGGATATGCCGCCCACTCCTGCCTGGGGAACGATCCGGATGCAGTGAAGATCAATCAAACTGTGACCTTAATGGCCACTGACAGCTCCGTCATCACCCTGGTGTGAGGCTCCAGGTCGTGTTACAGGAGGCGACACAGCTCTGTGACCACCTCCTTATTGAATCAGAGTCACCACACACACTGCTCCTGGGTTAGGTGTAGGTAGGAACAATGCTCTTGGGAAAACCGGGTTGGTAGGGCAGAGCCCCCTCCTCCTCCCACTTTACAGAGTTTCCCCTCTCTGCAGACTTTGTTCCATATGTTGGTCATGTTACAGACCCAGAGACACTGTAACTACAGTCCCCATACCTCGTCCAGAGTTGGGTCACCAAATCCTCTGTCCTCCCTGAATGTCTGCAGCAGCTCACAACACAACCTCCAGAAAACCATCCACAGCACCTCCACTAATTTAGCAACAGCAGAAGTAAGTCAAAAGGCCCTCACCTGTAAGTTGAATGCCTGATCCTTTGAAATAACTTTGGGGGATGGAGGTGGGTGTGGGGGTTGGGGGGTTCCTCATGCTGATGAATGTATGCTCAGCTGAGAGTGACTTACACAGGTGGCCAGTGGATATGCACATACAAAGTTTCAAAAACCTACATCAATGCTGCCAAAATTGACATCACTGCAATCCCCTCCTCACACTAACAACACATACATAGAACCCAGGCTAGATCCCTGCCCAACATGGGGTACTGTGCTGACCAATCTAAAAGTGACCAGCTGTGCAGTTCACATCATTTTATGGATCCAGGTTTCTGTAACGATGGCACCGGTGGGACCGCAGCGTGAAGACCACAGCTGGCGGAGGTAGAGAGGGAAAGCAATTCACTTTAAAAAGGGAATTGGTAGCAGACTCAAAGGCATAAGATTTGCAAGAATATGGGTAATGGACAGGGTAATGGGATTAATTGGACAGGTGAGGACACGGAGGGATTCATACACAAGGCTGAGAATATTAAATTAAGGTGCTGCTAGACCGAGAGCCACTGTTGATCATTGAGCACAGTGGTGACGTGTGATCGGTATTTGGTTTGAGTTAGATATAGGCAGCAGAGTTTTGGATGGGCTGTGGTTTATGGAGATTTATATCTATAGGGTGGCCAGGATAGAATTGGAAGAGTCAAGTGTGGATTTAACAAAGTCACGATGAGGGTTTACGCAGCTGGTAGGCTGAGGCAGATATTATAGAGGTGTTATTCGTGTCAAGGAAAGACGATATGCCAATGAGGAATTTTAATTCATCAGTTGGAAACTTACATTAAAGATTTAATGGAAAAAATCCTGCAAAAAACTGGCAGCCAAGATGGCCACTGCAATTTGTATCTGAAGCACCTTTTCACATTCCGACGTCTCCAACAGGAGACACATGGCTGATAAGCCTGGACCCAAAATAATGGCTTGCTCTTGAGACTGAATTTGTTAAGATTGCGTTCATTGGCATGGAATTCAAGGACATCCTGACACACTGACTTTGAAAGCATAAACTACTCCAAGTGTTAATAATGGCGTCCTGGGCCCTTGGGAGATGGAAATTCCTCACCTTGAATCTCATTAGAAGGCTCCATAAAATATATTGAGGCAGCCATGCAACCGTCTGACCATCTCTGTGAAAGCTGGGAGTTTCCCCTGGACAAAGACAGACAAACCAGTGATTCAAACTGGCTGAAGCAGAAGGGTGGTCTCCTTCCCCCATCCCGTAGCACCACCACCACCACACCACCGCCCCCAGCCCCAAGCCCCGTTCTCTTTCTGTCTCTCTCCAGATGACATCACAAGTTTGAAAACAATCTCCGACTGTGAACCCTCCAAACCTACAGATTGCTACAGACTGAGGCACCAGGGGGAAAAGGCCACCTACCAGTCTGCCTTCAAGAAAATCCTGAGCCATGTGGATCAGCCACAATGGGCACTTCGACCAGCCAAAGACTTCAAGAGTACAACTTCAGCCAGAAGATCAGGGAATTATCAAACCTCACTGACTGCATATTATGTTTTGATTTATTCTGGACTCTAATCCAGCCAAGATTTTACTTCTCACTCTGTAATTAATTTGCGTATGCGAAATTCTTTGTCAGTCCCAGCATAAATGTATAACGTATGTTTTTATTATTTTATTTTGATCGGGTTTAGATGTTAAGTGTAGTAAACTCACATCTTTCATGTTTAAACTCAAGAAAACCTTTCCGATTGGTTCCTTCACTATCACACCAAAGGTAAAAAGTAAAACATCACAAAAATGTTAAATACATCCCCGGTTAAAAAAGAACAAACACTATTGCGGTCAAATAAGAGGAAGGACAAGAGGACCGACTGTGACCCCTCCTCACCTGCCTGCAACGATATGTAGGGTTGGAGATGGAGTTAATATGGGGATGAACTGAGCTCAGCATTAAAGATACCAGTGGTTGTAAACTTCCTGGTTCAGCCTCAATGGCCAACGAGGGGAATGCAGATTGTAGAGCGGGAACAGAGTTTGTGACAGAAAGTAAAGACAATGGATACAGTCTTCTCATGATTTAAATGACAAGAACACTAATTCAGTGAAATATGGTTTATGAATCTAATAGTTAGATACACAGACTTACCGGGGACGCCAATAATAGCGAGGCTGGGATAGTAAATCGTTAGAACCATCTTCAGTGCAAAATAGATCCGCCATTCTAATGTTAGCCAAGTATTAGCTGCCGTAACTAAACCAAACCAATAGGAGAAACTCCTGCTGTCCATTGCTGTAAAATTCCAATCCATTGTTCTCAGATTCTGATCCATTGTTGTAACATTCCAATCTATTGTTCTCAGATTCTATCCTCTCCCTCTCTCTGGAGCCGCTGATCCCTGTTAGTGCCGGGTTTGATGCTCCAGCTGACACTGTGGGTAAGGCATTATATGAAGACCCTTATTAATAGAAGAGGGTAACCCTCCAGTGACACAATTATTGTCCAAAGAGACTGACATTATTTACGGTCACTGAACAAACAGGTTGAGTTAAACCCTTTCAATCCAGTACTTTTGTACCACAATAAAGTGGAGCATTTAGCTGGTCTGGATTGGATGTGTGAGGGTTGCTGAGGGAAGGAATGGTGGAAATAACAAAGGCACTGGCCAGAATCTTCCAATCCTCCTTGGATATGGGAGTGGTGACAGAGGACTGAAGGGTTGTAAATGTTACTTCCTGTTTTAAAAAGGAGACATTAGATAAACCCTGCAACTACTGACCAGTCAGTGTAATGTCGGTGGTTGGAAATTTCTAGAGGCCATAATCAAGTACAAAAATATATCTTCCTTGGAAAAACATGGGAAAATAATTGACAAACAGGCCGGATAGGTTAATGGAAAGTCATATCTGATGATCCTGATCAAGTTCGTTGATGACATAACTGTGAGCGTTAACGAGGATAGTGTGTTGAGTTCCGAAGAAGGGTCACTGACCCGAAACGTTAACTCTGCTTCTCTTTCCACAGATGCTGCCAGACCTGCTGAGTGACTCCAGCATTTCTTGTTTTTGTTTCAGATTTCCAGCATCCGCAGTATTTTGCTTTTATTTTAGTCTGTTTCGTGTTCTGCATATAGAATTTCAAAAGGCCTGTAATCAAATGACATTTCATAGACTTGTTATGAAAAATGTAACACATGGATTATTGTGAGAGTGATAGTGTGGATATGATACTGACTCAGGGACAGAAACTAGAGAGAAGTGGTGAACAGTCATTGTTCAGACTGGGGGAGGGGGAGTATCCAGTGCTGTATCTCAGGCGTCGATATTGGAACCAGTGCTCGTCCTGACAAAGATAAATATAAAAATGACATAGACTTAGAGTAAAACAAATACATAATTTCAACTCTTGCAGATGACATGTAAATCATAAATACTGTCACTAGCGTGGTAGACAGTAGCAGGATAAAGGAGGACATGGACAGTCTGATGGTGAAATGAGAATACACAAGGTGACTGAAATCTAACACATAGAATTGGGGAAGTGATTATTTTGGGAGGGATAATAAGGGGAGTGAATAGAAACTGAACTGCACCATTTAAAAGATGTTACAGGAGCACAGAGACTGGGTTGGTATGCACACAAATATTCAATGGTGGCCAGACAAGTTGTGCAGGTTTTAAAAAGGCATAGGGGATCGTCATATTTATAACTAGAACCAAAGAATTTAAAAAAACATCACAAGAACATTCTGCTAAGACTAGATAAATGATTGTTTAAGCCTCAGCTGGAATATTGTGTCCCATTCTGGACACCACACATTATGAATGATTTCAAGGCCTTGGAGATGGTGCCTAAGTGACATACAAGAATGGTAACAGGGATGAGGGACTTCAGTTATGTGGAGAGAAGCTGGGATTGTTCTCCTTAGAGCAGAGAATATAAAAGGGAGATTTAATAGAGGGACTGAAAATGATTATGTGTTTTGCGAGAATAAATAAGGAGAATCTGGTTTGACTGGATGAAGGGTCAGTAACCAGAGAGCACAGCTTAATGTTGATTAACAAGCAAACAGAGTTGAGATGAGGAGATTTTCTTTTCTTTACACAGCGAGTGTTTATGATTTGGAATTCACTTCCTGACAGGGTTCTGGAAGCAGATTTAACAGAAACTTTCAAAAGGGAATTGAATCAATACTAACAGGGTGATTTACTGGACTGGGAAAAAAAGAACAGGGGAGATGAATAATTGGAAATCTCCTTCAAAGAGCTGGAACTGGTCCTGTTTGTTAAAAAGTCTCCTCCTGTGCTGTGTGATTCACTGACTGTCTGACAACAGAAACCATTGAGTACGTATATCATGTGTACAACTGACATTCAGCAGTTTTTAATCCCGAGATTAATCGTTACTTGTTTTCTGATGAAGACAACAGCAGAAAGACAAATACAAGGGGCTGGTGAGGTAAATTGTACTGACAATTTGTTCATTGGGTTATGACGCCTTACTCTGATCACAGACCGCGCCTGCTTTCAATCAGTCAATTACAAACTCATTGATTTTATTGCTATTTCATTTCCTGTCTATTTGTTCTCAGGATATGGGTGATACTGACAAGGCTGGCATTACTTCCCCATCCCTGATTACCATGAAAAAATGGTGAGCCTTCATCTTGAACCACTGCAGTCAGTGTTGTGAAGGTGTTCCCTCAAACAAACTGACATTTAGTATTTTGAGGAGGCAGTTTGATTACTGAGTAGTTCGGAATGAGTTGGGTCAGAAAGCGACGATGAGAAATTTAAAATCGAGGCATTACTGCAGCAGGAACCAACGTAAGCCAGTGAGCACAGGAGTGATGGGACACAGGACTTCAGCTACCCGACCCGAACCCGATGGGACCGGATGACATGTGTCGGGCCACTCTTCCGAACTCGACCTTTGGGCTTGGGTCGGGTCGGGTCGGTTTCGGGGGAACATGGAG
Organism: Heterodontus francisci; assembly: GCF_036365525.1. Taxonomy (NCBI): domain Eukaryota; kingdom Metazoa; phylum Chordata; class Chondrichthyes; order Heterodontiformes; family Heterodontidae; genus Heterodontus; species Heterodontus francisci. Next base: position 3,351,591 of record NW_027140635.1, read on the forward strand.
GGACCTGGGCCGGGTCGGGCTCCGGTCATATGTCGTTCCATCGGATTTAGGTTGGGTTTTTGTTTGTGACTTGATCAGGCCTTTAACTTGGTGTGAGTTTGGATAGGAGTTTTATGTGTGCCAAGGTTTATGGCAGGGGCAACAAGGCTTAGATACAGAATAAAGCTGCCTCTAAACTGTTAGGTTAAACACTCCCAGGACAGGTACAGCATGGGGTTAGATACAGAGTAAAGTTTCCTCTACACAGTCCTCATCAAACACTCTCAGGACAGGTACAGTACGGGGGTTAGATACAGAGTAAAGCTCCCTCTGCACTGTCCCAATCAAACACTCCCAGGACAGGTACAGCACTGGGATTGGCTGGTCAATTTGGAGCACTTCCTGCCAGCAATCAGGGGGAGCAGCTGCACCTGTGCTGCAGCAATTGGGGAGAGGAGAGTGGAGACTGGAAACTGCAGCAACTGGAGAGAGAGACTGGAGAAAGGTGAATACTGAGTGGAGACTGCACCAACTGGAGAGAGAGAGAGACTGGAGAAAGGTGAATACAGAGTGGAGACTGCACCAACTGGAGAGAGAGAGAGAGAGACTGGAGAAAGGTGAATACAGAGTGGAGGGAAACCATCAAGGAAGGCTGCAATTTTTCTGGAGAGGTGGGTGTCAGGGCACCTGAAAGACTATTAAGTTTAAACTGTTTGGGGGAGGGAGAAGAGGCCTGAAGACTCAGGGGTGGGGCAGCCAAATCCAGTAGGGGCCCCTGTGTTTGTATTGGTGTTTGCACACAGGGAGCTCCCTCCCCACCCCAACTGCCTGCTCGGGACAGCTGGAGTTGCCCGGGTGAAGACTGTCTTGTTAAAATCAGAAGAGGAGAGTACCGGGCGGCTCCAGCCGTCCCGGGCGAAGAAGCCTCCCCCAACTGGAAGACAACAAACAGTTTTGGACTAATTGTTATAAAGGTGCTCCAACTGGCAGTTGGATCAAACATCCTTTTCAGCCTTTCTCTCCCTTCCTCCACTCAGTCGCCTCAGTCACCTATCCTCCCCATTTCCTTTACCATCCTACCCCATCCTCCTCTACTCCCACTCCACCTTGTTTAAAGTTTGCTTTTTTTTAAAAATTGTGTAAATTTGTTTTGTTTCTTGGGGGTGGACGTAGCTCTTAGACCCCATGGCAAGCCCCTCTTCGCCGGTGGCGGGGCCTTCCCGTTCATATGCTGCTGCGGCTGCTGCAGCTGCACCTGTTGCCCCGTCACCTTTTGCTTTATTAACAACGAAGCATGGGGTCAAGAGCTACGTCCACCCGAACATGACTATAGAGGCATGCGTGAAAGCAATGGCCGAGGTTGTCGGCCCTTCGGCCATTGTTGCAGCCTCTAAAATGTACGGGAAGGCAGTGTTTTTCCTGAAGACCGAGCGGGCGGTGTCCCTGGCTCTGAGCAAGGGGCTCACCGTGGGCGGGACCTTTCTGCCAGTGGACCCCCTGGAGGCCACTGCGCAAAGGCTCATTTTATCCAATGTCCCACCCTTCATCCCTGGTGAGCTCCTCCTTCCCCACCTGCACCATCTGGGGGAGGTAAAGACGGGGCTCACCCCAGTCCCGCTCGGTCTTCGGGAGAACAGCCTCCGACACGTCTACTCCTTCCGCCGCCAGTTATTCATGCAGCTGGCGCGGGAGGAGGTGACAGAGGGCCACTTCAATGTCGAATTCCAGGGGACGGTCTACCGCGTCTTCTGGACCTTGGACGGGGTGCGGTGCCATGTCTGTAAGGGGGTGGGGCATGTTCGTAAGAACTGCCCCAACCTCCCGGCTGCCAACTCCAACTCAGCGGCCCAGGGTGGCGACGCTGCACCTCCTCCCACCCCCACTACACCACCACCAGATACCATTCAGTCGGTACCGGAGGCTGTGGTTTTCACGGCCTCCGGCAGGGAGGGGGGTGACCGTCCAAGTGGAAGGAAGGCGCGGAGGAGAAATAAACATCGAGAGGCGCGTCCCCTGGATATCGTGACACTACCCGAGCCTGAGCTCAGCCCAAGGCCCGATCTCGGGAAGTCAACTTGCCCCAGGGCTGGGCTCAGGCCCAGGGTGAATAAAAAAAAGGAGAGTGTGGAGGTGGAGGCCTCTGATGATATGGAGGTCTCTGAGCCTCCGCACACAACTGGGAAAAAGAGGAGAAGGCACCCCTCCACAGAGGTAACAAGGGGCCCTGAGGCGCAGGGCCCATCTGTTGGAGGGGAGCTGTCTCCTGTTTTGGGTCCCCAGGTTTCCCCTACCGCCACCACCAAGGCTGCAAAGTCCGGGCAGGTGCTCCCAATTCCTCAGGATGGAGGGAAGGGGATGGCCCCGGTACATGAGGCCCCTACTGAAGGAGTAAGTGGGGCCCTGCTTGTGGTGGGGGAGCCTGGGGAAGCCGCCCATTCTGCCACTGCTACTGGGTCGGGTGTCCTGAATGAAGGGGAGGGCGAGGCCCCAGAGGGTCGGGCCTCCCAGCCGGAGTCCACCACCAACCAGGAGACACCCGACCCAGTTATAACTGAGAATGCTGCCCCACCTGCTGGGCCTGTGGGTGCTGGCGGAGCGGGAGTTAGCCTCCTCCCTCCGCCTCCAATCTCGGCTCCGGCTGGTTTCCCGGAGTCCGGAACTTCTGTCTCCCCTGGACCACTCATTGCCCTGGGGACGGAGGTGGAGGGGGGTCCTGAGCCGCTGGTGCCTACAGGCTCCAGTTTCACAATAGAACCCAGAGAGGACTCCTCCGCCATCGATCCTGGGGGTGGGATCGTGACGGAGGCGGGACCAGCTGGCGCGGCCGGGACGTCCGCCCCACAGTGTGTGGTGGATGTGTCGGCCGCTGGCGGTGACGACCCGGAGGAGGATGGGGATTCGGTGCGGGGCACGGAGGATGATCTTGATTCCATCGCCAGTGAGGTGGTGGAGTCCCTCGTGCCTCCCACCGAATCTCCTCTCATCCCCACGGCGGAACTCCGGGATTTCCTCGCGGCTTGCAGGGGTTGCCGCAATAAAGTTCAGCTGGCCCTCGACCGTTGGTCGAATCTGGCGCTGATCATCCAGTCCGTCCGTGCCGCCCTTAAGATAGCGGGTAAGCGCGCGGACGTGAAACTGGTTGAGAGGCGCCGTTTTAATGTGTTCCTCAATGGGTTGCTGGGGGAGTGGAGGGCCAGGTTCACTTCCACTCCCTCCTCACAGTGAGCTGTTGGTGACGGGTTTTAAGTACCTTTGACATGAAGGTAACCATAGCCAGCCTCAACATCAACGGCAGCAGAGGGGCTCACCGCAGATTTCACAATCTCTCAGTCCTTAGGGAAGGGAGATACGCGGTGAGCTTTCTGCAGGAAACCCACACCGTTCCGGGAGACGAAGCCACCTGGCTCCTGGAGTGGCAGGGTGGGGTCTACATGAGTCACCTCACCCCTATTTCTAGTGGGGTGGCTATCTTGTTGGCCCCGACTTTTCAGCCGGAGATCTTGGGGGTCAAGGAGCTAGTGCCGGGCCGCTTGCTCCACCTCGCCGTTCGCCTGGGTAGCGTGCCGCTCCACTTTGTGAACGTGTACGCGCCCAGGCCCGGCGCTTTGCAAGCGCGCTTCTTTGAAGAAGTGTCCGCTCTCTTGAGCTCCATCGATAGCGGCGAGTGCATCATCCTCGGGGGGGATTTTAATTGCACCCTCGAGGTGGGGGATCGCTCCGGTCCCCAGCGCGGCCAAGCGTCGGTGGAGAAGTTGAGGGGACTGATCAGCTCCCTTAACTTGGTGGACGTCTGGCGGAATCTCCATCCCGACTCCAGCGCCTTCACGTGGAGGTCTGGAGGAGGGGGGTCGCGAATCGACCGCCTCTACATTTCGCAGGCGTACGTCTCCCGCGTCTCGGCGGCCTCCATACGGCTGGTGCCGTGCTCGGACCACCGCCTGGTGTGGGCGGAGTTCACTCCGCTCCGCACGCGGGCGGGGTCCGCGTACTGGCACTTTAACAACCGGCTGCTGGAGGACGTGCGATTTCGGGACTCGTTCTGTCGATTCTGGGCCGACTGGAGAAGGAAGCAGGGGGGGTTCCCCTCCTTGAGGCTATGGTGGGATGTGGGCAAGACTCACATCCGCGTCTTCTGTCAGGAGTACGCGAGGGGGTCGACCAAAAGGCGGGAAGCCGAGATCGGGCGCCTTGAGAGGGAGGTGCTCGACTTGGAATCCCGCCTCGGTCATGCCGTCGCGGACCCGGCCCTGTGGCAGGCGTACAAAGAGAAGAAGGGCGCGCTGAGGAACCTGCAGCTCATAGGGTCCCGAGGCGCGTACGTGAGGTCGCGGATCCAGATCCTGCAAGATTTGGACCGCGCCTCACCCTTCTTCTACTCGCTGGAAAAATGGCGGGGGGTCCGTAAGCAGCTCGTTGAGCTGCTGGCCGACGACGGATCCTCCATCACGGATCCGGAGGGAATGGGCCTCCTGGTCCGGACGTATTACAGTGCGTTGTTCTCTCCGGATCCGTCCAGTGAGGACGCGCGCAGAGTTTTGTGGGAGGACCTGCCGCAGGTCAGCCCGGAGGGCGCCGAAGGATTGGAGGCTCCGCTCACGTTGGCGGAGCTGACTGGCGCCCTCCACCAGCTCTCGAGGGGCAAATCCCCAGGGCTGGATGGGTTGACCGTGGAGTTCCTCAGGGCGTTCTGGGATGTCCTGGGGGACGATTACGCGGGGGTCCTGGGGGAAAGCCTGGCGACCGGGGAGATGCCCCTCTCGTGGCGCAGGGCGGTCATCGTCCTGCTGCCGAAGAGGGGCGATCTCCGCCTGCTTAAAAACTGGCGTCCGGTCTCCCTCCTCAGCACGGATTATAAGATCTTTGCCCGGGCTATGTCTACCCGCCTGGGCTCCGTGCTGGCCCACATGATCCACCCCGACCAGTCCTACACAGTCCCGGGCCGGTCCATCCAGGACAACATCCACCTGGTCCGGGACCTGATCCATCTTTCCCAGAGGACTGGTCAGTCGGTCGCCTTTCTCTCCCTCGATCAGGAGAAGGCGTTCGACAGGGTGGATCACGATTACCTTTTCGGGACTCTGCGCGCTTTCGGACTCGGGCCGCATTTCGTGGCCCGGGTCCGACTTTTATACGCCGCCGCAGAGTGTCTAATCAAAGTTAACGGGTCCTTGACGGCGCCCCTTCGATTTGGGAGAGGAGTGCGTCAGGGGTGCCCCATGTCCGGCCAATTGTATACCATCTGCGTGGAGCCCTTCCTGTGCCTGCTTCGCAGGAGGTTGACGGGATTGGCTCTGCGCGAGCCGGCCATGCGGGTCGTCCTCTCGGCTTACGCCGACGACGTGCTCCTCGCAATCACAGATCCCGTTGACTTGCGGAGGATGCGCGACTGCCAGCAGACCTTTTCTGCCGCGTCCTCCGCGAGGATCAATTGGGAGAAATGTTCCGGACTCCTGGTTGGTCAGTGGCGGGTGGACTCCCTGCCGGAGGAGATGACACCTTTTGCGTGGAGCACCACGCACCTCCTCTATCTGGGAGTCCACCTTAGCCCCGCTGAGGAAGCCTGGCCGGCAAACTGGCAGGAGTTGGAGGCGAAAGTCACCGCTCGGCTGGGGCGCTGGACAGGACTGCTCCGAGTGCTTTCCTACAGGGGCCGAGCGTTGGTCATAAACCAACTGGTGGCCTCCATGCTGTGGTACCGGTTGGTCACTTTGGCCCCGCCCCCTGTATTTGCCACCAAGATCCAGAAGAAACTCGTCGATTTCTTCTGGGGCAAGAGGAAACACTGGGTCTCTGCCGCGGTCCTGAGTCTCCCGATCGAGGAGGGCGGTCAGTCGCTGGTGTGCGTCCGCACCCAGGCTGCGACTCTCCGCCTTCGGACCCTGCAGAGATACCTGTACGTCGAGCGTCCTCCCAGATGGTGTGCGCTGGCGACGTATTTTTTCCGCCAGTGTCACTGCCTTCAAGACGACACGCAGCTCCCGGTGGAGTCCGTTAGCCGCGCCTCTCTGAGGGAGTTGCCTGTCTTTTACCGGGATCTTTTCCGAGTCTGGAACATGGTCGCCTCCAGTCAGGGCGCTCCCCCGCCGGCGGAGGAGAGCGCCTCGGCTGTCCGGGCGTCCGGCTCCGGGGACGGTCCGGCGGGCGGAGGAGTAGCTGAAACCCCCGGGACGCCCCTCACTGTGGGTGGCGAGGGGGCTCGGGAGTGCGGAGCGATCCCGGCCGAGCTGACCCCCGCTGGGCCGGAACTGCTCATCGGACCCAGGCCCCGAAACCCTCCTCGGGAGCCGGTCCCGCACAACCCGAGCTGCCTCTCGGGAATGCCCTCCGTGCCATTCCAATCGGCGCGGAGGGGTTTCCTGTACGGGCTGCTCCTGCACACTTTCCACTTCCTCGCCCTCGTCAGCCGGCCGGACACGCCCTGGCGGTCCGCGTTGCCATCTGGCGGCGAGGGGAAACCCCGATGGAGGTCTCTCTACGCGGGAGTCTTCCCCCTTTACATCGGGGACCTGGGGTGGAGGGTGCTGCACAGAGCAGTCCCGTGCAATAGGCTTTTAAGTAGGTTCACGGACTCCCAGGCCACCTGTACTTTCTGCGGCCTGGACGAGTCCGTGTTCCACATTTATACGGAGTGTGCGAGGTTGCAGCCCCTATTTGAGTATCTGAAGGGGCTGCTCCTCAAATTCTGGCTGCACTTCAGTCCCACGCTCCTGATCTTTGGGCACCCGGTGCGGAGGGGCTTGGGCCGGGAGGAGGATCTCCTCGTCGGTCTGCTCCTGGGCCTGGCCAAGGTGGCAATTCACAGGTCCAGGTTGCGGGCCGTCGGGGGTTCCGTCCTCCCCGATTGCCTGCCCCTCTTCCGCGGTTACGTTCGCGCCCGGGTGTCCCTGGAAAAGGAGCATGCGGTGTCCGCCGGTATGCTTGAGGCCTTCCGCGACCGGTGGGCACCGCAGGGACTGGAGTGCATCGTCGACGCCGAGAATGGCATTTTAATTTGAGTTTTTTGTTTATTTATCTGTTTTAATAAAGTTATTTTAAAACTGTAAATATGTACATAAAGGGGGCCTGAGGGATAAAGGCCCCCTCGATGTGAAAAATATAAAAGGGGCCTGGGGTATAAAGGTCACCTTGTGGAAAAAAAAAAAAAAAAAAAAACGGGGAAAAAAAAAAAAAAAAAAAAAAAAAATAAAAAATGGGGTTAGATACAGAGTAAAGTTTCCTCTACACAGTCCTCATCAAACACTCTCAGGACAGGTACAGTACGGGGGTTAGATACAGAGTAAAGCTCCCTCTGCACTGTCCCAATCAAACACTCCCAGGACAGGTACAGCACTGGGATTGGCTGGTCAATTTGGAAAACTTCCTGCCAGCAATCAGGGGGAGCAGCTGCACCTGTGTTGCTGCAACTGCAACTGGAGAGGAGAGAGGAGACTGGAGTTACTGCAGAGAGGTGACAGTAAACAGCTGTATTTACTGTGGAACTGTTGCACAATTTCAAGACTAAGAAGACCTGAGAGTCATTTTGGAGAGGTGCGTGTTGGAGCACCAGAGAACTGCTGGTTGTTTGGACTGTTGGGGGAGGGAGAAGGCACTGGAAGCTCCAGGGGTGGGGCTACCAAATTCTATAGGGAACCCCTGTACTAACACTTGTGTTTATCTGCCATCCTGCACAAAAGGGGCTCCCACCCCACCCCCAACTGTGTGGCTCGGGACGGCTGGAGCTGCCCGGCTGAAGAAAATCCTTATGCAACAACAGAAAAGGGAGAGAACCGGGCGGCTCTAACCGACCCGGGCGAAGAACCCTCCGCGAACTGGAAGAGTGGACTGTCGACTCTGCAGGAAGGTGCTCCAACCACCAATTGAAGTGTAACGTCCTTGCAGCTGTTCTCTCTCTTCCATCACTCGGCCACCTATCCTCTCCTCTCCTTGTACTTTTCAACCCTATCCTCCTCTACTTCCATCCCCACCTCCCCCATCATATTGTTTGTGTTAAAGAAAACTGTCGTGTGCATTGTTTCTTGGGGGTGGGTGTAGCTCTGCGACCCCATGGCAAGCCCCTCTTCGCCGGTGGCACGGCCTTCCCGTTCATATGCTGCTGCGGCTGCTGCAGCAGCACCTGTTGGCTCGTCACCGTTTGCTTTATTAACATCGAAGCATGGGGTCAAGATCTACGTCCACCCGAACATGACTATCGAGGCATGCGTGAAAGCAATGGCCGAGGTTGTCAGCCCTTCGGCCATTGTTGCAGCCTCTAAAATGTATGGGAAGGCAGTGTTGTTCTTGAGGATAGAGCGGGCGGTGTCCCTGGCTCAGAGCAAGGGGCTCACCGTGGGCGGGACCTTTCTGCCAGTGGACCCCCTGGAGGCCACTGCGCAAAGGCTCATTCTATCCAATGTCACGCCCTTCATTCCTGGTGATCTCCTCCTTCCCCACCTGCACCATCTGGGGGAGGTAAAGACGGGGCTCACCCCAGTCCCGCTCGGTCTTCGGGAGAACAGCCTCCGACACGTGTACTCCTTCCGCCGCCTGTTATTCATGCAGCTGGCGCGGGAGGAGGTGACAGAGGGCCACTTTAATGTAGAATTCCAGGGGACGGCCTACCGCGTCTTCTGGACCTTGGACTGGGTGCGGTGCCATGTCTGTAAGGGGGTGGGGCATGTTCGTAAGAACTGTCCCAACCTCCCGGCTGCCAACTCCAACTCGGCGGCCCAGGGTGGCGACGCTGCACCTCCTCCCCGCCCCCCCCCCACACCACCACCAGATACCATTCAGTCGGTACCGGAGGCTGTGGTTTTCACGGCCTCCAGCAGGGAGTGGGGTGACCGTCCAAGTGGAAGGAAGGCGCGGAGGAGAAATAAACATCGAGAGGCGCGTCCCCTGGACACCGTGACACTACCCGAGTCTGAGCTCAGCCCAAGGCCTGATCTCGGGAAGTCAACTTGCCCCAGGTCTGGGCTCAGGCCCAGGGTGAATAAAAAAAAAGGAGACTGTGGAGGTGGAGGCCTCTGATGATATGGAGGTCTCTGAGCCTCCGCACACAACTGGGAAAAAGAGGAGAAGGCACCCCTCCACAGAGGTAACAAGGGGCCCTGAGGCGCAGGGCCCATCTGTTGGAGTGCAGCTGTCTCCTGTTTCGGGTCCCCAGGTTTCCCCTACAGCCACCACCAAGGCTGCAAAGTCCGGGCAGGAGCACTCTATTCCTCAGGATGGAGGGGAGGGGAAGGCCCCGGTACTTGAGACCCCTCCTGAAGGAGTAAGTGCGGCCCTGCTTGTGGTGGGGGAAGCTGGGGACGCCGCCCATTCTGTCACTGCTACTGGGTCGGGTGCCCTGAATGAAGGGGAGGGCGAGGCCCCAGCGTGTCGGGCCTCCCAGCCGGAGTCCACCACAAACCAGGAGTCACCCGACCCAGTTATAACTGAGAATACTGCCCCATCTGCTGGGCCTGTGGGTGCTGGCGGAGCGGGAGATGGCCTCCTCCCTCCGCCTCCAGTCTCGACTCCGGCTGGTTTCCCAGAGTCCGGAACTTCTGTCTCCCCTGGACCACTCATTGGCCTGGGGACGGAGGTGGAGGATGGTCCTGAACCGCTGGTACCTACAGGCTCCAGTTTCACAATAGAACCCAGAGAGGACTACTCCACCATCGATCCTGGGGGTGGGATCGTGACGTAGGCGGGACCAGCTGGCGCGGCCGGGACGTCTGCTCCACAGTGTGTGGTGGATGTGTCGGCCGCTGGCGCTGACGACCCGGAGGAGGATGGGGATTCGTGCGGGGCACGGAGGATGATCTTGAATCCATCGCCAGTGAGGTGGTGGAGTCCCTCGTGCCGCCCACCGAATCTCCTCTCATCCCCACGGCGGAACTCCGGGATTTCCTCGCGACTTGCAGGGGCTGCCGCAATAAAGTTCAGCTGGCCCTCGACCGTTGGTCGAATCTGGCGCTGATCATACAGTCCGTCCGTGCCACCCTTTAGATAGCGGGCAAGCGCGCGGACGTGAAAATGGTTGAGAGGCGCCGTTTTAATGTGTTCCTCAATGGGTTGCTTTGGGAGTGGAGGGCCAGGTGCACTTCCACTCCCTCCTCACAGTGAGGCGTTTGTGACGGGTTTTCAGTACCTTTGACATGAAGATAACCATAGCCAGCCTCAACATCAACGGCAGCAGAGGGGCTCACCGCAGATTTCACAATCTCTCAGTCCTTAGGGAAGGGAGATACGCGGTGAGCTTTCTGCAGGAAACCCACACCGTTCCGGGAGACGAAGCCAACTGGCTCCTGGAGTGGCAGGGAGGGGTCTACATGAGTCACCTCACCCCTATTTCTAGTGGGGTGGCTATCTTGTTGGCCCCAACTTTTCAGCCGGGGATCATGGGGGTCAAGGAGCTAGTGCCGGGCCGCTTGCTCCACCTCGCCGTTCGCCTGGGTAGCGTGACGCTCCACTTTGTGAACGTGGATGCACCCAGGCCCGGCGCGTTGCAAGCGCGCTTCTTTGAAGAAGTGTCCGCTCTCTTGAGCTCCATCGATAGCAGCGAGTGCATCATCCTCGCGGGGGGATTTTAACTGCACCCTCGAGTTGGGGGATCGCTCCGGGGACCGCTGGGGACCAGCGCGGCCAAGCGTCGGTGGAGAAGTTGAGGGGACTGATCAGCTCCCTTAACTTGGTGGACGTCTGGCGGAATCTCCATCCCGACTCCAGCGCCTTCACGTGGAGGTCTGGAGGAGGGGGGTCGCGAATCGACCGCCTCTACATTTCGCAGGCGTATGTCTCCCGCGTCTCGGCGGCCTCCACGCGGCTGATGCCGTGCTCGGACCACCACCTGGTGTGGGCGGAGTTCACTCCGCTCCGCACGCGGGCGGGGTCCGCATACTGGCACTTCAACAACCGGCTGCTGGAGGACGTGCGATTTCGGGACTCGTTCTGTCGATTCTGGGCCGACTGGAGAAGGAAGCAGGGGGGCTTCCCCTCCTTGAGGCTATGGTGGGATGTGGGCAAGACTCACATCCGTGTCTTCTGTCAGGAGTACGCAAAGGGGTCGACCAAGAGGCGGGAAGCCGAGATCGGGCGGCTTGAGAGGGAGGTGCTCGACTTGGAGTCCCGCCTCGGTCATGCCGCCGTGGACCCGGGCCTGTGGCAGGCGTACAAAGAGAAGAATTGCGCGCCTCGGGATCTGCAGCTCATAGGGTCCCGAGGCGCGTACGTGAGGTCGCAGATCCATATCCTGGAAGAATTGGACCGCGCCTCACCCTTCTTCTACTCGCTGGAAAAATTGCGGGGGGTCCGTAAGCAGCTCGTCGAGCTGCTGGCCGACGATGGATCCTCCGTCACAGATCCGGAGGGAATGGGCCTCCTGGTCCGTACTTATTTGGGGCGTTGTTCCCGCCGGATCCGTCCAGCGAGGATGCGCGCAGAGTTTTGTGGGAGGACCTGCCGCAGGTCAGCCCGGAGGGCGCCGAAGGATTGGAGGCTCCGCTCACGTTGGCGGAGCTGCCTGGCACCCTCCACCAACTCTCGAGGGGCAAATCCCCAGGGCTGGATGCGATGACCGTGGAGTTCCTCAGGGCGTTCTGGGACGTCCTGGGGGACGATAACGCGCGGGTCCTGGGGGAAAGCCTGTCGACCGGGGAGATGTCCCACTCGTGGCGCAGGGCAAAAATCGTCCTGCTGCCGAAGAGGGGCGATCTCCACCTGCTTAAAAACTGGCGTCCGGTCTCCCTCCTCAGCACGGATTATAAGATCTTTGCCCGGGCTATCTCTACCAGCCTGGGCTCCGTGCTGGCCCACATGATCCACCCCGACCAGTCAAACACGGTCCCGGAACGGCCCATCCTGGACAACATCCACCTGTTCCGGGACCTGATCCATCTTTCCCAGAGGACTGGTCAGTCGGTCGCCTTTCTCTCCCTCGATCAGGAGAAGGCGTTCGACAGGGTGGATCACGATTACCTTTTCGGGACTTTGCACGCATTCGGATTCGGGCCCCATTTTGTGGCCCGTGTCCGACTTTTATACGCCGCCGCAGAGTGTCTAGTCAAAGTTAACGGGTCCTTGACGGCGCCCCTTCGCTTTGGGAGAGGAGTGCGGCAGGGGTGCCCCATGTCCAGCCAATTGTATACCATCTGCGTGGAGCCCTTCCTGTGCCTGCTTCGCAGGAGGTTGACGGGATTGGCTCTGCGCGAGCCAGCCATGCGGGTCGTCCTCTCGGCTTCCGCCGACGACGTGCTCCTCGCAATCACAGATCCCGTTGACTTGCGGAGGATGCGCGACTGCCAGCAGACCTTCTCTGCCACGTCCTCCGCGAGGATCAATTGGGAGAAATGTTCCGGACTCCTGGTTGGTCAGTGGCGGGTGGACTCCCTGCCGGAGGAGATGACACCTTTTGCGTGGAGCACCACGCACCTCCTCTATCTGGGAGTTCACCTTTGCGCCGCTGAGGAAGCCTGGCCGGCAAACTGGCAGGAGTTGGAGGCGAAAGTCACCGCTCGGCTGGGGCGCTGGACAGGACAGCTCCGAGTGCTTTCCTACAGGGGACGAGCGTTGGTCATAAACCAACTTGTGGCCTCCATGTTGTGGTACCGGTAGGTCACTTTGGCCCCGCCCCCTGTACTGCCGCGGTCCTGAGTCTCCCGATTGAGGAGGGCAGTCAGTCGCTGGTGTGCGTCCGCACCCAGGCTGCGACTCTCCGCCTTCGGACCCTGCAGAGATACCTGTACTTCGAGCATCCTCCCAGATGCTGTGCGCTGGCGACGTATTTTTTCCGCCAGTGTCACTGCCTTCAAGACAACACTCAGCTCCCAGTGGGGTCCGTTAGCCGCGCCTCTCTGAGAGAGTTGCCTGTCTTTTACCGGGATCTATTCCGAGTCTGGAACATGGCCGCCTCCAGTCAGGGCGCTTCCACGCCAGCGGAGGTGAGCGCCTCGGCTGTCCGGGCTGCCGACTCCGGGGACGGTCCGGCGGGCGGAGGCGTAGCCGAAACCCCCGGGACGCCCCTCACTGCGGGTGGCGATGGGGCTCGGGAGTGCGGGGCGATCCCGGCCGAGCTGGCCACCGCTCGGCCGGAACTGCTCATCGGACCCAGGCCCTGAAACCCTCCTCGGGAGCCGGTCCCGCTCAACCCGAGCCGCCTCTCGGAAATGCCCTCCGTGCCATTCTAATCGGCGCGGAGGGGTTTCCTGTACGGGCTGCTCCTGCACACTCTCCATTTCCTCGCCCTCGTCAGCCGGCCGGACACGCCCTGACGGTCCGCCTTGCCATCTGGCAGCGAGGGGAAACCCCGATGGAGGTCTCTCTCTTCGGGAGACTTCCCCCTTTACATCGGGGACTTGCGATGGAGGGTGCTGCACAGAGCAGTCCCGTGCAATTGACTTTTAAGTAGGTTCACGGACTCCCAGGCCTCCTGTACTTTCTGCGGCCTGGACGAGTCCGTGTTCCACGTTTACACGGAGTGTGCGAGGTTGCAGCCCCTCTTTGAGTATCTGAAGGGGCTGCTCCTCAAATTCTGGCTGCACTTCAGTCCCACGCTCCTGATCTTTAGTCACCCGGTGATGAGGGGCTTGGGCCGGGAGGAGGATCTCCTCATCGGTCTGCTCCTGGGCCTGGCCAAGGTGTCAATTCACAGGTACAGGTTGTGGGCCGTCGGGGGTTCCGTCCTCCCCGACTGCCTGCCCCTCTTCCGCGGTTACGTTCGCGCCCGGGTGTCCCTCGAGAAGGAGCATGCAGTGTCCGCTGGTTCGCTTGAGGCCTTCCGCGACCAGTGGGCACCGCAGGGACTGGAGTGCATCGTTGACGCCGAGAATGGCATTTTAATTTGAGTTTTTATTTATTTCTGTTTTTAATAAAGTTATTTTAAAATTATAAGTGTGTATATAAAGGGGGCCTGAGGAATAAAGGCCCCCTCGACATAAAATGTATAAAAGGGGCCTGGGGTATAAAGGCAAAATAAAAGCAAAACTGGGATTGGCTGGTCAATTTGGACCACTTCCTGCCAGCAATCAGGGGGAGCAGCTGCACCTGTGTTGCAGCAATTGCAGAGTGGAGTGGAGACTTCAGCAACTGGGGAGAGCAGTGTGGAATAACTGCAAAGAGGTGACTATAGAGTGGAGACAGCTGCATTTACTGAGGAACTGTTGCACTTTTTCAACGATTAAGAAGACCTGCAAGTCATTTTGGAGAGGTGCGTGTTGGAGCACCAGAGAACTGTTTTTTGTTTGGACTGTTGGGGGAGGGAAGAGGCACCGGAATATCCAGGGGTGGGGCTGCCAAATTCTATCGGGAGCCCTTGTATTTGGTCTTGTATCTGCCATCCTGCACAGAAGGTGATCCCTCCCCATGCCCAACTGTGTGGCTCGGGACGGCTGGAGCTGCCCGGCTGAAGGCTATCTTTATACAACAACAGAAAAGGGAGAGAACCGGGCGGCTCGAACCGACCCGGGCGAAGAGCCCTCACCAAACTGAAAGATTGAATTGTAGACTCTGCAGGAAGGTGCTCCAACCACAAGTGAACTGTAACATCCTCGCAGCTGTTCTCTCTCTTCCATCACTCGGCCACCTATCCTCTCCTCTCCTTGTCCTTTTCAACCCTATCCTCCTCTACTTCCATCCCCACATCCCCCATCATATTGTTTGTGTTAAAGAAAACTGTCGTGTGCTTTGTTTCTTGGGGGTGGGCGTAGCTCTGCGGCCCCATGGCAAGCCCCTCTTCGCTGGTGGCGAGGCCTTCCCGTTCATATGCTGCTGCGGCTGCTGCAGCTGCACCTGTTGCCCCGTCACCGTTTGCTTTATTAATATCGAAGCATGGAGTCAAGAGCTACGTCCACGCGAACATGACTATCCAGGCATGTGTGAAAGCAATGGCCGAGGTTGTCGGCCCTTCGGCCATTGTTGCAGCCTCTAAAATGTATGGGAAGGCAGTGTTGTGCCTGAGGACCGAGCGGGCGGTGTCCCTGGCTCTGAGCAAGGGGCTCACCGTGGGCGGGACCTTTCTGCCAGTGAACCCCCTGGAGGCCACTGCGCAAAGGCTCATTCTATACAATGTCCCGCCCTTCATTCCTGGTGAGCTCCTCCATCCCCATCTGCACCATCTGGGGGAGGTAAAGACGGGGCGCACCCCAGTCCCTCTCGGTCTTTGGGAGAACAGCCTCCGACACGTGTACTCCTTCCGCCGCCAGTTATTCATGCAGCTGGCGCGAGAGGAGGTGACAGAGGGCCACTTTAATGTAGAATTCCAGAGGAGGGCCTACCGCGTCTTCTGGACCTTGGACGGGGTGCGGTGCCATGTCTGTAAGGGGGTGGGGCATGTTCGTAAGAACTGCCCCAACCTCCCGGCTGCCTTCTCCAACTCGGCGGCCCAGGGTGGCGATGCTGCACCTCCTCCAACCCCCCCTACACCACCACCAGATACCATTCAGTCGGTACCGGAGGCTGTGATTTTCATGGCCTTCGGCAGGGAGGGGGTTACCGTCCAAGTGGAAGGAAGGCGCGGAGGAGAAATAAACATCGAGAGGCGCGTGCCCTGGACACCATGACAGTACCCGAGTCTGAGCTCAGCCCAAGGCCCGATGTCGGGAAGTCAACTTGCCCCAGGTCTGGGCTCAGGCCCAGGGTGAATGAAAAAAAGGAGAGTGTGGATGTGGAGGCCTCTGATGATATGGAGGTCTCCGAGCCTCCGCACACAACTGGGAAAAAGAGGAGAAGGCACCCCTCCACAGAGGTAACAAGGGGCCCTGAGGCACAGGGCCCATCTGTTGGAGGGGAGCTATCTCCTGTCTCGGGTCCCCAGGTTTCCCCCACCGCTACCACCAAGGCTATAAAGTCCGGGCAGGAGCTCCCTATTCCTCAGGATGGAGGGGAGGGTAAGGCCCCGGTACTTGAGGCCCCTCCTGAAGGAGTAAGTGGGGCCCTGCTTGTGGTGGGGGAGCCTGGGGAATCCGCCCATTCTGCCACGGCTACTGGGTCGGGTGCCCTGAGTGAAGAGGAGGGCGAGCCCCCAGAGGGTCGGCCCTCCCAGCCGGAGTCCACCACCAACCTAGAGACACCCGATCCGGTTATAACCGAGAATGCTGCCCCATCTGCTGGGCCTGTGAGCGCTGGCGGAGCGGGAGATGGCCTCCTCTCTCTGCCTCCAGTCTCGGCTCCGGCTGGTTTTAAGGAGTCGGGAACTTCTGTCTCCCCTGGATCACTCATTGGCCTGGGGACGGAGGTGGAGTGGGGTCCTGATCCGCTGGTGCCTACAGGCTCCAGTTTCACAATAGAACCCAGAGAGGACTCCTCCGCCATCGATCCTGGGGGTGGGGTCGTGACGGAGGCGGGACCAGCTGGCGCGGCCGGGACGTCCGCCCCACAGTGTGCGGTGGGCGTGTCGGCCGCTGGCCGCGACGACCTGGAGGAGGATGGGGATTCGGTGGGGGGCACGGAGGATGACCTTGATTCCATCGCCAGTGAGGTGGTGGAGTCCCTCGTGCCTCCCACCGAATCTCCTCTCATCCCCACGGCGGTACTCCAGGATTTCCTCGCGGTTTGCAGGGGCTGCCGCAATAATGTTAAGCTGGCCCTCGACCGCTGGTCGAATCTGGCGCTGATCATTCGGTCCGTCCGTGCCGCCCTGAAGATAACGGGCAAGCGCGCGGGCGTGAGCTGGTTGAGAGGCGCCGGTTTAATGTGTTCCTCAATGGGTTACTGGGGGAGTGGAAGGCCAGGTGCACTTCCACTCCCTCCTCACAGTGAGCTGTTGGTGACGGGTTTTAAGCACCTTTGACATGAATATTACCATAGCCAGCCTCAACATCAACGGCAGCAGGGGTTCTCACCGCAGATTTCACAATCTCTCAGTCCTCAGGGAAGGGAGATACACGGTGAGCTTTCTGCAGGAAACCCACACCATTCCGGGAGACGAAGCCACCTGGCTCCTGGAGTGGCAGGGTGGGGTCTTAATGTTTCACCTCACCCCTATTTCTAGTGGAGTGGCTATCTTGTTGGCCCCGACTTTTCAGCCGGGGATCTTGGGGGTCAAGGAGCTAGTGCCGGGCCGCTTGCTCCACCTTGCCGTTCGCCTGGGTAGCGTGCCGCTCCACTTTGTGAACGTGTACGTGCCCAGGCCTGGCGCGTTGCAAGCACGCTTCTTTGAAGAAATGTCCGCTATCTTGAGCTCAATCGATAGCGGCGAGTGCATCATCCTCGGGGGGATTTTAACTGCACCCACGAGGTGGGGGATCGCTCCGGTAACCAGCGCGGCCAAGCGTCGGTGGAGAAGATGAGGGGACTGATCAGCTCCCTTAACTTGGTGGACGTCTGGCGGAATCTCCATCCCGACTCCAGAGCCTTCACGTGGAGGTCTGGAGGAGGGGGGTCGCGAATCGACCGCCTCTACATTTCGCAGGCGTACGTCTCCCGCGTCTCGGCGGCCTCCACTCGGCTGGTGCCGTGCTCGGACAACCGCCTAGTGTGGGTGGAGTTCACTCCGCTCCGCAAACTGGCGGGGTCCGCGTACTGGCACTTTAACAACCGGCTGCTGGAGGACGAGCGATTTCGGGACTGGTTCTGTCGATTCTGGGCCGACTGGAGAAGAAAGCAGGGGGGCTTCCCCTCCTTGAGGCTATGGTGGGTGTGGGCAAGACTCACATCTTTGTCTTCAGTCAGGAGTACGCGAAGGGGTCGACCAAGAGGCGGGAGGTGTGGGAGAGGGAGGTGCTCGACTTGGAGTCCCGCCTCGGTCATGCCGTCGTGGATCCGTCCCTGTGGCAGGCGTACAAAGAGAAGAAGGGCGCGCTGAGGGACCTGCAGCTCATAGGGTCCCGAGGCGCGTACGTGAGGTCATGGATCCAGATCCTGGAAGATTTGTACCGCGCCTCACCCTTCTTCTACTCGCTGGAAAAATGGTGGGTGTTTCCGTAAGCAGCTCGTTGAGCTGCTGGCCGACGACGGATCCTCCATCACGGATCCGGAGGGACTGTGCCTCCTGGTCCCTACTTATTACGTTGTTCTCTCCGGATCCGTCCAGCGAGGATGCGCGCAGAGTTTTGTGGGAGGACCTGCCGCAGGTCAGCCCGAAGGGCGCCGAAGTATTGGAGTCTCCGCTCACGTTGGCGGAGCTGACTGGCGCCCTCCACCAGCTCTCAAGTGGCAAATCCCCAGGGCTGGATGGGTTGTCCGTGGAGTTCCTCAGAGCATTCTGGGACGTCCTGGGGGACGATAACGCACGGGTCCTGGGGGAAAGCCTGGCGACCGGGGAGATGCCCCGCTCGTGGTGCAGGGCGGTTATCGTCCTGCTGCCGAAGAGGGGTGATCTCCGCCTGCTTAAAAGCTGGCGTCCGGTCTCCCTCCTCAGCACGGATTATAAGATCTTTGCCCGGGCTATGTCTACCCGCCTCAGCTCCGTGCTGGCCCATATGATCCACCCCGACCAGTCCAACACGGTCCCGGGCCGGTCCATCCAGGGCAACATCCACCTGGTCCGGGACCTGATCCATCTTTCCCAGAGGACTGGTCAGTCGGTCGCCTTTCTCTCCCTCGATCAGGAGAATTCGTTCGACAGGGTGGATCACGATTACGTTTTTGGGAATCTGCGCGCTTTCGGACTCGGGCTGCATTGTGTGGCCCGGGTCCGACTTTTATACGCCGCCGCAGAGTGTCTAGTCAAAGTTAACGGGTCCTTGACGGCGACCCTTCGCTTTGGGAGAGGAGTGCGTCAGGGATGCCCCATGTCCGGCCAATTGTATACCATCTGCGTGGAGCCCTTCCTGTGCCTGCTTCGCAGGAGGTTGACGGGATTGGCTCTGCGCGAGCTGGCCATGCGGGTCGTCCTCTCGGCTTACGCTGACGACGTGCTCCCCGCAATCACAGATCCCGTTGACTTGTGGAGGATGCGCGACTGCCAGCAGACCTTTTCTGCCGCGTCCTCCGCGAGGATCAATTGGGAGAAATGTTCCGGACTCCTGGTTGGTCAGTGGCGGGTGGACTCCCTGCCGGAGGAGATGACACCTTTTGCGTGGAGCACCACGCATCTCCTCTATCTGGGAGTTCACCTTTGCCCCACTGAGGAAGCCTGGCCGGCAAACTGGCAGGAGTTGGAGGCAAAAGTCACCACTCGGCTGGGGCGCTGGACAGGGCTGCTCCGAGTGCTTTCCTACAGGGGCCGAACATTGGTCATATACCAACTGGTGGCCTCCATGTTGTGGTACCGGTTGGTCTCTTTGGCCCCGCCCCCTGTATTTGCCACCAAGATCCAGAAAAAACTCGTCGATTTCTTCTGGGGAAAGAGTAAACACTGGGTCTCTGCCGCGGTCCTGAGTCTCCCGATTGAGGAGGGCGGTCAATCGCTGGTGTGCGTCCGCACCCAGGCTGCGACTCTCCGCCTTTGAACCCTGCAGAGATACTTGTACGTCGAGCGTCCTCCCTAATTGTGTGCGTTGGCGATGTATTTTTTCCGCCAGTGTCACTGCCTTCAAGACGACACGCAGCTCCCAGTGGAGTCTGTTAGCCGCGTTTCTCTGAGGGAGTTGCCTGTCTTTTACCGGGATCTATTCCGAGTCTCGAACATGGTCGCCTGCAGTCAGGGCGCTCCCCCACCGGCGGAGGTGAGCGCCTCGGCTCTCCGGGCGGCCTCCTCCGGGGACGGTCCGGCGGGCGGAGGAATAGCCGTAACCCCCGGGGCGCCCCTCACTGTGGGTGGCAAGGGGGCTCGGGAGTGCAGGGCGATCCCGGCCGAGCTGACCTCCGCTCGGCCGGAACTGCTCATCGGGCCCAGGCCGCGAAACCCTCCTCGGGAGCCGGTCCCGCACAACCCGAGCCGCCGCTCGGAAATGCCCTCCGTGCCATTCCAATCGGCGCGGAGGGGTTAAATGTACGGGCTGCTCCTGCACACTCTCCACTTCCTCGCCCTCGTCAGGCGGCCGGACACGCCCTGGCGGTCCGCGTTGCCATCTGGCGGCGAGGGGAAACCCCAATGGAGGTCCGTCTACGCGGGAGTCTTCCCCCTTTACATCGGGGACCTGGGATGGAGGGTGTTGCACAGGGCAGTCCCGTGCTATAGACTTTTAAGTAGGTTCACGGACTCCCAGGCCACCTGTACTTTCTGCGGCCTGGACGAGTCCGTGTTCCATGTATATATGGAGTGTGAGAGGTTGCAGCCCCACTTTGAGTATTTGAAGGGGCTGCTCCTCAAGTTCTGGCTGCACTTCAGTCCCACGCTCCTGATCTGTGGGCACCCGGTGCGGAGGGGAATCGGCCGGGAGGAGGATCTCCTCTTCGGTCTGCTTCTGGGCCTGGCCAAGGTGGCAATTCACAGGTCCAGGCTGCGGGCCGCCGGGGCTTCCGTCCACCCCGATTGCCTGCCCCTCTTCCGCGGTTACGTTCGCGCCCGGGTGTCCCTGGAGAAGGAGCATGCGGTGTCCGCTGGTATGCTTGAGGCCTTCCGCGACCGGTGGGCACCGCAGGGACTGGAGTGCATTGTCGACGCCGAGAATGGCATTTTAATTTGAGTTTTGTTTATTTCTCGTCTTTATAAAGTAATTTTAAAAATATAAGTATGTTTATAAAGGGGGCCTGAGGAATAAAGGCCCCCTCGACATAGAATATAGAAAAGGGGCCTGGGGTATAAAGGCCACCTCGAGAAAAAAAAAAGAAAAAATAACAAAACGAATTTCGATACAGAGTAAAGCTCCCTCTACACGGTCCTCCATCAAACATTCCCCAGGACAGGTACAGAAAAATAAATAAAAAAGAAAAAAAGGAAAAAAAACAAAAAACAAAAAAGAAAGGGGTTAGATACAGAGTAAAGTTCCCTCTTTACTGTCACCATCAAACACTCCTAGGAACGGCACAGCACTGGCGTTGGCTGCTGCATAATTGGGACCACTGACTGCTGGGTGCACAACGAGTCTCAGCTGACTGAGGATTGGAGACTGGGAGTCCGACGCTGGAATTTGGAGCCCTAGTGACTGCTGCAGGGAGAGAGAGACAGAGACTGAAAGGAAAATTTCCCATCTGTCCTTATTCTCAAAGAGGAAAACAGGAGACCAAAAGAACGGGTAGCTCTTGTGAGTTTGGATTTTTTAAAGCACTTTTATTGATTGTCATAGGGCTGAGGAAAGAGACCTGAAGACCTTGGGTGGAGCATCTTTGTTTGAAAAGGGAGCTCTTGTGTTTAACAGCATCAAATAGGATTTCCTCTGCACCCCAACGACATAGCCTGGGATAGCTGGGGCTGCCCAGGTGAAGGGACTTCCTCTTTTCCCTCAACACCAGAAGCAATGTGTCTGGGGAGCTCGCAGCTGTCCCAGGTGAAGACATCATCCCCCTCCCCACCCCCACCCCACCATCAACTTGAAAACCAGAGAAAGGACGGCGTTAAAGAAACATTGACAAAGAGATTGGTTCCTCCTGAACTTGCTCTCCTTCAACCTCTCTTCCCTGTGACAAACCCCTGCAAAGTATCTGTGGGTCGATTTGTTGTTACTAGTTATTCCTTTTTCCAACTTTGTCTGAAACTCTATTTATTCAACAGTGGGCGTGAATCTTCTACCCCATGACTCCACCGTCCTCTTCGGTAATGGGGCCCACCTATACTGCAGCAGTCGCTGCAGCCTCTTCTGTATCCCCGTCACCATTTAAAATATTGATCTCAATGCATGGGGTGAAGAGTGACACCCACCCAGCCATGAATATTGAGGCATGCGTTAAGGCAATGGCCGAGGCTGTCGGCCCCTAGGCCATTATCACAGCTTCAAAGATGTACGGGAAGGCAGTGTTCTTCCTGAAGACTGAGCGGGTACTGGCCCTGGCCCTAAGCAGGGGTCTCACCGTGGACGGGACATTCCTGCCAGTGGACCCTCTGGGAGCCACTGCACAGCGTGCGATTCTATCAAATGTCCCGCCCTTTATTCCCAATGTGCTCCTCCTCCTCCACCTACACCATCTGGGGAAGAGAGGTTGGGGATCACCCCAGTCTCGCTCGGTCTTCGGCAGAACAGCCTCTGACATGTCTATGCCTTCCTCCTCCAGCAATTCATGCAGCTGGCGCGGGGAAGGCCATCGAAGGTCACTTCAATGTGGAGTTCCAGGGGGCGGTCTGCAGCACCTTCTGGAACTTGGACGGGTGCAGTACTGTGCATAAAATTGGATTGGGCTCGTTAGTAAGAAGTGCCTCAACCTTCCGGCCGCTAACTCCACCTCGGAGGCCCAGGGTAGCGCCATTACACCTCCTCCCACTACCCGTACACCTCCAACAGACACCACTCAGTCGGTTCCTACTGCTGTTAGTTTCACCACCTCCGGAGCGGAGGTGGGTACCCGTCTGACTGAAAGGAAGAAGTGGAAAATAAACAGCGAGAGACATGTCCCTGGAAATCATGGCACAACCAGAGCCTGAGCTCAAACCAAGGCCCGCTCCTGGGGAACCCACCTACCCCAGGGATGGGCTCTGGCCCAAGGTATCCAAACAAAAGAACGGTGCGGAGGCAGAGGCCTCTAATGACATGAATGTCTCTGAGTCTCTCCAACCTCGTTGAAAAAAAACGAGTGGAAGGCACCCCTCCACGGAGATAACTCAGGGCCCTGAAGTGCAGGTCCCATCTGTTGGAGAGGAGCTGACTCCTGGGTCGGGTTCCCAGGCTCCCACTACCATCAAGGCTGTGAAGCCTGGGCCGGAGCTCCGTACCCCTCTGGATGGAGGGGAGGCCCCTAAACATGCAGCCCCTCCTGAATGAGCAAGTGGAGTCCTGCCTGTGGTGATGGGGACTGGGGACACTCGAGGGGGAGCCTCCCAATCTGCCACTGGGTCGGGTTCCCAGAGTGGAGGGGAAGGCGAGGCCCCAAAGGGTCGGCCCTCCCATCTAAAATCCACTCCCATCCAGGATGTACCCAACACAGTTATAATTGAAAATGCTGCCCGTCTGATGGGTATGTGGGTGCTAGTGTGGAGGGAAATGCCCTCCTCTCTCCGCCTCCAGTCACGGATCCGGCTGTACTTCCGAAGTTGGGGACCCCGTCTCCCCGGACCGCTCATTGTCCTGAGGATGGAGATGGAAGGGGGTCCTGAACCGCTGACGTCTGCACCACAGTGTGTGCTGATCGTGTCGGCCGCTGGCAGTGACGACCTGGAGGAGAATGGGGACTAGGTGTGGGGCACAGAGGACGACCTATATTTCATCGTCAGTGAGGTGGTTGAGTCCATCGTGTCTCCAAATGTTTCTCCTCTCAGCCCCACAGCGGAACTCCGGAATTTCCTCCCGACTTGCAGGGGTTACCCCAATAAAGTTCAGCTGCCCCTTGGACATTGGTTGAATCTAGTGCGCCCATGACTCCCTCAAGAATAAGGGGAAGGATATGGGAACGAAACTAGTTGAGAGGCGCCAGTTTAAAGCATTCCTCAATGGGTTGCTGGAGGAGTGGAACGTCAGGTGCACTTGGGTTCCCTCCTCGCAGTGACGTGTTGGTGATGGGGAGTCTGGAGAAGGAAGCAGGGGTTCTTCCCCTCCTTGAGGCCACGGTAGGATGTGGGAAAAACTCACATCCGTTCGCGAAGGAGTCGATCAAGAGGCGGGAAGCAGAGATCGGGCGCCTACACAGAGAGGTGATGGATTTGCCGTCCCGCCTCGGTCAGGCTTTCATGGACCCAACTGAGTAGCAGGTGAACAAAGAGAAGAAGGGAAGAAAGGCACCCTGAGGGACCTGCAGCTCATAGAGTCCCGAGGCACGTACATGAGGTCGTGGATCCAGATCTCGGAAGATTTGGACCAAGCCTCACCCTACTTTACTCACTGGAAAAATGGCGGGGTGTCTAGAAGGAGCTCGTCGAGCTACTGGCCGATGACGGATCCTCCATCATTGATCTGGAGGGAATGGGCCTCCTGGTTCATACCTGTTACAGTGTGCTGTTCTATCCAGATGCGTCAGCGAGGATACGTGCAGACCTTTGTGGGAGGGTGGGACGAAGGTCAGCCCGGAGTGTGCCGAAGAGGAGGCTCTGCTCACGTTGGCAGAGCTGACCGGTGCCCTCCACCCGCTCCCAAGGGGCGAATCCCCGGGGATGGACGGGCTGACTGTGGAGTTCCTCAAGGCGTTCTGGGGCGTCCTGGGGGATGATAATGCGTGAGCCCTGGGTAAAAGCCGGGCGACTGGGGAGATGCCACTCTCATGGTGCAGGGCATTCATTATGCTGCTGCTAAGGAGCTGCGACCTCTGCTTGCTAAAAACTGGCGGCCGGTCTCCCTCCTCAGCACGGATTATCAGCTCCTAGCCCGGGCAATGTCTACCAGCCTGGTCTCTGTGCTGGCCCTAATGATCCACCCCGACCGGTACTACATTGTCCCGGGCCGGTCCATCCAGGCAACATCCACCTGGTCCGGGACCTGATATCTTTCCCAGGGGACTAGACTGTCGGTCACCATTTTCTCCCTCGATCAGGGCAAGGCGTTCAACAGGGTGGGTAACGAATACCTTTTTGGGACTCTTTGTGCTTTTGGCCTGCGTCTGACTTTTATACGCTGCTGCAGAGTGTCTGATCAAAGTTAACGGGTTCTTGATGGCGCCCATTCGTTTTGGGAGAGGAGTGCATCATGGTGCTCCATGTCTAGCCAATTGTATACCATCTGCGTGGAGCCATTCCTGTGCCTGCTTCGCAGGAGGTTGATGGGTTTGGCTCTGCGCAGTCTGGGCATGTGGATCGTCCTCTTGGCGTATGCTAATGATGTGCTCCTCACGGTCACAGATCTCCTCGACTTGTTGAGGATGTGCACCTGCCTGCAGACCTTTTCTGCTGCGTCCTCCACGAGGATCAATTGGGAGAAATGTTCCGGAGTCCTGATGAGTCAGTGGTGCTGGACTCACGACTGGAGGAGATGACACCTTTTGCGTGGAACACCATGCACCTCCTCTATCTGGGAGTCCATCGCAGGACCGGTGAGGAAGCCTGGTCGGCAAACTGGCAGGAGTTTGAGGCGAAAGTCAACACTGGTTGGGGCGCTGGACAGGACTGCTCCAAGTGCTTTCCTGCAGGCGCCGAGCACTGGTCATAAACCAACTGGTGGCCTCGATGATGTTGTACCGGTTGGTCACTTTGACCACGCCCTCTGCTTTCGCCACCAAGATCCAAAAGAAGCTCGTCGATTCCTTATGGATCAAGAGGAAATACTGGGTCCCTGCCGCATTCTTGAGTCTCCTGATTGAGGAGGGTGGCCAGCCGCTGGTGTGCGTCTACAACCAGGTTGTGACCCTCTGCCTTCGGACCCAGCAGACATAACTGTACACAGAGCATCCTCCCAGATGGTGTGCGCTGGCAACGCACTTCTTCCACCAGGGCACTGACTTCAAGACGAAACGCAGCTCCCGGTGCAGAACGTTAGCCGCGACTCCCTAAGGGAGATGCCTGTCTTTTATAGCGATCTATTCAGAGTCTGGAAGATAGTTGCCTCCAGTTAGGGCACTCCCCCATTGGCGAGGAGAATACCTCGGCTGTCCGGGCGGCCGGTGCCAGGCATGGATAAATAAGCACAGGAGAAGCTGAAGCCCCCGGTTCGCCACTCATGAGTGATGAGTGGTTCAAGAGTGTATAGCGCTCCGGGCCGGTCTGACGCTTGGTTAGCTGGAACTGCTCATCGGACCCAGGCCCCGAAACCCTCCTTGGGAGCCTGTCCTGCACAACCCAAGACACATTTCAGAAATGCCCTCCATGCCACACAGCTGGGACGGTTTTCCTGTGCAGGCGGCTCCTGCACACTCTCCACTTTTCAGCCAGCCGGACATGCCCTGGTGGTCCATGTTGCCATTTGGTGGCGAGAGCGATGTCCTGTGGAGATCTCTCTATGCGGGAGTCCTCCCCTTTTATATCAGGGACCTTGGATTGAGGGTGCTGTACAGGGCAGTCCCGTGCAATACGCTTTTAAGCAGGCTCACCGACTCCACGGCTGCCTGTAATTAGTTATATATGGAGTGCGTGAGGCTGCAGCACCTGTTTGCATATTTTAAAGGGCTGCTCCTCAGGTTTTGGCTGCATGTCAGCCCCATGCTCCGAATCTTGGGCGTCAGCTGGGCGGAGGATTTCCTCGTCGTCTGATCATGGGCCTGGGCAAGGTGCCAATTCACAGGTCCAGTCTGCGGGCCGTCGGGGGCGGGGTGGGGTGTCCATCTACCCTGATTGTCTGCCCCTCTTCCGCATTTACATTCGCACCTGAGTGTTCCTGGAGAAGGAGCATGTGGTGTCGGTCTGTACACTTGAGGCCTTCCATGAGTGGTGGGCACTGCAGGGTCTGGAGTGCATCATCAATGCCAAGAATGGCATTTAAAGTTGAGTTTGAGTATTGTTTGCCTGTTTTTAGTAAAGTTATTTTAAAATGTATATAAAGGGGGACTGAGGAATAAAGGCCGCCTCAACAGAAATATTTATACCAAAAATACAGGGTTAGATACAGAGTAAATCTCCCTCTACACTGTCCCATAAAACGCTCCCATGACAGGTACAGCACGGGGTTAGATACAGGGTTAAGCTACACTATCCCATCATACACTCCCATGACAGATACAGCACGGGTTAGATACAGAGAAACCTCCCTCTACACTGTCTGATCAAACACTCCCAGGGCAGGTACAGCACGGGGTGAGAAACAGAGTACATCTCCCTCTGCACTGTGGCCATCAAACTCTCTTAGGTCATGGACAGCGTGAGTAATATACAGAGTACAGTGTCCAATCTTGTGCGGCATGTGGAACTCATTCCACACTGGGTGAGATTAACAGGCTGGTGATATAACTGTGTCTTTAATACACTGTATGTGGCGGTCAGTACCGCATTAGTTGGAATGAAAATAGACCGGGGATAGAATTGCTTCATTCCTGTTAGCTGGGTGGATCATTACCACACCAAGTAGGATTCACACAGGCCAGGGATAGAATTGTGTCTTTCCTGCTCTCTGTGTGGGTCAGTATCACACCGGCTGGAATTAACACAGGTAGGGGATACAATTGAATCTTTCCTGCTCCCTGTGTGGGTTAGTACCACACTGGGTGGGATTACTACAGGCCAGGGTTAGAATTGGGCCTTTACTGCTCTATTTGTAGCTCAGTACCTCAACGGATAAGAACAGCTAACTGAGCACATTCTGAGGATGGAGCCTTGTCTTTCTCAATGAGGGCAGAGACTGACTGGTGAAATGGGCAGGCAACTGCCAGATGCAGTTTAATACAGTGAAGTGTAAAGTGATAAGTTTTGGTGGAAAATATAAGGAAAGATAATTTATACCAAAAGTTTAATGTGGGTGAAGGAACAGAGATCTGGAGTGTATTAATCTCTAAACGTGGAGGGACATTGCGAATTCTCTTTACAAAAACAACATGCAGTGTCATTGGCTTTACAAACAGAGGCACAGAATGATAACATTCATGAAAAACTTCTGATTTTAATGGGTTAGGTCCCATCTGGAGAATTGTGTCCAATTCTGATCACCACACTTTGGTAAGGATGCCAAGGATTTAGTGAAGATACAGAGGTGATTTACTGGAATGCTACCAGGAATCTGGGAATTCAGTTACTTGGAGAGATTGGAAAAGCTGGGATTGCTCTCTTTAGAGAAGTGAAGGGTAAGAGGAGATTTAATATACAATTCAAAATCATGAAGGGTTTTGATAGGTCAATTAATGTAAAACTGTTTCCATTGCCAGAAAGTTCAGTATTATGAAGACACAGATTGAAAGTAATTGACAAAGAACCAGAGGTAAAATGAGGAGAATTTTCTTACACAGCGAGATGTTGGGATCTGGAATTCACTGCCTGCACACATGGTGGAAGCAGATTCAATAATATCTTTCAAAAGGCAATTTAACAATTGTTTAAAAAGGATACAAAAATAAAACAGGTTCTGAGGAAAGAGGAGGGCAGTGGAAGTAATTAGAGAGCTCTTTCAAAGAGACAACACTGATAGAATGGGCCGAATAGCCGCCTTCTGTGGTGCACTTATCTCTGATTCTACAAGAGGAGTGAAATAGAAATAGAGTGAAAATCATGTTTTTGGCCATTAGGGTCCTGATCTGCCCGTGCCCGTTCCTGTTGAGGCAGGTGGGACATAAACATCATGCTGCCTCCTCATTTACATGTATTATGCGTCCCGCTCAGCGTTCCCCGCGCTGCTGGCTGGCTGCACGCTTAACAAGGGCCTCACTCCCCTTCTGATGTTAAACATTCCACTGGTAACCCAAAACTGCTAGGTCTCAATCATAGCAGCTCCAGGAGAGGAAGAAGGTGGGAGAGTCCAAATGTGCGCAGTCCCGAAATTATATTGTGATCCACCCTGTTGCATGCCTTCTCCTGACCAAGGGAGAGAAAGGCGACTGACAGACCAATCATCTGGAAAGGATGTATCAGGTCCCGGACCATGTGGATGTTATCCTGGATGGACCGGCCATGGACCGTGTAGGACTGGTCAGGGTGGATCATGAAGGCCAGCATGGAGCCTCGGCAGGTTGATCTTAAAACCCATGCAGAGGAGGGAGATCAGATGCGATTTCTAAAGAAGCCGAAGTTCGCCACTCTTTGACAGCAGGACAACAACTGCAATGCCGCATGAGAGGGTGATCTCCGTGTACGCCAGGCTCTTCCCCAGCTGCTGCACGTAATCGCCCCCCAGGAGGTCACTGAATGCCCTAAGGACCTCAACGGTCAACCTGTCCAGCCCCGGGCATCTACCCATTGAGAGCTTTTGGAGGGCATCGGTCAGCTCTGCCAATGTGAGTAGAGCAACCAATCCTTTGGTGGCCTCCAGTCTGTCTTTGTCAGGTCCTCCACACATTAACCTGCGTGCGTCCTGGCTGGAGGGATCGGGAGAGGACAGTGTGCCACAATAGGTTTATTCAAAAAGGCCAGAGGCTCAATAAGCTGCTTATGGCCCTCCCCCACCACCACGTTTCCAGCGAGTTGAAGAAGGGTGAGGCATGGTTAAAATATCCAGGAACTGTATCCATGACATTACGTACGCGCCTCAGGACCCTACGAAATGCAGGTCCCTCAGTGCACCCTCCTTCTCTTTGTATGCCTACCACACGGCCGGTTCCGGGACTGCCTGCCAGAGATGGGACTTCAAGTCGAGCACTTCCCTCTCTAGGCGCTCGATCCCGGCCTACTGCCTTTTGCTCGAACCTTTTTGCATACACTTGAAAGAAGAAAAAGAGGTGAGTCTTGCCCAACTCTCACCATAGCATCAAGGAGGAGAAGGCTCCTGCTTCTTTCTCCAGTCGGAACAGAATCGACGAAACGAGCCCTGGAATCGATTGTCCTCCTGCAGCCGGTTGTTAAATTGCAAGTGCGCCGACCCCACCCATGTGCAGAGCAGAGTGAGCTCCAGCCACACCCGGTGGTGGTCCGACCACGGCACTCAACCACATGGAGGCCGCTGAGACGCAGGAGATGTACACCTTCAAAATGTAGGTTCGGGGCCCTCCTCCTCCAGATCTCTATGTGAAGATGTTGATGTCAGCATAGAGTTTCCACCAGTAGGTTCAGGGCCCTCCTCCTCCAGATCTCTATGTGAAGATGTTGATGTCAGCATAGAGTTTCCACCAGATGTCCACCAAGTCACGGGATCTGATCAGATCCCTCACCTTCTCCACAGACACTTGGCTACACTCCCCCACCCGGCCCTCCAAGGATGATGCACTTGCACTATCAATAGAGCTCAAGAGAGCAAGCACTTCTTTAATGAAGCACACTTACAACGCGCCGGGCATGGGCGCCTGGCTGCTTATAAGGTGGAGCGGGATGCCACCCAGGTGAACGCAAAGTGGAGCAAACTATCCAGCAAACCTGCTTGACCCCAAAGATCTCAGGCTGAAAAGTCAGTGCCAACAAGTTAGCCACCCCACGAGAAGTAGGGGTGAGGTGACTCATGTAGCCCCGACAAAGCCACTCCAAGAGCCAGGTGGCTTCATCTCCCGGAAATTTCTGGGTGTTCTGAAGAAATATCATTGCATGCTTCCCTTCCCCGAGGACTGAGAGTATTTGAAATGTGTGGAGAGACCTCCGGCTGCCATTGCTGTTGATGCTGTCTAGCGTTACCTACATGTCAAATGTAATTTGAAACTAATCACCAACAACTTATGGTGAAGAAGAAACAGAAGTCACCACCCTGGGCCTTTGAGGTGGAGTTTGAGGCCTGGAGCTTGTGCAGCTCTTCCAAAGATGTCCCAGACACTTACAGGCATAGAACCGTGCCCCGTCCGAGGTTCAGAAGGTACGGTAGGCGGCCGGTGGATCACAACAACAAAGCGGTCTTCTGAGACCATCTGCCATGGTCAGATGCATAAATAGCTGGTGATGAAAGGAGTGCACATGCCGGAGGCTGCTTTCCCAAACACTGAGCGGGACTAGGGTGATCCCCGACTCACCTCCCCTTAGATGGCCTTATTCCTACTGGGAATAAAGGACGGAACCTTTGATTAAATGACATGCTATGCAGTCGCTCCCAGGAGGCCCACTGGCAGGAAAGTCCCAACCACAGTGCGCCCCCTGCTCAGGACCAGGGGCGCCGTCCACTGGGCTTTCAGAGAAAGAAACAGCCTTCCCATAAATCTTTCAGACTTTGACAATGGCCTCAATCGTCATAGTTGTGTACATCTTCAACCCATGCTTTGTTTTTAGGATTTTAAATGGTAATGGGGTTGCAGGAGTGGCTGCATTATAGGAAGGCCTCGCCACCGGAGAGGACTGTGAAGCCATGGGGCAGAAGAGTAACACCTACCGTAGAATGAAAGGGAGTTGGGAAAAAAGTATTATTATTAGTAATAATAAATTAATAATAATAATTATTGTGCAACAAATTCTTTGCTGGAAGTTATGGCAAGGAGAGAGAGAGGCTGAAGGGAGAGGGAGGTCAGAGTTTATCAGTCTCTTTGCAGATGTTACTGCAAAGCAGTTCTTTCGCTGCTCTTCCAGTTGGTGGGGGTGGGGGTGATGTTGTCATCGGGGACTGCTGGAAACGGCCAAACACACTTTGCTTCCCACGTTGCGGAAAAAGAAAAGGTCTCTTCACAGGGGCATCTCCAGCTATCCCACGCTAGGTGGTTGGGGTGGGGAGGGAGCTCCCTGTTCAATGGTATGAAACACAAGAGCTCCCTATCGAACCAAAACAGCCCCACCCACGGTCTGCATGTCTCCTCGCAGGAGAGCTTTCAGTTCCTTTGGCCTCCTGTTATCCCCCTTTAAATTAAGAATAGATGGAAAACCTTCCTTTCACTCCAGTCTTTCTCCTTGCAGCAGTCACACAACCTCCAGCCTCAGCACATTGCCACAGTCAACGGAACCTCGTTATCCACTGAGCAGTTCTCAATCAGACAGCAGCAAAACACAATGCTGTATCTATCCTGGGAGTGTTTCATTGAACTGTGTAGAGGGAGATTTACTCTGTATCTCAACAATGCTGCAGTTATCTTTAGCATTAAATTCTGTTGCAGTAATGTTGGTCAGTCCTGTTGGAAAACTATTTTTATTACTATATCTTTCTCTGTGTTCTCTATTCCACGGCAGTGCCTTGCTTGGCGTTTGGTCAATTGCGATTGAGCCACGTTAGGTGACATAGCAAGAACCAATCACGATCACCCTCAACAGACCCAAAACATTGATTCCAACTCTCTCCAGCCGGCGTCTGAGGCTGAGGCAGACTACTCACAAGCTTCGTGCCCTGCTTCACCAGAGCTGAGCTTCCAATCCGAGATTCTCTCCATCACCCAGACCCCATCTACTTCCATCTCCACAACATCACCGTCTCTGTCCCTGATTCCCACCCCAGGTCCTCAAATCACCCAGACCACCTACTTCCAATTCCATATCATCACCGTCAGTGTCTCTGATCCCCTAACAAGTCTATTAAATGTTATTTGAACACAGGTCTTTTGAAGTAACACGAAACACGCTATCCTCATCAACACTCAGTTATATCACCAAGGAAATCAACATTATCAGATATGACTTGTTATCATATTCTCCATGCTGCTTGTCATTTATTATCTCATATTTTTCCAAGAAATATATATTTTTGTGCTAGGTTCTGGCCTTTAAAATTTCCAACCACCGCGGTTAGATGGACTGGTCAATAGTTGCAGGGTTTATCCGATCTCTCCTTTTGTAACCAGGGTGTAACATATAAAACCCTCCATATCCAAGGAGGATCGAAAGAAGCTGGCCAGTGCCTCTGCTATTTCCAACATTCCTTCCCTCAGCAAACCTCAGATGTTCCATCCAGATGGGGAAAGTTTTCTACTTTATTGAGGAACAAAAATGTTGGAATGAAAGGGGTTAACTGAACCTGTTTGTTCAAAGACTTTAATTAATGTCAGACTCCATGGACACTAATTGTGTCACTGGAGGATTTTCCTCTTCTATTAATAAGAGACTCCTTCCAACGTGTCATTCCATAGTGTCAGGGAGCATCATCTCCAGCACTAACAGTGGCTCCTGAGAGAGGGCAGAATACAACAGACCCTGAGAACAACAGATTGGAATGTTACAACAATGGGTCAGAATATGAGAACAATAGGTTGGAATTTTACAGCAATGGGCAAGAGTTTCTCCTATTGGTTTGGCGAAGTTATGGCAGATTATTATTGGATAACATTAGATGATCGGACCTATTTTGCACTGAAGATGATTCAAACGATGTACTATCCCATCCTCGCTATTGTTGGTATCCCTGGTAAGTCTTTCTATCCAACAATTAGATCTCTAAACCATATTTTAATGACTTAGTGTTCTTGCCATTTAAATCTTGGGAAGACCGAAGCTATTGTCTTTAGTCTCTGCCACTAACTCCATTCTATATCCATTAGCTGCATTCCCCCAGCTGGCCAATAACTGAGGTTGAATTAAACTGTGTGCAACCTCTGTGTTCTACTTAAACCTGAGCTGAGTGATCCCCGACCTCACCTCCCCCAGATGGGACTATTGGCACCGTGAATAAAGGATGGGACGTTTGATTAAATGACGTGCTATGCAGTGGCCCCCAGGGGGTCCACAGGCAGGAAAGTCCCGCCACAGTGAGCCCCCTACTCAGGGGAAGGGACGCAGTCCACTTGGTATACAGAAAAAAAAACAGCCTTCCCTTAAATCTTTGAGGCTATGACAATGGCCTCAATCGTCATAGTTGTGTAACTCTTCAACCCATGCATTGTTTTCAGGATTTTAAATGGTGACGGGGCTACAGGAGCGGCTGCATTTTGGAAGGCGTCGCCACCAGAGCGGAATGCGAAGCCATGGGGCAGAAGAGTAACATCCACCACAGAATGAAATAGAGTTGAGAAAATTATTATTAATAATTATAATAAATTGTGCCACAAATATTTTTCTGGGATATATGGCAAGGAGAGAGAGGCTTAAGGGAGAGGGAGATCAGGAGGTATCAGTCTCTTTGCTGATATTAATTCAATGCAGTTCTTTCGCTGCTCTTCCTGTTTGTGGGGCTTGGTGATGTTTTCACCTGGGACAGCTGTGAGCGGCCAGGTGCACTTTGCTTCCCTTGTTGTGGGAAAAGAGAAAGCCTCTACAGGGGGGCAGCTCCAGCTATTCCATACTAGGTAGTTGTAGTGGGTAGGCTGCTCCCTGTTCAATGATTTGAAACACAGGAGCTCACTTTTTTACGAAACAAAGCAACCCCACCCAAGGTCTTTGGGTCTCGTCTTCGCCCAAACTCGCAAGAGAGCTTTCAGTTCTGTTGGCCTCCTGTTTTCCTCTTTTGAACTAAGAATAGATGGAAAACCTTCGTTTTGATCCCAGCCACACAACCTCCAGCCTCAGCACATAGCCATAGTCAACGGAATCTCGTTATCCACTGAGCAGTCCTCAATCAGGCAGTGACAAACCCAGTGCTGTGCCTGAGCTGAGTATTGACCACATATTATCTTCATCGTCAACCCTGCCTATTGTCACATCTGTGATATCAACCTTCTCCACTTTTGTCTGAGCCCATCTGTTGCATAAACCTCCATTCTGGCATTGTTACATCCACACTTGACGATTCAAATTCTATCCTGTTCACACAAATTTATAAATTTGATGTACGTCTTTGAAACTTGGTCTGTGCATGTCCACTGACCGTCTGTGTTAGTCACTCTCAGCCGAACATACATTCAGTAACACGAGGAACCCCGTCGTGTGTTATTTGAAAGGACCAGGCATCCAACTTACAGGTGAGAGGATTTTGACTTACTTCTGCTATTGTAAAGTTAGTGGAGGTGCTGTGGATGGTTTTCTGGAGGTTGTGTTGTGAGTTGCTGCAGACATTCAGGGGGACAGAAGATTTGGTGACCCAACTCTGGACGAGGTATGCGGACTGTAGTTACAGTGTCTGTGGGTCTGTAACATAACCAACACATGAAGCAGAGAGTGCAGAGAGCGGAAGCCCTGTAAATAAGGAGGGGAAGGGGGCTCTGCCCTACCCACCCTGTGTTTTCCAAGAGTACTTTTTCTACCTACACCTAACCCAGGAGCAGTGTGTGAGGTGACTATGATTCAATAACAAGGTGGTCACAGAGCTATGTCACCTGCTGCAACGCGACCTGGAGTCTCACACCAGGATGAGGCTGGAGCTGCCAGTGGCCAGTTAAGGTCACAGTTTCATTAAACTTCTAAGCATCTTGATCTTTCCAGGCGGGAGCAGGTCATGTATCTATTATCTCTCTCTCTGCTGTTCTTTGATATATCTGGGAGGTGACAGAGGCCATCTATGCCAGGTGAGGTGAATACGGTATTTTCTCCCTCTGCAGGGAGAAGCAGGATGACAGGTCCCATAGCTTTGCCAAGATAATGGTATTGCCGATGATGTAGGCGGCTCTATGTGACTCCATGTCAATGAGGCGAGGGACAGGAACTGAAAGGTTCTCACTCCAGTGATAGTCAAGGGAAACCAGGGTTTTTGGGGGCAAGCAGGTGAGTGGGGATAAGGCCATAATCAGAGCAGCCATGATGCAATTAAATGGTGGACCAGGCTTAAGGGGCCGAATGAGATTATCCTGCTTATATTTCCTCTGTGTTTATTCTTATTAATGCACAGTTGGCATGTGCCCATGCCCAGTACATCAAGTTGGTTAATGTCCGCTATCCTGGCAGCAACCGGCCGTTCCCACTATCTTCAGATATCCAAGGAGAGTCAGAATGCTCCTTCTCAGAGGAGAAGGCTACCCCCTCTATGCATGGCTCATGACCTCTAACGACTACCAACTCCACTCCTGCCAGACCCCAACCACGAACCAGCCACTTGAAAATATCCCATGTTTTACCAGAGCAATGGACCATCAGGAAAATCATGGAACACACCGTAGGTGTGATGAAGCAATGCTTCCGATGTCTGAATCGCTCAGGGGAGCCCTCCAGTACACACTGGAGTAGGTGTCCACGTTCATGGTCTTCTGCTGCACCATTCATATCATCACCATCATGAGGATGCAGACATTGGCACCAGCAATCCGGGCACCACCTTAGGAGGAGGAGGCAGGAATGATATTTCCAGGATGTATTCGGCCCAGACAAGCTGCCAGCGCGTGTCTGCTAAGATTCCAGTTCCCAAAAGGCATCTTCCCTTTCCTACCATGGATCCCCCATTCTCCACCATTACACCCATCTGAGACGCCCCATTGGCCACCATCCTGCAATAAAAAACATAAACAAAAACCTTTTCAGTAACATCTTTATCCAACAACACATCCAATTATGCAAACAAAACTGAACTATTCACCCTTGTCTATTCCTTTAGTGCCTGTCTTGTGGGTTCCCTTGAATTGCCTAGTGCTCCGACACAGTGTTTCCCCAGTGGCTGCAGCATGGCTGGTGGAAGGCTGCTGACTTTCACTGGGGGAGACTGCAGATGGTCTTTGCAGGACGTCCTCGAGCAGCTCTGGGCCTTGAGGACTGGATTCAGACTGCACCACCTCGACATGGGCAGCATCAGCCTGGGCTGGCTGATGCATAACAGCAAGGACACTGGTGGAGTGACAATGAAGGGAGAACAAATATTGTCATCTTGAGAGAGGACATCAGGTTCATGCTCCACGGAGACACTGCTACCTCCAAGGGGCGACACCTCAGCAACCCTCGTTATCTATTGGATCGCAGATTGCTGGATTGCTGTGAGATCCTGCAAACCCCTTTGAACACTGAGATCCACAGCCATGATGGCAGCAGTCTGATCCTGCATGGCAGCAAGCATGGATCTCATAGCCTCAGTCTGAGGTTCCACTGCAGCACTGAGACTTTGGGTGTCTGCGCCTGTGCTGCAGTGGAGGCTGAGACAATGTTCATCTGACACTGTATCACGGCTGGGTCCGTAGTGCTGACATGGAGATAGTGACCACTTCTACAGAGGAAATAATGGGCTTCAAGATCTGTGCAATGTCCTTTGCCATTTTGGAGCCGGACTCCTCCATGTTCGTTGATGGTGACAGCAGACTGCCTGACAGTCTACAGTGTATATGTCCATCAGCATTCTCCTGTATGCTGCTCCATTATATTTCTCATCTGTTTCCCGTGTAACTCTTGTATGACTTTGCTCCTCTGGTGCGCTGGCAATTGCGCTATCTTTTTCTCGTTGGCATGGCTGCAGCCCACTCGTGCCCAGTACTTCCAGGATAAAATGAACAGTCACTTTGACAAATATGGATTCAATAAGGAAATCCATAATGAATTTGTTAAAGGGAAATCACGTTTAAGTTACTTGACTGAGTTTTACGATGGATGAACAGAAAGCTTTGATGAGGGTAATGTTGTTGATGTGGTATACATGGACCTCAAAAGTAATTTGATATAGTGCCAAATAACAGGCCTCTTAGTAATGTTAGAGCTCATGGAATAAAAGGGACAGTAGTAGCATGGATATGAAATTGATGAGTAACAGGAAACAGAGAGCAGTGGTGAACAGTTATTTCTCAGGCTGGTGCAAGGTATATAGTAGGGTCTCCCAGTGATAGGTGATAGGGCCACTGTTTTTGTTGACCTATATTAATGGCCTGTACTTCGGTACGCAGGAATTTTGCAGACAACGCAACACTTGGCATTTTGTGAACAGAGAGGATGATAGAGATTGATTTCAAGGGGACAGAGACAGGCTGGTGGAAAGGGTGAACGCGTGGCAGATAAAATTTAATGCAGAAAAGTGTAAAATGATTCATTTTGGTCGTGAAGACTGCAAAGTGGCAATAGAAAATAAAGGATACACATCTAATTGGTTTGCAGGTGCAGACAGACCTGGGGGATATATGTGATTAAATTGGTGGCAGGGCAGGTTGAGAAGGCAATTAGTAAGGCATAAGGTTTCCTGCATTTTATAAGTATAGGCAGAGAGTTCAACAGCAAGGAAGTTATGCTGAACCAATATAAAACACTGTGTCGTTCTTAACTGGAGTATTGGGCAAAGTCCTGATCACCACAGTTCAGGAAGTTCGGGAAAGCATTTGAAAGGTTGCAGCAAGATTTACGGGAATGGTTCCAGAGATGTGGAATTCTCTTCACTGGATGGATTAGAGAAACTGCGTCTGTTCTCGTTGCAGAGGAAAAGGTGAAGTGAAGATTTGATAAAATGTTCAAAATTATGAGGGGTTTGGACAGGGTAGATCGGAGACAAACTGTTCCTATTGGCAGAAGGATAAAAACCAGAGGACACAGATTTAATGCGATTGGTAAAATAACTAAAGGCGACATGAGGAAAAACTTGCTCATGCAGTGAGTGGTTAGAATCTGGAATGAACTGCCTGAGAGTGTTGTGGAGTCAAATTCAAACATGATTTGCAAAAAGGAATTGGATAATTATCTGAAGATAAAAAAGATTGCAGGTCTGTGGAAAAAGGAAGTGGGGAGTGGGATGAGCTGAGTTGGCTTTGCAAAGATACGACACGGGCAAAGAGAGCCAAAGGCCTCCTTCTGTAATGTAACCATTCATCCTACGGTACTGTGACTCACCACGTGCAGATTCCGATTCTATACCGCCTTTAAATTACAAACAGTGTAAGTATTTGAGTTGCTGGCTCCCAGTATCCGACCAAGATGGGGCTTCACCATCAGTGCTGTGCTGCTGCTCTCTCTGTGTGTCTCATGGAGCCGCTGTGACTGGGAAGCTGGCAGTTTTGGGTAATCATTGGAAAATATTAAATCCGAAGGGGAAGGTTCGGGTGAAGGATTGGAAAACAGGAGCTCCATGGTCCCATCATTGGATTCGCCTGCTATAGCTGAATAGCTGGAGGTATATGGAGGCAGTGAGAGGTGGGTGTGAGGCTGATATCAGTGGAAGGTGTGTGAGGGTGAGGTGGAGTATGTGAATGTTAGGTGTGAGTCCTGAGTATTAGGGACTGCTGATGGGTGAGTGATGGGTGTGTGGTACATTGAGCAGTGTGAGAGGTTGGTGATGTTGGGGGTAGGCGACGCCCTGTGGAAATGAATTCACTGACATTGACCATCCGTGTGAGCTCAGTAAACCTCTTCTGGCACTGCTGTCAGGTCCTCGGGGCCAGACCTCTTGCATTGCCCCCCCAACGCCACCTGCTCCCATTCTCTCAGAAGGGTATAAACCACAGCCCACAGAAGCATTTCCGCTCTCCTATGACTAAGGCCTCCTGTACCACAGTCATGAACCGCAGAGCCCTCTGTCTGCCCTAGTATTCCATTTACCTTGTCTCCAATTGCAACATTCACAGTCAGCAGCAGCAGTTTGCCGTGATTCAGTGCAGCTTCTGTTTAAGAGGGACAGACTGTCTTTATGAGCAGGATCCTGGCTGAAAGACGTGCTAGCCTCACAAGCAGTTAGCCCCATGTTGAGCGTGCAGACAGAGAGCAGCGTGGGTCACCCCGTGCAGCACGTCGAATTCATGGAAATGAGGAGGCAGCATGAATTTTATCTGTTAGTTCCCTCAACAGGAAGGGGCACAGGCAGGCCACGAATGACAATCCCTTGGCCTGAAAAGTAGAAAATAAACGTGTGTTTATTTTCCTTTGTTTCTTGCACCCTTTCTTTATCACTCTCTGTCTCTTCACTCTTTGTCTCTTGCTCATGATATCAAACATAAATGCAGCACAGAAGGACACTGTTTGGCCCATTGTGTCAGTGCTGTCCCTTTCAAATAGCTACCTAATTAGTTCCACTAGCCTTCTCTTTCCCAGACGCCTGATTTTGTTTATCCCTTTCAATTATTTGTTAAAATTCCCTTTTAAAAGATATTATTGAATTTGCTTCCACCTTGTTTTCAGGCAGTGAATTCCAGAGTCCAGCAGGTGTAAAAACTTTCTCCTCATTTGGCCTCTGCGTCTGTGCCAATTCTGCTCAATCTGCATCTTCTTAATACTGAACTTTCTGACACTGGAAGCGGTTTCACATTAATTACCCAATCAAAACCCTTCATGATTTTGAATTCTACATTAAATCTCCCTTTATCCATCACTGCTCTAAAGAGAACAATCCCAGCTTTTCCAATCATTCCACGTAATTGACGTCCCATATCGCTGGTGCTCTATGATTAAAATTCTGCAGTTCCATTTGACCTGCACTGGGACGTGCCGTACTATTTCATATATATTTTGCATAATGTCCTCGCTTCTGTTTGTTATGGCTCGATTTATCAAGCCCAGGATCTGATAAGCTTTATTAACTACTTTGTTAACCTGTCCTGCGACCTTCAACAATTTGCACAGAAACTCCCCATTTCTCTCTGCTCTTGTTCTCCCGATACACTTCTAACATTGAGCTTGTATTGTCACTCCACATACATCCGTCAAAAATGTATTTCCTCACACATTTGCTGTGACAATTAAAATTTGAGAAGATTGAAGACATTGTTTCAGTACCCACTCCACATTCCATTTCCGAGATACTGTCTCCATCCCTTTCCATAGCAACTGTGTGAGACTAAATCGGACTGTTCACAATTTTGGTGCCATACTTTACTCCCAGATATACTTCCAACCATATATATGCACCGTTACCCAAACAGTCTATTTCCATACAGAAAATCACAAAAACAATCATTGGAAATCGTATAAAATCTTGGAATGTTTACAGCACAGAAAGAGGCCACTTGGCCATTGTGGACTGCGCCATCGGCCTAAAACTGGCCATCCAGACTAATCCAACCTTCCAGGCTCATTTGGAATGAGAAGAGGGATACTGCCTCTACTACCCTGTCAAGCAGTGAGTTCCAGGATCTCACCACCATCTGGATGAAAATATTTTTGTCATCTCCCCTCGAATCATTCTAATTTAGATCTAAGGCCCCCAGACTGACCTCTCTGCTAAGGTAAATAGATTCTTCACTTCCATCCTATTCAGGCACCTCACAATTTTGTACACTTCAATCAATCCTGCCCTGAGCCTTCTCTGTTTCCTGGAGAACATCCCAAGACTATCCAATCTTTCCTCTTAGCTACATTTTAGTAGTTTTGGCAACATCCTCCTCAATCTCCTCTGTACCTTCTCTGATGCAATTGTATTCTTATCCTTTCAGTAATGAGGTAACCAGAACTGCACTCAATACTCAAGTTGTTGCCTGACTAATGATTTATCCACGTTCAGCATAACTTCCCTGCTCTTATATTACTTTCCTTGGCTAATAAAGGAAAGGATTCCATATACCTTCTTAACCGTCGTATCGACCTGTCCTGCTACTTTCAGGGATCTGTGGGCATTCACTCCAAGGTCCCTCTCTTTGTCTGCACTTCTTATTATTCTGCCATTAATTGTGTGCTCCTTTGCCTTTTCGACCTCCCAAATGCATCACCTCACACTTCTTAGGGTTAAATACAATTTGCCACTTTTTCTACCCAGGCCAGACAATCAATATCTTTCTGTAGTCTGCAGCTATCCTCCTCACTGTCTACCACGTGGACAATCTTTTTGTCGTCTGCAAACTTCTTGATCATGCCCCTATATTTACGTCCATATCACTAATATATACCACAAAAGCAGGAGACCAAGTACTGACCCTTGCAGAACACCACTGTAAACAGCCCTCCAGTCACAAAAACGCCGGGTCAAAAATTACCCGTTGTTTCCTGCCACTGAGCCACTTTTGTATCCAGCTTGCTACATTTCCCTGGATCACATGGGATTTTATTTTGGTACCCAGTCTGTCATATGGAACCTTGTTAAAAGCCTTTCTGAAATCCATGTAGACCACATCAACTGCATTACCCTCATTAATTCCCCTTGTTAATTCAATGACAAATCAATCAAGTTAGTCAGACAAGATCTTCCTTTAACAAATCCATGCTGACTATCCATAATGAATCCATACCTTTCTAAGTGGTAGTTCATCTTGCTTCTCAGAACTGATTCCAATAATTTACTTAAGGTTAGACTGACTGGCCTGTAATTGTTTGGTTTATTCCCCACTGTTTTTTTAAACAAAAGTAAGATATTAGCCATCCTCCAATCCTTCAGCACCACGCCTGTATCCAGTGAGAACTGGAAAATGATGGTGAGATATTCTGCTTTTTCCTCTGTTGCTTCCTTTAAAAATCTGGGGTCATTTCATCCGGCCCTGGTGACTTATTCACCTAAACGGATACGAATCCATTCATGCTTCCTCTCTCCCTCTGTTTATCGCATACAATATTTCACACCCTTCTTCCTTAACTACAATATCTGCATCATTTCCTCTTTTGTGATGCAAAGTGTTCATTAAAAACCAGGCCAACATCTTCCACCCCTTCACATAGGTCACTTTTTTGTCCAGCATGGGCCATACTCTCTCCTTAATTATCCTCTTACTCTTAATGTATTGATAAAACATCTTTGGGTTCACCTTGATTTTTCTTGCCAATATTCTACCATGCCCTCTCTTTGCTTTCCTAATTTTCTTTTTGATTTTACCCCTCCACTTTCTGTACTCCTGTCAGTTTTCTGTTGTATTGAGTTCCCGGTGTTGGACATAAGGTTTCTGTTTCTGCCTTATCTTACACTGTACGTACTTTGACATCCATGGAGCTGTAGATTTGGCCGTCCCACCTTTTTCCTTGTGGGAACATGTTTACTCTGAACCCCATGACTCTCCCCTTTGAATGTCGCCCA
This sequence comes from Heterodontus francisci, assembly GCF_036365525.1. Lineage (NCBI taxonomy): Eukaryota > Metazoa > Chordata > Chondrichthyes > Heterodontiformes > Heterodontidae > Heterodontus > Heterodontus francisci. The sequence continues at coordinate 3,393,572 of NW_027140635.1, forward strand.
CTGTTCTGAGATTGATTTACCGTCACTAGCTGTTTCCAGTTCAGTTTCGCTAAATCATTCCTCAGTTTCGTAAAATAGGCCTTGAATCAATTGAGAACTGTCCGTTTCTATAATTATGTTAAAACTGACTGAATTATGATCACTACCACCGTAATGCTCTCCCAATGACACTACTTTCACCTACCCAACTTAATTTTTTAAAACTAAGTCCAAAACTGCGCCATCTCTTGTTGAACTTGCTACATAATGGCCAAAAGAGTTCTCGTGAATTCGGGCCAAAATATTGTTTCTGTAACATCGCTCGACGTTGTCCCTGTCTCAGCTCCTCTGGTCAAAACCCCCATTCATTCCTTCATTCTCTCTAAACTTGACCATTCCCATTCCCTCCTGCTGATCTCCCAAATACTACTATCTGCAAATTTCAGGTCATCCACTACTCTGCTGCTGAAGTGTTAACTCACAGTAACTCCCGTTCACTTGTCACTCCTGTGCTCACTGACCTTCATTGGCTGTCGATTAAGAAATGTCTTTATTTTAAAATTCTCATCCTTGTTTTCAAGCTCCTCCATGGCGTCACCACTCCCTACGCTGCATTTTATGGGCCCCCATGAGTTGATGTCAGTGGTGGGTTTGGAGTTGGGGGGGTGGGTGCGGCCTGGGGGAGCATGCAATCGCCATGGTTAGCGGACGGAGGGTCCCCATCGCCAAGTGATGCGTCTGGTACGGGATAGGCTGACGACAACCTTGCCACCCAGAGGCCAATGGAGGAACCTTAAATGGCCATTTAAGTGCCTCTTTCCGTCACTCCCGGTGACAGTGCCAATACTGCTGATCTGTCAGCCCTCTGATAGCCAACAGCTCTTGAAGGTGGAGTACCCATCTTTAAAGGGACTTGGATCCCAGTGCGGGTTAACCAGGCAGTTAATCATACACAGGATCGCCCTGGGGCAGGGGGGGGGGGGGGGTGGCACGAAAATGCTGAATGGTGTTAACCCCGTCTTTCTGGCTGGACGCTGGGAGCCCCACACCCTAAACATGTCCAGCTCCCTATCTCTGTAATCTCCTCCCAAATGTTCGTTTAATACTGGCCTCTTATGCATCCCTGATTTTAATCTCTTCACTATTGCTGCTTGTACCTTCACTTACCTGGGCTCTAAGCTCTGTCATACCCTCTCCACACGTCTGCACATCTCTTCACCTCGCTTTTTGCCTTTAAGACACTCCTGAAAACATACCTCTTTGATCCACCTTTTCGTCATCTTACCTGCAATTTTCTTATGTGAATCAGTGTCTTATTTTGTTATACCATACGGATGTGAAGCATCTTGGGACGTTTAATACATTAAAGGTGCTATAAAAATGCAAGTTCTAGTTGTTGTTGTTGTGTCTGCCCATTCACCACTCTGTCTATGTCCCCTTGAATTTTATTACTATCTTCCTCGCTCTTCACTATACTTCCATGCTTCATGACGTCTGCACATTTCGACATTGTGCACTGAAGATAGAGGTCTCCGTCATTAAGGTTTATCAGAAACAGCAGTGGTCTTGGTACTGAAACCTGGGGAATAGCACTGTATACGTCCCTCCAGTCTGAAAAACAGCAGTGCTCCTAGTACTGAACTTTGGGGAACAGCACTGTATACCTCCCTCCAGTCTGAAACAACAGCAGTGGCCCTGGTACTGAACCCTGGGGGACAGCACTGTATACCTCCCTCCAGACTTTAAAACAGCGGTGATCCTAATACTGAACCCTGGGAAACAGCACTGTATACCTCCCTCCAGTCTGAAACACAGCAGTGATCCTAGTACTGAACCCTGGGGAACAGCACTGTATACCTCCCTCCAGACTGAAAAATAGCAGTGGTCCTTGTACCGAACCCTGGTGAATAGCACTGTATACCTCCCTCCAGACTGAAATACAGCAGTGATCCTAGTACTGAACCCTGGGGAACAGCACTGTATACCTCCCTCCAGTCTGAAAAACAGCAGTGGTCCTTATACTGAACACTGGTGAATAGCACTGTATACCTCCCTCCAGTCTGAAAAACAGCAGTGGTCCTTGTACCAAACCCTGGTGAATAGCACTGTATACCTGCCTCCAGTCTGAAAAACAACAGTGGCCCTAGTACTGAACACTGGTAAATAGCATTGTATACCTCCCTCCAGTCTGAAAAACAGCCATTCACCACAATGTTGAGAAAAGTCCTCCGGAACTCTATTACCACCATCGTCAATATTTAACGGGGAGCTGATTTATTATAAACCAGATATTACCCATGTTTCATTTAATCCTCTTATTTTATTAACCTCTAAATCGAGTCCTGATTCCAGCTGAAATTGCCGTTTATTACTGTATTTCCACATTTAATCATGATATTTAATTTAAACTCTGGGCAGAATTTAATGGGCCTCAGAAGACAGGATAGGAGGAGAAGTGGCCCATAGACTGGCGACTAAGGTGATCTTCCTGCCCGGAGATCAAATGAGCCCTTTAAGTGAAGTTGAACGAGCGGTTTTTGGAGCTGCACCACTTGTACAGACCATCGAGTAAAACAAGGCGGCCTCCCTGTGGGATTGGGGAAGGCCTCCTCCATGGGTAATCTATGGCCCATGGATAGGCCCCCGGTAGCATAAGCTCCTTCTCTGTTAAACACCCCCGCACTCAATGAGCATCGTCACCCACATACCAGGGGCTACGGGACTGGCACCAGGAACCCCACTACATTTACCTGGAGTCTGGGATGCAACGGCTACTCCTGGTTCCAGGCCTGGTGTAGTGCCAGCAATGGCGCTGCGCAATGGCCCTGCTCCCTATTGGTCCTGGCTAGCCCAGCACACTGCTTGTGGTCGAGGGCTCCAGCGATGATCCTGATCCCAGGCCTTGTGTAGCACTTGCAGTGATCCCACTAGCTGACTGGTGCCAGTGTCCTCGCCACACCTACCTGGAGTCTGGGTCTCCATCGATGATCTTGCTCCCAGGAATGGTGCATTAATGGCAATGCCTCCTGCCACTCACTGATTGGCCCCAGAAACCCCGTCACAATTATCTGAGGTCCAGGGTCTCCAGCAATGACCCTTGTCCCAGGTCTGGTGTATTATTGGCAGGGCCCCTTTCCCTGATTTGCACCAGTGTTCTCGCGACACATATCTGTTGTGACCTAAAAGCTAGATAAGTGCGGCTCTACTGGCTGTCTGGCTCCAGTGTGCTCGATACACCTATCTGGGGATCGGGTCTCCAGTCATGGTCCTGATCCCAGGCATGCCCTATTAGCAGCAGTGGCCCTGACAATCTGACTGCGTCTGGTGTCCTCACCACACTTATATAGGGTCTAGGGCTCCAGCGATGGTCCTGCACCCAGGCCTGTTGTATTACAGGCAGTTCCATTGCTGCTAATGGCATTGCCGATACAACTGAGCTGCTGGCCCTCTGATTATTCAGCAGCTTTAGTAGGCGGGATCCCCATCCTGAAAGGATTGTTGACCACAGTGCCAGAAAGTTAATTGCCTGAGGGCCACTGAATTGCACCGGGTGTGGGCTCCAAATTGCCAAGATGGGGTTCCACTCATATTTCTGGCTAACCGTCATGCACCCTGCTGGGTCCACTAAATTTAATTCCCTGCCTCCTGTAGAAATCCATGCCACTGGTACAATAATTGGATATATGCTGAATAACGTAAGAAATGCTACCCCGAAATTCTTCAAACTGTTTTTTTCTACTCTAACCGGATGTATGATTTCCTGATAATGTCCATTGCTTACAACTATCTTAGCCAGAAGTACTGCACAAAGAACAGCTAGGCGTTGCGCAAACGACTACTGGCAACACCTATGCAGTCATATTCAGCTGGCCTCAGACACCGGAAACATCAGAGGAATGTATGATGGCATGAAGAGAGCTCTTGGGCCAACCATCAAGAAGATCACCCCCCTCAAATCGGGGGACATAATCACTGACCAACGCAAACAGATGGACCGCTGGGTTGAGCACTACCTAGAACTGTACTCCAGGGAGAATGCTGTCACTGAGACTGCCCTCAATTCAGCCCAGCCTCTACCAGTCATGGATGAGCTGGACATACAGCCAACCAAATCGGAACTCAGTGATGCCATTGATTCCCTAGCCAGCGGAAAAGCCCCTGGGAAGGACAGCATTACCCCTGAAATAATCAAGAGTGCCAAGCCTGCTATACTCTCAGCACTACATGAACTGCTATGCCTGTGCTGGGACGAGGGAGCAGTACCCCAGGACATGCGCGATGCCAACATCATCACCCTCTATAAAAACAAAGGTGACCGCGGTGACTGCAACAACTACCGTGGAATCTCCCTGCTCAGCATAGTGGGGAAAGTCTTTGCTCGAGTCGCTCTGAACAGGCTCCAGAAGCTGGCCGAGCGCGTCTACCCTGAGGCGCAGTGTGGCTTTCGTGCAGAGAGATCGACTATTGACATGCTGTTCTCCCTTCGTCAGATACAGGAGAAATGCCGTGAACAACAGATGCCCCTCTACATTGCTTTCATTGATCTCACCAAAGCCTTTGACCTCGTCAGCAGACGTGGTCTCTTCAGACTACTAGAAAAGATCGGATGTCCACCAAAGCTACTAAGTATCATCACCTCATTCCATGACAATATGAAAGGCACAATTCAACATGGTGGCTCCTCATCAGAGCCCTTTCCTATCCTGAGTGGTGTGAAACAGGGCTGTGTTCTCGCACCCACACTTTTTGGGATTTTCTTCTCCCTGCTGCTTTCACATGCGTTCAAATCCTCTGAAGAAGGAATTTTCCTCCACACAAGATCAGGGGGCAGGTTGTTCAACCTTGCCCGTCTAAGAGCGAAGTCCAAAGTACGGAAAGTCCTCATCAGAGAACTCCTCTTTGCTGACGATGCTGCTTTAACATCTCACACTGAAGAATGCCTGCAGAGTCTCATCGACAGGTTTGCGTCTGCCTGCAGTGAATTTGGCCTAACCATCAGCCTCAAGAAAACGAACATCATGGGGCAGGATGTCAGAAATGCTCCATCCATCAATATTGGCGACCACGCTCTGGAAGTGGTTCAAGAGTTCACCTACCTAGGCTCAACTATCACCAGTAACCTGTCTCTAGATGCAGAAATCAACAAGCGCATGGGTAAGGCTTCCACTGCTATGTCCAGACTGGCCAAGAGAGTGTGGGAAAATGGCGCACTGACACGGAACACAAAAGTCCGAGTGTATCAGGCCTGTGTCCTCAGTACCTTGCTCTACGGCAACGAGGCCTGGACAACGTATGCCAGCCAAGAGCGACGTCTCAATTCATTCCATCTTCGCTGCCTTCGGAGAATACTTGGCATCAGGTGGCAGGACTATATCTCCAACACAGAAGTCCTTGAAGTGGCCAACACCCCCAGCTTATACACACTACTGAGTCAGCGGCGCTTGAGATGGCTTGGCCATGTGAGCCGCATGGAAGATGGCAGGATCCCCAAAGACACATTGTACAGCGAGCTCGCCACTGGTATCAGACCCACCGGCCGTCCATGTCTCCGTTATAAAGACGTCTGCAAACGCGACATGAAATCGTGTGACATTGATCACAAGTCGTGGGAGTCAGTTGCCAGCATTCGCCAGAGCTGGCGGGCAGCCATAAAGACAGGGCTAAATTGTGGCGAGTCGAAGAGACTTAGTAGTTGGCAGGAAAAAAGACAGAGGCGCAAGGGGAGAGCCAACTGTGCAACAGCCCCAACAAACAAATTTCTCTGCAGCACCTGTGGAAGAGCCTGTCACTCCAGAATTGGCCTTTATAGCCACTCCAGGCGCTGCTTCACAAACCACTGACCACCTCCAGGCGCGTATCCATTGTCTCTCGAGATAAGGAGGCCCAAAAGAAAGAAAGTGACGATTGAGGTTATTTGTTTCATTGAGTTTTCAGTGGACCCATTTCCAATTACTGCAGTGAAATAATTGAATTCCCTGCTGCGTGCCACAGGGGAGGGGATCTCTCAGTTAGTCCAACATTGAACTTTCGATCGAAGAGAACAATGCTACGGAAAATGCTGGAAGTATTCAGCAGATCTGGCAGCATTTGTTGAGAGAGAAACAGAGTTAATGTTTCAGGTCACTGATCCTTCGTCAGAACTGGGAGAGATTAGAGATGGAACAGTCTTTAAATCATATGGGGAAAGGAGGGAGGGGGAGAATTATTATCAACATTGAGGTTAACAATTTCAATATCATCCTTTTATCATTTGATCTCTCCTGTCTCCGTTTGTTCATTGTGGTCCAATCATTTCGATATATCACAGGATACAGGAACACATTTATAAATCTCAATAAGTCCTCAATCAAACTGGCAACTTTGCTCCAGCCTGATGTATAATTTCTCTGTTTATTTCCCTTCCTCACAGTTAACTTGCTGACAATTGGGATCCTGTCTCGGGAAAAATGCGGTCTCTCCAAATGTGTCACTCTCTATCTGGTGGCCATGTCAGCGGCGGATCTACTGGTCGTTATCCTGGACCTGATATTGAGACACATTCCCATTGTTTATTGGGAACAGTTTCAGTTCCTGTGGCACATCCCTGTGTGCAATATCCACGCCGTCCTGCTTTATGCAGCCACAGACTGTTCTGTCTGGTTCACCGTCACTTTCACCTTTGATCGATTTGTGGCCATTTGTTGCCAGAAGCTGAAAATTAAATATTGCAGTGAGAAAACAGCGGCTGTGGTTGTGGGAACAATGACTGTGCTGAGCTGTTTCAAGAACATCTTCTGGTATTTTATGTTAACAGCTTGGTATTGGCTAGAGAATCGCCCCTGGTTTTGTGATGTCACTGAAGATGTTCTGGAATCGCATGTCTGGATAGCAATCGAGTTCCTCCACAACATTCTAACCCCGGGGCTCCCATTTGTGCTGATTCTTGTGCTCAACGCTCTCACCGTCAGACACATTTTAGTGAGCAGCAGAGGACGCAGGAGATTCCGAGCTCACAGCAGTGGGGAGAGTCGAAGGAAATCCATCATTTTACTGTTAGTTATCTCAGGCAATTTCATCCTATTATGGGCAGTGTTTATGGTGTTTTCGATATGGAGCAGGATGTGGTATTTGGGGCCTGGGTCTGTATTTCCACCTGTATTTCTGCGTGAATTGGGCTTCATGCTGCAGCTGCTGAGTTGCTGCACAAACACTGCGATTTATTCTGTTACCCAGATTCAGTTCAGAGAGCAGTTGAAGAATGTGCTGAAATATCCCTTTATTACAATTACTAAATTCATTCAAGGATGAGAGGAACCGAATCATTGACTATTTCCAGCATCTGGGGCCGGGGCCGGGGCCTTTCGGTATGGTGACAGAGTGGGGGAGAGGCCCGCCTGTTGTTGACAGCTGGGAAGGCATGGTCTGCTGCAGTGGTGGGAGAGCAGACACGGGGCCTGCTCCCCATGGGGACAGGGATTGGAGGCAGAATTTGTACCATGGTGATGGTGGATTGGGCCGGGGTCTTTTCCCATGGTGACGGGTGAGTGGGCTTAGAGTTTCTTCTCATAGTGACGGGGGTGTGGGCTTAGAGTCTGTTCTCATGGTGACAGGGGATTTGAGGCGCGACCTGTTCCCAGGACTGCGAACATGTGAACAAACATCCGAATTAGGAGCAAGAGTAGGCCACTCAGCTATTCAAGCCTGCTCCACCATTCAATACTTCATAACTGAACTGATTATTCGACATTTCCACCAATCCCCCGATAACCTACCACCCTCTTGCTTATCAAGAATCTATCTGCATCGGCCTTAAAAAATATTCAAAGACTCTGCTTCCAGTACCTTTGTGGAAGTGAATTCCAAAGACTCACGACCCTCTGAGAGAATAAAATTCTTCTCATCTCCGTCTTAAATGGGTAAACCCTTATTTTTAAACAGTGGCACCTAGTTCTAAATTCTCCCACAAGGTGAACCATCCTTTCCACATCCACCCTGTCAAGACCCCTCAGGCTATTATATGTTTCAACCAATTCGCCTCTTACTCTTCTAAATTCCAGGGGATACAACCCTCGACTGTCCAATCATTCCTCGTATGAAAGCCCATCTATTCCTGGTATTAGCCTAATAAACCTTCTCCTTAGGCGGGGCCAGCTCCCCATGCTGATGGGATAGTGGGGTGGGGCCTGTCCCCAATGGTGACAGGGGTGTGGGGATGGGGCCTGTTCCCTATGGTGACCGGGGTGTGGTGACGGGCCTGCTCCCTATGGTAACCGGGGTGTGGGGACGGGGCCTGTTCCCTATGGTGACCTGCATGGGGATGGGGCCTGTTCCCTATGGTGACCAGGGTGCGGGGACGGGCCTGTTCCCTATGTTGACTGGGGTGTGGGGACGGGGCCTGTGCCTTATGATGACTGTGGTGCGGGGACGGGGCCTGTTCCGTATGGTGATCGGGGAATGGGGACGGGCACTGTTCCACAGGGTCACTGTTGAAAGGGGCCAGCATCTGTTCACTATGTTGACGGGGATTAGGACGGGGCCTGTTCCCTAAGGTGTCGGGGGCTTCATCCAGTATTCTGCATAATTATTTAAACCTCCATAGCTCTTTATTATCCTTTGGAATCTTTGGTAATCCCCTTATAACTGTTTATATAATTTTATAATACCTTTTGATTATGTTTAACCTGTCATAAAACTTCATCATCCTTTTCTGATCTTCATAAACCTTTACAATCCTTCTTAAACATTTGCAATTATTTATAACCGATGGGAAGACTTAATAATAATTTATTCCACTTGACATTCATGTATAACCCTTTGCATCGCATACAATCTCTACCGTGGACAGAAAACATTGAACATAACCATCGTGACTTGCGCTCTTTTTAAAATGATCACAGTGCATATCTCTTAAAATGGCAGCATTGCATATCAATTAAACTGGCCACAGTGTATTTTACTTAAAACGGTCACAATGCTTATCATTTAAAAATGGCCACAGTGCATGTCACGTAAAATAGCCACACTGCATATCAATTCGAATGGCCACCGTGCACATCCTTTAAAATGGCCATAGTCCATGTCACTTAAAAAGGTAGCACTGCATGTCACCTAAAGTGGCCACGGTGCATGTAGTTTAAAAAAAGGCCACAGTGCATGTCACTAAAAATCGCTGCACTGCATATCAATTAAAAAGGCCACAGATAACTTTCTTTAAAATGACCACTGTACATATCAATTATAATGGCCGCATAGTCTTTCACTTAAATTAGTCACAATGCATATCATTTAAAATGGCTGCAGTGCATAGCTCTTCTAATGACCGCCTTGCATATCACTTAAAATGACCACAATGCATATCACTTATCATGGCCGCAGTGAATTTTACTTTAATGGCCGCACTGTTTGTCACAAAAAATGGTCACATGTCATATCACTTAAGATGGCCACTATGCATATCTTAACATGGTCGAAATGCATGCCACTTTGAACGGTCGCAGTGTCTATCACTTAAAATTGTTTCATGGCATATTATTTAAAATGGTCGAAGTGCATTTAAAATGGGCGCACTGGAAAATCACTTAAAATGGTCATCTGCTTGTCAATTAAAAGTGTCACAGTGCATGTCACTTAAAATGCCACAGTGCATGCCACTTTATCTGGGCGACGTGCATGTCACATAAAATGGCCACAGTGTATGTCACTTAACATGGCCGTACTGAATATTCATAATATGATCACACTGTATATCACTTAAAATGGCCACAGTTCACGTCACTTAAAATGATCATAATGAATGTCATATATAATGGCTGCAGTGCATGCCACTTAAAATGGCCTCCGTACATATCGCTTAACATCTTTGCACTGCATATCATTTAAAATAGCCACAATGCATATTACAAAAATGGTTGCACTGCATGTCACTTTAGAGTTATCAGAAACACATAGAACAAGATAAGGAGCAGAGTTTTGAAAAGCACGGCACAAGCCCAGAGTCGAAGATTGAAGAAAGACAGAGCGAGAGAGAGGAGCAGAGGAAGAAAAATCGAAAGGTGACATCAGAGTGACTTCACAATCGGCAGTGCTAGCAGGGAAGCAGAGAGCTGCTGCGGTGAGTCCACAGGTTAGCGTTTAATTTACTTTAACTCAAACATAGCATTATACTTGATCGATTTATTATTAGATCAAATAAAAACTCAAGCGATTTATAATGCAGAGTGAGAGAGAGACCAGTAGTGAGTGTATTGGTTCAAATTAGGACAACTGTATTAAGTATTATTCGGGTTTATCAGTATTTTTAAGGTTTACCAATAGTAGCATGGTTCATTAGAATTGGCAAAGCTTTATTATCATTGGTGACATATAATGGAATGCCGGAGAGCAGATTAAAAGCTATGTGTGGAGATTCGAATTTGGTGAGTGGCAAGTTCAGTGAAGGGGGCAGAGGTGCTCCACTTTTCCAATTAACTTTTTTTGTGTTCTTTTTTAACCCTCCAGTATTCGGTTCTCGCTTCAGTGCAGTGGAAGGAGCTGATTTCTGAGCACCTGGTAAGCTGTACATCATAGGCAAGCAGATAGGTGATTGGTTTGAGACGAAGGTAACTGTTTGGTGAGTATTTGCGAAATGATTAAGGTCCATTCTAATCCAAACGTTTAAAATCGTAAAGGAAGTAGTGATAAGTTCATAAAATATGCAGAAAAAACGAAAATAAAATAAGCATTTGAATAAAATAATTAAGTAGTTAATTAAAACAAACTAAGGATGGCAGGATAGGTGATGGATCATGGCTGCAGCATATGGAAGCTCTGGATGCCAATATGATCCAAGGTAAACACATCTGCAGTAAGTATTTGTGTCTCAAAGAGCTTTGGCTCAAAGTCATTGAACTACAGTCCGAACTGCAGACATTGCAACTCGTCAGAGAGGAGGAAAGTTACCTGAACACTTTATACCAGGAGGCATTCACACCCCTTAGGCTAGGGTCTATTGATTTGGTCAGCGCTCAGGGACAGGAAAGGGTGGCAGCAGTTGAGTCAGGTAAGGGGATCCAGAGGGCAGGAGTGCAGGAGCCTCAGCCATTGTTATTGTCCAACAGGTTAGAAGTCCTTTCAGCTAGATTGGATGAGAGTGGGGATTTCAGGGAGGATGAGCCACCTGAGCACGGCACTGTGGTCGAGGAAGCCATTCAAGTGGAGGGAGAAGAAAGAAATGTAGCAGTAGTAGGTGACAGAATATACATAGGGAGATTGACCCTGTTCTCTGCAGCAAAGAGCAAGAGTCCATTCGGCCGTTTTGCCTGGCCGGTACCAGGGTTCGGGACATCTGCTCAGGGCTGGAGAGGAACGAGCGGTGGGAGGGGGAGGATCCAGTCGTCTTGGTCTCTGTTGGTACCAGCAACATAGGCAGGACAAGGTAAGAGGTTCTGCATAGACAGTATGAGAAACTGGGCACCAAATTAAGATGCAGAACATCAAAGGTAATTATCGCTGGATTATTACATGAACCACGTGCAAATTGGCATAGGGCAAATAAGATTAGAGAAATTAATGCGTTGCTCAAAGGCTGGTGTGTTAGAAGTGCGTTCCGCTTCATGGTGCACTGGCACCAGTACTGGGAAAAGTGGTGGGTGCATCATTTGGAAGGTCTACATCTGAACCGCGCTGGGGGTTGGGGCCAGTGTTCGAGTGAGCTGCATAACTAGGGAGTAGAGAGGGTTTTAAACTGATTAGTGAGGGCAAGGGATCAAATTTGCGATGATATGGTAAATCAAGGAGTCGAGACAGGGCTAGAAAGAAAGGTATTCAAATGGGAAACGATAAAAAGAGTTTGATAGGAAGGGACAGAGCATACAAATCTAAGTGTAAATCAACAGATAACGCTAAAGGTTACAGCAATAATAAAAGAACAAAATTAAAGGCTCTGTCTCAGAATTCACGTCGCATTCGAAACAAAACAGTTGAATTAAGCATGCAAATGAAAATAAATAAGTATGATCTGATAGCCATTACAGACATGCCTGCAGGATGAGATAGATGGGGACCTGAATTTTGAAGGGCACATGGCATTTAGGAAGGACAGAAAAAAGTGGAGGGGTAGCTCTGCAAATTAATGACGGTATTAGCACAATAGAGAGGGGTGACCTAGGTTCAGGAGACCAGGATGTTTGGGTAGAGATGAGAAATCATAAGAACAAGAAGTCACTTGTGGGAGTGGTGTACAGGCCACCTAACATTAACCACACTGTAAGGCCTGGTATAAAGGAAGAAATAATGGTAGCTTGTTAGAAAGGTACAGCTATAATTATGGGGAATTTTAACCTACATGGAGACTGGAAAAATCAGGTAGGCAGAGGTATCCTCTATAATGAGTAAATAGAAGGTTTTCGGGATAATGTCTGGGAGCAATACGTTCTGCAGTGAAACAGAGAACAGGCAAAACTAGACCTGGTATTGTGCAACGAAATAGGATTAATTAATGACTTCATAGTTAAGGCACCGCGAGGTAGCAGCGATCCTAATATGATTGGATTTGAAAATCAGTTTGAGGGAGAGAAGAGTGGGTCCAAGACTACTACTTTAAACGTAAATAAGGGCAATTATGATGGCAGTAAAGCACAGCTAGCTAAAGTGAACTATCAAATTAGGTTAAAGGATATGTCAGTAGTGATGCCGTGGCTGACATTTAAGTGGATATTTCAGAATACACAGAATAGATACATTTAAACGAGAAAGAAAAATTCCAAGGGTGGGACTTGCCATTCGTCGTTAACTAAAACAGTTGAAGATAGCATCAAAGTTAAAGAAAAAGCCTATATTGGCGCAAAGCTGGGAGGCAGTTCAGAAGATTGGACAGAATATAAAAAATAAACAACAAAAAATGACTATTAGATTGATAAGGAAGGTAACATTAGCATACGACAGAAAGCCAGCTGGAAATATAAAGGCAGATAGTAAGAGTTTCTATGGATATTTAAAAAAAGAAAAGGATTCGCAAAGTGTGTGTTGGTCCCATAGAAAGTGACTCTGGGGAATTAATAATGGTGAATAAGGAGAAGACAGATGAACTGAACAGGTATTTCCCATCAACCTTTACTATAGAGGATACATGTAACATCCCAGTATTAGCTTTAAGTCAGGAAATCTAAGGGAGGGAGGAACTTAAGAAAATTGCAATCACCAGGGAAGTGGTACTGAACACATTGTTGGAACTGTGGGCTGACAAGTCCCCGATGGAATTCATCCCAGTGTGTTAAAAGAAGTGGCTGGTGAGATACTTGATACTTTAGTTTAAATTTTCCAAAATTCCCTAGATTGAGGGAAGGTTCCGTTAGATTGAAAAATAGCGAATGTAACTCCATTATTCAAAATGGGAGGGAGGCAGAAAGCAGGAAATGACAGACCAGTTAACTTAACATCTGTCTTTGTGAAAATGTTGGAAGCTATTATTAAAGACGTTATAGCAGGGCATTAAGAAAAAATCAAGGTAATTAGGTAGAGTCAACATGGATTTGTGAAAAGGAAATCATGTTTCACCAATATATTGGGGTTCTTTAAGGGAACTGCATGTGCTGTGGATAAAACGTAACTTGGGATGTATTGTACTTAGATTTTCACAAGGCATTTGATAAGGTGCCACATCAAAGGTTATTGCAGAAAATAAAAGCTCATGGTGTCGGTGCTGACATATTGGCATGGATCGAAAATTGGCTTGCTAATAGGGACAGAGAGTAAGCATAACTGGGTCATTTTCTGGTTGGCAGGATGTAATGACTGGTGCACCACGGGGATCTGTGCTGCGGTGTCAACTTCTTAAAATTTGTATTAATGATTTAAATGAAGGGACCGAAAGTATGGTTGCTAAATTTGCTGATGACACAAAGATAGGTAGGAAAGTAACTTGTGAAGAGGACATAAGGGTGCGACAAAGGAATGTAGATAGGTTAGATGAGTAGGAAAAGACCTAGCAAATGAAGCATAATGTGGGAAGGAAGGAGATTGTCCACTTTGGTAGGAAGAATGAAAAAGATGTATATATCTCAATGGTGAGAGATTGTAGAGCTCTGGGATGTGGAGGGATCTGGGTACCCTAGTGCATGAATCACAAAAGGTTAGTTTTCAGGTACAGCACCTATTTAGAAAGCTAATAGAATGTTATCATTTATCGTGAGGGGAACTGAATGCAAAAGTAAGGAGGTTTTGCTTCAGCTATACAGTGCATTGGTGAGACCACGTCGGGAGTACTGTGTTCAGTACTGGTCTCCATATTTAAGGAAGGATGTAAATGCGTTAGAGGCAGTACAGAGAAGATTTACTAGACTGGTAGCTGGGTGGGCTGTCTTATGAGGAACGAATGGACAGACTAGGCTTGTATCCGCTGGAATTTAGAAGATTAAGAGGCGACTTGATTGAAACATATAAGATCCCGAGGGGTCTTGACAGGGTGGATGAGGAAAGGATGTTTCCCCTTGTTGGAGAATCTAGAACTAGGGGTCACTGTTTAAAAAATAAGGGGGCGCCCATGTAAGACAGAGATGAGGAGAAATGTATTCCCTCAGAAGGTCGTGAGTGTTTGGAATTCTCTCCCTCAAAAGGTGGTGGAAGCAGAGTCTTTGAATATTTGCAAGGCAGAGGTAAATAGATTTTTGATAAGCAAGGGGGTGCAAGGTTATCGGGGGGAGATGGAAATGTGGAGTTATCAGTTCAGCCATGAGCTTAGTGAATCGCGGAGCAGCCTTGAAGGGGCGAGTAGCCGACGCCTGCTCCTAATTTGTATGTTTGCATGCTCATATATTTAAATAGCCACAATGCTTGCCACTTAAAATGGCCAAAATGCATACAACTTAACATGGCCACAGTGCATGAAACTTAAAATGGTCGAAATGCATGCCACGTAAAATGGTTGCAGTGCATATCGTTTAAAACGGTTGCATTGCACCCAATATTAAATGGCCACCGTGCCTTTCGCATAAAGTGGCTGCACTACAATCACTAATAATGATCATCTGCTAGTCACTTAAACGGTTCACTGTGCATGTCACTTAAAATGGCCAGACTGCATATCACTTAAAACAGCCCCAGTGCATATCATTTAAAATTGTCGCACACTGTATTCCTTTAAATTGCCACATTGCATGTCACTTAAAATGCCCACAATGCATACCACTTAACATGGCCACAGTGGATATCACATACAATGGCCAGTGCAATAAACAGACTCTAACACATGGAGACCCATTGGATGCTGACTCAGGTTAAAGGCCTCAATCCAAGGAAGAGGAAGACTATTTCCAATTAAATTCCTCTTCCCAAAACTTCCTCATTCCCTTTGGATCTTGGTAATACAGTTATCAAAGTAAACACAAATGTCCCGTGGACGAGAGGGAAAAATAAATTGGATAAATCAAAGGAAGAGATTCATTTGAAAAAGTGCAGCAGGAACCCAGAGCTTCCTGCCTCAGTTACACTGACATTCTCTCAGAAACATCCGATTACAAACAAATCCCTCTTAGAAAGGAAATGACTGAATGTGATAAAAATTGAGAGAGGGAAACGTTGAGAGCACACAACCCACACACTCCAGACTGAGAGAAATAGTCCTTCCCCTGGAGCAAGGGAGAGAGGAGGGTCTGGGATTGAGACTCAGTCCCCTACCACCCAGACACGGCCTAGGTCAGCAGTTTTCTTCATCCACTGAGTGTAACATGTTGGGATGTCTCTCAATTTGTTCGCTGGGGGTTCTGTCCATTAGCACGTTAATGCAGGACATTCCAACACTTTTGTCTCTTCCTTTCAGGTGCGAAAGAATGCAAGCTCAAGCAACTCATGGGTGGTAACGACACTCACTATCATTCTTCCCCTTCATTTCTCTCTAACCCCATCCCTGCTTCGAATCTCACTGCTTGTGTGTATTCACAATGCCCCCTGATCTTCCCATCCCTGATGCTGAATGCTCTTATATTCACAAAGGACTCAGCTTTATCCCCTTAAATCCCCATCGCAATGAATTTAGTGCTCACCATGACGTTGAGCTCCTGTTCTATCGCCTTCCACTCCGGCTCACCTGTTTCACCAGGAGTACTCCCCTCGACCAGCAGACCCATTCATCCACCTCAAGTATTCTCCATCCACCTGGACCCCTCCCTCTGGCCTCTTACCAATTCTTGATCTTTTCATTTGGAACTGGTAGCCTGACATCGGCCGTCTCAATTTCTCTAATCCCCTCACTCACTCTAACCTGTCTCCCTCTGAACTTGCGGCACTCCGCTCTCTCAGGCCTAACCCCAACATTGTGATCAAACCAGCTGCCATAGCTCGTGCTATTTTTTTCTGGTGCACTGACCTCTACCTTGCAGAGGCTGAGCACCAACTCTCTGACACTTCTTCCTATCTCCCTTGGATCATGACCCACCACCGAACGTCAAGCTATTCACCGCATCACCTCCGGAGATCTTCCCTCTACAGCTTCCAACCGCATAGTACTGTAACCCCGGATATCCCACTTCTACCTTCTTCCCAAAATCCACAAATAGGACTGTCCGAACAGACCCATAATTTCAATTTCTTCCTGCCCCACTGAACTTATTTCTTCCTATCTTTACTTTATGTTTTCTCCCCTGGTCCAGTCCCTACCCACCTACATCCATGACTCTTCTGATGCCCGACGTCATTTTCACAATTTCTAGTTTCCTGGCCCGAACTACTTCCTACTCACTCTGGACGTCCGCTCTCTCTACACCTGCATCCCCCATCAGGATGCTCTGAGGGCTCTCCGCTTCTTCCTTGAACAGAGGCCCAACCATTCCACATCCACAACCACCCTCCTCTGCCTGGATGAACTTGCTCCCAATTTTACTCACTTCCTTCATATGAAAGGGGTTACAATGGGTACCCACATGGCCATAGTTATGCCTGTCTGCTTGTGGGATATGTCGACCATGCCTTTTTCCAATCCTACTCAGGCCCACTCCACCAAAACATTTTCCAGTGTATTGCTGACTGTATCGGTGCCGTTTCCTGCTCCCGCCCCGAACTGGAAAACTGCATTAATTTTGCTTCCAATTTTCACCATTCTCTCACTTTTGAATGGTTCATCTCCGACACTTCCCTTCCTTGGGCCGAGGTTGAATTTACGCTTTCCTGTTGTGTGTGTGGCACTCACTGCGACTCCAGATGGGATTAACAAAGTCCAGGATTAAAGTGCCCCATTTCTGTTGTGTGAATGGGATGCAGTAACACTCTAGCTGGGACTAACACAGGACGGGTACGAAATGATCGTCTGCTGATGCGTGACTGGTTCTCAGTATAACCCCATACAGAATTAACACTGGCATGATTTGTATTGACCCTTTCCTGGTATGTGAGTGGAATTCAGTTCTACTCCAGTTAGGATTAACTCAGGGCTGGTTTGAATTGTCTAATAACTAGTGCGTAAGTGAGAATCAGTACCACTCCAGCTGGGATTAATCCAGGTCTATTTTAAATTAGCCTTTTTCATGGTGCATGAGAGGGATTAAGTACCACTCCAGCTGGGAGTAAGTCAGGCCTGGATTGAATTGTCTACTTACTGGTGTGTGAGTGGGACTCAGTACCAATACAGGTGGGATTAACACAGGCTTGGTTTGAATTGTCCCTTTCCTGCTCAGTGAGTGGACTCAGTACCAAACTAACTGGGATTCAATCAGGCCCATTTCTAATTGGCTCTTTCATGCTTTGTGTGGAGGTCTCAGCACCACTCCAGATGGGATGAACACAGGTTTGGTATTAATTGACCATTTTACTCGTGTGTGAGCGTGTCTCAGTACCACTGCAACTCGACGTAACACCAGGCCTGCTTTGAACTGGCATGAACACATCTTTACACCTTCTCCTTTGTTATCTCTTGCCCCACCCCCGCTTTACTTGCTTATAACTTTTTGCATTTCTAATATTTGCTAGTTCTGAAGACGGGTTACTTACCTGAAACGTTAACTCTGCTTCCCTCTCCACAGATGCTGCCAGATCTGCTGAGTATTTCCAGTATTTCTTGTTTTTATTTCAGATTTCCAGCATCCGCAGTATTTGGCTTTTATTAAACTGGCACGATCCTGGTTTGTGAGTGGGACTCAGTACCTCTCGATCTGGGATTCACTCAGGCCTGATTTGAAATTGTCCTTTCCTGCATCGTGAGTGGGACACAGAACCACTACAGATGTGAGTAAAAATGGTCTGGCTTGAATTTGCCATTTTCAAGTGTATGAGTGGGACTCAGAATAAATCCAACTTGGGTCACCACAGGCCTGGATTGAATTGGCCCTTCCGTGCTATGTGAGTGGGATTCAGTACCACTTCAACTGAAATTAACACAGGCCAGATTTAAATTGGCCCTTTCTTGGTGCCTGAGTAGGAGTCAGTACTACTCCAGCTGGGATTTACGCCAGCCTGGTTTGAATTGGCCCTTTCCTGGTTTGTGATTGGGACTCTGAACCATTCCGTCTGACATTACCACAGGTCAGATTTGAATTGGCCCTTCTGTGTTTGGTGAGTGGGACTCAGTACTACTCAAGCTTTGATTAATACAAACCTGGTTTTAATTGGCCCTTTCCTGGAGTATGAGTGGGAATCAGATGCAATCCTACAGCGAATAACAAAGGCTTCATTTGGGTTGGATCTGTCCTGAAGTGTGGGTTGGGCTCAGTCACACGCCAGCTGGGATTAACACAGGCCTGGTTTGAACTGGCCGGTTTCGTCGACGGTGTAGGTGGCTCTGTGGGACCCCTTGTCAATGGAGAGATGTGCAAGAACTGGAAGAAAGCTCCCTGCAGTGATGGGCGAGGGAATCCATGGTTTTGGGGTGGGGGGGGCGGGGTGAGGTAGGAGAGTGGAGTTAAGGCCATAATGAGATCAGTCACGATGTTACTAAGTGGTGGATCAGGCTTGAAGGGCCGAATGCCCTTGTCCTGCTCATATTTCTTATGTTTTTATTCTTAATAATTTTGGTGCATGACAATAATTTTGGTACATGATGTTGGTGAATGTCCAATTTCTTGCAGCAGCCAGGATGCATTCATTCCGAAGCAGTTGTCTGCTCCCACTATCTTCAGACATGCATGGAAAGTCAGAATGTGCCTCGTTGGATCAGAAGGTTACCTCCTCTATACCTGGGTCATGACCTCTAACGTCCACCCACTCCAATCCTTCCACAACCCAACCAGATGAGATGTATCACAGCCTGTTATGTGAGACAAGGGAGGAGATAGCAGGGGCTCTGACGCAGATTTTCAAATCCTCTCTGGCAACAGGAGAGGTACCAGAGGATTAGAGGTCAGCGAATGTGGTTAGTCAAGAAGGAAAGCAAGGATAAACTATGTAATTGCAGGCTGGTGACTCTATCATTGGTGGTAGGGAAACCATTGTAAAAATTCTGAGGGACAGGAGTAATCTTCACTTGGGGAGGCAGAGATTAATCATGAATAGTCAGCATGGCTTTGTCAAAGGGGGATCGTGTATAACAAATTTGGTTGAATTTTTTGAGGAGTTGACTGGATGTGTAGCTGAGGGTAAAACAGTTGATGTCGTCTACATGGACTTCAGTAAGGCTTTTGATAAGGTCCCGCATGCGAGATTGGTTCAGAAAAACTGAGCCCATGGGATCGAAGACAATTTGATAAATTGGATCCAAAATTGACTCAGTGGCAGGAGGCAAAGTGTGATGTTCAAGGGTTGTTTCTGCGAGTGGAAGCCTTTGACCAGTGGAGTGCCACTAGGATCGGTGCTGGGACCCTTGCTGTTTGTAGTGGACATTAATGATTTAGACGTGAATATAGGAGGTGTGATCAGTATGTTCGCAGATAACAAGAAAATTGGTCATGTTGTAAATAGTGAGGAGGAAAGCCTTAGATTACAGGACGATATAGATGGGCTGGTAAAATGGGTGGAACAGTGGCAAATGGAATTTAATCCTGAGAAGTGTGAGGTGATGCATTTTGGGACGACTAGCAAGGCAAGGGAATATGCAATGGATGATAGGACCCTGGGAAGTACTGATGGTGAGAGGGACATTGGTGCACTTGTCCATAGATCACTGAAGACGGCAGCACAGGTAGACAAGGTGGTTTGGAAGGCATACTTGCCTTTATTAGCCAAGGAATAGAATATAAGAGGAAGGAGGTTTGATGGAGCTGTATTAAACGCCAATTACTCCATAGCTGGAGTACTGTGTACAGTTCTGGTCACCACACTACAGGAAGGATGTGAGTGCACTGGAGATGGTGCAGAGGAGATTCACCAGGATGTTGCCTGGGCTGGAGCATTTCAGCTATGAAGAGAGGCTGGATAGACTTGGGCTGTTTTCCTTTCCTTCAGAGAAGGATGACGGAGGAATCTGATTGAGGCATACAAAATTATAAGGGTCATAGATAGGGTAGATAGGAAGACACATTTTCCCTTAGTGGAAGTGTCAATCGCCAGGGCACATAGATTTAAGGTAAGGAGCAGGAGGTTTAGAGGGCATTTGAGGGGAAAAGAAATCACCCAGAGGGAGGTTGGAATCTGGAACTCACTGCCTGAAGGGGTGGAAGAGGCAGGAACCCTCAATACATTTAAGGAGTTTTTCGATGAGCGCTTGAAATGCCATCACATTCAAGGCTACAGGTCAAGTGCTGGAAAATGCGATTAGAATCGATAGGTGCTTTATGGCTGGTACAGACACAATGGACCAGAGGGCCTGTTTCTGTGCTGTATAATTCTGTGACTCCATGACTCGAAAGCCACGAAGCATTCACATGAAAGAAACCCGTGTTTAACGTTATCAATGGAGTCACCAGGAACATGATGGAACAGAACATCAGTGTCATGAAACAATGAGTTCAATGTCTGAACCGCTCGGGGTGAGCCCTCCAGTAGACACTGGAGCAGGTGTCCAAGTTCGTGGTGTTCTGCTGCACCCTTCATATTATCACCAACATGAGGACACAGGAATTGGCACCAGGAATCCGGAGTCCACGTCAGGAGGAGGAGGAGGAGGAGGGAGGGAGGATACTTCGAGGAAGCCTTCGAATCGTACAGGCTGTCGGAGAGTATCTGCTAACATTGCGGTTCCTATTGGACAACTTCCTTTACCACCATGGATCCCGCATTCTCCACCATTACACCCATCTGAGACGCCCCATCACAGTGTCCCCTGAGTCACAATCCTGCCGTAAAAACCACCAACAAAAACCTTTTCATTAACATGTTTTTCCAACAACACATGTAATTATACAAACAAAACTGAACTGTTCATTCTTGTGGATTCCCTTGCTGCCAGTCTTGTGGGTTCCCTCGACTTGCCTAGTGCTCCGACACACTGTTTCCCCAGTGGCTGCAGCATGGCTGGTGGAAGGCTGCTGACTTTCACTGGGGGAGACTGCAGATAGCCTTGCAGGACGTCCTCGAGCAGCTCTGGGCCTTGAGTGCTCGGATTGGGACTGCACCACCACGACATGGGTAGCAGCAGCCTGGGCTGGCTGACGGGCAACAGCAAAGACATTGGAGGAGTGGCAGTGAAGGGAGAACACATACTGTCAGCCTGATAGAGGACAGCAGGTTCATGCTCCACGGAGGCACTGCCAATCCCACGGGGAGACACTTCAGCAATCTTAGTAATTTGCAGGATCACAGATTGCTGGAGTAATGTGAATGCCTGCAAACCTCTATGAACACTGAGATCCACAGCCATGATGACAGCAGTCTGATCCTGCATGGCAGCAAGCATGGATCTCATAACTTCAGTCTAAGCTTCTACTGCAGCACTGAGACATTGGGTGTCTACCGTTAGTGCTGCAGTGGAAGCTGAGACAATGGTCAGCAGGCACTGCATCACGGCTGGGTCCGCCAGTGCTGACATGGAGTTAGTGATGATTTCCACAGGGGAAAAATGTTTTTACAGCTCTGTGGAATGTCCTGTGCCATGTTGGAGCCAGACTCCTCCATGTTCCTTGACACTGACAACAGACTGTCAGGCAGGCCTGTCAATGGACAACGTATCTCAGTGTACATGTCCATCAGCAGTCTCCTGTATGCTGTTCCAGCAATGTTCACATCTGAATCCTGTATATTATAACTCGTTTGTGACCTCAGCCTTCTGGTGAACTGGCATCTGATCTATCATTTTCCTGCTGCCTTGGCTGCAGCCTGCTCATGTCCAGTAACTGCAGGATAAAAATTTACAGTCCGGCGGACTGATATGAATTAACTAACAACATTCGGAATGCATTTGTTAAAGGGAAATCATGTTTAACAAAATTGGCTGAGACTTATGATTTGTTAACAGAGAGCTTTGATGAGGGTAATGCTGTTGTTGTGGTGTAGATGGACTTCCAAAAGGAATTGGTAAAACTGCCACATAGCTGGACTAGTAGAAACGTTATAGCTGATGGAATAAAAGGGACAGTAGCAGCATTGACACGAAATTGGCTGGGTAACAGGAAACCGATAGTATTGATAAACGCTTTTCTTCTCAGGCTGCAGGCATTTATATAGTGGGGTTTCCCAAGGGTTGGTGATCGGGCACTACTTTTCTGTATCTATATTTATGACCTGTATGTTGGTCTGCAGGGTACTATTGCAAAATTTGCAGACGACACAAAACTTGGCATCAGTGTGAACAGAGAAGACGATATTTGTGGACTTCAAGAGGACAGAGACAGGCTGATGGAATAGGCAGATAGGTGGCTGATGAAATTTAATGTTGAGAAGTGTGAAGTGATTGATTGTGGTCGGGAAGTTGTGTCGAGACAATATAAATTAAAGGAAAATAAAAACAAAATACTGCGGGTGCTGGAAATCTGAAATAAAAACAAGAAATGCTGGAACCACTCAGCAAGTCTGGCAGCATCTATGAAAAGAGAAGCAGAATTAACACATTAAAGGATACCTTTCTAAAAAGGGTGCTGGAGCAGTATGGTATGTATGATCATACCATTAGAGGTGGCAGGACAGGTTGAGAAAGCAATTCGTAAGGCGTGTGTGATCCTAGGTTTTAGAAATAGAGACATGGAATCCAAAAGCAAGGAAGTTATTATGAACGTTGAGAAAAACTGCCTCTGTCTGAAATGGGGTGCTGTGTCCAGTCCTGGGCACAACACTTCAGGAAGATTGTGAAAACATTAGAGAGGAGGCAGCAAAGATTTACAAAGAGAATACACACGAACACAAGAAATAGGAGCAGGAGTAGGCCATTAAGCCCCTCGAGCCTGCCCCACCATTCGATAAGATTATGGCTGATCTGTCCCAGGCCTCAACTCCTCCTTCGGGCCTGTTCTGCATCACCCTCGACTCCCTGAGATTTCAAAAATCTATCCACCTCCTCCTGAAATACATTTAGTGATCGAGCCTCCACAACTCTCTGAGGTAAAGAATTCCAGAGATTCACCACCCTCTGAGAGAAAAAATTTCTTTGCTTCTCAGTTTTAAACATGTGCACCTTTATTCTGTACCTACATCCCCTCGTTAGAGATTTCCCCCTCCAGTGGAACCATTTTTTCAACATCTACTCTGTTAAGCCCCGGAGAATCTTATATGTTTCAATAAATCTTCTAAACGCCAATGAATAAAGGTCTAACCTGTTAAGCCTTTCTTGATAAGACAACTCTGCATCCCAAAAATCAGCCCAGTGAACCTTTTCTGAACTGCCTCCAATGTTAGTATATCCTTCCTTAAATACAGGGACCAAAACTGTATGCAGTACTCCAGGTGTGGCCACACCAACACCCTGTACAATTGGAATAAGACTTCCCAATTTTTAAACTCTAACCCCCAAGCAATGAAGGCCAAAATTCCATTTGCATTCGTAATTACTTGCTGCACTTGCATGCTAACATTTTGTGTTTCATGCACAAGAATACCCAGATCCCTCTGTGTCAAACGGCGATGGCTGCTGCTTCTGGTCTCGGGCCGCGGCATTTTTTATCTCCCAGCTCCTCTCGCCTGTTCCGCTCTCGCCGCGGGCGCCGCCCTCGCCGCTGCTTCTGGTCTCGGGGACTCGGCTCTTTTTATCTGCTGGCTCCTCCCATCTGTTCCCGCTCTCACCGCAGCAGCTATCGCCGCTGTGTCTGGTCTCGGGCCTTCACTCCTTTTATCTCCCTTGAATGCATCTCATCTGTTCCTGTGACCTTATCCACTTCAAGTACAGACAGCCTATCGAATACCTCCTCTTTATCAATTTAATCCCCCTAGTGTCCGACTTACCTCCTCTTTCAACATTTCCTGGGCTGCATCTGAGAATCATAGAAGGCTTATGGCACAGAAAGAGATCACTTGGCCCATCCGAAAAAACATCCGTCAATTGGGTGGCACAGTGGCGCAGTGGTTAGCACCGCAGCCCCACTGCTCCAGCGACCCGTGTTCAATTCTGGGTACTGTCTGTGTGGAGTTTGCAAGTGTCCCTGTGTCTACATGGGTTTCCTCCGGGTGCTCTGGTTTCCTCCCACATGCCAAAAACGTGCTGGTAGATAGGATAATTGGGCTTTATAAATTGCCCCCAGTATAGGTAGGTGGTCGGGAAATATCGGGACAGGTGGAGATGTGGTCGGAATGTGGAATAAGCGTAGGATTAGTAGAAAATGGGTGTTTGGTGGTTGGCACAGACTAGATGGGTCGAAGAGCCTGTTTCAGTGCTGCATCACAAAAAAACTAAAATTCTGCTCCCACCTTCCAGCATTTGATAGATTACGGCACTGGAGGTGTACATCCAGACCCCTTTTGAATGAGTTGTGGGTTTCTGCCTCAACTACCCTTTCGGGACGTGGGTTCCAGATTCACACCACCCTCTGGGTGAGACATAATGTCCACAGCTCACCTATAATATTTCTTTCAATTACTTTCAATCTAATCCCCCTAACGCTTTCTATAGGTATATCAGGAATAAAAGAATGACTAGAGTTAGATTAGGGCTAATCAAGGATAGTAGTGGGAAGTTGTTTGTGGAATCAGAGGAGATAGGGGAAGCGTTAAATGAATATTTCTCGTCAGTATTTACAGTAGAGAAAGAAAATGTTGTCGAGGAGAATACTGAGATACAGACTACTAGGCTAGATGGGATTGAGGTTCACAAGGAGGAGGTGTTAGCAATTATGGAAAGTGTGAAAATAGATAAGTCCACTGGGCCAGATGGAATTCATCCTAGGATTCTGTGGGAAGTCAGGGAGGAGATTGCAGAGCCTTTGTCCTTGATCTTTATGTCGTCATTGTCGACAGGAATAGTGCCGGAAGACTGGAGGACAGCAAATGTTTTCCCCTTATTCAAGAAGGGGAGTAGAGACAGCCTTGGTAATTATAGACCTGTGAGCCTTACTTCGGTTGTGGGTAAAATGTTGGAAAAGGTTATAAGAGATAGAATTTATAATCATCTTGAAAAGAATAAGTTCATTTGCGATAGTCAGCACGGTTTTGTGAAGGGTAGGTCGTGCCTCACAAACCTTATTGAGTTTTTTGAGAAGGTGACCAAACAGGTGGATGAGGGTAAAGCCGTGGATGTGGTGTATGTGGATTTCAATAAGGCGTTTGATAAGGTTCCCCACGGTAGGCTATTGCAGAAAATACGGAAGGATGGTATTGGAGGTGATTTCGTGCTTTGGATCAGGAATTGGCTAGCTGAAAGAAGACAGAGGGTGGTGGTTGATGGCAAATGTTCATCCTGGAGTTTAGTTACTAGTGGTGGACCGCAAGGATCTGTTTTGGGGCCACTGCTGTTTGTCATTTTTATAAATGACCTGGATGAGGGTGTAGAAGGGTGGGTTAGTAAATTTGCAGATGACACGAAGGTCGGTGGAGTTGTGGATAGTGCCGACGGATGTTGTAGGTTACAGAGGGACACAGATAGGCTACAGAGCTGGGCTGAGAGATGGCAAAAGGAGTTTAATGCGGAAAAGTGTGAGGTGATTCACTTTGGAAGGAGTAACAGGAATGCAGAGTACTGGGCTAATGGGAAGATTCTTGGTAGTGTAGATGAGCAGAGAGATCTTGGTGTCCAGGTACATAAATCCCTGAAAGTTGCCACCCAGGTTAATAGGGCTGTTAAGAAGGCATATGGTGTGTTAGCGTTTATTAGTAGGGGGATCGAGTTTCGGAGCCACGAGGTCATGCTGCAGCTGTACAAAACTCTGGTGCGGCCGCAACTGGAGTACTGCGTGCAGTTCTGGTCACTGCATTTTAGGAAGGATGTGGAAACTTTTGAAAGGGTGCAGAGGAGATTTAATAGGATGTTGCCTGGTATGGAGGGAAGGTCTTACGAGGAAATGCTGAGGGAATTGAGGCTGTTTTCGTTAGAGAGAAGGAGGAGGAGAGGTGAATTAATAGAGGCATAGAAGATAATCAGAGTTTTAGATCGGATCGATTGTGAGAGTCTTTTTCCTCAGATGGTGATGGCAAACACGAGGGGACATAGCTTTAAGTTGAGGGGTGATAGATATAGGACAGATGTCAGAGGTAGTTTCTTTACTCAGAGAGTCGTAGGGGCGTGGGACGTCCTGCCTGCAAAAGTAGTAGACTCGCCAACTTTAAGGGCAATTAAGTGGTCATTCGATAGACATATGGATGAAAATGGAATAGTGTAGGTCAGATGGTTTCACAGGTCGGTGCAACATCGAGGGCCGAAGGGCCTGTACTGCGCTGTAATGTTCTATGTTCTATGTTCTGTCACTGATCTCTCTGCTAATGTGAATAGACCCTTCACCTCCACTCCATCCACGCCCGTCTCTATTTTGTACATTTCAATCGATTCTCCCCTCAGCCTTCTCTTTTCCAAAGAGAATAAACCCAGCCTATCCAATCTTTCATCACAGCTGCATTTTATCAGTCGTGGCAATATCCTCGGAAATATCCTCTCTAACCTCTCTAGTGCAATTACCTCCTTTCTGTAATGAGGTGAGCAGAATTGCACACAGTACTCAAGTTGTGGTTGAACAGAAATGTGGAGGTTGTTTAGGGAGTGCTTGCTGCGACTGCTGGTAAGGTTTGTCCTGATGAAGCAAGGAAGGGATGGGTAGGGTGAAGGAACCTTGGTTGACAAGAGATGTGAAATAGCTAGTCAAGAGGAAGAAGGAAGCTTACTTAAGGTTGAGGAAGCAAGAATCAGACAGGGCTCTAGAGGGTTACAAGGTAGCCAGGAAGGAACTGAAGAATGGACTTAGGAGAGCTAGAAGGGGACATGAAAATGTCTTGCCGGGCAGGATTCAGGAAAATCCCAAGGCGTTCTACACTTATGTGAGGAATAAGAGGATGGTCACAGTGAGGGTAGGGCCGATCAGGGATAGTGGAGGGAACTTGTGCCTGGAGTCGGAGGAGGGAGGGGAGGTCCTAAATGAATACTTTGCTTCAGTATTCACTAGTGAGAGGGAAATGGTCGTTTGTGACGACAGCGTGAAACAGGCTGATATGCTCGAACAGGTTGATGTTAAGAGGGAGGATGTGCTGAAAATGTTGAAAGACATGAGGACAGATAAGTCCCCGGGGCCAGACGGGATATACCCAAGGATTAACCGAGAAGCGAGGGAAGAGATTGCCGTGCCTTTTGCGATGATCTTTGCGTCCTCACTGTCCACTGGAGTAGTACCAGATGATTGGAGGGTGGCAAATGTTATTCCCCTGTTCAAGAAAGGGAATAGGGATAACCCTGGGAATTATAGACCAGTCAGTCTTCGTCGGTAGTGGGCAAATTATTGGAGAGGATTCTGAGAGACAGGATTTATGATTATTTGGAAAAGCATAGTTTGATTAGAGAGAGTCAGCGTGGCTTTGTAAGGGGCAGGTCATGCCTCACAAGCCTTATTGAATTCTTTGAAGATGTGACAAAATACATTGATGAAGGAAGAGCAGTCGATGTGGTGTATGTGGATTTAGCAAGTCGTTTGATAAGGTTCCCCATGGTAGGCTCATTCAGAAAGTAAGGAGGCATGGAATACAGCGAAAGTTGGCTGTCTGGATACAGAATTGGCTGGCCCATAGAAGACAGAGGGTGGTAGTAGATGGAAAGTATTCAGCCTGGAGCTCGGTAACCAGTGATGTTCCGCAGGGATCTGTTCTGGGACCTCTGCTCTTTGTGATTTTTATAAATGATTCGGATGAGGAAGTGGAAGGCTGGGTTAGTAAGTTTGCCGATGACACGAAGGTTGCTGGAGTTGTAGATAGTGTGGAAGGCTGTTGTAGGTTGCATCGGGACATTGACAGGATGCAGAGCTGGGCTGAGACGTGTCAGATGGAGTTCAACCTGGAAAAGTGTGAAGTGATTCATTTTGGAAGATGGAATTTGAATGCAGAATACAGGATTAAAGACAGGATTCTTGGTACTGTGGAGGAACAGAGGGATCTTGGGGTCCACGTCCATAGATCGCTCAAAGTTGCCACCCAAGTTGACAGTGTTGTTACGAAAGCATGTGGTGTGTTGGCTTTCATTAACAGGGGGATTGAGTTTAACAGGCACGAGGTTATGCTGCAGCTCCATAAAGCCCTGGTTGGACCACACTTGGAATATTTTGTTCAGTTCTGGTCACCTCATTACAGGAAGGATGTGGAAGCTATAGAGAGGGTGCAGAGGAGATGTACCAGGATGCTGCCTGGACTGGAGGGCATGTCTTACAAAGAAAGGTTGAGGGAGTTAGGCCTTTTCTCATTGGAGCGAAGAAGGATGAGAGGTGACTTGATAGAGGGGTACAAGATGATGAGAGGCAAAGATAGTTTGGATAGCCAGAGACTTTTTCCCAGGGTGGAAAGGGCTATCACCAGTGGGCATAATATTAAGGTGATTGGATAAAGGTTTCGGGGAGATGTCAGAGGTAGGTTCTTTACACACAGAGTGGTGGGTGCGTGGAATGCACTGCCAGCGGTGGTTGTAGAAGCAGATACATTTGGGACATTTAAGCGACTCTTGGATAGGTACATGGATGATAGTAGTATGAAGGGTGTGTAGGTAGTTTGTGCCTAGAGTAGGTTAAAGGATCGGCACAACATCGTGCGCCGAAGGGCCTGTACTATGCTGTACTGTTCAATGTTCTATGTTAACCAATGACTTATACAGTTCCAGGATAACCTCCCTGCTCTTCTATTCTATATCTCAGCTAATTAAGGAAAGGATTCCATATCTTCTTGCTTGTTGAAGACAGATGTAAAGTATTCATTTCGTACCTCAGCTATGCCCTCTACCTTCATGTGTAAATCACATTTCTGGTCCCGAATCGGCCCCATTCCACCTTTTACTACCCTTCCCCTGGTTATATGCCAATAGATGACTTGGGGACTTCCTTTAATACTAGCAGCCAGTCTCTTTTCATGCTCTTTCCTTGTTTCTCTTATTTGCTTTTTCACTTCCCCTCTGGACCTTCTATATTCTGCCTGGTTCTCAATAGTATTTTCTACCTGGCATCTGTCATAAGTTTGAATATCGGTGAATAAACTTGTCAACTTTTCGTGCGACCTTCAAAGGTCTGTGTGAATAACCACCAAGACGTTCTGTTCCTGGCTCCTCATTTAATCAATACCCATTTGTTTATATTGCCTTCGCTTGCACTTCCTACCCAAATGTCTCACTTCATGCCTCACTGTGTTAAATTACATCTGCCATGTGTCTGCTCAGTTCATCAGTCAGTCTCTGTCCTTCTCAAGTCCGTTACTATCCTTGTCATTGTTTATCAATATTTCTGAGTTTCCTGCCATCCAAAAACTTTGACATTATCCCCTCCGTACACAATCCTGTGGTATTGACATATAGCAACACTGATCCCAACAGTGACCATGGGGAACCCCACTGTGTACTTCCCTCCAGACTGAACAACAACCATTCTCCACGACTCCCTGCTTTCTGTCACTTACCTAATTTCCTGCATGCTGGCATTGAAAATAAAAGAAAAGATTTCCATTTATGTAACGCCTTTCATGACCACTGCATGTACAAAGCGATTTACAACCAATGAGTACGTTTTAAAGGTGAGAAATGTGGCTCGGGGTCTTTTCATGTCTTATTATACCAAAGTTTAACTTTAAACACATTGTGTTTTGAGCTCCCCTGCGTGAATCCTTGTTCACAACTTTCCAATTATAAGGCAAAAAATGAGCACAAACAGGCTTTCTTTGGTTTAACGAAGAAAGAATTAAATTTATTGAAACTTAAACTTAAAATCTAATACGGTTCCTGCCTACAGATTTATGACGCACCCACACTAGCATGCACATGCAATATAAACATGCAAACAGGGCCAGAAAAGAGCAGAAGCAAAGTTAGTGGAACAGTTTGAGGCAATGTCTTGTTACTGTGTCTCGAGCTCACGGTATTCATTGATTGTAGAAAAAGTCATGCATTTCATTGGGGCCCAGTAGTCTTCTTAAAACCTCGTTCACGGAGAAACCCATTCACTTTTTGAATTTCAAGTGTTTTTGCAAGATTCAGTTCTGTGGGAAAAGATGAAGGCAGGCAGACAGGAGAGGAGATGTTCTCAGGCTAGGAGCACACGGTGCTCTGAGTTCGAAATCTGTTTTTCCAGTTTAAAACTCCCCGGGTCGTCCAGCAGGTGGTCACGTGACAGACTGTTTTGACCAGGTCTCTTTATGTGTATTGGGGAAGGTACTTGCTCCCTTTGGTTCCACATTGTCTGATACTATTCAAATGTCCTTCCAATCTGGGACTTGCAATGTTTAAGTTTTAATATTCACGTGGCAAAATATGTGTGCCTCAGTCTTTGGTAGGTCGGTTGTTTGCTTGACATTCTGCACAGCAAGATCCAGCGAGCAGCAATGTGATGTTGATCAGATCTGTTATTGTGATGTTGATTGAAGGGTAAATGTGGACCAGGACACTGGGGATAACCCCCCTGTGCTTCTTCGAAATAATCTCATGGGGTCTTTACCATCCACCTGAGCGGGCGAACGGCGCCTTGGGTTAACGTTTAATTCAAAAGACGGCACCTCTGACTGTGCAAAACTCCCCCAGTACTGTCACTGCAGTGTCAGCTATGATTCTTGTGATCATGTCCTGCAGTGAGACTTAATCCGATTAACTGGTGACTGAAAGAGGAGAGCGCGACAGACAGCCACGGCTGACATTGGTCCTTTAATCCCATGTGTTTCTAATTTGGTAACACGGCTGTTATGTGGTACCTTATCAAACCCCTGTTGAAAGGATCAGAATATTGGGAAAGCACAGGCAGGAACAGTCATAGAAACATAGAATAGCACAGCTCTGAATGAGGTCATTAGGCCCATCAAGTCTGTGCTGGCCCTTTCAAAGAGCAATCCAGTTCGTCCCACTCCCGAGCGCTTTCGCCATATCCTTACATTCTTTCTGCTTCATATATTTATCCAGTTTCCTTTTGGGATCTACAATTGAATCTGCATCCATCAGCCTATCAGACAGTGCTTTCCAAATCCAAACCACTCAGCAACAAAAATCCTCAAAATTGCTTCTTTTACCAATTGCCTGAAATCTGTGTCTCTGGTTAGTGACCCCTTGGAAATTAGAAACCGTTTCTCTTTATTTAATTTATCTATACCCTTCCTAATGTTAAACACCACAATCAAATCTCCTCTGAAAGTTCTCTGCTCCAAGCAGATCCACCCCAGCTACATAACTGTAATCCCTCATGCCTGGACAAGTTCTCGTAACACAGTTCTGTACCCTCTCCGAAGACTTCATGTGCTTCCGAAAGCGTGGTTCCCAGTATTCGATACAAAACTCCAGGTGGAGCCGAATTAGTATTTTATATATGTTTCACATAATGTCCTTGCTTTTGCTATGTTTGCTCTATTTATAAAACCTAGGATCCCATATATTTATGAACTGTTTAGTTAGCCTTTCCTGCCACCTTCAACGATTTGTGTACAAACACCCCGGGTGTCTCTGTTATTTCACCACTTTAAAAGTCGTACCATTTAACTTGTGTTGCCTCTCCTCATTCATCCTTCCAAAATGTATTACCTCACACATCTGCAATGCCAATTAGATATTGAGAAGATTGAAGCCATTGTTTTCTGTCTCTGTTCCAAACATTTCCCAGCTACGCACTCCATCCCTTTCCTTTGTAATTGATGAGACTACGCCAAACTGTTCAAAAGCTTGGTTGCATAGTTAACCTTGAGATGCCTTGAGATGAGATTCCTACCAAGTAATCACAGCATCAGTAAAACGGCCTATTTTCACCCCCTTAACATAGGACGACTTCATCCCTGTACCAGCTCTTCTGCTGATGAAACACTCCCCCTTGCCTGTGTTACCTGAAGACTTGACTATTCAAACACACTCTTGGCTGGTCTCCCACATTATAAACTCGATAAACGAGAGGTGATTCAAAACACTGCTGCCCATGTCCTAACTTACAGCAAGTCCTGTTCAACCATCCACCGCTGTACTCATTGACCTACATGGGGTCCTCATCAGAAACAGCTCAATTTTAAAACTCTCAGCCTTCCTTTCAAATCCCTCATTGACCCACACCTCCATATCCCTGTAATCTCCTCCAGCCCTGCAATGCTCCGAGATATATGCACTATTTGTTTCGATGCGAAAAGTATAACAGGTAAGGCAAATTAATTTAGAGCTTGGATTAGAACTTGGAACTATGATGTTGATGCGATTTCAGAGACTTGGTTGAGGGAAGGACAGGATTGGCAGCTAAATGTTCCAGGATTTAGAAACTTGAGGCGGGATAGAGGGTGATGTAAAAGGGGTGAGGGGGTTGCGTTACTTGTTAAGGAGAATATCACAGCTGTACTGCGGGAGGACACCTCGGAGGGGTCGTGCAGCCAGGCAAGATGGGTGGAGCTGAGGAATAGGATGGGCGAAGTCACGATGTTGGGTGTTTTCTGCAGGCCTCCCAACAGCCAGCGGGAGGTAGAGGAGCAGATATGCAGACAGATTGTGGAAAGATGTTAAGGCAACAGGGTTGTAGTTGTGGGTGATTTTAACTTCCCCTATATTGACTGGGACTCACTTAATGCCAGGGGCTTGGATGGGGCAATATGTGTAAGGAGCATCCAGGACAACTTCTTGAAACAATATGTAGATAGTCCAACTAGGGATGGGGCCGTACTGGACCCAGTATTGGGGAATGAGCCCGGCCAGGTGGTCGAAGTTTCAGTCGGGTAGCATTTAGGGAACAGTGACCATAATTCCACAAGTTTTAAGCTACTTGTGGATAAGGATAAGAGTAGTCCTCGGGTGAAGGTGCTAAATTGGAGGAAGGCTAATTATAACAATATTAGGCAGGAACTGCAGAATTTAGATTAGGGGCTGCTGTTTGCGGGTAAATCAACATCTGACATGTGGGTGTCTTTCAAACGTCAGTTGATTAGAATCCAGGACCAGCATACACCTGTGAGGATGAAGGATAAATTTGGCAAGTTTCGGGAATCTTGGATAACGCGGTATATTGTGAGCCTAGTCAAAAAGAAAAAGGAGGCATTCGTAATGGGCTGGAAGGCTAGGAACAGACGAAGCCCTTGAGGAAAAGAAAGACAGTAGGAAGGAACTTAAGCAAGGAGTCAGGAGGGCTAAAATGAGTCATGAAAATTTATTGGCAAACAGGATTAAGGAAAATCCCAAGTCTTTTTATAGGTATATGAAGAGCAAGAGGGTAACTAGGGAAAGGGTTGGCCCACTCAAGGACAGAGAAGGGAATCTATGTGTGCAGCCAGAGGAAATGGACGAGGTACTAAATGAGTACTTTGCATCAGTATTCACTAAAGAGAAGGACTTGGTGGATGATGAGCCTAGGGAAAGGAGAGTCGATGGTCTCAGTCATCACATTTACAAAAAGGAGGATGTGTTGGGTGTCTTGCAAAGCATTAACGTAGATAAGTCCCCAGGGCCTGACGGGATCCAGCCCAGAAAAGTAAGGGAGGCAAGGGAAGAAATTGTTCAGGCCTTGACAGAAATCTTTGCATCCTCATTGGCTACAGGTGAGGTCCCAGAGGACTGGAGAATAGCCGATGTTGTTCCTTTGTTTAAGAAGGGTAGCAATGATAATCCAGGAAATTATAGGCCAGTGAGCCTTACGTCTGTGGTAGGGCAATTACTAGAGAGGTTTCTTAGGGACAGGATTTACTCCCATTTGAAAACAGATGAGAGGCAGCATGGTTTTGTGAAGGGGAGGTCGTGTCTCACGAATTTGATTGAATTTGTTGAGGAAGTGACAAAGATGATTGATGAAGGAAGGGCAGTGGATGTTATCTATATGGACTTCAGTAAAGCCTTTGACAAGGTCCCTCATGGCAGACTGGTACAAAAGGTGAAGTCACACGGGATCAGAGGTGAGCTGGCAAGAAGCAAACAGAACTGGCTCAGTCAGAGAAGAGAGAGGGTATCAGTGGAAGAGTGCTTTTCTGAATGGAGGGATGTGACTAGTGGTGTTCCACAGGGATCAGTTCTGGGACTTTATGCTCTTTGTAGTACATATCAATGATTTGGAGTAAAATGCAGCTGGTCTGATTCGTAAGTTTGCCGACGCCACGAAGGTTGATGGAGTTGCGGATAGTGATGAGGATTGTCAGAGGATACAGCAGGTTATATATCGGTTGGAAACTTGGGCAGAGAAATGGCAGATGGAGTTTAATCCGGACAAATGTGAGGTAATGCATTTTGGAATGTCTAAAACAGGTGGGAAGTGTACAGTAAATGGCAGAACCCTGAGGAGTGTTGACAGGCAGATAGATCTGGGCGTACAGGTCCACAGGTTCCTGAAAGTGGCAAGGCAGGTGGATAAGGTAGTCAAGAAGGCATACGGCATGCTTGCCTTCATCGGTCGGGGCATAGAGTATAAAAATTGGCAAGTCATGCTGCAGCTGTACAGAACTTTAGTTGGGCCGCACTTCGAATATTGTGTGCAATTCTGGTCGCCACACTACCAGAAGGATGTGGAAGCTTTGGAGAGGATGCAGAAAAGGTTTACCAGGATGTTGCCTGGTCTGGAGGGCATTATCAGTGAGGAGAGGTTGGATAAACTCGGATTGTTTTCACTGGAACG
The DNA here is from genome assembly GCF_036365525.1 of Heterodontus francisci. Taxonomy (NCBI): domain Eukaryota; kingdom Metazoa; phylum Chordata; class Chondrichthyes; order Heterodontiformes; family Heterodontidae; genus Heterodontus; species Heterodontus francisci. Next base: position 3,428,491 of record NW_027140635.1, read on the forward strand.
ACGGAGGTGGAGGGGCGGCATGATAGAGGTTTACAAAGTTATGAGTGGCATGGACAGAGTGGATAGTCAGAAGCTTTTTCCCAGGGTGGAAGATTCAGTTACTGGGGGGACATAGGTTAAAGGTGAGAGGGGCAAGGTTTAGAGGGGATGTGCGAGGCAATTTCGTTACGCAGAGGGTGTTGAGTGCCTGGAACTTGCTACCAGGGGAAGTGGTGGAAGTAGGTACGATAGCGACGTTTAAGAGGCATCTTGACAAATATATGAATAGGATGGGCATAGAGGGATACGGTACCCGGAAGTGAAGACGGTTTTAATTTAGGCAGGCATCAAGATAGGCGGACTTGGAGGGTCGAATGGCTTGTTCCTGTGCTGTACTGTTCTTTGTTCTTTGTTCTTTGTTCTCTCCCCCACTCCTCCACTTCCCACCTCACTCCCCCACTCCCCTTTCCTCTCGCCTTTCCATTCCCCTCTCCAACTCCACTCCCAAACTACTCTCTCCACCCCCTCCTCACTCCCCGCCCTACTCAGCTCGCCGACCCACACCCCCACTCCCTTCCCAACCCCCCCTTGCCTGCTCCCCTCGCACACTCCTCTCCCACACTCCCTTCCCCCACTCCCTTCCCTACTCCATTGCCCACTGCCCTCCCCCCACTCCCCCCATTGACCTTGCCACTGCCTTCCCCACTCCCCTGCCCACTCCCCTCCCCACTCATCCATTTCACTTTCCCTCCTCTTTCCACTCCCCATTCCGCTCCCCTCCCAACTCCCCTCACCCCCATACTCCTCTCCCCAACTCCCCTCCCCAACTCCCCTCCCCAGCCCGCTTCCCCAGCACCCCTCACAATCCCCTCCCCCCACTCCCATCCCCCACCACCCTCACCAAACCCATCCCGCACGCCCATCCCCACACATCTGCCCACCCCTCCACTCCACTTCCCATACACCTCACCCACTCCGCTCCCTCCTTCCCCCACTCCCCTCCCTCCCTCCCCCACTCCCCTCTCCCGCCCTCAATTCCCTCCCCACTCCCCACTCCTCCACTTCCCCTTTTCACTCCCTTAATCTCCTTCCCACACCTCTCTCCCACTCCCCGTCCCAGTCTCCTCGCCTTTACCCACTCCCCTCCCCTTCCCCACTCCACCCATTCCCCATTCCCCTTCCTACTCCCTTACCACTTCCCCACTTCCCTCCCCATTCTCCATTCCCCTTCGCACCCTCCTCCCCCCTCCCACTCTCCTCCCCGACTCCTATTCCCCACGACCCCCCACACTCGTCCCCCCACTCCTCCATTCCACCACTCCCCGTCCCACACCCCTGCCCCTCTCCCCTCACTCCTTCCCCCACTCTGCTCCCACCCACTCCCACTCTGCTGCCTCCCTCCCCCACTACCCTCCCCCACTCTCCTCCCCCGCTACCAGCCCCCCTCCCCACTCGTCCACTCCCTCCCCACTAGTCCACTCCCTCCCCCACTACCCGAATCCCCTTCCAACACCCTCCCCACACCCTTTCCCACTCCCTTCCCACTTCCTTCATCCCTCCCCTACTGCCCTCTCCATTCCCACTCCCCTTCCCACTCCCCTCCCCTTCCCCAATCCCCTCCCCTTTCCCCACCTCTTCCCACTCTCCTCCCCTTCCCCACTCCCCTCCCCCACACTGTTCCCCCACTCTCCACCCCAACCTGCTCCCCCACGATCCTCCCCCACTCTCTTCCCCTACTCCCCTCCCTCCCACTCCCCAACCCCACTCCCATTCCCCTACCCCACTCTCCGCACTCTTACACTCGCCTTTCCTCTCCCCTCCCCACTCACTTCCCCACTCCCTTCCTGCCACACGCCCCATTGCCCTCCCTACTGCCGTCCCCGGTGCCCTCCCCACTGCCCTCCCCACTCCCATCCCTATTCTTCTCCCCACTTCTCTCCCTACCTCCCTCCCCACTCCCCTTCCGACACTCCCCTCCCCGCTCCCTTGCCCTCTCCCCTCCCCAATCCCCTCTCCCACTCCCTTCCTCACTCCCTTCCCCACTGCCCTCTGCACGTTTCCACTCCCCATTCCCGCCCTTCTACTCCCCTACGCTCCCCTACTCCCCCACTTCCACTACCCCCCCCACGCCTCCACATCCCTTTCCAGTTCCCTTTCCACTCCTCTTTCCACGCCCCTTTCCACTCCCCTCCTGCACTCCCCTACCCTCCCAAACCCCCCTCCCCAACTCCCCTCCTCAAGTCCTCTTCCCACTCCACTCCCCTCCCCACTCCCATCCCCCACGCTCCTCACTACTTCCATCCACCAGGCCCTTCCCCACTGGTCTCCCCACTCCTCCACTCCCCCACGCCCCATCCAACACACCTCACCCACACCCCTCCCCTTCCCCCTCCCCCTTCTTTCCCTCCCCACCACCCTCCCCCTCCCCCTCCCCCACTATCCTTCCACGCTCCCCACTTCTCCACTCCACTTTACGCTCCCAGAATCCCCTTCCAACACCCCTCCCCCACTCCCCTTCACACACCCCTCCCCTTCCCCACTCTCCACCCCATTCCCCACTCCACTTCGCCACTTCCCTCCACTTCTCCACTCCCCTCCTCACTCTCCTCCCCACGCTTCTCCCCCACTTTCCTCCCCCACTCCCCGCCCCCACTCCCCTCCTCACTCCCCTCCAACACTTCCCTCGCCTCCCCTCCCCCACACCCCTGCCCCACTCCCCTCCCTTTCCCAACACCCCTCCCCTCCACTCCCCTCCACCGCCCCTCACCCACTCCATATCCCACTCCACTTCCCCTCTCCTTCCCCCACGCCACTCCCTATCTCCTTCCTCACTCACTTCCCCCACGCCCCCACCCACTCCATCCCCAATCCCATCCGCTCCCCCACTCCCTCCCACACAACCCTCCACTTCCCTGCACTCCCCTACCCCACTCCCTTCCCCTTCCCCTACCCCACTTCCCTACCATTCCGCTAACCCACTCCTCATTACTCACTCCCCTACCCACTCCCCTCCCCCACTTCCCTCCCCTTTCCCCACTTACCTTTCCATTCCCCTTCCCCATTCTCCTCCGCCATCCCCATTCCCAATCCCACTCCCCTTCCCACTCCCCTGCCCCTTCCCCACTCTCCTTCCCACTCTCCTCCCCACTCTCCTCCCCACACTCCCCTTCCCCAATTCCCTCCTCCATTCCCCTCCCGCACTCCCTACCGTACACCCCTCCCCACTTCATTCCCCTCCCCAATCCCATCCCCGACGACCCTCCCCTCTCGCCTCCCTCAAGACCCTTCCCACACCCATAACCCACGACCATCCTCACGACCTTCCCCACTCGTCTCCTCACTCCTCCATTCCCCCACTCCCCTTCCCACTCCCCTACCCCACTACCCTAGCTCCTTGCCCCACTCCATACCCTCCATCCCCCACCCCAATACACCCCCTCCCCATTCTGCATTACCCACTCCCCTTCCCACTCCGCTCCCTACTCCCATCCGTATTTCCCACTCCCCTTCACATCTTGTCCCCCTCCCCCACTCCCATTCCCTCTCCCCTTCCCACTCACCTCCCCCACCCTCCTCTCCCACTCTCCTCCCCCACTCTCCTCCCCATTCTCCTACCCAACTCTCCCCCCCCACTCTCCTCCCCCACAATACTCCCCCACGCCCCCCACTCCCCTCGCCCACTCCCCTCCACCACTCCACTCTCTACCCATTCCCAATCCCCTCCCCTTCCCCACTCCCCTCCCCAATCCCTCCCCTCCCATACTCCCCTCCCCTTCCCCACTCCCCACCCTCCCTAGTCCCCTCCCCTCCCCACTCTCCTCCCCTCCCAAATTCCCCTCCCCACTCCCCTTCCCCCTCTCTCCTCCCCCATTCTCCTCCCCCACTCTCCTCCCCCACTCTCTTCCCCACTCCCCTCCCCACTCTCCTCCCCCATGCTCCACACCCACTCCCCTCCTTCACTCCCCTCCCCACTCCCCTACCCTCCCACACTCCCCACCTGCACTCCCCGCCCCTTTCCCACTGCCCACCCGTCCCCCCACTCCCCTCCCCTTCCCAAATTCCCACCTTCCCCACTCCCCTCCCCTTCCCCACTCTCCTCCCCACCCCTCCCCTCAACATCCCCTCCCCTACTCCATATCCCACACCCCTACCCGTTCCCTTCCTCACTCCCCTCCCCTCTCCTTTCTCACTCCCTTCCCCCATGCCCCCACCCACTCCATCCCCCACTCCCCTTCCACACAACCTTCCATTCTCCTCCACTGCCCTACCCCAATCCCCTCCCCTCCCCTACCCCACACCCCTTCACCTACCCCACTCCCTTGCCATTCCCCTACCCCACACGCCTCCCCTTACCCAACCCTCTATCCTCGCCTTCCCCACCTACCTACCCTCCCCTTCCCTACTCACATCCACTCCCCCACTCCGCTCCCCCACTCTCTCACCTCCCCCTCTCCCCTCACCTCCCCTCTCGGCCACTCCCTATACAACCACTGCCCACTCCTCCACTCCTATTTCCACTGCCCCTCAACTGTCTCTACCATCCCCCCACTACCCTCCCACACTCCCACCCCATCCCCTACTCCCCTCCATGATCCCCCCATTTTCCATCCCCACTGTCTCCCCTCGCCCGAACTCGCGTCCCCCACTCCCTCCCGCTCCCCCCACTTCCCTACCCTTCCCCCACTCCCTTCCCCCCACTCCCCTCACTCCACTCCCCTCCCCTACCTCACTCCCCTCCCCACTACCTTCCATACTCCCCTCCCCTCATTCCCCACCATTCTTGCCCCAAACCCCCTATACACCCCCCAGAGCCCCCACACCCCCCCAATCCCCCCACTCCCCTCCCTACTCCTTCACTTCCCTCCCCACTCCTCCACTTCTCTGCCCACCTCTCCACTTTCCATCCACTACCCTTTCCACTCCCCTTTCCACTCAACTCCCAAATCCCATCTCGTGCGCCTCTCCCCACGCCTCTACCCACTGCTCTCTTCATTCCCTCCAATCTCTTTCCACACTCCCCACCTCCACTCCACGCACACACTCCCATCCCACACATCCCTCCACTCTACCAATCCCCTCCCCTCTCCCACTCCCCTCTCCCACGTCCGGACAACACTTTCAAACCCTCCCCCAACCCCTCCGCTCCCCTCCCCGATCCGCTCCCCTGCTCCCCTCCCCTGCTGCCCTCCCCTCTGCACTCTTCTGCTCTCCTCCCCTCCACTGCTCCGCTCCCCCATTCCCAGGCCCACTCGCCTCTCCTCCACTCCCCTCCCTATGCCCCTCCCCCACACCCCTCCCCACACCCCTTCCCACAACCCTTTCCCGTCCCCTCACCCACTCCCCTCACACACTCCCCTTCCCCACTCCCCTTCACCACTTTATTCTCCCACTCCTCTCCCCCACTGCCCTGCAGCATTCCCTTCCCCCACTCCCCTCCTCACTCCCTTCCTGCACTCCCCTCCCCACTACTCTCCCCAGTCCCCTCCACCATTCCCCTTCCTCACTCCCTTCCCCCTTCCCGACTCCCCTCCCCCACTCCCCCTCCCTGCCCCCAAACCCATACATCACCCCATCCCTCATTCCCCCTTCGCCTCTCCCCACTGTCCTTCCCACTGCTCTCAACATACTCCCCTCCCCCACAACCCTTCGCACCCCCGCCCCTCCTCTACTTCACGCCCCCACTCCCCTTCCCGAAAACCTCACCAATCCCCTCCCCCACTCTCCTCCGCCACTTTCTCCCCCACACGCCTCCCCTGACCCCACTACCCTCCATTCCCCTGCTCCTCCAGCCCTCTTCCCTGCAACATTCCCCTCCCCACTCGCCTCCTCCATTCCCCTCCCCAGTTCTTAATATTCCTGAAGACAGTGGGTGTGTTCTACACATCTCAGGGAGTATCTGACTGCGGGTCATGATGTGCACAGAGTGTCAGAGTGTGTTAATATTAATCTGTGTTCTCTATCAGTGTGTTAATATTCCTGAGGACAGGTATGGTGTTTTGCACTTCATAGGGTGTATCTGACTGTGGGTCATGATGTACATAGTGTGTCAGTGAGTGTGTTAATATTAATCTGTGTTCTCCATCACGGTGTTAATATTCCTGAGGACAGTGGGGTTGTTTTACATTTCACAGGGTGTATCTGACTGTGGGTCATGATGTACCCAGTGTCTCAGTGAGCGTGTTAATATTAATCTGTGCTCTCTGTCACTGTGTTAACATTCCTGGGAACACTGGGGGTGTTTTACATTACACAGGGTGCATCTGACTGTGGGTCATGATGTACAGATGAGTCAAAGTGTGTGTTCATCTTAATCTGTGTTCTCTGTCAGTGCAATAATAGTCCTGAGGACAGGAGGGTGCTTTACATTACACAGGGTTTATCTGAATGTGGGTCATGATGTACACAGTGTGTCAGTGAGTGTTTTTTTTAAGTATTTACATGGGTTGTGGGCGTCACTGTCTGGGCCAGCATTTATTGCCCATCCATAATTGCCCTTGAGAAGGTGGTGGTGAGCTGCCTTCTTGAACCGCTGCAGTCCATGCGAATTAGGTTCGCCCACAGTGCCGTTAGAAAGGGAGTTTCAGGATTTTGACACAGCAACACTGAAGGAAAGGAGATATAATTCCAAGTCAGGATGGTGTGTGACTTGGAGGGGAACTTGCAGGTGGTGGTGTTCCCATGTCTTTGCTGCCCTTGTCCTTCTAGTTGATAGAGGTCGCAGGTTTGGAAGGTGCTGTCTAAGGAGCCTTGGTGCATTGCTGCAGTGCATCCTGTGATCGTACACACTGCTGCCACTGTGCGTCGGTGGTGGAGGGAATGAATGTTTGTAGATGGGGTGCCAATCAAGCGGGCTTATTTGTCCTGGATGGTGTCGAGCATTTTGAGTGCTGTTGGAGTTGCACCCATCCAGGCAAGTGGAGAGTATTCCATCACACTCCTGACTTGTGCCTTGTTGATGGTGGACAGGCTTTGGGACGTCAGGAGGTGAGTTACTCGCCTCAGGATTCCCAGCCTATGACCTGCTCTTGTAGCCACGGTATTCATATGGCTACTCCAGTTCAGTTTCTGGTCAATGGCGGCCCCTAGGATGTTGATAGTGGGAGATACAGCCGTGGTAATACCATTGAATGTCAAGGGGAAATGGTTAGATTCTCTCTTGTTGGAGAAGGTCATTCGCTGGCACTTGTGTGGCGCGAATGTTACTTGCCACTTATCAGCACAAGCCTGGCTATTGCCCAAGTCTTGCTGCATTTCTACTCGACTGCTTCTGTATCTGAAGAGTCACGAATGGTGCTGAACATTTTGCAATCATCAGCCAACGTCCCTTATGATTGAAGGTAGGTCATTGATGAAGCAGCTGAAGATGGTTGGGCCCAGAACATTACCCTGAGGAACACCTTCAGTGATGTCCTGGAGCTCAGATTATTGAGCCCCAACAAACACAACTTTCTTCCTTTGTGCTAGGTATGACTCCAGCCATTGGAGTGTTTTCCCCCTGATTCCCATTGACCTCAGTTTTGCTAGACTCCTTGATGCCATACTCGTTCAAATGCTGCCTTGATGTCAAGGGCAGTCACTCTCACCTTATCTCTTGAGTTCAGCTCTTTTGTCCATGTTTGAACCAAGGCTGTCATGAGGTCAGGAGCTGAGTGGCTCTGGCGGAACCCAAATTGAGCGTCACTGAGCAGGTTATTGCGAAGTAAGTGCTGCTTGATGGCACTATTGATGACACCGTCCATAACTTTACTGATGATTGAGAGTAGGCTGATGTGGTGCTAATTTGCCGGGTTGGATATGTCCTGCTTTTTTGTGCACAGGACACAGTTGGGAAATTTTCCACATTGAAGGGTAGATGCCAGTGTTGTAGTGGTACTGTAACAGCTTGGTTAGGGGTGCGGTAGATTCTGGAGCACAGGTCTTCAGTACCTTTGCCAGTATATTGTCAGGGCCCATAGCGTTTGCAGTATCCAGTGCTTTCAGTCGTTTCTTGATATCATGTGGAGTGAATCGAATAGGCTGAAGTGTGGCATCTCTGACGCCAGGGACTTCAGGAGGAGGCAGGGATGGATAAACAACTCGGACCTTCTGGCTGAATATTGTTGCAAATGCTTCAGCCTTATCTTTCGCACTGATGTGCTTGGCTCCCCCATCATTGAGGATGGGGATATTTGTGGAGCCACCTCCTCCAGTTAGTTGTTTAATAGTCCACCACCATTCACGGCTGGATGTGGCAGGACTGCAGAGCTTAGATCTAATCCGATGGTTATGGGATCGCTTAACTCTGTCTGTCGCATGCTGCTTACGCAGTTTGGCACGCAGATAGTCCTGTGTTGTAGCTTCACCGGGTTGGCACCTAACTTTGAGGTATGCCTGGTGCTGCTCCTGGCATGACCTCCTGCACTCATCATTGAACCAGGGTTGGTGTCTTGGCTTGAATGTAATGGTAGAGTGGGGGATATGCCGGGCCATGTGGTTACAGATTGTGGTTGAGTACAATTCTGCTGCTGCTGATGGCCCTCAGCGCCTCATGGATGCCCAGTTTTGCATTGCTAGATCTGTTGGACAAGACATCCCCAGGGATAGTGATTGCAGTGTCTGGGACATTGTCTGTAAGGTATGATTCCGTGAATATGACGATGTCAGTCTCTTGCTTGACGGGTCTGTGGAACAGCTCTCCCAACTTTGGCACAAGCCCCCAGATGTTAGTAAGGAGGACTTCACAGGGTCGACATTGCTGGGTTTGCCGTTGTCGTTTCCGTTGCCTAGGTTGATGCCGGGTGGTCTGTCCGGTTTCATTCCTTTTTATTCACTTCGTAGTGGTTAGATGCAGCTGAGAGGCTTGCTCAGCCATTTCACAGAGCATGTAAGTGTTAATCACGTTGTTGTGGGTCTGGAGTCATCTGCAGGCCAGACCAGGTAAGGACAGTAGATTTCTTTCCCAAAAGGACATTAGTGAACCAGATGGGCTTTGACAACAATCGACAATAGTTTCATCGTCATCATTTGACTAGCTTTTAATTCCAGATTTAAAAATTAAATTCAAATTCCTCCTTCTGCTGTGGTGGGATGCGAACCCATGTCCCCAGAGCAAGACCCTGGACATCTGGGTTACTTATCTAGTGATAACACCACTACATCATCGCCTACCCTGGTGGAGCCTGTGCCTTTGTGTTGTGTATCTGTTTGTGCTGGTGCATGTGTATCCATGTGCATCTGTGGGTGTCTGTGTATTTGTGTGTGTATGTGTGTCTGCGTGTATCTGTGTGTGTGCTTATCTTTGTGTGTGTGTATCTCAGTACCAGGGTTGTGTTGAGTGCTCTGTGTGTGTGCGTGTGTATGAGTGCATGTGCATGTGTGTATATGTTTGTGTGTTTATCTCAGTGCCTGAGGTGTGATCTCGGTGTGTGTTTATGTTCGTGTGTTTGATTGGCTCAGTTCCTGCGTTGTGATATGTTTGTGTGTCTGAGTGTGTCTGCCTCTGTGTGCCCTTGTGGGATGTTTCTGGCTCAGGGTCCTGGGCGTGACCTCAATGTGTCATTGTGTGTGGGTGTCTGTGGCTGTGTGTCTGTGTGTGTGTGTCTGTGTCGGTGTCTGTGCGTCTGGGTCTGTGTGACTGTGTGTGGGTATGTGTGTGTGTGTGTGTGTGTGTGTCTGACTCAGGGTCCTGGGTGTGAACTCAATGTGTGTTTGTGATTGTGTGTCTCTGTCTGTGTATGTGGCTGTGTGTGTGTGTCTGTGTGTGTGACTGTGTGTGTATATCTGTGTGCGTTTGTGTATGTGTGTCCGAGTGTGTCTGTGTACATGTTTCTGTGTCTGTGTGTGTTCGTGTGTGTTTGGCACTCGTCCTGGGCTCTGTGTGTATGAGTGTGTGTGGCTTAGGGTCTGTGGAATGATTTCCCGGTGTGCGTGTGTAGGTGTGTGTGCATATGTCTTTGTGTGTGTGTGTGTGTGTGTCTATGTGTGCGTGTGCCTGGCTCAGGGGCTGGGGCATGATGTGTCTGCGTGTGTGTCTGCGTGTGGCTGTTTGTGTGTTTACGTGTGTGTGTGTGTGTGTGTGTGTGTGTGTATGTGTGTGTATGTGTGAATGCTTGGCATTCATGAGAGTGGGATTCTGTACCACTCCAGCTGGTATTAACAGAGGCCTGGATTGAATTGGCCCTTTTCCAATGCGTGAGTATGATTCTGCACCACTCCAGCTGGTGTTAGTTGAGGCCTGGTTTGATTTGGTACTTTCCTGTTGTGTGAGTGGGTTTCAATGCCACTTCCAGCTGGTATTAATGGATGCCTGGATTGAATTGTGTCCTTTCTGTGTGTGAGTCTTATTCAGTAAGAATCCAAAGGGTATTGATGGATGCCTGAAATGAATTGGCTCTTTCCTAGTGTGTGAGTGGGATTCTTTACCACTCCAGATGACACTAATGGAGGCCTGGATTGAATTGGCTCCTTCCTGGTGTGTGATTGGGGTTCAGTACCACTCCAGCCGGCGTTACTGATGGCCTGGATTGATTTGGCACTTTCCTGGTGTGTGAGTGGGTTTCAATGCCACTTCCAGCTGGTATTAGCAGAGGCCTGGATTGAATAGACTCTATCCTGGTGTATGAGGGGCACTCAGTACTACTCCAGTGAGTATTAATAGAGGCTTGGATTGAAATGGCTCTTCCCTGGTGTGTGAGTGTGGCTCAGTACCACTCCAGCTGGCACTAATAGAGGCTTGGATGGAATAGACGCTTTCCTGCTGTATGACAGGGACGCAATACCGCTCCAGCTGGTGTTAATAGAGGCCTGGATGGAAATGGCTCTTTGCTGGTGTGTGAGTGGTGTTCAGTGCCACTTCCAGCTGGTATGAATAGAGGCTTGGATTGAATTGAGTCCTTTCCAGTGTCTGAGTAGGATTCAGTACCACTCCAGCTGGTTCTAATGGAGACCTGGATTGATGTTTCCCTCTCCTGGGGTGTGATATGGTTTCAGTAGCACTCCAGCCGGTATTAATAAAGGCCTGGATTGAATTTGCTCTTTCCTTGTGTGTGAGTGGGACTCAGTACCACTCGAGCTGGTATTAATAGAGGCCTGGATTGAAATGGTTCTTTCCTGCTCTGTGAGTGAGACTCACTCCAACTCCAGCTGGTATTAATAGAGGACTGGATTGAATTGGCTCTTTCCTGGTGTGTGATTGGGGTTCAGTGCCACTCCAGCAGTTATTAATAGAGGCCTGGATTGAATTGGCTCTTTCCTGGTGTGAGTGGCACTCAGTACTACTCCAGTGGGTATTAGCAGAGACCTGGATTGAATAGACTCTATCCTGGTGTATGAGTGGCACTCAGTACTACTACAGTGGGTATTAATAGAGGCCTGGATTGAAATGGCTCTTTCCTGGTGTGTGAGTTTGGATCAGTACCACTCCAGCTGGCACTAATAGAGGCTTGGATTGAATAGACGCTTTCCTGCTGTATGACAGGGACGCAATACCGCTCCAGCTGGTGTTAATGGAGGCCTGGATGTAAATGGCTCTTTGCTGGTGTGTGAGTGGTGTTCAGTGCCACTTCCAGCTGGTATGAATAGAGGCCTGGATTGAATTGAGTCCTTTCCAGTGTCTGAGTAGGATTCAGTACCACTCCAGCTGGTTCTAATGGAGGCCTGGATTGAATTGAGTCCTTTCCAGTGTCTGCGTGGGATTCAGTACCACTCCAGCTGGTTCCAATGGAGGCCTGGATTGAGGTTTCCCTCTCCTGGTGTGTGATATGGTTTCAGTAGCACTCCAACCGGTATTAATAAAGGCCTGGATTGAATTGGCTCTTTCCTTGTGTGTGTGTGGGACTCAGTACCACTCGAGCTGGTATTAATAGAGGCCTGGATTGAATTGGCTCTTTCCTGCTGTGTGGGTGGGACTCACTCCAACTCCAGCTGGTATTAATAGATGACTGGATTGAATTGGCTCTTTCCTGGTGTGTGATTGGGGTTCAGTGCCACTCCAGCAGTTATTAATAGAGGCCTGGATTGATTTGGCTCTTTCCTGGTGTGTGACTGGGGTTCTGTGCCACTCGAACTGTTACTAATAGTGGCTTGGATTGAATTGGCTCTTTCCCGGTGTGTGAATGGAACACAGTATCACTCCTGCTGGTAATAATAGAGACTTGGATTGAAGTGGCTCTTTCCTGGTGAGTGAGTGGGGTTCAGTTCAAAGCCCAGCTGCTATTAATAGAGACTTCGATTGAATTGGCTCGTTCCTGGTGTGTGAGAGGGAGTCAGTCCTGCTGGCATTAAAAAGAGTGTTGGAATGAATTGGCCATTTCCTGGTGTTTGAGTCGGGTTTAGTGCCACTCCAGCGGTTATTAATAGAGGCCTGGATTGAATTACCTCTTTCCTGGTATTTGAGTGCGGTTCAGTACCATTACAACTGGTTTTAATAGAGGGTTGGATTGAATTGGATCTTTTCTGGTCTATGATAGGGTCTCAGTACCACTCCAGCTGGTATTAATAGAGGCCTGGATTGAACTGGCTCTTTCCTGGTGTCTGAGTGTGGTTCAGTACAACTCCAGCTGTTATTAATCGAGGCTTGGAATGAATTGGTTCTTACCTGGTGTGTGAGTGGGGCTCAGTGGCTCTTCCAGCTGGTATTATTAGAGGACTGGATTGAATTAGATCTTTCCTTTCTGGTGACTGGGGTTCACTTCCACTCCAGCTGGTTTTATTAGAAGCCTGGATTGAACTGGCTCTTTTATGGTGTGTGAGTGGGACTCAGTGCCACTCCAGCTGGTCTTAATAGAGGACTGGATTTATTTGGCTCTTTCCTGGAGTGTGAGTGGATTTCAATGCCTCTTCCTTTTGGTATTCATGAATACCAGGATTGAATTTGGTCCCTACTGGTGCGTGAGTGGAGTTCAGTAAATCTCCAGCGGGTATTAATGGAGGCCTGGATTGAATTGGCTCTTTCCTGGTGTGTGATTGGTGTTCAGTACCACTCCAGCTGGTATTCATGGAGGCCTGGATTGAATTGGCTCTTTCCTTTTTAGAGTGGGAATCAGTGCTACTCCAGCTGTTATTAATAGAGGCCTCGATTACATTGGCTCTTTGCTGGTGTGTGGTTGGGCTTCAGTACCATTTCAGCAGGTATTAATAGAGGCTTGGATAGAATTGGCTCTTTCCTGGTGTGAGAGTGGGGTCCAGTACAACTCCAAAAGATAGTAATAGAGGCTTGAATTGAATTGGCTGTATCCTGGTGTGTGAGTGTGGCTCTTTTCCATTCCAGCTGGATATTAGTAAAGGCCTGGATCGAATAGACTCTATCCTGGTGTATGAGTGGCAATCAGCACTAATCCAGTGGGTGTTAATAGAGGCTTGGATTTAAATGGTTCTTTCCTGGCGTGTGCGTGTGGCTCAGTGCCACTCCAGCAGGTATTAGTAGAGGCTTGGATTGAATAGACTCTTTCCTGCTGTGTGACAGGGAATCAATACCGCTCCAGCTGGTGTTAATAGAGGCCTGGATTGATTTGGCTCTTTCCTGGTGTGTGAGTGGTGTTCAGTGCCACTTACAGCTGGTATGAATAGAGGCCTGGTATGAAGTGGGTACTTTCTGGTGTCTGAGTAGGTTTCAGTACCATTCCAGCTGGTTGTAATGGAGGCCTGGATTGAACAGTTCCGAAAAAGTGTCACTGACCCGAAACGTTAACTCTGCTTCTCTTTCCACAGATGCTGCCAGACCTGCTGAGTGGTTCCAGCATTTCTTGTTTTTATTTTGAATTGTCCCTTTCCTGGTGTGTGAGTTGGTTTCATTAGCACCTCCAGCTGGTATTAACAGAGGCCTGGATTGAATAGGCTCTTTCCTTGTGTGTGGGTGGCACTCGGTACCACTCCAGCCGGTATTAATAGAGGCTTCAATAGAAATGGCTATATCATGTGTATGAGTGGGACTCAGTACCTGTCCAGCTGGTAATAATAGAGGCCTGGATTGAATTGGCTCTTTCCTGGCGTGTGAGTGTGGCTCGGTACCACTCCAGCTTGTGTTAAAATAGGCTTGGAACGAATTGGCTGTTTCTTGGTTTGTGAGTGGGAATGACTCCAACTCCATCAGGTATTAATTGTGGCTTGGATTGAATTGGCTCTTTCCTGGTGTGTGAGTGGGGTTCAGTTCAAAACCCAGCTGGTACTAATGGAGGCCTGGATTATATTGTCTCTTTCCTGGTGTGTAATTCTGGCGCAGTACCACACCAGTTGTTATTAGTACAGGCCTGTATTGAATTGACTCTTTGCTCGTGTGTGAGAAGGACTCGGTACTGCTCCAGATGGTATTAAAAGAGGCTTGGAATGAATTTGCCGTTTCCTGGAGTGTGAGTGGGGTTTAGTGCCACACCAGCTGTTATTAACAGAGACTTGGATTGAATTGGCTCATTGCTGGTGTATGAGTGGGGTTCAGTTCCACTCCAAAAGGTATTAATAGTGCCCTGGAGTGAATTGGCTCTTTCCTGGTGTGTGAGTGGGACTCAGTACCACTCCAGCTGGTAATGATAGAGGTTTGGATTGAATTTGCTCTTTCCTGGTGTGTGAGTCTGGGTCAGAACCACACCAGCAGTTATTAATAGAGGTCAGGATTAAACTGGCTCTTTCCTGGTGTGTGAGTGGGTCTCAGTGGCTCTTCCTGATGGTATTAATAGAGGCATGAATTGAATTGGATCTTTCCTTTCTTGTGACAGGGGTTCAGTACCACTCCAGCTGGTTTAAATAGACGCCAGGATTGAATTGCGTCCTTTCTGATGTGTGAGTAGTGTTCAGTAACACTCCAGCGGGTATTAATGGAGGCCTGAAATGAATTGGCTGTTTCCTGGTGTGTGACTGAGATTCTTCACCACTCCAGCTGGCACAAATGGAGGTCTGGATTAAATTGACTCTTTCCTGGTGCGTGAGTGGGGTTCAGTGGCTCTTCCAGCTGGTAATAATAGAGGCCTGGATTGAAGTGGATCTTTCCTTTCTGGTGACTGGGTACAGTACCATTCCAGCTGGTATTAGCAGAGGCCAGGATTGAGTTGGCTCTTTCCTGTTGTCTGAGTGGGGTCCAGTACCACACCAATAGGTATTAATCGAGGCTTGGATTGAATTGGCTCATTCCTGGTGTTTTAGTGGGACTCAGTACCAGTCCAGCTGGTGTTAATAGAGGCCTGGATTGATTTGGCTCTTTCCTGTTGTGTGAGTGGGTTTCAATGCCACTTCCAGCTGGTATTAATGAATGCCTGGATTGAATTGGCTCTTTCGTGGTTTGTGAGTGGGGTTCCGTCCCACTCCAGCTTCCATTAATAGAGGCCTGGATTGAATTGGCTCTTTCCTGGTTGAGTGATTGGGGTTCAGTACCACTCCGGCTGTTATTAATATCGGCCTGGATAGATTTGGCTCTTTCCTTTTTTGATATTGGGAATCAGTGCACTCCAGCTGGTATTAATAGAGGTCTCGATTGCGTTGGCTCTTTCCTGGTGTGTGAGTGGCGTCCAGTACCACTCCAAAAGGTATTAGTAGAGGCCTGGAATGAATTGGCTCTTTCCTGCTGTGGGAGTGTGGCTCAGTAGCACTCCAAAAGGTATTCGAAGAGGCCTGGATTGAACTAACTCTTTCCTGGTGTGTGAATGGGACTCAGTATCACTCCAGCTGGTATTAATAGAGGATTGGATTGAAGTGGCTCTTTCCTGGTGTGTGAGTGGGGTTCAGTTCAAAACCCAGCTGGTAGGAATAGAGGCCTGGATTGTATTGTGTCTTTCCTGGTGTGTAATTCTGGCTCAGTACCAAACAAGCTGGTATTAGTACAGGCCTGGATTGAATTGACTCTTTGCTGGTGTGTGAGAAGGACTCAGTCCTGCTCCAGATGGTATTAAAAGAGGCTTGGAATGAATTTGCCGTTTCCTGGTGTGTGAGTGAGGTTTAGTGCCACTCCAGCTGTTATTAACTGAGACCTGGATTGAATTGGCTCATTCCTGGTGTTGGAGAGGGGTTCAGTACCATTTCAATTGGTATTAATAGAGGGTTGGATTGATTTCGCTCTTTTCTGGTGTGTGACTGCGACTCAGTACCACTCCAGCTGTTATTAATAGAGGCTTGGATTGAATTGGCTCATAGCTGGTGTATGAGTGGGGTTCAGTTCCACTCCAAAAGGTATTAATAGTGGCCTGGAGTGAATTGGCTCTTTTCTGGTGTGTGCGTGGGACTCAGTACCACACCAGCAGTTATTAATAGAGGTCAGGATTAAACTGGCTCTTTCCTGGTGTGTGAGTGGGTCTCAGTGGCTCTTCCAGAAGGTATTAATAGAGGAATGGATTGAATTGAATCTTTCCTTTCTTGTGACAGGGGTTCAGTACCACTCCAGCTGGTCTAAGTAGACGCCAGGATTGAATTGGCTCTTCCCTGGTTTCTGAGTGGGGTCCAGAACCACTCCAACAGGTATTAATAGAGGCTTGGATTGAATTGGCAATTTCCTGGGGTGTGAGTGGGACTCAGTACCATTCCAGCTGGTGTTAATAGAGGCCTGGATTGATTTGGCTCTTTCCTTTTGTGTGAGTGGGTTTCAATGCCACTTCCAGCTGGTATTAATGAATGCCTGGATTGAATTGGCTCTTTCCTGGTGCGTAAGTGTGGTTCAGTACCACTCCAGCTTCTATTAGTAGAGACGTGGATTGAATTGGCTCTTTCTGGTTGAGTGATTTGGTTTCAGTACCACTCCGGCTGGTATTAATAGAGGCCTGGGTAGAATTGGCTCCTTCCTTTTTTGTGATTGGGAATCAGTGCACTGCAGCTGGTATTAATAGAGGCCTCGATTGCGTTGGCTCTTTCCTGGTGTGTGATGGCGTCCAGTACCACTCCAAAAAGTATTAGTCCAGGCCTGGATTGAATTGGCTCTTCCCTGCTGTGGGAGTGTTGCTCAGTAGCACTGCAGCTGGTATTAGAAGAGGCCTGGATTGAACTGACTCTTTCCTGGTGTGTGAGAGGGACTCAGTGCTGCTCCAGCTGGTATAACATGAGAGTTGGCATGAATTTGCTGTTTCCTGGTGTGTGAGTGGGTCTCATTCCAACTCCGGTAGCTATTAATAGAGGCCTGGATGAATTGGCTCTTCCCTGGTATGTGAGTGGGGCTCAGTGGGTCTTCCAGCTGATATTAATAGAGGCCTGGATTGAAGTGGAGCTTTCCTTTCTGGTGACTGGGGTTCAGTACCATTCCAGCTGGTATTAATAGAGGCCAGGATTGGCCTCTTTGGTTGGCTCTTTCCTGGTGTCTGAGTGGTGTCCAATAATTTTTTTTTAGAATTAGAACATTACAGTGCAGTACAGGCCCTTCGGCCCTCGATGTTGCGCCGACCTGTCAAACCATCCGACCTACACTATTCCATTTTCATCCATATGTCTATCCAATGACCACTTAAATGCCCTTAAAGTTGGCGAGTCTACTACTGCTGCAGGCAGGGCATTCCATGCCCCTACTACTCTCTGAGTAAAGAAACTACCTCTAACATCTGTCCTATATCTATCACTCCTCAAGTTAAAGCTATGTCCCCTCGTGTTTGCCATCACCATCCGAGGAAAAAGACTCTCACTATCCACCCTACCAAACCCTCTGAATATCTTATATGTCTCTATTCAGTCACCTCTCCTCCTCCTCTCCAACTAAAACAGCCTCAAGTCCCTCAGCCTTTCCTCGTAAGACCTTCCCTCCATACCAGGCAACATCCTAGTAAATCTCCTCTGCACCCTTTCCAAAGCGTCCACAACCTTCCTATAATGCGGTGACCAGAACTGCATGCAATACTCCAGGTGCGGTCTCACCAGAGTTTTGTACAGCTGCAGCATGACCTCGTCGCTACGAAACTCGATCCCCCTACTAATAAAAGCTAACACACCACATGCCTTCTTAACAGCCCTATTAACCTGGGTAGCAACTTTCAGGGATTTATGGACCTGGACACCAAGATCTCTCTGTTCATCTACACAACCAAGAATCTTCCCATTAGCCCAGTACTCCGCATTCCTGTTACTCCTTCCAAAGTGAATCACCTCACACTTCTCCGCATTAAACTCCATTTGCCATCTCTCAGCCCAGCTCTGCAGCCTATCCATGTCCCTCTGTACCCTACAACATCCTTCGGCTCAATCCACAACTCCACCGACCTTAGTGTCATCCGCAAATTTACTAACCCACCCTTCTACACCCTCATCCAGGTCATTTATAAAAATGAGAAACAGCAGTGGCCCCAAAACAGATCCTTGCGGTACACCACAAGGAACGAAACTCCAGGATGAACATTTGCCATCAGCCACCACCCTCTGTCTTCTTTCAGCTAGCCAATTTCTGATCCAAAGCTCTAAATCACCTTCAACCCCATACTTCCGTATTTTCTGCAATAGCCTACCGTGGGGAACCTTATCAAACGCCTTACTGAAATCCATATACACCACAGCCACTGCTTTACCCTCATCCACCTGTTTTGTCACCTTCTCGAAAAACTCAATAAGGTTTGTGAGGCACGACCTACCCTTCACAAAACCGTGCTGACTATCGCTAATGAACTTATTCTTTTCAAGATGATTATAAATCCTGTCTCTTATAACCTTTCCCAACATTTTACCCACAACCGAAGTAAGGCTCACAGGTCTATAATTACCAGGGCTGTCTCTACTCCCCTTCTTGAACAAGGGGACAACATTTGCTATTCGTTTCTCTTCCAGCACTATTCCTGTCGACAATGACGACATAAAGATCAAGGACAAAGTTTCTTCAATCTCCTCCCTGGCTTCCCAGAGAATCCTAGGATAAATCCCATCTGGCCCAGGGGACTTATCTATTTTCATACTTTCCAAAATTGCTAACACCTCCTCCTTGTGAACCTCAATCCCATCCAGACTAGTCGCCTGAATCTCAGTATTCTCCTCGAAACATTTTCTTTCTCTACTGTAAATACTGACGAAAAACATTCATTTAACGCTTCCCCTATCTCCTCTGATTCCACACACAACTTCCCACTACTATCCTTGACTGGCCCTCATCTAACTCTAGTCATTCTTTTATTACTGATATACCTATAGATAGCCTTAGGCTTTTCCCTGATCCTATCCGCCAATGACTTCTCGTGTCCTCTCCTTGCTCTTCTTAGCTCTCCCTTTAGATGCTTCCTGGCTAGCTTGTAACTCTCAAGCGCCCTTACTGAGCCTTCACGTCTCATCCTAACATAAGCCTTCTTCTTACTCTTGACAAGCGCTTCAACTTCTTGAGTAAACCACGGCTCCCTCGCTCGACAACTTTATCCCTGCCTGATAGGTACATACTTATCCAGGACACGCAGTAGCTGCTCCTTGAATAAGCTCCACATCTCGATTGTTCCCATTCCCTGCAGTTTCCTTCCCCATCCTCCGCAACCTAAATTTTGCCGAATCGCATCAGAATTTCCTTTCCCTCAGTTATAATTCTTGCCCTGCGGTCTCGACCTGTCCCTGCCCATCGCTAAGGTAAACCTAACCGAGTTGTGATCACTATCACCAAAGTGCTCACCTACATCTAAATCTAACACCTGGCCGGGTTCATTACCCAGTACCAAATCCAATGTGGCATCGCCCCTGGTTGGCCTGTCTACATACTGTGTCAGAAAACCCTCCTGCACACACTGGACAAAAACTGACCCATCTAAAGTACTCGAACTATAGTATTTCCAGTCAATATTTGGAAAGTTAAAGTCCCCCATAACAACTACCCTGTTACTCTCGACCCTGTCGAGAATCATCTTCGCTATCCTTTCCTCTACATTTCTGGAACTATTCGGAGGTCTATAAAAGACTCCCAACAGGGTGACCTCACCTCTCCTGTTTCTAACCTCGGCCCATACTACCTGGGTAGACGAGTCCTCAAACGTCCTTTCTGTCGCTGTAATACTCTCCTTGATTAACAATGCCACACCCCGCCCCCTCTTTTACCATCTTCTCTGTTCTTACTGAAACATCTAAATTCCAGAACCTGCAACATCCATTCCTGCCCCTGCTCTACCCATGTCTCCGAAATGGCCACTACATCGAGATCCCAGGTACCAACCCATGCTGCAAGCTCACCCACCTTATTCCGGATGCTCCTGGCGTTGAAATTGACACACTTTAAACCAGGTTCTTGCTTGTCAGTGCCCTCTTGCATCTTTGTAACCTTATTCTTGACCTCACTACTCTCAACATCCTGTACACTGGAACTACAATTTAGGTTCCCTTTCCCGTGCTGAATTAGTTTAAATCCCCCCGAAGAGCACTAGCAAATCTCCCCACCAGCATATTGGTACCCCTCTGGTTCAGGTGAAGACCATCCTGTTTGTAGAGGTCCCATCTACCCCAGGCGTGTGCGTGTGGCTCAGTACCACTCCAGCTGGTTTTATTAGAGGCTTGGATTAAATTGGTTCTTTGCTGGTTTGGGAGTAGGCTTCAATGCCACTTCGAGCTGGTATTAATGGAGGCCTGGATTGAATTCGGTCCTTTCTGGTGTGTGAGTACATTTCGGTAACACTCCAGCAGGTATTAATGGAGGCCTGAAATGAATTGACTCTTTCCTAGTGTGTGAGTGGGATTCTTTACTACTCCAGCTGGCGCTAATGGAGGTCTGGATTGAATTTGCTGTTTCCTGGTGATTGAGTGGGGTTCAGTATCACTCCAGCTGGTGCTGGTAGAGGCGTAGATTGAATGGGCTCGTTCCTGGTGTGTGATTTGGTTCCAGTACCACTCCAAAAGGTATGAATAGACGCTTGGATTGAATTGGCTTTTTCCTGGTGTGTGACTGTGGCTCAGTAGCACTCCAGATGGTATTCGTGGAGGCCGAATTGAATTGACTCTTTCCTGGTGTTTGAGAGGGACTCAGTGCTGCTCCAGTGGTATTAAAAGAGGGTTGGAATGAATTGGCTCTTTCCTGGTGTTTGAGTGGGTCTCACTCTAACTCCAACTGGTATTAATAGAGGCCTGGATTGAATTTGCTTGTTCCTGGTGTTTGAGTGGGGTTCAGTGCCACTCCAGCAGTTATTAATAGAGGCTTGGATTGAATTGGCTCTTTTCTGGTGTGTGAGTGGGACTCAGTACCACTCCAGCTGGTATTAGTAGAGGCCTGGATTGATTAGACTTTAACCTGGTGCTGGTGTATGAGTGGGACTCAGTACCACTCCAGCTGGTATTAATAGAGGCTTGGATTGAATTGGCTCTTTGCTGGTGTGGGAGTGGGTTTCAATGCCACTTCTAGCTGGTATTAATATAGGCCTGGATTGAATTGTGTCCTTTCTGGTGTGTGAGTAAAGTTTGGTAACACTCCAGCAGGTATTAATGCAGGCCTGTAATGAATTGACTCTTTGCTAGTGTGTGAATGGGATTCTTTACCACTCCAGCTGGCACCAATGGAGGTCTGGATGGAATTGGTTCTTTCCTGGTGCTTGAGTGGTATTCAGTATCACTCCAGCTGGTATTAATGGAGGCCTGGATTGAATTGGCTCTTTCCTGGTGTGTGAGTGGGACATAGTACCACTCCAGCTGGTATTAAGAGAGTCATCGATTGCATTGGCTATTTTCTGTTGTGTGCGTGGGCTTCAGTACCACAGCAACTGGTACTAATAGAGGCTAGGATTGAATTAGCTTTCTCCTGGTGTGTGAACGTGGCTCAGTACAACTCCAGCTGATATTAATAGAGGCCTGGATTGAATTGACTCTTTCCTGGTGTGTGAGAGGGGCTCAGTGCTGCTCCAGCTGGTATTAAAACAGGGTTGGAATGAATTGGCTGTTTCCTGGTCTGTGAGTGGGTCTCACTCCAACACCAACTGGTATTAATGGCGGCCTGGATTGAATTGGATCTTTCCTATCTTGTGACTGGGGTTCAGTACCACTCCAGCTGGTTTTAATAGAGGCCAAGATTGAATTGGTTCTTTCCTAGTGTCTGAGTGGGGTCCAGTACCACTCCAAAAGGCATTGATAGAGGCTTGGATTAAATTGGCTCTTTGCTGGTGAGTGAGTGGGGTTCAGTACCACTCCAGCAGGTATTAATGGAGGCCTGAAATGAATTGACTCTTTCCTCGTGTGTGAGTGGGTTTCTTTACCACTCCAGCTGGCGCTAATGGAGGCCTGGATTGAATTGCCTCTTTTCCTGGTGTATCAGTGGGGTTCAGTACCACTCCAGCTGTTATTAATAGAGGCCTGGATTGAATTATTTCTTTACTGGTGTGTCATTGGGATTCAGCATCACTCCAGCTGGTATTAATAGAGGCTTGGATTGAATTGGCTCTTTCCTGTTATGTGAGTGGGAATCAGTACCACTCCAGCTGGTAGTAATAGAGGACTCGATTGCATTGGCTCTTTCCTGATGTGTGAGTGGGCTTCAATACCTCTGCAGCTGGTAATAATAGAGGCTTGGATTAAATTGGCTATATCCTGGTGCGTGGGTGTGGCTCAGTACCACTCCAGCTTGGATCAGTAGAGGCCTAGATTGAATAGACTCTATCCTGGTATATGAGTAGCATTCAGTACCACTCCAGTGGGTATTAATAGAGGCTTGGATTGAATTGGCTTTTTCCTGGTGTGTGAGCGTTTTTCAGTACCACTCCAGCTGTTATTAATAGAGGCCTGCATTGAATTGTCTCTTTCCTGGTGTGTGATTGGGATTCAGCATCACTCCAGCTGGTATTAATAGAGGCCTGGATTGAATTGGCTCATTCCTGGTGTGTGATTGGGAATCGTTACCACTCCAGCTGGTAGTAATAGAGGACTCAGTACCACTCCAGTGGGTATTAATAGAGGCTTGGATTGAATTGGCTCTTTCCTGGTGTGTGAGTGTGGTTCAGTACAATTGCAGCTGGTATTAGTCGAGGCCTGGATTGAATTAGCTCTTTCCTGGTCTGTGAGTGGGCTTCAGTACCACTGCAGCAGGTATTAATAGAGGCTTGGATAGAATTGAGTTTTTTCCTGGTGTGTGAGTGTGGCTCAGTACCACTCCAGTCGGTATTATCAGAGGCCTGGATTGAATTGGCTCTTTCCTTGTGTGTGGGTGGCACTCTGTACCGCTCCAGCGGGTATTAATAGAGGCTTGGATAGAAATGGCTCTTCCCCGGTGTGTGAATGGGACTCAGTATAACTCCAGCTGATATTAATAGAGGCTTGGATTGAAATGGCTCTTTCATGGTGTGTGAGTGGGGATCAGTTCAACTCCAGCAGATATTAATAGAGACCTGGATTGTATTGGCTCTTTCCTGGTGTGTGAGTCTGGCTCAGTAACACACCAGAATGTATTAGTAGAGGAATTAATTGAATTCGCTCTTTCCTGGTGTGTGAGAGGGAGTCAGTACTACTCCAGCTGGTATTAAAAGAGGCTTGGAATGAATTGGCTGTTTCCTGGTGTGTGAGGGCGGTTC
Organism: Heterodontus francisci; assembly: GCF_036365525.1. NCBI lineage: Eukaryota > Metazoa > Chordata > Chondrichthyes > Heterodontiformes > Heterodontidae > Heterodontus > Heterodontus francisci. Next base: position 3,451,845 of record NW_027140635.1, read on the forward strand.
AGTGCCACTCCAGCTGTTATTAATAGTGGCGTTGATTGAATTGGCTCATTCCTGGTGCGTGAGCGGTTTTCAGTTCAAATCCAATTGGTATTAATAGAGTCTTGGATTGAATTGGCTCTTTAATGGTGTGTGATTGGGACTCAGCATCACTCCAAAAGGTATTAATAGAGGCCTGGAGTGAATTGGCTCTTTCCTGGTGTGTGAGTGGGAAACACTACCACTCCAGCTGGTATTGATAGAGGCTAGGATTGAATTGGCTCTTTCCTGGTGTGTAAGTGGGACTCGGTTCCACTCCAGCTGGTATTAATAGAGGCCTGGATTGTATTGGCTCTTTCCTGGTGTGTGATTCTGGCTCAGTTCCAAACCAGCAGTTATTAATAGAGGCTTGGATTGAATTGGCTATTTGCTGGTGTGTGAGTGGGGTCTGTGCTCAGCACAGTCACTGTTCCCACAACCACAGCCGTTGTTTTCTCGCTGCAATATTTACTTTTCAGATTCTGACAACAAATGGCCACAAATCGATCAAAGGTGAAAGTGACGGTGAACCAGACAGAACAGTCTGTGGCTGTGTAAAGCAGGACGGCGTGGATATTACACACGGGGTTGGACTGCAGGAACCGAAACTTTTCCCGATAAACAATGGGAATCTGTCTGAATATCAGGTCCAGGATAATGACCAGTAGATCCGCCGCTGACATGGCCACCAGGTACCGAGTGATACATTTGGAGAGACCGCACTTTCCCCGAGACAGGATCCCAATCGTCAGCAAGTTGACTGTGAGGAATGGAAACAAACAGATAAATTATACATCAGGCTGGAGAAAAGTTACCAATTTAATAGAGGACTGATTGAGATTTATAAATGTGTTCCTGTATCCAGTGAAGTATTAAAATGATTGAACCTGAATGAACAAATGGGAAGATCTGTGATACAGTGGAAAACAAGAGAGATTAAATAATGAAAGGATGCTCCTGAAGTTGTTAAACTGAATGTTGATCAGAATCCTCCCCCTCCCTCCTTTCCCCGTCTGGATTAAAAATGGTTCCATCTCTCATCTCTCAGTTCTGATGAAGGGTCATTGAACTGAAACATTAAACTCTGTTTCTCTCTCCAAAAGTCCTGCCAGACCTGCTGAGTATTTCCAGCATTTTATTTTGTTATTTCAGATTTCTAGCATCTGCAGCACTGTTGTCTTGTATAGAGAGTTAAGTGTTGAACTGACTGCAAGACTCTGTCTGAATGTCCGTGGTGTGATCTGTGTGTGTGTTTGTGTGTGTGTGTCAGAGAGAGAGAGGGTATGTGTGTGCGTGAGAGAGAAAGAGAGCATGTGTGTGTGAGTGTGTGTGTGGACCGCAATTGTTGACAACGCGATCGGTAGGTGGCGCTGTTTTGGCACAAACGCAAATACAGCATGTGCCACCGAAACGTCACAGCTTGCGACTGCAGCAGCTGCCAGGACTAAAGATGGCGCTGCTCAAAGAATCACAGAGATGAAACCTGACAAACACGTGGCAGAATACAATGGCCGGAGTGAGAGAAAGGAGCGGGCCGGCGAGAGCAGCGCGGGGGCCGGGGACAGCAGCGCAGGGGCCGGGGAGAGCAGCGCGGGGGCCGAGCAGAGTAGCGCGGGGGATCGGGACAGCAGCGCGGGGAGACCAGCGGTAGCGGTGCCGGGGGGCGAGGTGGGGGAGGCAGGGGGGGAGAAAGAGGGAGAGGGAGGGGGGAATAAAGAGGGAGAGGGAGGGAGGGGGAGGAAAGAGGGAGAGAAAGAGGGAGAGGGAGGGGGAAGAATGAGGGAGGTGGGGAAGAAAGTGGGAGAGGGAGGGGGAGAAAGAGTGAGGGGGGAAAAGAGGGAGAAAGAGGGAGAGGGAGGGGGGAGAAAGAGGGAGAGGGAGGGGGAAGAAAGAGGGAGAGGGAGGGGGAAGAAAGAGGGAGAGGGAGAGGGAGGGGGAAGAAAGAGGGAGAGAAAGAGGGAGGGGGAGAAAGAGGGAGAGGGAGGGCAAGAGGGGGAGGGAAAGAGGGGAAGGAAAGAGGGAGAGGGGGAGGGGGAGAAAGAGGGAGAGGGAGGGGGAGAGAGAGGGAGAGGAGGAGAAAGAGGGAGAGGAGGAGAAAGAGGGAGAAGGAGGGGGGAGAAAGAGGGAGAGGGGGAGAAAGAGGGAGGGGGAGAACGAGGGAGAGGGGGAGAAAGAGGGAGGGGGAGAAAGAGGGAAAGGGGGAGAAAGGGGGAGGGGGTGAAAGAGGGAGAGGGAGGGGTAAGGAAGGGGGGAGGGAGAGAGCTGGGGAGAGGGAGGAAGGGGAGAGAGTGGGGGGGGGGGAGCAGCGGAACGGAAGGGGAGTGCCTTTTTCTGTGCATGCGCCAAAAACACAACAGCAAAAGACTTACTGGCCAGTCCCTGGACCCGGTGACACCAAGCTCTTCGCACGCTCGCTCCCCGCGGCTCTCTACGGCCTCTCCCATCCGGCCCTCTCCATTCAGCTGTTCCCTCCAGCTGTGGATGCCCAATCCAGTTGCTTTCTCCCCTACCCAGTTGCTTTCTCTACTTCGCCACAGTACTTCAGGCATTGCAACTGTTTGGTCCCTGCATTTTGCATTTTCCCTCTCCCCACGCCTCCCCGCACTCCCCACCACTCCCCCTCTTCACCCACCCCTCCCTCTACACCCCCACCATAGTTGAATATCTGAAGTGCAGTTGCAAAGTCGGGGAAATAGCATGCAAAACAAAACCTCAACAATTCTGGGTTTAATTATTGAAAAGTTTTATTAAGTTCATTAAGTATCCGAGGAACTGCTGTGCATGGATACATGAGTGTTGTGTCCAGCATTCCCGTTAGACAGACAGGCCGAGTCTCTGCTATGCACAGCTAAAGAGATTATTCCTGGAGAGCCTTGTGGTGAATAAACGCTTGGCTCTCTATTCCACTACTGTATTGTCCATGTGATGAAGGCAAAGTCACAAGAGTCTGAGCTCAGTCTATTCTTGGTGAATGTTCCCCAAGCGCATCCCAATGTGCATTCCCAATTCATCCATAAATGCAATGTTCCTTTCCACATCGTGATGAGCTCCGCAGCATGATCTAGTTGCCTTCGTTGCTTGAATGCTGACCTTAAGTCTCAAGGATTGTTTTCTCGACGCCATGTTTTACATGAAAAGAAATAAAGCAAATCAGAGTCAGAGCTTGCCTCCCTCCATCCACTGAAATTACTGTTGTGCACACCTTTTTAAGTTCTGCAGTGAAGGCAACAATTGATAACGTCGCCAATGAAGCACTTATTACCCACCTCAGATGCAGGAATCAGCACATCCTTGCGTCCTCTCCCGCACTGCCTCCTTTGCTTGAATGCCGTCCTTAAGTGTCAAGGATTGTTTTCTCAAGGGCACGTTTTTCATGAAAGAAAATAAGGAAAGAAAATCAGTGTCAGAGCTTCCCTCCCTCCAATGAAATTACTGTTGAGAATGCTTTGTGTTCTGCGGTAAAGGCATGTACTGATAACACCGCCAATGAATCACTTCGTACCCACCTCAGCTGTAGGAGGCAGGATGATGTTACTGCCCCTATCTCGTGATGGTTCAATGCTGCTCTCAGGGAAAACATGAATGATGTGAGGGTGCTGGAAAAGAAGCACATTTCTTTTGGGCTATGAACATAAAGCTGGCCATTTAGCCCAGCAGTTCCCTGCCAGTGGTTATGTTACTTGTGCGTCTTTCCATCCATTCCCATTTAATCCTGCCTACTACTATCACCAGTTGTGTTCACAGCAAGAGCATTCACATTTCTGCTACCACTGGACACGGCATGCTTGTTTCTTTTAGTGCTCAGTCTCTTTTTGCTGAATGTCCCCCAAGTGCTTGACGCCTTTGGACGCCCTCTCTTGCTTGACAGGCAGCAACTGGCAATTGCGGAGTCTCACAAGGCTCTGCATGGTTGTTCCAACGTCGGATGGGGAAACAGGTGGCTGTGTGTCCATGAGCACTGCCCTGATGGGTGTAGGAGCAGGTAACTGTGTGTCCATGTGCACTGCCCTGATGGGTGTAGGAGCAGGTAACTGTGTAACTGAGCAGCAAGGAAAGGGTACCGCAGGTAGGGGAAGTGGAGATTTGAACAGGCAGGCATATGTATGGTCCATCAGATCATTAGGCCAGGGGGTGAGACGCTCAGGATCCAGGGTTTGTGACACGTGACTGATGTCCAGCGTGCGGCCACCTCCATCCGAAGGTGCTTCCGGGCAATTGTTGGGCATAGTAAATGGCTCCATCTCATCAGCCAGTCCTTGCTGCCAGCGGAGAGTCTGTTGCCGCAGCCAGTCCAGTCTCCTCATGAATGCTGCCGTTCCACTCTGCAGAACGGCCTGTTGTAGCTGGTACAATTGATCTGAAAGCAAGCGGTATTTTTTCATTGTGGCTGAGGGGCATTGGCTGTTCCTCTGTAATCACAATGGCAGCAGCCATGCCTGTCGTCGTTGGTGTCTGAGATGCAAGCCAGCGACAATTGGGGGCGAGCCTGTCCAAAGGCAGACCCAGATGCCTCTGCACAACAACAGCATGTTTGCAGGGCAACAAGGTCTGAATGCAGAAGATGCAGCTGCAGGTAGCCTGGCCATCATGTATGTGCAGTGTGTACTGTTTTGCGCCAGAAATCACAGTCACTGTGCCTTCATCCTGCTACATGCGGTGGCCCAGACAATGGAAATGTTTTCAGAGCAACTCACAACAGGGACTGGAGAACATGCGGTGGCCCAGCCAATGGAAATGTTTTCAGAGCAACTCACAACAGGGACTGGAGAACATGCGGTGGCCCAGACAATGGAAATGTTTTCAGAGCAACTTACAAAGGCAGAGCAACTTACCTTGGAACAATCGCCTGTGTCAAATAAAAATGAAGCAAGTCTCCTAAACGAATAAATAATTCAGATAAAATGAGAGAAAATGCCCGACGAAACCTCTCCTCCTTCCACTTTCAAAAAGTCGCGCCAAAGCTTTGACGCATGCGCAGAGGCCAAACTGGCGCGTCGGCGAAGAAGACGAAATAACGCGATGACGTCATCGGTCCGTTCTGCCGGTACCGCTGTGCGCATGCGCAGAGATGAGGAGACTGCGTGCGCATGCGCGTACCGCGTCGTCTGCGCATGCGCAAATCGGTCCTGGTAAGCCGGACCGCAGCGCATGCGCAGGGGGCATTAGACCGTCTGCGCATGTGCGCACCGCGGCGCATCCTGATGACGTACCCGATGAAGTAGCGTTGTCATGAATTACTTTGGTGTGTCTGTGCGTGAGAGAAAGAGTGTGTGTGCGTTTTTATATATATATATATATATATCAGGGCCTGAGCTGTGGTGTGTATGTGTGAGTGTGTGCATTTATATGCCTGGCTCAGTAATGCGGTGTGACCTCTGTGTCTGTGTGTATGTATGTGTGTATATAGCTATCTCAGGGCCTGGGCTGAGGTGTGTGTGTATATATATATACACACCAGAGCTCAGGCCGTGATATATATATATATATATATATATCACGGCCTGAGCTCTGGTGTGTGTGTGTATATATCTCAGGGCCTGAGCTGTGGTCTGTGTGTGTATATATCTCAGGGCCTGAGCTGTGGTGTGCGTGTGTATATATATATATATATATATATATATATATGTATCTAAGGGCCTGGGCTGTGGTGTGTGTGTGTGTATATATATATATATATCAGGGCCTGTGTTGTGATGTGTGTGTATGTGTATATATATGTATCTAAGGGCCTGGGATGTGGTGTGTGTGCACATATATATCTCAGGGCCTGGGCTGTGGTGTGTGTGTATGTATGTATATATATGTAACAGGGCCTGGGCTGTGGTGTGTGTGTGTGTATATATATATATATATATATATATATATATCAGGGCCCCTGGTGTGGTGTATGTGTGTGTGTGTGTGTATATATCTCAGGGCCTGGGCCGTGCTGTGTTTGTGTGTATATATATAAAAATGTATATATCTCAGGGCCCGTGCTGTGGTGTGTGTGTGTGTGTGTAAATATATATCTCAGGGCCTGGGCTGTGGTGTGTGTGTATGTGTATATATATATAACAGGGCCTGGGCTGTGGTGAGTGTGTATATATATATATATATATATATATATATATATCAGGGCCCCTGGTGTGGTGTATGTGTGTGTGTGTGTGTATATATATCTCAGGGCCTGGGCTGTGGTGTGTGTGTATGTGTGTATATATATAACAGGGCCTGGGCTGTGGTGAGTGTGTATATATATATATATATATATATATATCAGGGCCCCTGGTGTGGTGTATGTGTGTGTGTGTGTGTATATATATCTCAGGGCCTGGGCTGTGCTGTGTTTGTGTGTATATGTATATATCTCAGGGCCTGAGCTGTGGTGTGTGTATGTGTGTGCATATATATATATATCTCAGGGCCTGGGCTATGGTGTGTGCGTATGTGTGTGAATATATATATATATCTCAGGGCCTGGGCTGTGGTGTGTGTGTGTGCGTCTGTGTGTGGGTTTGTATCAGGTCCTGCGTGTTTGTCTCTGTGTGGGTTTGTATCAGGGTCTGTGTGTGCGTCTGTGTGTGGGTTTGCATCAGGGTCTCTGTGTGCGTCTGTGTGTGGGTTTGTATCAGGTCCTGTGTGTCTATCTGTATGTGGGTTTGTATTAGGGTCTTTGTTTGTGTCTGTGTGTGGGTTTGTATCAGGGTCTGTGTTTGTGTCTGTGTGTGGGTTTGTATCAGGGTCTGTGTGTGTATCGGTGTGTGGGTTTGTATCAGGGTCTGTGTGTGTGTCTGTATGTGGGTTTGTATCAGGGTCTGTGTGTGTGTGTATGTATCAGGGTCTGTGTGTGTGTCTGTATGTGGGTTTGTATTAGGGCCTGTGTTTGTGTCTGTGTGTGGGTTTGTATCAGGGTCTGAGTGTGTATCGGTGTGCGGGTTTGTATCAGGGTCTGTGTGTGTGTCTGTATGTTGGTTTCTATCAGGGATATGTGTGTGTGTGTGTGTTTGTATCAGGGTCTGTGTGTGTGTCTGTATGTGGGTTTGTATCTGGGTCTGTGTGCGTGTTTGTGTGTGGATTTGTATCACAGTCTGTGTGTGTGTGTGTTTGTATCGGGGTCTGTGTGTGTGTCTGTATTTGGGTTTGTATCAGGGTCTGTGTGTGTGTCTGTATTTGGGTTTGTATCAGGGTCTGTGTGTGTGTCTGTGTGTGGTTTTGTATCCGGGCCTGTGTAAGGGCCAGCCGTGGCAGAAGCAGCAGTTAAATGAACAAAATGACAGGAATGGCTGCAAAATTACTGAAGAAGGTATTTGTGTGAAACAACAGATTGCAGCCTGCCATAGTAATGTGCAACACATAGTAAATTGTAGTAAGAAATACATTAATTAGCTGTCTCAATAGAAATTAGATTAGAAATAATGTATACAACAAGGCAGTTAAACATACTCATAGAGAAACCCAGACAGTAGTTAGATAAGAAGAGGCCCTGGGCACACACAGATACAGGGTTACCTTGTTCGAAACAAGCTTAAAGATCTACATCTGTTATTTCATCACCTAAAGAGGTAAGAGGTACAACAGGACTTGATCTCATAGTCACAAGATGATGAGATCCTCAGAATAAGGGAGTAAACATGTCCTGATCATACATCCATGTGATTTCTAAGACCCCTAATCAACTGGCCAATATCCAGCCGATATGGGCTGAGTAACTGTATTTAAACTGTGTAATTTCTTCGGTTCGGTGGAGAGGTCCCTGGACTGTCCAGAAACCTGTTCCCCATCGGTGTAAAACAATACACTCTTTGACAGTTAAGTCCGATCTGGGTGTCGAATGATTTATTTAGTCATTCCACCCCGACAGCCTGGGTTGTGATATGTGTCTGTGTGTATGAGCCTGCATGCATGGATTGTAGTGTGTGTGTGTGTGTGTGTGTGTGTGTGTGTGTGTGTGTGTGTGTGTGTGTGTGGCACTCGTCCTGGGCTCTGTGTGTATGCTCTTGTGTCTGGCTCAGGGCCTGGGTGATGATCTGTGTGTTTGTCTGTGTGTGTGCGAGTGTTTGTATATCTGTCTGCCTCAGTGCCTGGTGTCTGTTCGGTGTGTGTGAGTGTGTTTAGTTATCTGTCTGTCTCAGTGCCTGGGGTCTGTTCGGTGTGTGTGAGTGTTTGTATATCTGTCTGCCTCATTGCCTGGTGTCTGATCGGTGTGTGTGTGTGTGTTTGGATATCTGTCTGTCTCAGTGTCTGGGGTCTGATCGGTGTGTGTGTGTTTTTGTATATGTGTCTGCCTCAGTGCCTGGGGTCTGATCGGTGTGTGTGTGTGTTTTTGTATATGTGTCTGCCTCACTGCCTGGGGTCTGATCGGTGTGTCTGTGTGCTTGGATATCTGCCTGTCTCAGTGCCCAGGGTCTGATCGGTGTGTGTGTGTGTTTGGATATCTGTCTGCCTCAGTGCCTGGAGTCTGATCGGTGTGTGTCTGTGTGCTTGTATATATGTCTGCCTCAGTGCCTGGGGTCTGTTCGGTGTGTGTCTGTGTGCTTGTATATCTGTCTGCCTCAGTGCCTGGGGTTTGATCGGGGTGTGTGTATGTGTTCGTATATCCGTCAGTCTTTGTGCTTGGGGTCTGATCGGTGTTTGTGTGTGTGTTTGTGTGTGTTTATCTGTCTGCCTCAGTGCCTGGCGTCTGTTCGGTGTGTGTGTATGTGTTTGGATATTGGTCTGTCTCTGTGCCTGGTGTCTGTTCGGTGTGTGTGAGTGTATGTATACCTGCCTGCCTCCGTGCCTGGTGTCTGATCTGCGTGTGTGAGTGCTTGTATATCTGTCTGCCTCAGTGCCTGGTGTCTGATCAGTGTGTGAGTGTGTTTGTATATCTGTCTGCCTCAGTGCCAGGGGTCTGTTCGGTGTGTGTGTGTGTTGGTTTAACTGTCTGCCTCAGTGCCTGGGGTCTGATCGGTCTGTGTGTGTGTGTGTTTGTATATCTGTCTGTCTTTGTGTTTGGGGTTTGATCGGTGTGTGTGTTTGTGTGTGTGTTTTTATATCTGTCTGCCTCAGTGCCTGGGGTCTGTTCGGGGTGTGTGTGTGTGTGTGTGTGTGTGTGTGTATTCCTCAGTGCCTGGGATCTGATTGGTGTGTGTGTGTGTGTCGGTGTGCTTGTATATCTCTCTGCCTCAGTGCCTGGGGTCTGATCGGGGTGTGTGTATGTGTTTGCATATCTGTCTGTCTTAGTGCCTGGGGTCTCATCGGTGTGCTTGTGTGTGTTTGTATATCTGTCTGTCTAAGTGCCTGGGGTCTCATCGGTGTTTGTGTGTGTGTGTGTCTTTGTATATCTGTCTGCCTCAGTGCCTGGGGTCTGATCGGTGTGTCTATGTGTTTGTATATCTGTCTGTCTGAGTGCCTGAGGTCTCATCGGTGTGTGTGTGTGTGTGTGTGCGTGTGTGTGTGTGTTTGTATACCTGTCTGCCTCAGTGCCAGGGGTCTGTTCGGTGTGTGTGTGTGTGTGTTTGAATATCTGTCTGTCTTAGTGCCTGGGATCTCATCGGTGTGTGTGTTTGCATATCTGTCTGTCTTAGTGCCTGGGGTCTCATCGGTGTGTTTGTGTGTGTTTGTATATCTGTCTGTCTAAGTGCCTGGGGTCTCATCGGTGTTTGTGTGTGTGTGTGTCTTTGTATATCTGTCTGCCTCAGTGCCTGGGGTCTGATCGGTGTGTCTCTGTGTTTGTATATCTGTCTGTCTTAGTGCCTGAGGTCTCATCGGTTTGTGTGTGTGTGTGTGTGTGTGTGTGTGTGTTTGTATATCTGTCTGCCTCAGTGCCTGAGGTCTGATAGGCGTGTGTGTGTGTGTGTGTGTGTTTGTACATCTGTCTGCCTCAGTGGCTGGGGACTGATCGGTGTGTTTGGGTGCTGTATATCTGTCTGCTTCAGTGCCTGGGGTCTGATAAGTATGTGTGTGTGTGTATGTGTTTGTATCCCTGTCTGCCTCAGTGCTGGGGGTCTGATCGGTGTGTGTGTGTGTTTGTATATCTGTCTGCTTCAGTGCCTGGGGTCTGATCTGTATGTGTGTGTGTGTGTGTGTGTATGTGTTTGCATACCTGTCTGCCTCAGTGCCAGGGGTCTGATCGGTTTGCGTGTATGTTTGTATATCTATCTGTCTCAGTGCCTGGGGTCTGATCGGTGTGTCCATGTGTTTGTATATCTGTCTGCCTCAGTGCCTGGGGTCTGATCAATGCATGTGTGTGTTTGTATATCTATCTGCCTCAGTGCCTGGGGTCTGATCGGTGTGCCTGTGTGTTTGAATATCTGTCTGCCGCAGTGCCTGGGGTCTGATTGGTGTGTGTGTGCTTTTGTATATCTGTCTGCCTCTGTGCCTGGGGTCTGATCGGTGTGTGTGTGTGGGCGTTTGTATATCTATATGCCTCAGTGCCTGGGATCTGATTGGTGTGTGTGTGTGTGCTTGTATATCAGTCTGCCTCAGTGCCTGGGGTCTGATCGGTGTGTGTCTGTGTGCTTGTATATCTGTCTGCCTCAGAGCCTGGGGTCTGATCGAGGTGTGTGTATGTGTTCGTATATACGTCAGTCTTTGTGCTTTGGGGCTGATCGGTGTGTGGTTCTGTTTGTGTGTGTTTATCTGTCTGCCTCAGTGCCTGGGGTCTGTTCGTTGTGTGTGTGTGTTTGTATATCTGTCTGCCTTCGTGCCTGGGGTCTCAGCGGTGTGTGTGGGTTTTTGTATATCTGTCTGTCTTAGTGCCTGGGGTCTCATCGGTGTGTGTGTCTGTGTCTTTATATGTCTGTCTGCCTCAGTGCCAAGGGTCTGATCGGTGTGTCTGTGTGTTTGTATATCTGTCTGTCTTGGTGCCTGGGGTCTCATCGGTGTGTCTGTGTGTGTGTTTGTATATCTGTCTGCCTCAGTGCCTGAGGTCTGATCGGCGTGTGTGTGTGCTCGTATATCTGTCTCCCTCAGTGCCTGGTTTCTTCTCGGTTTGTGTGTGTGTGTGTATGTCTTTGTATATCTGTCTCCCTCAGCGCCTGGTGTCTGATCAGTGTGTGAGTGTGTTTGTATATCTGTCTGCCTCAGTGCCTGGGGTCTGTTCAGTGTGTGTCTGTGTGCTTGTATATCTGTCTGCCTCAGTGCCTGGGGTCTGATCGGGGTGTGTGCATGTGTTCGTATATCCGTCAGTCTTAGTGCTTGGGGTCTGATCGGTGTGTGTGTGTTTGTGTGTGTTTGTCTGTCTGCCTCAGTGCTTGGGGACTGATCGGTGTGTGTGTATGTGTTTGTATATATGTCTGCATCAGTGCTTGGGGTCTCATCGGTGTGTTTGTGTGTATGTGTTTGTATATATGTTTGCCTCAGTGCCTGGGATCTGATTGGTGTGTGTGTGCGTGTCTGTGTGCTTGTATATCTGTCGGCCTCGGTGCCTGGGGTCTGATCGGTGTGTGTCTGTGTGCTTGTATATCTGTCTGCCTCAGTGCCTGGGATCTGATCGGTGTGTGTGTGTTTTTGTGTTTGGAAATCTGTCTGTCTCAGTGCTTGGGGTCTGATCAGTGTATGTGTGTGTTTGTATATCTGTCTGCATCAGTGCATGGGGTCTGATCGGTGTGTCTGTGTGTTTGGATATCTGTCTGCCTCAGTACCTGGAGTCTGATCGGTGTGTGTCTGTGTGCTTGTATATATGTCTGCCTCAGTGCCTGGGGTCTGTTCGGTGTGTGTCTGAGTGCTTGTATATCTGTCTGCCTCAGTGCCTGGGGTCTCATCGGTGTGTTTGTGTGTGTTTGTATATCTGTCTGTCTTCGTGCCTGGGGTCTCATCGGTGTTTGTGTGTGTGTGTCTTTGTATATCTGTCTGCCTCAGTGCCTGGGGTCTGATAAGTATGTTTGTGTGTGTATGTGTTTGTATCTCTGTCTGCCTCAGTGCTGGGGGTCTGATCGGTGTGTGTGTGTGTTTGTATATATGTCTGCTTCAGTGCCTGGGGTCTGATCTGCATGTGTGTGTGTGTATGTGTTTGTATACCTGTCTGCCTCAGTGCCTGGGGTCTGATCGGTGTGCGTGTGTGTTTGGATATCTATCTGTCTCAGTGCCTGGGGTCTGATCGGTGTGTCCATGTGTTTGTATATCTTTCTGCCTCAGTGCCTGGTGTCTGATCATTGTGTCTGTGTGTTTGTATATCTGCCTGCCTCAGTGCCTGGTGTCTGATCGGTGTGTGTATGTCTGTTGGGATATATGTCTGTCTCAGTGCCTGGGGCCTGATCGGTGTGTGTTTGTATATTTGTCTGCCTCAGTGCCTGGGGTCTGTTCGGTGTGTGTGTGTGTGTTTGTATATCTGTCTGCCTCAGTGCCTGGGGTCTGATCAATGCATGTGTGTGTTTGTATATCTGTCTGCCTCAGTGCCTGGGGTCTGATCGGTGTGCCTGTGTGTTTGAATATCTGTCTGCCTCAGTGCCTGGGGTCTGATCGGTGTGTGTGTGCTTTTGTATATCTGTCTGCCTCTGTGCCTGGGGTCTGATCGGTGTGTGTGTGTGGGCGTTTGTATATCTATATGCCTCAGTGCCTGGGATCTGATTGGTGTGTGTGTGTGTGTGTGCTTGTATATCTGTCTGCCTCAGTGCCTGGGGTCTGATCGGTGTGTGTCTGTGTGCTTGAATATCTGTCTGCGCCTCAGAGCCTGGAGTCTGATCGAGGTGTGTGCATCTGTTCGTATATACGTCAGTCTTTGAGCTTTGGGGCTGATCGGTGTGTGGGTGTGTTTGTGTGTGTTTATCTGTCTGCCTCAGTGCCTGGGGTCTGTTCGGTGTGCGTGTGTGTTCGTATATCTGTCTGTCTTAGTGCCTGGGGTCTCATCGGTGTGTTTGTGTGTGTGTGTTTGTATATCTGTCTGCCTTCGTGCCTGGGGTCTCAGCGGTGTGTGTGTGTTTTTGTATATCTGTCTGTCTTAGTGCCTGGGGTCTCATCGGTGTGTGTGTCTGTGTCTTTATATGTCTGTCTGCCTCAGTGCCAAGGGTCTGATCGGTGTGTCTGTGTGTTTGTATATCTGTCTGTCTTAGTGCCTGGGGTCTCATCGGTGTGTCTGTGTGTGTGTTCGTATATCTGTCTCCCTCAGTGCCTGGTTTCTTCTCGGTTTGTGTGTGTGTGTGTGTATGTCTTTGTATATCTGTCTCCCTCAGTGCCTGGTGTCTGCTCAGTGTGTGAGTGTGTTTGTATATCTGTCTGCCTCAGTGCCTGGGGTCTGTTTAGTGTGTGTCTGTGTGCTTGTATATCTGTCTGCCTCAGTGCCTGGGGTCTGATCGGGGTGTGTGTATGTGTTCGTATATCCGTCAGTCTTTGTGCTTGGGGTCTGATCGGGGTGTGTGTGTGTGTTTGTGTGTGTTTGTCTGTCTGCCTCAGTGCTTGGGGACTGATCGGTGTGTGTGTATGTGTTTGTATATTTGTCTGCATCAGTGCTTGGGGTCTCATCGGTGTGTTTGTGTGTTTGTGTTTGTATATATGTTTGCCTCAGTGCCTGGGATCTGATTGGTGTGTGTGTGCGTGTCTGTGTGCTTGTATATCTGTCGGCCTCAGTGCCTGGGGTCTGATCGGTGTGTGTCTGTGTGCTTGTATATCTGTCTGCCTCAGTGCCTGGGATCTGATTGGGATGTGTGTATGTGTTCGTATATCCGTCAGTCTTTGTGCTTGGGGTCTGTTCGGTGTGTGTGTGTGTGTTTGTGAGTGTTTATCTGTCTGCCTCAGTGCCTGGGGTCTGTTCGGTGTGTGTTTGCGTGTGTGTGTGTGTATGTTTGCATATCTTTCTGTCTCAGTGCCTGGGGTCTCTTCGGTGTGTTTGTGTGTGTGTGTTTGTATATCTGTCTGTCTTCGTGCCTGGGGTCTCATCGGTGTGTGTGTGTGTTTGTGTTTGCATATGTGTCTGTCTTAGTGCCTGCAGTCTCATCGGTGTGTTTGTGTGCGTTTGTATATCTGTCTGTCTCAGTGCCTGGGGTCTCATCGGTGTGTTTGTGTGTGTTTGTATATCTGTCTGTCTTAGTGCCTGGGGTCTCATCGGTGTGTTTGTGTGTGTTTGTATATCTGTCTGTCTTCGTGCCTGGGGTCTCATCGGTGTGTGTGTGTGTGTGTTTCTATATCTGTCTGCCTCAGTGCCTGAGGTCTAATCGGTGTGCGTGTGGGTATGAGTGTGTGTTTGTATATCTGTCTGCCTCAGGGCCTGGGGACTGATCGGTGTGCGTGGGTGTTTGTATATATGTCTGTATCAGTGCCTGGGGTCTGATCGGTATGTGTGTGTGTATGTGTTTGTATACCTGTCTGCCTCAGTGCCTGGGGTCTGATCGATGTGTGTGTGAGTTTGTGTATCTGTCTGCTTCAGTGCCTGGGGTCTGATCGGTATGTGTGTGTGTGTCTGTGTGTTTGCATACCTGTCTGCCTCAGTGCCAGCGGTCTGATCGATGTGTGTATGTGTTTGTGTATCTGTCTGCCTCAGTGCCTGGTGTCTGATTGGTGTGTGTGTGTGTTCGTATATCTGTCTCCCTCAGTGCCTGGTGTCTTCTCGGTGTGTGTGTGTGTGTATGTGTATATCTGTCTGCCTCAGTGCCTGGTGTCTGATCGGTCTGTGTGTGTGTTTGTATATCTGTCTCCCTCAGTGCCTGGTGTCTCATCGGTGTGTGTGTGTGTTTGTATATCTGTCTGCCTCAGTGCCTTGGGTCTGATCGGTGTGTGTGTGTCTTTGTATAACTGACTGCCTCAGTGTCTGGGGTCTGATCGGTGTGTGTGTGTTTGTATATCTGTCTGCCTCAGTGCCTGCGGTCTGATCTGTGTGCATGTGTGTGTTTGTATATCTATCTGCCTCAGTGCCTGGTGCCTGATTGGTTTGTGTGTGTGTGTGGCTGTGGCTGTGTGTCTGTGTTTTTATCTGTCTGCCTCTGTGCTTGGGGACTGATCGGTGTGTGTGTATGTGTTTGTATATATGTCTGCCTCAGTGCTTGGGGACTGATCGGTGTGTGTGTATGTGTTTGTATATATGTCTGCCTCAGTGCTTGGGGACTGATCGGTGTGTGTGTATGTGTTTTTATATATGTTTGCCTCAGTGCCTGGGGTCTGATCAATGCGTGTGTGTCGGGTCACTGGGGCCTGTCTGGAAGGACCTGCTGAGGGTGATTGGACGGGTGGTCATCCACCTCAGTGGGAGAGGTATCCTGGAGATTCATTGTTTACCGGCCGGAACCCTCCGTCGGTCACATGTTGCTTATGGAGGTGGGAAACTCCCCAAGCCCACTGGGACGGAACCCCGTTTTACAAGGTGCCCTCTCCACGTGGTGGTGTGACCGCCGCCGCTGGTTAATTCCCTTTGGGCGGGAAAGTCATTGTGGGCCTATCCCCGATCCCGGCAAGTTCACTTGGCAATGGGCTGACACAGGCCCCCTGCCCCCACTTCCCATCACCATTCTCTGGGCCCCCCACCTCCAACCTCAACTTACGGGGGCCCATAAAACCCAGCCCAGGGAGTGGTGAGTCCATGGAGGAACTTGAAAACAAGGATGAGAATTTTAAAATCAGGACATTTCTTAAGCGACAGCCAATGGAGGTCAGTGTGAATCGGAGTGATAGGTGATCGGGAGTTACTGTGAGTTAACACATCAGCAGCAGAGTTTTGGATGACCTGAAGTTTACAGACAGTAGCATGTGGGAGATCAGCAGGAGGACATTGGAATGGTCAAATCTAGAGGGAATGAAGGAATGAATGAGGGTTTTGAGCAGAGGAGCTGAGACACGGGTGACGTCAGGCGATGTTATGGAGAACTTTTTTGGCCCGTATTCAGGAGAATTCTTTTGGCCAGTAGGAAGCAAGTGCAACAAGAGAGGGGGCAGTTTTAGAATTAGTTTGAGGAAATGAAGATGGGCAGGTGGAAGGAGTGGCTGTGGGAGAGCATTGTGGTGATAGTGATCATAATTTAGTCAGTTTTAACATAATTATGGAAAAGGAAAGAGATAGACCAGGAGTTAGAGTTCTCGCTTGGGGCAAGGCCAATTTCACTAAACTGTGGAGTGATTTAGCGAAAGTGGACTGGAAACAGCTACTTGAAACTAAATCAGTGTCAGAACAGCGGGAGGCATTCAAAGGGAAGATTCAAAAGGTTCAGGGCAACCATGTTCCCACAAGAAAAAAGGTGAGACAGACAAATCCACTTCTCCACGGATAACAAGGAGCCTACAGGGTAAGATAAGGCAGAAAAGGAAAGCTTATGCCTGACATCAAGAACTCAATACTACAGAAAACTGAGATTATAGAAAGTGGAGGGGTGAGATCAAAAAGGATATTAGGAAATAGAAGAAAGGGCATGAAAGAATATTGGCAAGGAAAATCAAGGTGAACCCAAAGATGTTTTTTTTTCTCAATACATTAAGTGTAAGAGGGTAACTAAGGGCCCGTAATAGACCAAAAAGGTAACCTATGTGTCGGGGAGGAAGATATTGGTATGGTTCTTAATGAATACTTTGTGTCTGTCTTCACAAAAGAGGGAGGGACGATGCAGATATTGTAGTTACGGAGGATGAGTGTGAAGTATTGGATATGATAAACATAGGGAGAGAGGAAGTATTAATGGGATTAGTAACCTGAAAGTTTATAAATCACCAGATCCGGATGAAATATACACCAGGTTCTTGAAAGAAGCAAGAGAGGAAATAGCAGACCATCATTTTTAAGTCCTCACTGGATACAGGTGTGGAGCCAGAGGATTGGAGAACTGCTAACAGTGTACCTCTGTTTAAAAAGGGAGCAAGAGACAGACCGAATAATTACAGGCCAGTCAGTCTAACCTCGTAGTGGGAAAATTATTGGAATCAATTCTGAGAGACAGGATAAACAGTCACTTAGAAAGACATGGATTAATTAAGGATAGTCAGCATGGATTTGTTAAGGGAAGATCGTTCCTGACCAATTTGCATGAATTTTTTGAAGATGTAACAAATAATATGGATGAGGGTCACGCAGTTAATGTGGTCGACATGGGTTTTAGCAAGGCTTTTGACAAGGTCCCACAGGGAAGACTGGTTAACAAAATAAAATCCCATTGGGTCCAGTGAAATGCAGCAAGGTGGATACAAAATTGGCCCAGTGGCAGGAAGCAAAGGGTAATTGTTAACAGGCATTTTTTGCGACTGGAGGGCTGTTTCCAGTGACGTTCTGCAGGGCTAAGTACTGGGTTCCATGCTTAACGTGCTGTATATTAACGATTTGGACGTAAATGTAAGGGGCATGATCAAAACGTTTGCAGACTACACAAACATTGACCGTGTGGTAGATAGCGAGGAAGATAGCTGTCGGCTAAAGGAAGATATTGATGGTCTGGTCAGATGGGTAGAAAATGGCAAACGAATTCCACTTGGAGATGTGTGAGGTGATGCATTTGGGGAGGCCAAACAAAGCAAAGGAATACACGATTAATGGGAAAATACTGAGACATGTCGAGGAATTGAGGGAACTTTGCAGTGAATGTCCACAGGTCCCTGAAGGTAGCAGGACAGGTTGATCAGATGGTTAAAAAGGCATTTGGAATCCTTTCCTTTATTAGCCGAGGTATAGAATATAAGAGCAAGGAGGTTATGCTGGGAATGTATAAGGCATTGGTTTGGCCACAACTTGAGTACTGTGTGCAGTTCTGGTCACCTCATTACAGAAAGGATGTAATTGCACGAGAAAGGATGCAGAAGAGATTAACAAGGATGTTGCCAGGACTGGAAAAGTGCAGCTATGAGGAAAGATTGGATAGGATGTGGTTGTTCTCCTTGGAACAGAGAAGGCTGAGGGAAGATCTGATTGAAATGTACACAATATTGAGGGGCCTTGATCGAGTGGAGGTGAAGAGTCAATTCACCTTAGCAGAGAGATCAGTGACTAGGGCGCATAGATTTAAAATGATTGGTACAAAAATTAGAGGGGAGATGAGGAGAAAAATCACTCAGAATGTGGTGGGGGTCTGGAACTCACAGTCTGAAAGGGTAGTTGAGGCAGAAACCCTGAACTCATTTTAAAGGTGGCTTGTTACACCACAAGTGCTGTAATCTGCAGGGCTACGGACCAAATACTGGAAGGTGGGATTCGGCTGGTGGGATTGTTATTTGGCCGGCAGAGACACAATGGGCCAAATGGCCTCTTTCTGTGTTATAATCATTCTATGATTTTTCGATGAATTTCTCGGTGCAGATAGGCTGTTTTAGTGAAGGTGTGTAGATGTGGTCAGAAGGTCATCTAGAGGTCAAATATGATACTAAGGTGCGAACAGTCTGGTTTAGTCTCACAGAGTTGCCAGGGAGAGGGATGGAGTCGATAGCTAGGGAATAAAGTTTGGAGCGGGGACTGAAAACAATGTCTTCAATCTTCTCAAATTGTAATTGTCACAGCAGATGTCTGAGGTAATACATTTTAGAAGGATGGATGTGGAGAGACAACACAAGCTACATGTTACACTGTAAAGGGAGTGCAAGATCAGAGAGACCTGGGGAGTTAATGTGTAAATCATTGAAAGTCACGGGAGGGGTTAACAAAGCAGTTAATAAAGCATATGAGATCCTGGGCGTTATAAATAGAGGCACAGAAAACAAAACTGGGAAGTTATGTTAAATCTATATAAAACACTACAGCACATCCCGAAGCATGACAAATGGAACAGCAGAATTTTAATCACATTGTACCAGGGATCTGGGGATTCAGTTACATGGAGAGATTGCAAAAGCTGAGATTGTTCTCTTCAGAGCAGTGAAGGGTAAGAGGAGATTTAATATAGAATTCAAAATCATGAAGGGATTTGAAAGGGTAATTAATGTGAAACTGTTTCCAGTGTCAGAAAGTTCAGTAATAAGAAGGCACAGATTGAAGGCAATTGACAAAGAGCCAGAGGTGAAATGAGGAGAATTTTCTTACACAGCAAGTTGTTAGGATCTGGAATTCACTGCCTGAAAACATGGTGGAAGCATAATCAATAATATCTTTCAAAAGGGAATTTAACAAATCCTTGAAAAGGGGCAAAAAACTGTTGGAGTCCAGGGAAAGAGGAGGGGAGAGGAACCAATTAGATAGCTCTTTCAAAGAGACAGCACTGACACAATGGGCCGAATAGCCTCCTTCTGTGTTTCATCAATCTCTGATTCTATGAGCAACAGACACAGAGAGTGCAGAGAGAGAGAGACAGTGTGCTCGTGAAAGAAGGAAAGAGAAATAGAAAGAGCGAAGGAAATGGGATCACGTTCCCAGGGAGGCTAATGGAAGACGTTTGGACCCGAGGGCCTGGCAGCAGTGCCAGAAGAAGTTTAATGAGCTCACACGGGTGGTCAATGTCAGTGAATTCATCTCCACATGGCATCTCCTACCCCCAACATCACCAACATCTCACACTGCTCAATGAACCACACCCCCATCACTCACCCATCAGTAGTCCCTAACACTCAGGACTCACACCTAATATTCACATACTCCACCTCACCCTGACACACGTTCCACTGATACCAGCCTCACACCCACCTCTCACTGCCTCCACATAACTCCAGCTATTCAGCTATGGCAGGCACATCAGAAAACATAGTTCAACACAATCACTGACAAAGAACAAAGAACAGTACAGCACAGGAACAGGCCATTCGGCCCTCCAAGCCTGCGCCGATCTTGATGCCTGCCTAAACAAGCACCTTCTTCACTACCGGGGCCCAAATCCCTCTATTCCCTTCCTATTCATGAATTTGTCACGATGTCTCTTAAATGTCGCTATCGTATCTTCTTCCACCATCTCCCCTGGCAGCATGTTCCAGGCATTCACCACCCTCTGTGCAAAAAACTTGCCTCGCACATCCCCTCTAAACCTTGCCCCTCGCACCTTAAACCTATGTCCCCTTGCAACTGACTCTTCCACCCTGGGAAAAAGCTTCTGACTATCCACTTTGTCCATGCCGCTCAGAACTTTGTAAACCTCTATCCTCCACCTCCGTCATTCCAGTGAAAACAATTCGAGTTTATCCAAACTCTCCGCATAGCTAATGCCCTCCAGACCAGGCAACATTCTGGTAAACCTGTTCTGTACCCTCTCCAAAGCCTCCACGTCCTTCTGGTAGTGTGGCGACCAGAATTGCATGCAATATTCTAAGTGTGGCCTAACTAAAGTTCTGTGCAGCTGCAGCATGACTTGCCAATTTTTATACTCTATGCCCCGACCGATGAAGGCAAGCACGCTGTATGCCTTCTTGACTACCTTCGCCACCTGCGTTGCCACTTTCAGTGATTTGTGGACCTGTACGCACAAATCTCTATGCCTGTCAATACTCCTAAGGGTTTTGCCATTTACTGTATACTTCCCACCTGCATTAGATCTTCCAAAATGCATTACCTCACATTTTTTCAGATTAAACTCCATCTGCCATTTCTCCACCCAAGTCTCCAACCGATCTATATCCTGCTGTATCCTCTGACAATCCTCATCACTATCTGCAACTCCACCAACCTTTGTGTCGTCCACAAACTTACTAATCAGACCAGCTACATTTTCCTCCAAATCATTCAAATGATCCAGAACTCTGCTACCAGCATCCTAACTCGCACCAAGTCCAGATCACCCATCACCCTGCGCTCACTGATGTACATTGGCTCCCAGTCTGGCAGCACCTTAATTTTAATATTCTTATTCTTGTGTTTGAATCTCTCCAATTGGTCCCATTCATCTCTCCATTTCACATATTGTTGAAAATCTTCTGCAAGCAAGTCTTCTTCTACTTCCCTTTTTATAGTGAGTTGCTTTCACTCTGCATCTTCCCCGGCTGTGATTTTCACTCTCATCTAGTGTGGCCAGCACTGTGCTCCAGGCTGGACACGGTACTAGCCTGGGTCTACAGAACATGTACTGTTCCTGTGAGCGGGGATCTGATTTGACGTCAATCACCCATTCCAGCAGCTTTGATGTACGGAAGGGTAGTGGATGTTATCTATATGGACTTCAGTTAAACCTTTGACAAGGTGCCTCATGGCAGATTGGTACAAAAGGTGAAGTCACACGGGAACAGAAGTGAGATGGCAAGATGGATACAGAACTGGCTTGGTCACAGAAGACAGAGGGTAGCAGTGGAAGGGTGCTTTTCTGAATGGAGGAATGTGACTAGTGGTGTTCCGCAGGGATATGTGCTGGGACCTTTGCTGTTTGTAGTACATATAAATGATTTGGAGGAAAATGTAGCTGGTCTGATTAGTAAGTTTGCGGACGACACAAAGCTTGGTGGAGTTGTGGATAATGATGAGGATTGTCAGAGGACACAGCAGGATATGGATCGGTTGGAGACTTGGGCAGAGAAATGGCAGATGGAGTTTTATCCAGACTCTCGCTGGCACGAGAGTGTCAGTATAAATTTGTGCTTACATTCCCGGACAACTGTACGCCTGGATGTGTCTCTCCCAGGGATTACATGATAGTCCGTCAACTTTCCACCAGTGGTTGGCACAGGGGACAGGCACAGTCCTTTCTCCCGATCAGAATGTTGGATACAATATGTGGATGAGCTACTGCTCCAAACGGAGAGTAAGGAGGAGCAGCTAGAGCTGCTGGAGGAGTTCCTTCGTCTCCTCTGGAAGGTCGGAGTGAAAGTTACACTTAAAAAGGCACAACTAATGAAAGAAAAGATTTCCTATTTGGGAATAGTGATAACACAGAGAAAGCACGAGATAGAGCAGATGCGAGTACAGACAATCCTCAAACTCCACCTACCACAAGATATTAAGCGTCTGAGATCAATTTTGGGATTACTGGGTATTGCAGGGACCAAAGAACAAATAACAAAGAAAATTACAGCACAGGAACAGGCCCTTCGGCCCTCCAAACTTGAGCTGATCCTGATCCTCTATCTAAACACGTCGCCTATTTTCTAAGGGTCTCTTTGCTTCCTGCCCATTCATGTATCTGTCTAGATACATCTTAAAAGACGCTATTGTGTTCGCATCTAGCACCTCCGCTGGCAATGCGTTCCAAGCACCCACCACCCTCTGTGTAAGGAACTTTCCACGCATATCCCCCCTAAACATTTCCCCTCTCACTTTGAACTCGTGACCCCTAGTAATTGAATCCTCCACTCTGGGAAAAAAACTTCTTGCTATCCACCCTGTCTATACCTCTCCAAAGCATCTACATCCTTTTGGTAATGTGGCGACCACAACTGCACGCAGCATTCCAAATGTGGCCGAACCAAAGTCCTATACAACTGTAACCATATTGATTCCTGGTGTCAGTGTAAGTCAGCAGTAACAGAATTAAAACAGGTGCTGGCCATAGATCCGGTGTTACAGGTGCCGGACCCACCCCTACCCTTTGCCCTCGATGTCGCTACCACAGATACCACCTTATCAGCAGCATTGCTTCAGAAGAAACATAGCCGATTCTGCCTAGTTGAGTACGCATCTCACTTGTTAACGTCAGTAGAAAGGGCCTTCACAATGTGTGAAAAAGATTTGCCGGCCGTCTTCTGGGTGATTCAAAATTTTACTTATATTGTCAGCCTCAGCCCCGTTACTATCCCAACTGAACACACGCCCTTCCAGTCGTTCCTGGATGGACGGTTGAAGGACGGTAATGTTATATTGTCAGTCTCAGCCCCGTTACTATCCTAACTGAACACATACCCTTCCAGTTGTTACTGGATGGACAACTGAAGGACGGTAATGTTAGTCAGAATCGTATTGCTCGGTGGACCTTGTTCTGGCAAGGTAGAGACATTTCAGTAAAAAAGGAAAATACTTTGACATGCTTGGCAGTCAATTTAATCTACCAGGCTGCACTCCATGAGTGTCAGGTTTTGACAGAAAAGGCCCTCAAGGGACATTTTGTGTCAAAATCATTGCGGGGCGGGGATGTCCAAAGGAAGAAAACAGAAATCAAACCAGCAGTCAACATTTTTGTTAACGGTTCCTCTGCTGTGGAGGATGGGATTAGGCAGGCAAAGTGCGGATTACATGGACAGGATCATAATGGAAAACCTATTAAAGACATTGCCTTACAGTTACGGGCGAGTTTAAGTGTGCAGAATGCCGAACTAGCTGCAGTCACTTTGTGGTGACACAACCACACATGTTTCCCCAACTGGTTGATATAAATTCTGACAGTATGTACGTGTGTAACAGTTTGACCGAGTACCTACCTCTGTGGGAAGGGAGAGGTTTTGTCTCAGCAGATAGCCAACCTTTTCCATCTGTCCTATTACTACAGAGAATAGTAGACGGAGTGAGGAAAGGGAAAAGGATTACAGAAAATACTATGATATATCGACCTATGTTGTGAAAATTGGAAAGGAGATAATTGGGACAACTTTGTCTAAGTGTAGTCTGGAAAACCAGGTGGTCATATGTCCTCACCATATATACATACATACATATAACACAGCAGAATAAAAATGTGGATTTAATACCACTGTAAATTGCGCCATGGAAACTAGGAAGGCATTGCCAGGGTTAACCCATGTGGCCTATCAGGGAAAGGGGAGAAGGGGAGATATTGCTTAACCACCACAATGAAGGAGTACCAGTATGGACATAACCGGATTTGTCTGGTGAGCAACAGTATGTTTCTTTTCAACCCACAAATACCAACTAGAGTAGAGAAGATGGAGTTGGCCGACATACATAAAAGAAAGACAGAAACGATAACTGTGACAGAAAGTATTAAGGACGACTTGATAAATTACCTTCGGGAATATGAATATATTATTCAGCCATTGCCTACACGTTTGGGTAAAGAGAGGCAGCAACTAGAAACCATTGGTGTAGTGTACTACAATCTGGAACAACAGTGTAAGATGATACAAGATGAGATTGATGAGAGAAACGATTCTACCTGGTGGGAGGACTTATGGAACTGGGGGTCAAACCCCTGGTTTAGAATTATCTCCCATGTCCTGATAGTTGTTTCGGGTGTCATGTTGATATATGTGACATACTTAATTTGGAAACTTAAGAAGTTGATTAAGGAATGTGAGAGGATGTATGAATGCAGGTTGGACAGCTACCTTAAAGGCAATCAGTATTCGAACTTGTTCTATAAAAAGATAAACAATTAATTATGTAACACGACGGTAGTTGCATAACTATTGGTACATACTTAAAATGAATTAATGAATGACAAATGTATTCGACAAATTAAATTGCTACTGTATTGTGATCACACTAGTGATTAATTATGTAACAATGATCCTTAAATTGTGCTTTCTTTAACACTACTCTGTTTATGATATTGCGTTAACAATGAAATTGTAATTGCACAAGTGTACTATCGAAGAGACGTGAGAGAGTGATCCCTTGGGTGTAGCGTTGCAGGATCAAAGGGGGGCGGGGGTGGCTGTAGACTCAGTAAAAACACATAAGAACTTAGTTAAAACAAAGGGGATCGTCACACAACAATACACAACATTTTGAAACATGGAGGGGCTTGGTAGAATGGATCACAACAAACAGATGGCAAGCAATTGTGGACAGTCCAGAAAAAAACAGGCTGAAACAAACGAGAGATTCTACCAGATAGTATCTTTGCACAAACCAGATAAAGGAGTTGCTATGGACACGAGGTATGATTAGACTCACAGAAGACAATGGCTGAAACTGGTGACGGCACGAGAACCCCGGGGAAGAACACTCAAGAAAGTTCCCTGACTCAAGGACTCAGAGAACAGAAGGGCAGCTGCTATTCCGGGACTGATCACCTCGTGTCTTGACGAGTAGTATAACGTGCAAGGAGTGAGTGCTTGTATCTGATGATCTAAAGTGTGAATAACCATTGATATACCTTCCACCAGTCTGCTTCTGTGAATTCTTTAAGAGTAAGTGCAGATTAGGCACAACAACGATCTGATAGCTCTATACAGGGACTTACCAGGAACATCAAAAGAAGCAACGCCAAGAGAGAAAATTACACGACCAGTAACAAAATTAGCAATGCTTCGTAGAGTTTATAGCCTGTATCCAAGACTCACCAGGAGTAACAACAACAGCAAAGAGAGATGAGAAAATGACAAGAGCAGTAATGTAGTAAAACACGGTTTGTAGAATTAATAGCTGGATAAAGAGTCTTAGAAGGAACACCAACTATAGCGAGGATGGGATCGTAAATATATAGAATAATCTGAAGAGTAAAATAGATACGATTGTCTAATGAGTACCAGTCATAATATGTAGAAAGAGCGTCAAATTGCCAGATGAAACTCCTGTCCATTTTTGTAACATTCCAATCTATTGTTCTCAGATTCTAATCTATCCTATCCCTCTGTCTGGAGCTGTTGGTCCCTCTTAGTGCCGGGTTTGATGCTCCTGATGACACTATGTGATAATACATTGAAAGGAGTCCCTTATTCATAGAAGATGGAAACCCTCCAGTGAAACAATTCGGGTCCATGGAGACTGCCATTAATTCCAGTCACTGAACAAACAGGTTCAGTTAACCCCTTTCAGTCCAGCACTTTTTGTACCACAATAAAGTAGAACATTTATCTGGTCTGGATGGGATGTATGAGAGATGCTGAGGGAAGGAAAGGTGGGAATAGCGGAGGCACTGGACAGAATCTTTCAATCCTCCTTGGATATGGGAGTTGTGACAGAGGGCTGGAGAGTTGTAAATGTTACACCCTATTTGAAAAAGCAGAATGGAGTAAACAATGCATTTACTGACCAGTCAGTTTAACGTCACTGATGGGGAAATTTCATAACTCAGGACAAATATATTCATTACTTTGAAAAACATGGAATAATAAATGGACAGCAGTAGGAATATGGTAATGACAAAGCATGTCTGGCAAACTTCAACAACAACTTATATTTATATAGTGCTTTTAATGTTATAAAACATCCCAAGGTACTTCACAGGTTCATTATGAAGCAAAGTATGACACTGAGACAGAACAGGAGATATTAGGTCAGATGGCCAACAGCTTGAACAAAGAGATAGGTTTTAAGGAGTACCTGAAAGGAGGAAAGCGAGACGGAAAAGCGGTGACCGTAGCGTCGTGGTAATATTATCAAAATTGTAATCAGCTCAGGCTGATTCTCTGAGGACATGGGTTCAAACCTCACCGTGGCAACTGGTGCAATTTAAAATTCAATAAGTTATAAAATTCAATTACTGATACAAATCTGCATTTGAAAGCTATTCTCATCAATGTTGCCATGATGCTATCATTGATCATCATTAAATAAAAACAGCCCGGCTTACTGATGTTCTTTAGCAATGGAAATCTGCCATCCTTATACGGTCTGGCCTCCATGTGACTCCAGACCCACAACAATGTGGCTGACTCTAAACTGACTTCTGAAATATCCAGCAAGTCACTCAGTTATCAAGGGCAATTAGGGATGAGCAGCAAATGCTGGCCTTGTCAGTGACACCCACATCGCATGAAAGAATGAAAAAAGAAAACGGTGCAGTGAGGATATTCCAGAACTTTGGGCCGAGGCAGCTGAAAGCCCGGACGCCAGTGGTGCAGTGATTAAAATCAGGGTTGCACAAGAGGCTGAAATTAGAGGAGCACATATATCGCAGTGGGTTGTGGAGGTGGAGGAGATTACAGATATATGGGGGTGGGGTGGGGGAGAGGCCATGGCGGCATCTGAAAACGAGGATGAGAATTTTAAAATCAAGACATTGCTTGACTGGGAGCCAATGTCGGTCAGTGATAGATGAACGAGACTTGGTGTGAGCTCAGACATGGGCAGCAGAGTTTTGGATGATCTCAAGTTTACAGAGAGTAGAATGTTGGAGATCAGCCAGGAGTGAGTTGGAATAATCACCACTTAAATAAATTTATAAAAAACGATAGCGATGTTTAAGAGACATCTTGACAAATATATGAATAGGAAGGGAATAGGGAGATATGTGCCCCGGAAGTGCAGAAGGTGTTAGTTTCGGCAGGCTTCAAGATCGGCGCAGGCTTGGAGGGCCGAATGGCCTGTTCCTGTGCTGCACTGTTTTTTGTTCTTTTGTTCTTTGAATGCATCAATGAGGTTTCAACAGTAGATGGGCTGAGAAAGGGGTGAAGTCGGGCAATGATACTGAGGTAGAAATAGACTGTTGTAATGATATCCTGAAAATGAGGTTCAAGCTCATTTTGTGGTCAAATGTGACACCAATGTCGTAAACATACTGTCTGAATCTCAGACTGTTACCAGGGAGAGGGATGGGATCAATAGCAAGGGAACAGAGTTGGCGTGGGGAGTGAAAACAATGCCTTCAGTCTTCCCAATATTTAATTGGAGGAAATTTCTACTCATCCAGTACTGGGTGTTGGATAAGCACTCTGATAATTTAACAACAGTGGAGGAGTGGAGAGAGGTGGTGGTGAGGTAAACTTGATGGAGTTCTTAGATTAAACAATTTAGAGGGTTGATGAGGGTGATGTGATTGAAGTTATATATATGGACTTTCAAAAGTTGTTTGATCAAGTGACATTCAATAGATTGGTTAGGAAAACTGGACCCTATGGATTAAAGGTACAGTGACAGTGTGGATATAACATTGACTAAGGAACAGTAAACAGAGAGAAGTGGTGAAAGGTTGTTGTTCAGACTCAATGGCAATATACAGTGGTGTTCAATAGGGCTCGGTATTAGGACCACTGCTCTTTTTGCTCTTGGAAAACACGAGGTATGTCGGGCAGAGACCCCTCCTCCTCGCTCTTTACAGAGTTTCCCCTCTCTGCAGCCTCTGCTCCATTTGTTGGTCATGTTACAGACACAGAGACACTGTAACAACAGTCCCCATACCTCGTCCAGAGTTGGGTCACCAAATCCTCTGTCGACCCTGAATGTCTGCAGCAGCTCACAACACAACCTCCGGAAAACATCCAGAGCACCTCGACTAACTTTACAATGGAAGAAGTAAGTTAAAAGCCCCTCAGCTGTTTGTTGGATGCCTCGTCATTTAAATAACACTGGAGGGGATTCTTCGTGCTGCTGAATGTATGTTCAGCTGAGAGTGACTAACACAGGCGATCAGTGGACATGCAAAGACCAAGTTTTAAAGATGTACATCACAGCTGCTGGAGTGGGAGATTGAGACCACATTCAGTCCCTTCCTCACACTACAGACGCACGCATGTTACCACCACGCTAGCACCCCGGCCAGCCTGGGTGTCCTGCACAATGTGCTGGATGTGACCAGCAGTGCAGCTCACACCATTTTATGGATCAAAACTTCCACAGCACCAGTGGAGCTGGAGAGATGAAATGTGTGATCAGGGAGAGAGACAGAGGGAAAGAAACTCACTTTAAAAAGGGAATTAGAAAAAGACTTTAAGATGAACAAGTTTCAGGAATATTGGTAATGGACAGTGGATTGGGATAATCAGAGGAATGAGGACATGGAGGGATTTGATCACATGAATGAGAACATTAAAATTGAGGTGCTACTGGACCAAGAGCCAATGTAGGTCAATGAGCACAGGGATGTTGGGTGAACAAAATTTAATGTAATTTAGAAGATGACAGCAGAGTTTTGGATGAACAGAAGGTTACAGTGAGGAGAATGTGGGAGACCAGCCAGGAGTGTGTTAGAATAGTCAAGTCCAGATGTAACATAGACATGGATGAGGGTTTTAGCAGCAGATGAGCTGAGCTCTCTCTCTCTCTCCCTGTTTCTCTCTCTGTCTCCCTCACTTGCTCTGTCCCACACTCAGAGTCTTATATTCTTCAATCCAGTCGCCTCTTACTTTTGTCAACTCCAGCTGATATAAGACGAGCCTGTCCAGCTTTTCAACATAAGACAACCCGCCCATTCCAGGTATTAGTCTAGTAAACCTTCTCTGAACTGCTTCCAACCAATTTACATATTTTCTTAAATAAGGAGACCAATACTGTACACAGTACTCCAGATGAGGTCTCATCAATGACCTGTATAACTGAAATATAAACACCCTAATTTTGTGTCCTAGTCCGCTCGCAATAAATGATTATGTTCCATTAGCTTTCCTAATTACTTGCTGAACCTGCAGACTAACCTTATACAATTCATTCACCAGGATACACATAGCCCTCTGGATCTCAGAGTTCTGCAATCCATCACCATTCAGATAACATGCTTGGTTTTTAATATTCCTGCCAAAAGGGATTTGGAGACAGAGAGAGTTTACACTCGATCAAACGTGTGTTTGTCATCGCTAACAGCTGCGGGGCGGGGCGTGGCGTGGGGGAACGGAATTTTAAGAGAGTTTTGAATCAGTGAAGCCAGAAATACAATGTCATTAGCATATGACAGGAAATAGTCAATTGAACTGGCAAACGTTCGAAATGTAACAGTCTTTGAGCAAGTGAAAGAGGGGAAGGGGGAAGAAGAACAAGACGGAAGGACAGTGATGGGACGGAGAGGGGAGAGTTTAAATGACAGACTGTTACATTTCGAACGTTTTCCAGTTCTGACGAAGGGTCACAGATCAGAAACGTTAACTCTGTTTGTCTCTACACAGATGCAACAGACCTGCTGAATATTTCTGGCACTTTCTGTTCTCATTTCAGAATTCCAGCAACGGCAGTATTTTGCTTTCATTTTAGTATTTATATCACTGTCACTTCTCTTCTTGGAATGCCAACCTTGAAGAAGTTCTGCTCTTCTCTTGCTGATCTTAGGGCCTCGGCAGCTGAAGGTACGGCCGCCAATGGTCTAGTAATTAAACTCGGGATGTTCAAGACACCAGAATTGTATGACGTCTCAGTGCTGCAGTGGAAGCTCAGACTGAGGTCATGAGATCCATGCTTGCTTCCATGCAGGATAAGACTGCTGTCATCATGGCTGTCGATCTCAGTGTTCAAAGGGGTTTGCAGGCTCTCACAGCAGTCCAGCAATCTGTGATCCAGTAGATTACTAGGATTGCTGAGGTGTCGCCCTGTGGCAGTGACAGTGTCTCCGTGGAGCGGGAACCTGCTGACCTCTCTCAGGATGACAGTATTTGTTCTCCCTTCACTGTCACTCCACCAGTGTCCTTGCTGTTACCCATCTGCCAGCCCAGGCTGCTGCTGTCCATGTCGAGGTGGTGCAGTCTGAATCCAAGCCCTCAATGCCCAGAGCTGCTCGAGCACATCCTGCAAGGCCATCTGCAGTCTCCCCCAGTGAAAGTCAGCAGCCTTCCACCAGCCATGCTGCAGTCACTGGGGAAACACTGTGTAGGAGCACTAGGCAAGTCGGGGGAACCCACAAGACAGGTACTAAGGGAATACACAAGGGTGAATAGTTCAGTTTTGTTTGTATAATTGGATGTGCTGTTAGATAAAGATGTTAATGAAAAGGTTTTTATTGGTGTTTTTCATTGCAGGATGGTGACCAAGGGGACACTGTGATGGGGCGTCTCAGATGGGTGCAATGGTGGAGAATGGGGGATCTTTGGTGGGAAAGGGAAGTTGGCCTATGGGAAACAGAATATTAGGAGTGACTCTCCGACGGTCTTTCTGGGTCGAAGGCATCCAGGAAATATCCTCCCCCTCTCCTCCTCCTCCTCCTCCTGAGGTGTCCTCCGGATTCCTGGTGCCAATGCCTGTGTCCTCATGATGGTGATGATATGAAGGGTGCAGCAGAACACCATGAACTTGGACACCTGCTCCAGTGTGTACTGGAGGGCTCCCCCCGAGCGGTTCAGACATCAGAAGCATTGCTTCATCACACCGATGGTCTGTTCCACCATGTTCCTGGTGACTTCATTGTTCATGTTATACACATATTGATTGTGTGAGGTTGGTTGGCGGTGGGAGGTGGTTTGGGGGAGTAGAAACATGAGCTGTGTCTGGAGAGGGGGGGGGCGGCGGGGTGTTTACATTTGTCTCCGAGGAGCCACATTCTGGTTCTGCATGGGGGCCCGATGTGTTGGGACCGGCTGACTGCTTCAGAATGAAGTTATTGTGGCTGCTGCCAGGATAGTAGACATTCACCAACATCATGTACTGGGCATGCTCACACACCAACTGTACATTAATGGAGTGAGAGTTCTTTCAGTTCCAGTACTTCTCCCCGTTGACATGGGGACACCGTAGAGACACCTCGACCATCAGGAATGTGGCTATCCTGACAAAGCCAGGGGTCCCCTTATCCTGCTTCTCCCCACTGAGGGAGAAAATGATGTATTAACATCACCCGACATAGATGACCTCTCTCACCTAGAGAATATATCAATGGACAAAACACAGTCCTCACAACTACAGGCCAGTTAGTCCAACATCAGTGGAGGGAAATGTTTTAGAGCAATAGTCAGGGATAAAACAGCAGGCAGCTTGAAAGGTTTGAGTTAATTCAGGATAGCCAGCATAGATTTACAAAAGGAAAGTCATGCTTGACGAATCTAATTGCACTTTTGATGATGTAGGAGAGAAGGTTGATGAAGGGAATGTGATGGATGTTGTCTAGATTGGTTGGAAGAATGTGTTTGATAAAATACCTCAAAAAAGGTTAATTACCAACATTGAGTCAAATGGAATGGGAGGGTCAGTGTCCAATTGGATACAAACAAAGGTTTACATAGCGAAAACAGTGTGTCATAGTAAATGGCAGTTTTTCAGACTGGAAGATGTTTTACAGTGGAAGTTTCCCCAGGGTCAGTGCTCGGGCCACTGTTTAATTTTGCTGTGTATAAATGACTTGGATCTTGGAATACAGAGTAGAATTTCAAAATCCGCCTCTGATACCAAACTTGGAGCTGTGACAAACAGTGAGGATGTTCAGAACCACCTGCGACAGGACATAGATAGTGAGTAGAATGAGCAGACAAGTGGCAAATTAAATTGTGAGACAAGTGTGAGGTGATGCATTTTGACAGATGGGATAGGAAGGCAATATAATCTTAATAACACAGTTCTAAACAGTGTGCAGGAACAGAGAGACCAGTGGGTGCATGTGTATCCATCCTTAAAGGTGGCTGGACATATTGAGAGATTGGATAGTAAAACAAATATAATCTTGGATTTTATAAAGAGAGGTATTGAGTTCAAAAGCAGAGAAGTTATGACGAGCGTTTAAAAATCCCTGGTTAGGTCTCAGCTGGACTAGTTTGTCCAATTCTGGTCACCGCACTTCAGAAAGATTGTGAAGGTCCTTGAATGGTGCTGAAGAGATTTAACAGAATGGTTCCAGGGATGGAGGATTTTAGTTCCAAGGTTAGTTTACAAGATTATGACAGGTTTAGATAATTTAGACAATGATAAACTGTTCCCATTAACTGATGGAAGAAGGACTAGGGGCACGGATTGAAGGTTTTGGACAAGAGATGCAGGGGGAATATGAGGAAGAACATTTTTCTTTATGCAGCGTGTGTTAATGATCTGGAACTCACTGCCCACAAGTGTGTTGGAAGCAGAGACAATCAGTGATTTCAAATGAAAGCTGGTGAAAACCTGAAGGAAATGAATTTGCTACAGGGATTGAGCGGGGAAGTGGGACTGACTGGACTTCTCCATGGCGAGCCAGCATGAACATGATGGGATGAATGGCCTCCTTCTATGTCGTAAATGGCTCTATCAGTGTCTGTGACTCAATGTTGGATACTTCTCCTGCTCCTGCCTGGAACGATCCAGATACATAGAAGTTCAATGAAACTGTGACCTTAACAGCCACTGGCAACTCCATCCTCACCCTGGTGTGAGGCTCCAGGTCGTGTTACAGGAGGTGACACAGCTCTGAGACCACCTGCTTATTGAATCAGAGTCATCTCACACACTGCTCCTGGGTTAGGTGTCGGTAGGAAATGTGCTCTTGGAAAACCCGAGGTGGGTAGGGCAGAGCCCCCTCCTCATCCCACTTTACAGAGGTTCCCCTCTCTGCAGCCTCTGCTCCATTTGTTACAGATCCAGAGACACTGTATCTACAGTCCCCATACCTTGTCCAAATTTGGGTCACCAAATCCTCTGTCCTCCCTGAATCTCTGCTGCAGCTCACAACACAACCTCCAGAAAACCATCCACAGCACCTCCACTAACTTTACAACAGCAGAAATAAGTCAAAAACCCCTCACCTGTATGTTGAATGCCTGGTGCTTTTTAAATAACACGAGAGGGGCTTCCTCGTAATGCTGAATATCTGATCAGCTGAGAGTGACTAGCACAGGCGTTCCGTGGACAGTCCAAGTTTCAAAGACGTACATCACAGCTGCCGGTATGGCTGATAGACGCCATATTCAGACCCCTCCTCACGCTCCCAGCATATGCTTGGTGAACGGGGGCAAGAGCCCTGTCCAGCATGGAACACTTAAAGTGACCAGCAGCTCAGCTCGTATTATTTTATGGATCCAAGCTTACATGGCGGTGGGCCCCGTGGCGCTGTGGAGCTGAAAATCATTGCCAGAGCAGATAAACAGAGAGAACGACCACAGGATCATCGGAATTAGGAGCAGAAGTAGGCCAGTCAGCCTGTTATGCCTGTTCCACCATCTAATAAGATCATGGCTGATCTGTTTGTGTTTCGAATTCCAAACCCCCATCTACCCCGATAAACTTGGATTCTCTTGCCTAACAAAAATCTATCTACCTCCGCGTTAAAAATATACAATGACTCCCCCTCCACCACCTTCTCAGGCAGAGATTTCCAAAATCACACAATTATCTGAGGAAATAAAAAGTCTCCTCATCTCTGTCCTAAAAGGGCGACCCCTAATTTTCAAACAGTGCCTTTTCAAACAGTTATTTTTCAAAAGGGGAATTGAAGAAAAGACTTTCAGGCAAAATAGTTGCAGGAATATGGGAATGGAGAGGGGAATGGGATTAATTGGTGGGGTGAGGCCATGGAGAGATTCAAACACAATAATGAGAATATTAAAATTAAAGTGCTGCCAGACCGGGAGCCAATGAAGATCAGTGAGCACAGGGGTGATGGGTGATCGGGATTTGGTGTGAGTTAGAATACAGGCAGCAGAGGTATGGATGGGCTGTGGATTCTGGAGGTTTATAACTGGGAGGGTGACCAGAATAGAATTGGAATAGTCAAGTGTGTCTTTCACAAAGGCACAGATGAGCGTTTATGCAGCAGCTGGCTGAGGCAGAGGTGGAGACGTGTGTTAGTACAGAGGTGGTGGTAGGCAGGGTTGGTGAGAATATGGAGATGAACTCATCTCAGATTTAAGTAGAACACAGAGGTTGCAAACTGTCTGGTTCAGCCTCAGATATTTGGCAATGAGGAGTTCGTGGTTCACGGATAGTGGATGGAATTTCTTATGGAGACCAATGACAACTCCACTCTTCCCAAATTTAAATAGCAAGAACATTATTTCAGTGAAACAACTTTTACAGATCTCATAGCGGGAAATAGAGACTTACCAGGGACATCAACAGCAGCAAAGATGGGAGAGTAAATTACAGGCGCTCGAATGCACATAGCAATGGTTTACAGAGCTAATATCTGGAGACAGATATTTGCTTGGAATAACAACAGCAACAAGGAGCAGAGGAAATGACAAGAATGGGAAGGCAGTTCAATATGGTTTATAGAATTAATAGCTAGATGCAGAGACTTACTAGGGACACCAATAATATCCAGGAAGTGGTCGTAAATGTATTGAATATTCCTCAGTACGTAATATATCAGACTGTTTAATGAGAACTGATCATCATCTGCAGAAAGAAAGTTAAACTCCCAGATGAAGCTCCTGCCCATTGTTGTAACATTCCAATCTATTGTTCACTGATTCTGATCGAACCTCTTCCTCTTTCCAAAACCGCTGATCCCTGTTAGTGCCGGGAGTGATGTGATACTCCCACTGACACTATGTGATAACACATTTAAAGGAGTCCTTTATTAATAGAAGCGGAAAATCTTCCAGTGACACAATTCGGGTCCATGCAGACTGACATTAATTTCAGTCACTGAACGAACAGGTTCAGTTAACCCCTTTCAATCCAGCACTTTTTGTATCACAATAAACTAGAACAATTACCTGGTCTCGATGAGAATTATGAGGGTTGGTGAGAGAAGGAATGGTGCAAATGGCAGAAGCACTGGACAGAATCTGTCAATTCTCTTTGGATATAGGAGTGATGACAGAGCACTGGAGGGCTGCAAATTATACACCTTTTTGGCACGAAGGAGAGATGGGGTAAACCATGTACTGTCCAGTCAATCTGACGTCAGTGCTGGGGAAAGTTCACAACCCAGGACAGAAATATTCGTTGCTTGGAAAAGCATAGCATAATAAATTTCAAGCTGCACGGATATGCTAATGACAAATCATGCCTGGCAAAGTTTAACAAGAACTTATCCCATGGTACTTCACAGCAGCATCATGAAACAAAGTATAACACTGAACCGCAAAAGGAGATATTAGGTTAGGTGACCAACAGCTTGGTCAAAGAGGCAAGTTTTAAAGGAGCGTCTAAAAGAATAAAAGCGAGGTGGACAGATGGAGCTGTGTAGTGAGGGTATTCCAGAGCTGTGGGCCGAGACAACTGAAGGTGTGGTCACCAATGGAGGAGTAATTAACATCAGGGATGCACAAGAGGCCAGAATTAGAGGAGCAGAGATATCCCGAAGAACTGTAGGGCTGGAGGAGATGACAGAGTTAGTGAGGGGTGAGGCCATGGAGGGATTTGAAAACGTGTTGAGAATTTTAAAATCAAGACATTGTTTGACTGTGAGCTGATGTAGGTCAGTGACCGGGGAATGGGACTTGCTGTGAGTTAAGACACCGGCAGCAGAGTTTTAGATGGCCACAGGTTTACAGATAGTAGAATGTGGGAGAATGAGTTGGTATAATCCAGTCTACAGGTAATGAAAGCATGAAGGAGTGCTTCAGCAGCAGATGAGTTGAGACAGGGGTGAAGTTGGGCGAAGTTATTGAGGTGTAAATAGGTGGTGATAGGGATGGCAAGAATATAACGTTGGAAGCTCATTTTGTGGTCAACTGTCACAGAATCACATAATTGTTACAGGCCGCCATTCTGTCCATCGTGTCTGCATTGGCTGTCCAAAAGAGCAATTCATCTGGTGCCACTCCCCTGCCTTCTCCCTGTAACTCTGTACAATCTTCCTTTTCAGACAGCTATCCAATTTCTTCCTGAATGCCTCAATTGAATCTGCCTCCACCACACTCTCAGGCAGTGCATTCCAGACCTTAACCACTCACTGTGTGAAAAAGTTTTCCTCATGTCACTTCTGCTTCTTTTATCAATTACTTGAATTCTTTGCCCTCTCGTTTTAGATCTTTTCAGGAGCGGGAACATTTGTTTCCCTATCCAGTCTGTCCATACACCTCATAATTTTGAATACCTTTTATTAAAATCTCCTCTCAGCCTTCTCTTCTCCAAGGAAAATGTTCCCAATTCTCCAGTCTCTCTTCATAACTGATATTCTTCACCTCTGGAACCATTCTTGTGAATGTTTTTGTACACTCTCCAATGTCTTCACGTTACCTAAAGTGTGGTGCCCAGAACTCGACGGAATACTGCAACTGAGGCCGAGCTAGTGTCTCATACAAGCTCAAAATAACCTCTTTGCTTTTGTATTCCAAACTGCTGATAATAAAGCGCAGGATACTGTCTGCTTTATTAACGACTCTCAACCTGTCCGGCCACCTCCAATGGCCTATGCACATATACACCCAGATCCCTCTGCCCCTGCACACCCTTTAGCGTTGTACCATTTATTCTACATTGCCTCTCCATGTTCTTCCTACCGAAATGAATCACTTCACATTTCTCCACATTGAACTTCATCTGCCACCTGTCTGTCCATTCCACCAACTTGTCTATGTTCTTTTGATTTTCTACACTATCCTCCTCACAGTTCACCATGCTGCCAAGTTTTGCATCATCTGCTAACATTGAAATTGTGCCCTGTGCACCAAGGTCCATGTCATTAATATGTGTCAGGAAGAGAAACGATCCCAACACAGATCCCTGGGGAACACCACTACAAGCCTTAAATGAAAACAAAAAGTGATGGAAATACTCAGCAGGTCTGGAGGCATCTGTGGAGAGTGAAGCAGAGTTAACGTTTCAGGCCTGTGACCTGTCATCAGAATTGGCAAAGGTAGAAATGTAATAGGTTTTGAGCAAATGAAGCAGGGGTGGGGCAAAAGAGAAAAAAAGAAGTGTTGATAGGACAGAGGGTCAGAGAGATTAACTGACAAGGAGGTCATGGGGCAAAGGCAAAAAGAGTGTGCTCATGGTGCGGTGAAACACAAAGCGTCAGTGCAGAGAGGGTGTTAAATGACAAAATAATGAACAGCCCTCGCCAAAATCACTAACATAAAACAATCCAGTTTAAGGCCAGCACATGGCAAAAAAAGAATGGACAAAGCAAAATAATTAAAAGAGCCAGTCTTGATCTGAAATTGAACTCAATGCTCAGTCTAGAAGTCTGTCGAGTGCCTAATTGGACAATGAGGTGCTGTTCCTCGAGCTGGCGTTGATGTTCACTGGAACACCGCCGCAGGCCAAAGGCAGATTGGGTGGCCGCTTTGTGGAACACCTCCGCTCAGTCCAAAAGCATGACGCTGAGCTTCCAGTCGCTTGTTATTTCAACACCCTCCACCCAGCACTCCCGCTCTACTATTCTCATTTCTGACCTTGTATTTTCCCCAATACCTCAACTTTATTTGCTTAAAACCGATTACATTTCTAACCTTTGCCACTTCTGATAAAAGGTCTCAGACCTGGAACATTAACTGTGCTTCTCTCCTCACAGATGCTGCCTGACATGCTGAACATTTCCTGCACTTTCTGTTTTAATTTCAGATTTCCAG
The DNA here is from genome assembly GCF_036365525.1 of Heterodontus francisci. NCBI lineage: Eukaryota > Metazoa > Chordata > Chondrichthyes > Heterodontiformes > Heterodontidae > Heterodontus > Heterodontus francisci. The sequence continues at coordinate 3,489,522 of NW_027140635.1, forward strand.
CATCTGCGGTATTTTGTTTGATTCGACTACAAACCTTTCTCCAGCCGGAAAATCATCCATTAATCGCGAGTCTCTGTTTCCTGTCACTCAACCAATTTAGTTTCATGTTGCTACTGTCCTTTTTAATCGATGAGCTACAACTTTGCTCACAAGTCTGTTGTGTGACACTTTATCAAGTGCCTTTTGGAACTCCATTCACACCACATCAACAGCATTGCCCTCATCAACATTTCACCTCTTCAGAAACTCCAGCAAGTTAGTTAAACACCATTTTCCTGAACAAATCCGTGCTGGTCTTCCATAATTATCCCACATTTGTACGTGTGCCTATTAATTGTGTACCAAATTTGAGACCGAGCTTTCAAACAGACTGCCTCAATCTCAGACTGTTACCATGGAGAGGGATGGAATCAATAGCAAGGGAAGCGAGTTGGAGTGGTGAGTGAAAACAATGACTTCTGTCTTCCCAATATTTAATTGGATAAGCAGGAAATTCCTGCTTATCCAGCACTGGATGTCGGATAAGCAGTCTGATAATTTCACAACAGTGGAGGAGTGGAGAAAGGTGGTGGTGAGGTAAACTTGATGGAGTTATTTGATAAAACAATAGAGAGGGTTGATGAGGGTGGTGTGATTGAAGTTATATATATGGACTTTCAAAAGTTGTTTGATCAAGTAACATTCAATAGACAGGTTAGGAAAACTGATGCCTATGGTTTAAAGGGACCGTGACTGTGTGGATATAACATTGATTAAGGAAAGGTAAACAGAGAGAGGTGGTGAAAGTTTGTTGTTCAGAATCGATGTGAGTATACAGTGGTGTTCCACAGGGCTCAGTATTAGGACCACTGCTCTTTGTGGTCTTGGAAAACACGAGGTATGTAGGGCAGAGTCCCCTCCTCCTCCCACTTTACAGAGCTTCCCCTCTCTGCAGCCTCTGCTCCATTTGTTTGTCATGTTACAGACGAAGAGACACTGTAACTACAGTCCCCATACCTCGTCCAGAGTTGGGTTATCAAATCCTCTGTCGTCCCTGAATGTCTGCAGCAGATGGCAACACAACCTCCAGAAAACCGTCCACAGCACCTCCACTAACTTTACAATAGCAGAAGGAAGTCGAAAGCCCTTCACCGGTAGGTTGACTGCCTAGACCTTTTAAATAGCATTAGATGAGTTTCCTCGTGCAGCTTAATGTATGTTCAGCCGAGAGTGACTTACACAGGCGGTCAATTAACATGCACAGTCCAAGTTTCAAAGACGTACATCAAAGCTGCTGGAATAGAAGTTTGATGTGACATTCCACAACTCCTCATGCTACTCGGTAACGCAATATACAACCGGGCACAGCACGAAGCAGTGTGCAGGCCACACCAGAAGTGACTTCTAGCTCATCTCACACCCTTTTGTGGATCCAGGCTTCCATCGTGTGGGCAACAGTGGTGCTATAGAGCCGAAAATCACCACCAGGGAGAGATAGAGAGGGACTGAAATTGACTCTAAAGGTGGACCTGGAAAAAGATTTCAAGACAAAGGTTTTTCTGTAATATAGAAATGAAGAGGGGAATTTGACTAATTGGAGGGGTGAGGCCATGGAGGGATTCTAACACAAGAATGAAAATATTAAAATTAAGGTGCTGCCAGACTGGGAGCCAATGTAGATCGGTGAGCACAGGGGTGATATGTGATCGGGATTTGGTGTGAGTTAGGAAGCAGGCAGCAGAGATTTGGATGGGCTGTGATTTATGGGGGGTTTATAACTGGGAGGATGTCCAGGATAGAATTGCAATAGTCAAGTGTGGATTTAGCAAAGGCACAGATGAGGGTTTATGCAGCAGATGGGCTGAGGCAGAGGAGGAGATGGTTGATATTACAGAGGTGGTAGTAGGCAGGGTTTGTGATGCAGAGAATATGGAGATGAACACAGCTCCGGTTTAAATAGAACACAGAGGTTGCAAACAGTCTGGTTCAGCCTCAAACATTGGACTTGGAGTATGTCGTTCACAGATAGGCGACAGAATTTCTTATGGAGACCAATAACACTAGCTTCGTGCTCCAGAGGGAAAAAAAAACAAAATTACTTGAACAGTATTTCAGTGAATCAGGGTTTACAGATCTTATATGTGGAAATAAAGACTTACCAGGGCAGTACAGCAGGAAAGATGAGAATAAATTACAAGAACGAGAATACCATTAGCAATGGTTGCAGTGCTAATAGCTGGAGACAGAGATTCACCAGGAATAACAACAGCAGTAAGGAGGGCAGAGTAAATTCCAGTAACAGTAATGCAGTTAAAAATGGCTTGTAAAATTAATAGCTGTATTGACAAACTTACCAGGGACACCAACAATAGCAAGAATGGGATAGTAAATGTGTTGTATAATCAACAGTGTGTAAAAGGTCCACGTTGTGAAAGACAGCGAATCATACGTAGAAAGCATGTAAAGAGGCCATGATAATCCTCTGCTCACTGTTGTGATATTCCAATCCACTGTTCTCAGAATCTGACCCATTGTTGTAACATTCCAAGCTATTGTTCTCAGGTTCTGATCGATCCTTTCCCTCGCTCTGGAGCTGCTGATGCCTGTAAGTGGTGAAGCTGATAATCACAAGCACAATGGTATTAAACCTTGAAAGGAGTCCCTTATCAATAGAAGGTGGAAAACCTCCAGTGACACAATTAGGGTCCATGGAGACTGTCTTTAACTACAGTCACTGAACAAACAGGTTCTGTTAACCACTTTCCATCCAACACTTTTTGTACCTCAAAAAAGTAGAACATTTACCCGATCTGTATGCGATGTATGAGGGTTACTGAGGAAAGGAAATGTGGAAGTAGCAGAGGCACTGGACAGAATCTTCCAACCCTCCTTCGATATGGGAGTGATAACAGAGGACTGGAGGGCTGTACATGTTGCACCCTGTTTAAAAAAGGACAGATGAGGTAAAACCTGTATTTACTGACCAGTCAATGTAATGTCGCTGGTTGGAAATTTCTAAAGGTCACAACCAGGAGATAAGTATGCCCTGCTCAAAAAGGGATAATAATTGAGAAGCAGCACGCAAATGCGATTTCCAAATCATATCTGGCAAACTTCAACAACAACTTATGTTATATTGTGCCTTTAATGTAATAAAGCATCACAAGATGCTTCATTATAAAACAAAACATGATACCGAGAGATATACGAAATTATTAGGTCAGAGGGCAAAAAGCGTGGTCAAAGAGGTAGGTTTTAATGGGTGCATTAAAGAAGGTAAGCGTGGTGGAGAGATGGAGAGATGGAGAGATGGAGAGGTGTAAGGAGGGCATTCCAGTGCTTGGGGCCTTGGCAATTGAAGGTGTGGCCAACAAAGGTGAAACAGTTAATATCAGGGAGGCAGAAGAGGCATGAATTAGAGGAGTACAGATATATTGAAGGGTTGGAGGATATTACAGATTCAGGCCAGGGGCGACGTCATGGAGGGAAAACAAGGTGGAGAATTTAAACAAAGACATTGCTTGATCAGGAGTCAATGTCGGTCAGTGATATATGAACAAGACTTTGTGCGAGTTAGGAAATGGGCAGCAACGTTCTGGGAGACTTCAAGTATACAGAGAGTAGCAGGTGGGAGACCAGACAGGAGTGAACCGGAATAGTCATGCCTAGGGGTAATGAAGGCATGAATGAGTTTCAGCAGCAGATGGGCTGAGACAGGGGTGAAGTCGAGTGTTGTTACTGAGGTGGAAGTAGGCGATTGTAATGATAGCATGAGAATTATGTTGGAAGCTCATTTTGTGGTCAAATGTGACACCAAAGTTGTAAACAGACTTTCTGAATCTCAGACTGTTACCAGGGTGGGATCAATAGCAGGAGAACAGAGTTGGAGAGGGGAATGAAAACAATAACTTCCGTCTTCCCAATATTCAATTGGAGGAAATTTCTGCTCATCCAGTACTGGGTGTCGGATAAGCAGTCTGATAATTTCACAGCAGTGGAGGAGTGGAGAGAGGTGGTGGTGAGGTAAACTTGATGGAGTTCTTTGATAAAACAACGGAGAGGGTTGATGAGGGTGGTGTGATTGAAGTTATATAAATGGAATTTCAAAGGGAGTTTGATCAAGTGACATTCAATAGACAGGTTAGGAAAACTGAACCCTATGGATTAAAGGGACAGTGACAGTGTGGATATAACATTGACTAAGGAACAGTAAACAGAGAGAAGTGGTGAAACGTTGTTGTTCAGACTCGATGGGAGTTTACAGTGGCGATCCCCAGGCACCGATATTTGGACAACAGCTCTTTTTGCTATTGGAAAACCCGGGTGGGTAGGGCAGAGCCTCCTCCTCCGCCCTCTTTACAGAGCTTCCCCTCTCTGCAGCCTCCACTCCATTTGTTGGTCCTGTTACAGACCCAGAGACACTGTAACTACAGTCCCCTTACCTCGTCCAGAGTTGGGTCACCAAATCCTCTGTCCTCCCTGAATGTCTGCAGCAGGTCACAACACAACCTCCAGAAAAACATCCAGAGCACCTCCACTAACTTTGAAATAGCAGAAGTAAGTCAAAAGCCCCTCACCTCTAAGTTGGATGTCTGGTCCTTTTAAATAACACCAGAGAGGGTTCCTCGTGCTGATGAATGTATATTCAGCTGAGAGAGACTAACACAGGCAGTTAGTGGTCATGCAAAGACCAAGTTTCAAAGACGTACATTAAAGCTGCCGGAATGGTTGATTGACACCATATTCAGACCCCTCTTCGCGCAACAGACGCACACACGTTACACCCACGCGAGCACCCTGGCCAGCCTGGGTGTCCTGTACAATGTGCTGGATGTGACCGGCAGTGCAGCTCACACAATTTTATGGAACCAAATTTCCACAGCACCAGTGGAGCTGGAGAGATGAAATGTGTAGTCAAGGATAGAGATAGTGGGAAAGAAACCCACCTTTAAAAAGGGAATTAGCAAAATACTATAAGATGAACAAGTTTCAGGAATATTGGTAATGGACAGGGGATTGAGATAATCTGAAGGACGAGGACACGGGGGGATTTGTTCTCATGGTTGGAATATTAACATTGAGGTGTTACTGGACCAAGAGCCAATGTAGGTCCGTGAGCACAGGGATTTTGGGTGAACAGAATTTGGTGTAAATTAGAAGATGGCAGCAAAGTTTTGGATGACCACAAGGTTACAGAGAGTAGGATGTGGGAGACAAGCCAGCAGTGTGTTAGAATAGTCAAGTATCGAGGTAACAAAGGCATGGACGAGGTTTTCAGCAGCCGATGAGCTCAGCTCTCTCTTTCTCTCTTTCTCTATCTCTCCCTCTCTCTCTCTCTGTCGCCCTCACTTGCTCTATCCAACGCTCAGCACCTTAAATGTTTCTATCAAGTCGCCCCTTACTCTTCTAAACTCCAGCTGATATAAGCCTAACATGTCCAGCATTTCCTCATAAGACAGTCCGCTCATATTAGTCTAATAAACCTTCTCTGAACTGCTTACAACGCATTTACATGCTTACTTAAATGAGGAGACCAGTACTGTACACAGAATTCCAGATATTGTCTCACCAATGCCCTCCCTACCTTTGTATTCAATTCCGCTCACAATAAATGATAACATTATATAAGTTTTCCTAATAACTTGCTGAACCTGCATACTAATCATATGCAATTCATGCACCAGAACACCCAGATGCTCCTGCATCTCAGAGTTCTGCAATCCCTCACCATTCAGATAATATGCTTAGTTTAATGTCATTATTACTACCAATATGGACAATTTCACATTTCCCCACATTATACTCCATTTCCCAGATCTTTGCCTTCTCACTCAACCTATCTATGTCCCTTTGTAGCCTCCTTATGTCCTCTTCAGAACTTTGTTTCATCAACAGATTTAGCAACCACACCTTCGGTCCTTTCATCTAATTCATTTAAATAAACTGTAAAAAGTTGCGGCCCCAGCACTGATCCCCATGGCACACCACTCGTGACATTCTGCCAATCAGAAAATTATCCATTTATGCCTGCTCTCTGTTTCCTGTTAGCTAACCAAACGTCTATCGATGCCAATATGTTACCCCCTACACCATGAGCTTTTATTTGTCGCAATGACCTTTGATGTGGCACCTTATCAAATGCCTTCTGGTAATCTATGTACAGTACATCCACCAGTTCCGCTTTACCCACAGCACATGTTACTTCTTCGAAGAACTCCAGTTAATTGATTAAACATAATTTCCCTTTCACAAAACAATGTTGACTCTGCCTGATCACCTTGAATTTTTCTATGCGCCCTGCTATAACATCTTTAATAATCTTTAAAACTAATCCACAGCCAGAAAGCCTTTCTCATCCATCACAGATCGTTTCTCTACTGTTTTTATTCTGATTTTGTGCTGTATTTGAACCGTCGCTCCTCAATAAACTGCTTGTGACCCTTTGACCTCCTTTTGGGTAATCCCTGACCCTAGATCAGACCTTACAGTGGTTTAGGAGAGGGAACACAGAGAACGGGATGATGGGCTTGGTTTACTTGGTTGGTGAGAAATAGTAAACTCAGTTGAGTGATGAATGAGTCGGGGATTTGGCAACAAAAAGAGTTTACACTCAATCAAACGTGTGTGTTCATCACTAAGAGCGAGGGCTGGGGGAAGGACTTCCAGAGCGTTTTGAATAAATAAAGCCAGAAATACAATCTCACTAGCATATCACAGGAAATAGCCAATTGATAACCTGGTAGAGAAGAAAAACAGGCACACCTGGGGAGACGGACATCCTAAGGATTTTCGTGGTGTATGATTGGAATTAAAATTTCATTCTCAATGGAGTATTTGAGGATGTCCAGAAATGCAAATTTAAGCTTAAAAAAGGGCTGAGATAAGTTGGTCAAAGGGGCACATCTGTGTACCTGAACAGAAAGTGCCGAAAATACTCAGTGGGTCTGGCAGCATCGGTGTGGACAGAAACAGAGTTAAGGTTTCAGACCTGTGACCCTTCATCAGAACTGGTAAAGGTTAGAAATGTTAATGTCCACGCTGGCGATGTTGAGACCATGGACCTCCTGATTTCCATTCCACCCGCAAACCCGCACCCCAACCCTCCCTTTCAAATTTTCTACTTTCCAATGATAACACAAATCCGCCAGCTTCCCTGTCACAGCAGCTTCAGAAAGAGAGTAGCAGCAGAGCACTGATGGTGAAGCCATCATTTGGCCTGATACTCACAGTCACCAGATCAAATACTTACACCGCGTGTACCTTAGAGGCTGGGATACAGTAGGAATCTGCACGTGGTGAGTCACTGAGCACGAGTGAGCTGCAGCCAAGCCAGGTGGAAAGGATAGTTCATGTGTCAGCTCACCGGAGGGCGAGGTCACAAACGAGTTATAATACATAGGACTCAGATGTGAACATTGCTGGGGCTGCCGCCCATGTCGAGGTGGTGCAGTCCGATTCCGAGCTTTCAAGTCACAGAGATGCTCGAGGACGTCCTGCAAGGCCATCTGCAGTCAACCCCAATGAAAGTCAGCAGCTTTCCACGAGCCATGCTGCAGCCACTGGGGAAACACTGTGTATGAGCAGTAGGCAGGTTGAGGGAACCCACAAGACAGAGACTAAGGGAATACACAAGGGTGAATTTTTCAGTTTTGCTTGTATAATTGGATGTGTTGTTGGATAAAGATGCTAATGAAAAGGTTTTTGATGGTGATTTTTATTGCAGGATGGTGACCAAGGGGACACAGTGATGGGACGTCTCAGATGGGTGTAATGGTGGAGAATGGGGGATCCTTGGTGGGAAACGGAAGTTGTCCTATGGGAACCAGAATCTTATCAGGGACACTCCTACAGCCTGTCTAGGTTGAAAGCATCCAGGAAATATCCCCCTGCCTCCTCCTCCTCCTGAGGTAGCCTCTGGATTGCTGGTACCAATGCGTGTGTCCTCATGATGGTGATGATATGAAGAGCACTTCATATCAGCAGAACACCATGAACTTGGACACCTGCTCCAGTGTGTACTGAAAGGCTCCCCCCAAGCGGTTCAGACATTGGAAGCATCTGGTGGTTTTGTGTGGGGGAGGGGGTGTCTAGAGTTTAGAGGTCATGAGCCACATTCTGGTTCTGCATGGAGGCCTGAAGAGTTGGGGACGGCTGAGGGCTTCAGAATAAAGGTATGGTGGCTGCTGCCATGATAGTGGACATTCACCAACATGATGTACTGGGCATCCTCACACGCGAACTGTACATTAATGGAGTGAGAGTTCTTTCAGATCCTGTACCTCTCCTTGTTGCCATGGGGACCCCGCAGAGCCACCTACACCATCAAGAAACCCGCTATCCTGACAAAGCCACGGAATCTCTCATCTTGCTTCTCCCTGCTGAGTTAGGAAATGATATATTCATCTCACCCGACATAGATGGCCTCTGTCACACAACAGATACATCAATGGACAGCATAGAGAGAGATAATGGATACGTCACCAGCTCTTGTCTGGAAAGATCCAGATAAGAACATAATAACATAAGAACCAGGAGCAGGGGTAGGCAATTCAGGCCCTCGAGCCTGCTTCGCCATTCAATATGATTATGGCTGATCTCATCTCTGCCTCAACTCCACTTTCCTGCACGTTCTTCATAACCCTTCAACCCATTACTAATTAAAAATCTGTCTATCTCCTCCTTAAATTTACTCAATGCCCCAGCATCCACCGCAATATGGGTTAGTGAATTTCACAGACTCACGACCCTTTGAGAGAAGAAATTTCTCTTCATCTCTGTTTTAAATCTACTCCCCCTTATCCTAAAACTATGACCTCTCATTCTAGATTGCCCCACAAGAGCAAACATCTTCTCTCTGTCCACTTTGTCAATCTCCTTAATCAGCTGATATCCCTCAATTAGATCGACTCTTATTCTTCCAAACTCTAGAGAATAAAGGCATAAAGAGCTCAATCTCTCTTCATAAGACAAACCCCTCATCCCTGGAATCAATTTAGCGACCCTCCTCTGAACTGCCTCCAATGCAACGACATCCATCCTCAAGTAAGGAGAGTAAAACTGTACGCAGTACTCCAGGTGCGGTCTCATTAATGCCTTGTACAGTTGCAGCATCACTTTCCTACTTTTATATCCTATACCTTCAGCAAGAAATGCCAAAATTCCATTTTATTTCCTTATCACCTGCTGTACCTGCAAACTAGATTTCTGTGATTCCTGCACGAGGACACCCAAATCCTTCTGCACCGAAGCACTCTGAATTTTCTCTCTATTTAGATAATAATTTGCCTTTCTATTCTTCCGACCAAAATGGATAAACTCACACTTATCCACGTTAAACCCCATCTGCCAAATTTTGGATCATTCACCTAACCTATCCATATCAATTTGTACATTTCTTATTTATTTATTGCAACTTACTATCCCACCTATTTTAGTGTCACCTGCAAATTTGGCTATAGTACCTTCTCTCCCTGCATCCAAGTCATTAACATATATTGTAAATAGTTGGGGCCCAAGGACCAAACCCTGTGGTACTCCAGTAGTAACATCTTGCCAACCAGAAAAAGACCCATTTATCCCAACTCTCTGTTTTCTGTTTGTTAGCCAATCCTCTATCCAAGTTAATAAATTGCCCCTAACCCCATGTGATCTTATCTTGTGTATTAACCTTTTGTGCAGCACCTTATCAAATGCCTTCTGGAAGTCCAGATAGGATCCCCATTTTCCACTTTTCTTGTCACAGCTTCGAAGAACTCTAGCAAATTCATCAAACAGGATTCACCCTTCATAAAACCATGCTGACTCTGATGGATTGCGTTTTGACTTTCTAAATGTCCTGTTATTACTTCTTTAATAATAGATTCTAACATTTTCACAACGATAGATGTTAATCTGACTGGTCTATGGTTTCCAAATTTCTGCCTACGTCCCTTTTTGAATAAGGGCGTTATGTTAGCTTTTTTCCAATCAACTAGAACCTTTCCCGCATCCAGGGAATTTTGGAATATTATAACCAATGTATCCACTATCTCTGCTGCCACTTCCTTTCAGACCCTCTGATGTAGGCCATCAGGTCCTGGGGACTTGTCTGCCTTCAATCCTAATAGTTTGCTCAGTACTTTTTACCTAGTAATGATGATTGTTCTAAATTCCTCTCTTTCTGTAAACTTTGCATTGCCTGCTACTATTTATATAGTACTCGTGGCCTCCACCGTGAAAACTGAGGCAAAATACTGATTTAGTGTCTCCACCATTTCTGTGTTCGCCTCCATCAACTCCCCAATCTCATCCTCCAAGGGACCAACATTCACTTTAGCTACTCTCTTACCTTTTATATACTTATAGAAGTATTTGCTATCCGTTTTCATATGTTGCACTAGTTTTCTTTCTTAATTTACCTTTGCTCTTTTTATTAATTTTTTAGTAACCCTTTGTTTATCATTAAACATTTCCCAATCTTCCAGCCTGCCACTGGCCTTTGCAACATGGTATGCCTTAGTTTTTGTCTTTATGTTATCCTTAACTTCCTTGCTTAGCCATGGATGTTTGTTTTCCCCCTCCTAGAATATTTCTTCCTCTCTGGAATATATTGTAGTTGGGAGCAATTGAATATCTCCTTAAACATTTGCCACTGCTCATGAACTGTCCTACCTTTTAGTCTTCCTGTCCAGTCTACTAGGGCTACATCTGTCCTCATGCCGATATAATTACCTTTGTTTAACTCTAGAACGCGAGTGTGGGACTCCAGTTTCTCGCTCTCAAACTGAATTTGAAATTCTAGCATGCTATGATCACTCCTCCAAAGAACAAAGAACAATGAACAAAGAACAAAGAACAGAACAGGACTGCACAGGAAGAGGCCATTCGGCCCTCCAAGCCTGCACCGATCTTGATGCCTGCCTAACCTAAAACCTTCTGCACTTCCGGGGTCCGTATCCCTCTATTCCATCCTTTTCATGTATTTGTCAAGATGCCTCAGAAACGTAGCTATCGTATCTGCTTCCACCACCTCCCGTGGCAGCAAGTTCCAGGCACTAACCACCCTCTGTGAAGAACTTGCCTCACACATCCACTCTAAACTTTGCCCCTCGCACCTGAAACCTATGTCCCCTAGTAACTGACTCTTCCACCCTGCGAAAAGGCTTCTGAGTATCCACTCTGTCCATGCCGTTCAGAAATTTGTAAACCTCGATCATGTCTCCCCTCCATCTCCGTCGTTCCATTGAAAACTATCCGAGTTTATCCAACCTCTCCTCATTGCTAATGCCCTCCAGACCAGGAAACATCCTGGTAAACCTCTTCTATACCCTCTCCAAAGCCTCCACGTCCTTCTGGTAGTGTGGCGAGTAGAATTGCACGCAATATTCTAAGTGTGGCCTAACTAAAGTTCTGTTCAGCTGCAGCATGACTTGCCAATTTTTATACTCTATACCCCGACCGATGAAACAAGCATGCTGTATGCCTTCTTGACTACCTTATCCACCTGCGTTGCCACTTTCAGTGACCTGTGGAACTGCACGCCCAGATCTCTCTGCCTGTCCATACTCCTAAGGGTTCTGCCATTTACTGTATACTTTACACCTGCATTAGACCTTCCAGATTTATTACCTCACATTTGTCCGGATTAAACTCCATCTGCATTTCTCCGCCCAAGTCTCCAACCGATCTATATCCTGCTGTATCCTCTAATCATTATCCGCAACTCCACCAAATTTGTGTCGTCCGCAAACTTACTAATCAGGACAGCTACATTTTCCTCCAAATCATTTATATATACTACAAAGAGCAAAGGTCCCAGCACTGAAGTCCATAGAGGATCCTTAACTATGAGATCATTAATTAATCCTACCTCATTTGACAATACCAAATCTTGAATCGCCTGCTCCCCCCGAGGCTACCTTTGCCAATTTCATTAATCCAGTCTATAGGCATATTAAAATCACCCATGATTATTGCCGTACCTTTCTTACAAACCCCAGTAATTCTTGGTTCATACTGTGCCTCACTGCGGAACTACTGTTCGGGGGCCTATAGATTACTCCCACCAGGTACTTCTTTCCCTTGCTATTTCTTATTTCTACCCAGACTGATTGTACATCTTGAAATCTAGTGCCTATATCATTTCTCACCACTGCACTGATCTCTTTCTTTACGAACAAAGGAAATTCAATTCCCAAGCCTGACATCCCTGCAACTACGTCTCAGTAATCACCGCTAAATCATTCTCATTCGTCTCTATTTGCACTGTTAGCTCATTTATTTTATTCCAAAGGCTTCATGCATTCAGGTACAAAGCCGGTAAGTTTGTTTTGCTATCAATTTTCAACGATACATAGAAGTTCAATGCATCTGAGACCTTAACAGCCACTGACAACTCCGTCCTCACCCTGGTGTGAAGCTCCAGGTCGTGTTACAGGAGGTGACGCAGCTCTGTGACCATCTCCTTATTGAATCAGTTACTTCACACACTGCTCCTGCGTTAGGTGTAGGTGGGAAAAGTGCTCTTGGAAAACCAGGGGTGGGTAGGGGAGGGCCCCCTCCTCCTCCCTCTTTCTAGAGCTTCCCCTCTCTGCAGCCCCTACTCTATTTGTTGGTCATGTTACAGACCCAGAGACACTGTAACTACAGTCCCCATACCTCGTCCAGAGTTGGGTTACCAAATCCTCTGTCGTTCCTGAATGGCTGCAGCAGCTCACAACACAACCTCCAGAAAACCATCCACAGCACGTCCACTTACTTCAAAATAGCAGAAGGAAGTCAACAGCCCCTCGCCTGTACGTTGGATGCCTGGTCCTTTTGAATAACACCAGAGGGGGTTCCGCGTGCTGCTGAATGTGTGTTCACCTGAGAGTGACTGCACAGGCGGCCAATGGCCATGCACAGACAAAGTGTCAAAGATGTACATCAAAGCTGTCAGAATGGCTTACTGACGTTAATTCAAACCCTTCCTCACCCTAACAGCATATGCATGGTATACCCAGGCTAGATCCCTGCCCAGCATCGGGCACTCTGCAGGTTACACTAGAAGTGGTTGGCTGTGAAGTTCACATCATTTTATGGATCCAGGTTTCCATAGCTTTAGCACCAGTGCCGACATAGATTGAAAATCAGAGCAGGGGAAGATGTAGAATGAAAGCAACTCACTTCAAAAAGGATTGGATAAAGACTTGAAGGCATAAGATTTTCAATAATATGTGAAATGTACAGGGGAAAAGTACTAATTGGAGGGGTGAGGCCGTGGAGGCATTCTAGCACACGAATGAGAATATTAACATTAAGGTGCTGCCAGACGGGGAGCCAATGAAGATCAGTGAGCACAGGGGTGATGTATGATCGGGATTTGGTGTGAGTTAGAATACAGGCAGCAGAGTTCTGGATGGGCTGTGGCTTCTCGTTGTTTATAACTGGGAGGGAGACCAGGATAGAATTGGAATAGTCAAGTGTGGATTTAACAAAGGCAGAGATGAGGGTTTATTCAGCAGATGGGCTGAGGCAGATGTCATGACGGGTGATATAACAGAGGTGGTAGTAGGTAGAGCTGGTGTTGGGCGAAATATGGCGATGAACTCACCTCAGGTATAACTATAACACCGAGGTTCCAAACAGTCTGTGTCTGCCTCAGACATTGGGTAGGGTGGGGAATGCACTAGTGGATGTAGAGTGGAGTTTATGACAGATACTGAAGACAGTGGCTTAATGCTTCCCAAACCTACTTGACAGAACACCATGTCAGTGAAATATGGTTTATAGATCTAATAGTTGGATACAGAGACTTACCAGGGCCACCAATAATGGCGAGGATGGGTTGGTAAATCGTTTGAAACATCTTCAGAGCATAATAGAACCGATATTCCAATGTCATCCAATAATAATTAGCAGTAACCAGGCCAAACCAACAGGAGAAATTCCTGCTGTCCTTTGTTGCAACATTCCAATCTATTGTCTTCAGATTCTGACCCATTGTTGCAACATTCCAATCTATTGTTCTCAGATTTTGATCTATCCCCTGTCTCTCTCTCTCTATAACCACGGATCCCTGTTAGTGCCGGGGGTAATGCTCCCACCGACACTATGAGTTAACACATTGAAAGGAGTATCTTATTAATAGAAGAGGGAAACCCTCCAGTGACACAATTAGAGTCCATAGTGACTGACATTAATTACAGTCAATGCACAGACAAGTTAAGTTAACCTCTTTCAATCCAATAGTTTTTGTGCTACGATAGTGTAGAAGATTTACTCAGTCTGGATGGGATATATGAGGTTTGTTGAGGGAAGGAATGGTGGAAATAGGAGAGGCACTGGCCAGAATATTTCATTCCTCCTTGGATCTGGGAGTGATGACAGGGGACTGGAGGGTTGTAAATGTTACACCCTGTTTATAAAAGGAGACATTAGATTAGTCCTGTAACTACTGACCAGTCAGTCTAATGTTTGTGGTTGGAAATTTCTCGAGGCCATAACCCTGTAAAAAAATATATCTTTCTTGCAAAAACATGGGATAATAAATGACAAACAGCATGGACAGGTTATTGACCAATCATGTCTGATAATCTTGTTCTAGCTCGTTGATGACATAACTGTGAGTGTTGATGAGGATAGTGTATTTCGTGTTTTGTATACGGACTTTCAAATGGCCTGTGATCAAATGACATTTCATACTTGTGATGAAAAATCGAACACATGGATTAATGTGACAGTGATAGTGTGGATATGACATTGACTCAGGGACATAAAGCAGAGAGAAGTGGTGAACAGTCATTGTTCAGACTGGGCGAGGGGGAGTATGCAGTGTTGTTTCTCAGGGGTCAGTATTAGAATTAATGCTCTTCCTGACATGTAGATAGATATACAAGTGATAGAGAGTTATATGTAATAAAACATAATTTCAAAGCTTGCAGATGATATGAAACTCATAAGTAAGGGTGGCAAAGGCACACATCACAGAATTATCCAACCTCACAGACTTTATTTACTTTTAATTTATTCCGGACTCCAATCCAAATACAAATTAATTTCTCAGTGTATAATTTATTTGTGTGATTTGCCTGTGAGTTTGTGCAAGAATGTGTACCTTATATTTTTATTATTTTATTTCGATTAATTTTAGATTTCAAAGTATAATAAACTAACTTCTGGTTTAAACTTAAGAAAACCTGTCTGATTGGTTCTTTCACGATCACAATAAAGTAAAAGGTAAAATACTCACTGAGCTGCTCAGCACGCCCGCTGCGAAAATGTAATAAACCCCGTTGTGATCAAATAAAAGATAGGACAAGAGGGGAGCCCGTGACCCCTCCTCACCTGGCTGTATCAGAAATATGGAGGTTCTAGTGATTGTAACGCAATGACAAACGAGAAATTGGAAGTGTCAGAGTAATACAGCACAGAAACAGACCCTTCGGCCCACTGTGTTCTTCTTAGCCATCAAGCCTTTCCATTCTAATCCCATTTTCCAGCACTTGGCCCGTAACCTTGTTATCTATGGCATTTCGTTGGCTCATCTAAATACTTCTTAAATGCTGTGAGTGTTCCTGCCTCTACCAGCTCTTCAGGCAGTGTATTCCGGATTCCAACCATCCTCTGGGTGATTTTTTCCACAAATCCCCTCTAAATTTCCTGCCCCTTACCTTAAATCAATGCCCCTCCGCTAAGGAAACATTTTCTTCTTATCTACCCTATCCGTGCCCATCACTTTCTCGTGCTTTCCGTCCCTCTCCCTTTTTGAATAAAGGAGTTACATTCGCAATAAAGGAGTTACATAGAGAGTGAAGTAACTTGGCACAGGTTAAAAGCCCTGTCTCTTGAAAAGTTGAGTAATGTAGCTGGGCAGTTAGGGATTACTCTCCATTCAAAAGCCAGGAAACCTCAAATCCTAAGACCTGTGGCCAACCATTTTTCTCTGGAAGCTGAAGACTCAAATAGGGTTATAATCACTAGCAGATAGAGTAATGTTAGCTAAGGTAACACTAGAACAGAAGAGACTAGAATTAGATGTCGAGAGAACGCGAGAAATAGCAGAGTGAGCATCAATATAGAGAAAAATTAAGAATGTTCCAGAAGGAGAAGGAGGAAAGGGAGTTAAGGCTGCTCAAACAACTAGAGGAAGACCCAGTACACCCAGTGAAGGCAAAGCTATTGAGGAAACTACCTCTAGCTCAGGGCCATGTGCTGAGCTCTTAAAATTCTGCTGGTTCTAGACTCCCCAACCAGGGGAAACATCTTATCTGCATCTACGTTGTATATCCCTTTAAGTATTTTGTAGGTTTCAATGAGATCACCTCTTATTCTTCGAAACTCCAGAGAATACAGGCCCAGTTTTCCCAATCTCTCTTTGTCGGACAGTCCCCCATCCCGGGAAAAAGTCTGGTGAACCTTCGTTGCACTTCCTCTACGGCAATAATATCCTTCCTAAGGTAAGGGGAACAAAACTGCACAAATTACTCCAGCAAGACTTCACTACTCCTGTATTCAAATCAACTTGTGATAAAGGCTAACATACCATTAGCCTTCCTGAATGCTTGCTGCACCTGCATGTTAGCTTTCAGCGACTTATTGATGAGGATAGACAGGTCCCTTTGTACATTTACACTTTCTAATCTCCTACCATTTAAAAATACTCTGCACATTTATTCCGCCTACCAAACTGGCTAAGCTCACATTTTTTCACATTATATTCCATCTGCCACATTCTTGCCCAATTCAATACGTCTGTCCAAATCCCCTTGACGCTGCTTTGCATATTTGTCACAACACATTTTCCCACCCAGTTTTTGCCACCTGCAAACTTGAAAATATTACCTTGGTCCCCATATCCAAATCATTGATATATATTATGAACAGCTGGGGCCCAAGCACTGATCCCTGCGATACCCTACTATTCACAGCCTGCCAATGCAAGAAAGAGACGTTTATTCCTACTTTCTGTTTCCTGCCTGTTAACCAATCCTTACTGCATGTCTGTATATTACCTCCTATCCCATGTTCTTTAATTTTGTTAACCAACCTACTGTGAGGCGCTTCATCAAAAGCCTTCTGAAAATTCACCGCCTCACCTTTTCTACTTTGTTAGTGACATTCAAAAAATCCCTAACATGTTGATCAAGCATGATTTCCCATTCATAAATCCATGTTGATTCAGCCCAATCAGATCCATTTATCACATATTTTAGAACAGATTCTAGCATTTTCCCTAGTAATAATGAAGGGATAACAGGTCTGTCGTTCCCAATTTTCTCTTTCCCTCCCTTCTCAATCAGTTGGGTGACATTTGCGACCTTCCAATCTGGAGGAAGCGTTCGACAATTGATAGCATTTTGAAAGACGATCAACAATCCATTGCTACTTCCTTCAACACTCTGGGATGTCAAATATCCTATCCTGGGGAATTATCAAACATCAGCCCTATTAATGTCTCCAATACAAAAGTCATACCAAAATTAATTTCCTTCACTTCCTCATTCCCCCACCACCCCCCCACACACACACACCATCCCTGTCCCTTGGATTTCTCATTCTGGGAATTTTCTTGTATCTTCCTTAGTCAATACAGACACAAAAAGTCATTTAGCTTCTCTGCCATTTCTCTATTCCCCAAAATAAATTCTCCTGACTTTGCCTGTAATGGCCCACATTTGTATTAGCTAATCGTTACTTTTTTATACACCATTAGAAGATTTACAGTCTGTTTTTGTGTTTTCTTTTGACCAGTAGATACGGACACATAAGATACAGTGCACATATGAAAACCTTAGTGTACTGTCCTTCTCGAGGAGTTCAAAAACTCGCTCCCCCTCCCAGTAACATCCACACAGAGGAACAAAAGGTTCAAAGAGTCAGGTAGGTTGCAATTCTGGCTGATGAATTTTCCCTTGTACACAAGGCCTTTCACCCAAAGGGAAACCCTTCCCTAGTTACCCCAAAGACCTGAGAATAAAAGGTGGGAGGGTGATAGGAGTCCGAACAGCCATGGGCAAGGAGGAAATTCTAAACACACGGGGTCCATCCTTCGGTCAAAAAGGACGGTACTGAGAGCAAGAGTAACGGCTGAAGGTCTGTGTGTTTCCACTGTAATAAGGCAGATCACCATGGAGCTGAATGCTGGAAGTTATGGGGAAAATCTGTAGGATTAATCATGGTCCACCAGGTCAGTGCAGGAAAACGGGCCCTGATGACTGTGCCTTTAACTGTAACAGTCAGACCCAGTAAACCTACCACAGAGAGTGCGGGAAAACATAACAAAATCCCTGAGAGTTACCAGGAATACGTATCCCAAGGAAAAATGACTCCAGTGAGGCAAGCAAGCACGTAGTCATACTCAAGGATACAGGGGCCACCCAATCTCTTATGCTGGGAAAAAGGCATAACCTTTCCTCCAGAGAGTGCAGTGAATGATAGAGTGTTAGTATCGGAAGACAGTATGTGACCAGACATT
The DNA here is from genome assembly GCF_036365525.1 of Heterodontus francisci. Taxonomy (NCBI): domain Eukaryota; kingdom Metazoa; phylum Chordata; class Chondrichthyes; order Heterodontiformes; family Heterodontidae; genus Heterodontus; species Heterodontus francisci. Next base: position 3,507,934 of record NW_027140635.1, read on the forward strand.
TATATCGGGTGCACATGGAGTGTGACACAGTTTTAGGACCGGTAACCATGGGGATTGTACCAAGTTTACCGATGGATGGGTCAACCTGCTCCTGGGTAATGATCTGACAGGGAACAGGTAGCAGCCTCCCCAGTAGTTCTGGAGAGACTAAAAGAGGTCAGGGAGACAGATCAGATACAGGCAAAGGTCCCCGGCATTCTCCTTAATTGTGTGGTGACTCGGTCCATGGCCAAACAATCCCCTGAACTGACACTGCAGTTGGATGACCCTACTGTCTAGTTGTCTGACACCTTCTTTGGGAAGTTATAGGTCCCAAACCCAATGCTAATCAAACTCAACAATTTCAAAGCAGAACTCAGCAAGAAGAAAGGCCCAGAGGAAATCTCAGACATTTCACAGGGGCGAACAAAACAATTTATTACGCACTGTCGGTTGAGGGAGAAAGATTATCAAGGTGCAGGAGCCTGAATGGGTAAAGCTTGATTGCAGAAGATAAAAAAAAACAATGTAATCGCTGATGCATTGTTTCGGTTCGCACCCAAAATACAACCATCCCAGACAAGACTCCAAAGAACTAAATCAGCACAATTGTAACAGACAATTCTAAGATTCCTGTGCGCTGCAGCGGTGTCAAGATAACACGATATGCCAAATGAGGAACTTTACTTCATCGATTGTAAACATACAGTCAACATTTAATGGGAAAAAAATCCAACAGTTAACCTTGAGAAAACTGGAAGCCAAGAAGGGCACAGCAATTAACATCTGAAACACCTTTTCACATTCCAAGGCCTCCAACATGGAGAGAGACAGGAGCAGACGGGATGGGAACATATTTAATTGGGGGAGGGGGAATTACAATGCTATTCGGCAGGAACTGCGGAGCATAAATTGTAAACAGATGTTCTTAGGGAAATGCACGACAGAAATGTGGAGGTTGTTTAGGGAGCACTTGCTGCGACTGCTGGATAGGTTTGTCCCGTTGAGGCAAGGAAGGGATGGTAGGGTGAAGGAACCTTGGATGACAAGAGAGTTGGAACAGCTAGTCAAGAGGAAGAAGGAAGCTTACTTCAGGTTGAGGAAGCAAGGATCAGACAGGGCTCGAGAGAGTTACAAGGTAGCCAGGAAGGAACTGAAGAATGGACTTAGGAGAGCTAGAAGGGGACATGAAAAAGTATTGGTGGGTAGGATTAAGGAAAATCCCAAGGCGTTCTACACATGTGAGGAACAAGAGGATGGCCAGAGTGAGGGTAGGGCCGATCAGGGATAGTGGAGGGAACCTGTGCCTGGAGTCGGAGGAGGTAGGGGAGGTCCTAAATGAATACTTTGCTTCAGTATTCACTAGTGAGAGGGACCTGGTCGTTTGTGAGGACAGCGTGAAACAGGCTGATATGCTCGAACAGGTTGATGCTAAGAGGGAGGATGTGCTGGAAATTTTGAAAGACATGAGGACAGATAAGTCTCCGGGGCCAGACGGGATATACCCAAGGATATTGCGGGAAGCGAGGGAAGAGATTGCCGCGCCTTTGGCCATGATCTTTGCGTCCTCACTGTCCACTGGAGTAGTACCAGATGATTGGAGGGTGGCAAATGTTATTCCCTTGTTCAAGAAAGGGAATAGGGATAACCCTGGGAATTATAGACCAGTCAGTCTTACATCGGTAGTGGGCAAATTATTGGAGAGGATTCTGAGAGACAGGATTTATGATTATTTGGAAAAGCATAGTGTGATTAGAGACAGTCAGCGTGGCTTTATGAGGGGCAGGTCATGCCTCACAAGCCTTATTCAATTCTTTGAAGATGTGTCAAAACACGTTGATGAAGGAAGAGCAGTGGATGTGGTGCATTTAGATTTTAGAAAGGCGTTTGATAAAGTTCCCCATGGTAGGCTCATTCAGAAAGTAAGGAGGCAAGGGATACAGGGAAAGTTGGCTGTTTGGAAACAGAATTGGCTGGCCCATAGAAGACAGAGTGTCGTAGTAGCTGGAAAGTATTCAGCCTGGAACTCGGTGACCAGTGGTGTTCTGCAGGGATCTGCTCTTTGTGATTTTCATGACTTGGATGAGGAAATGGAAAGCTGGGTTAGCAAGTTTGCTGATGACACGAAGGTTGCTGGAGTTGTGGTTAGTGTGGAAGGCAGTTGTAGGTTGCAACGTGACATTGACAGGATGCAGAGCTGGACTGAGAAGTGGCAGATGGAGTTGAACCTGGAAAAGTGCGAAGTGATTCATTTTGGAAGGTCGAATTTGAATGCAGAATACAGGCTTAAAGACAGGATTCTTGGTAGTATGGAGGAACAGAGGAATCTTGGGGTCCATGGCCAGAGATCACAAATTCGCCACCCAAGTTGATAGGGTTTTTAAGAAGGCGTATGGGGTGTTGGCTTTCATTAACAGGGGGATTGAGTTTAAGAGCTGCGAGGTTATGCTGCAGATCTTTAAAGCCCTGGTTAGACCACACTTGGAATATTGTGTTCAGTTCTGGTCGTCTCATTATAGCAAGGATGTGGAAGCTTTAGAGATGGTGCAGAGGAGATATACCAGGATGCTGCCTGGACTGGAGGGCATGTCTTACGAAGAAAGGTTGAGGGAGCTAGGGATTTTCTCATTGGAGCAAAGAAGGATGAGACGTGACTTGATAGAGGTGTACAAGATGATGAGAGGCATAGATAGAGTGGGTAGTCAGAGAATTTTTCCCAGGGCGGAATGGGCTATCACCAGGGGGCATAATTTTAAGGTGATTGGAGGAAGGTTTAGGGGAGATGTCATAGGTAGGTTCTTCACACAGAGTGTGGTGGGTGCGTGGAATGTACTGCCAGCGGTGGGAGTAGGAGCAGATACATTAGGGACATTTAAGCGACTCTTGGATAGGTACATGGATGATAATAGAATGAAGGGTATGTAGGTAGTTTGATCTTAGAGTCGGTTAAAGGATCGCACAACATCGTGGGCCGAAGGGCCTGCGCTGTGCTGTACAGTTCTATGTTCTATGTTGTATATAAAGGGATCTGAGGAATAAAGGCCCCCTTCACATGAAAAATATAAAAGGAGCCTGGGGTAGAAAGGCTCATTGTACAAAGCAAATAAAAAGAAAAAAAAAGGGTTAGATACAGAGTAAAGATCCCTCTGTACTGCCCCCATTAAACACTCCCAGGACAGGTACAGCACGGGGTTAGATACAGTGTAAAGCTCACTGTCCCCATAAAAAACGGGGTTGGATAGAGAAAAAAGAAAGAAAGAAAGAAAAGGAAAAAAAGAGAACTAAACGGGATTAGGTTCAGAGTAAAACTCCCTCTACACTGACCCCATCCAACACTCCCACGGGTTAGGTACAGAGTAAATCGCCCTTTGCAGTAAATGGGTGAATGCGAATTAAGGCTCTCTTCAAAAAAAATTTGATCCAGAATTAAGTTGGGTTGGTTGGTGCCAGGGTTTATATGTCTTGTCTAGACAGAGTATCGCTTATCTCTGAGGAGTGACATTCTGGTTCTCCATGGAATCCTGAAGATGTTGGGACCGGCTGACTGCTTCAGAATGTAGTTACGGTGGCTACTGCCAGTATAGTGGACAATCACCAACATGATGTACTGGGCCTGCTCACACAGCAACTGTACATTAATGGAGTGAGAATTCTTCCAGTCCCTGTACCTCTCCCCGTTGACATGGGGGCCCCGCAGAGCCACCTACACCATCAGGAATACCGCTATCCTGACAAAGCCCTGGGACCTCTCATCCTACTTCTCCCTGCTGAGGGAGAAAATGATGACATAGATGGTCACCCTTACTTTCCAGAACTATCAATGGACAATACACAAGCATTGCAACTACTGGTCATTTAGTTTAACAACAGTGGTGGTAAAGGTTTTAGAAACAATAAACAGGGATAAAACAGCAGGAATTTTGAGAGGTTTGAGTTAATTCAGGATTGCCAGCATAGATTTGCAAAAGGAAAGTCATGCTTGACAAATCCATTTGAATTATTTGATGATGTAACAGAGAAGGTTGAGGACAGAGGACATTAATAGACTACAGGAAATCGTTCACCAATATTGTTTTTCCGACTGGATAGAGCTACATAGTGGTGGTCCACAAGTTTCAGTACCAGAATCACTGTTGTTTCTGACATACATTTAGACTTAGACTTTGGGGTACAGAGCACAATGTCTAAATTTGTGGAAGACATGATCGTTGAAGTACAGTGAAGATCGGGCAAGGCATAAATAAACTTTCAGAAAGGGTGGTGGAATGAGCAGACACAAAAACAATAAGCTGTATAGCGACTTTAATGTAATAAGACGTCCCAAGGCCCTTCACAGGAACATTATAATGCAAAATAGGACACTGTGGCACATAATCATATATTAATATAGATGACTGAAAGATTTGCCAAAGAGATAGGTCTTGAGGTAAAAACGATATAGAGATTTGGAGAGGTACAATTAGGGGATTCTAAACCTTAGGGCAGAGGCAATTAAAAGCACACCAACCACGGGTGGAGCAATTAAAATCGGAAATGCTCAAGAGTCCAGATTTGGACGAGTGCTGGTATGTGTGTCTGGCGCAAAAAGCAAACTGGGAAAGGTTTCCAAACCATGGCTTACAAGGAAAATTAGACATAGCATTCGATACAAAGAAGAGGCATATAAATTCACCGGAAAAGAAACAACAGACCTGAGGATTGCGAGCAGCTCAGAATTCAGCAAAGGCGGATCAAAGGATTGATTAAAATGGGGGAAATAGAGCAGGAGAGTAAGCTTGTGGGGAACATAAAAACTGACTGTAAAAGTTTCTATAGGCATGTGAAGAGAAAAAGATTGGTGAAGGCAAATGTAAGTCCCTTACAGCCAGAATCAGGGGAATTTATTACGGGGAACAAAGAATTGGATGATCAACTAAATGTATACTTTGCATACTAAATGCATACTTTTCTTCGCAAAGGAGGACACACATATCTTACCCGAAATGTTGTGGAAGACAGTGTTTAGTGAAAGGGATTAACTGAAGGAAATCAGTATTAGTAGAGAGATAATGTTGGGAAAATTGATGGGATGGCAGGCCGATTACTCCCCATGGCCTGATAATCTTCATCCCAGAGTACTTAAGGAAGTGGCCCGAGAAATAGTGAAATAAACACAAGAAATGCTTGAAATACTCAGCAGGTCTGGCAGCATCTGTGGAGAGAGAAGCACAGTTAACGTTTCAGGTCAGTGACCCTTCTTCAGAACTCAACTATTAATAGTGGATGGATTGGTGGTCATCATTCAAGATTCTATAGGCTCTGGAAAAGTTCCTATAGATTGGAGGGCAGCTAATGTAACCCCACTGTTGTAAAAGGGAGGTAGAGAGAAAGCAAGGAATTATAGACCAGTCAGTCTGACGTCGGTAATGGGGAGAAATCTAGAGGCCATTGTCAAAGATTTTATAGCAGAACACTTGGGGAACAGTGGTAGAATCGGATCGCATCAGCATGGATTTACGAAAGGGAAATCATGCTTGACAAATCTACTAGAATTATTCGAGGATGTAACTAGTAGAATAGATGAGAGAGAACGAGTGGATATGCTGTATTTGGACTTTAAGAAGGCTTTCGAGAAAGTCCCGCAAGTAAAATTAACATGTAAAATTAAAGCGCAATGGGGTTGGGGTAGCGTATTGCGATGGATAGAAAATTGGTTGGCGGACAGAAAACAAAGAGTCGGGGTAAATGGGTCTTTTTCCGAATTTCAGGCAGTAACTAGTGGGGTACTGCAGGGATCTGTGCTTGAATCCAACTATTCACCATATACATTAATGATTTAGATGAGGGAACTAAGTCTAATATCCCCAAATTTGCAGATGACACAAAACTGGGTGGGAGGGTAAGTTGTCAGGAGGATGCAGAGAGGCTTCAGGGTGATATGGACAAGTTAAGTGAGTGGGCAAATGCATGGCAGATGCAGTATAATGCGGATAAATGTGAGTTTACCAACTTGGTAGGAAAAACAGGAAGGCAGATTATTATCTGAATGGCTTTAAACTGAGAGAGGGGAATATGCAACGAGATCTGGGTGTTCTCGTACACCAGTCACTGAAGTTAAGCATGCAGGTGCAACAGGTGGTAAAAAGGGCTCATGGTTTGTTGGCCTTCGTTGCAAAAGGATTCGAGTACAGGAGCAGGGATGTCTTGCTGCAATCATACAGGGCCTTGGTGAGGCCACACCTGGAATATTGTGTGCAGTTTTGATCTCCTTATCTGAGGAAGGATGTTCCTCCTATAGAGGGAGTGCAGCGAAGGTTTACCAGACTGATTCCTGGGATGGTGGGACTGACGTATGAGGAGACATTGAGTCGGTGCGGATTATATTTGCTGGAGTTCAGAAGAGTAAAGGGGGATCGCAAAGAAACCTATAAAATTCGAACAGGACTTGACAGGAGAGATGCAGGAAGGATCTTCCCTATTTGTGGAGAGTCCAGAACCAGGGGTCATAGTCTAAGGATATGGGGTAACAATTCAGGACTGAGATGAGAAAAAATTACTTCACCCAGAGAGTGGTGAGCCTGTGGTATTCATTATTACTGAAAGCAGTTGAGGCCAAAACATTGTATGTTTTCAAAAAGGAATTCGATATAGCTCTTGGGGCGAAATGGATCAAAGGATATGGGGAGAAAGCAAGAACAGGTTACTGACTTGGACGGTCAGCCATGAGCATAATGACTGACGGAACAGGCTCGATGGGCCTAATGGCCTACTCCTGTTCCTATTTTCTATGATTCTATGTCAGGGGTTGTTAGTCTGTAGGAAATTACAAAGAAAGGGAAGGGCAATGCCATGAAGGGATTTGAAAACAATTCTGAGAATTTGAAAGTCAAGACTTTGCTTTACTGGCTGCTAATGTAGGTCAGCGAGCACAGGGCTGCATGTGGAACGGCACTTGAGGCCAGTTTGGATACTGGCAGCAGAGCTTTAGGTTCCTTGAAGTTTTGGGAGAGTAGAATATTGGCTACCCTCCAGGAGTGTCTTAGAGCAGTTAGGTCTATAGGTAACGAAGTGTTACGACCAAGGCAGGAGGAGTGCCCTGTGTTTTCTAGCTTGATTCTCCAAACAGACACAACATATTTATATGTTTACCCGGTTACTGTTACAGCAAATCACTTTTTATATCCCAGAATAAAATTCGCTAGCCACATTTCTTTAATAAACAACAAAATTATCAGTTTATTATAAAACTAGACTTAACCAGTACCGAAGCAAAACATTAAAACAGAGATCGAAATATGGAAGTTTCCGTTTTTAAAATCCCCCAATTACACTCACACAAAGACTGGAAAAAATGCAAAAATTCCCCCTGCGGGGCTCTGTAACTAAAAAAAAAGACAAAAATGAATACTTTGTCCAAATACTTGCTCATTATTGACGAAAAAAAGGCAAGACACGGAAGGAAGTCATTTACCCATCTTTTGGTCTGGCATCCAAGTATATGGAGCCGGATCACTGGGATTGTTCCAGAAGCATTCCGTTTTGGAGATGTCGATAATTATTCCAGTTAACATTCCAGGAGATATGTGGCATCACGGTTTGCCACCAGCACACACTTGCATCACAGGACTTTTTCCGCTTCTCAGAAGCGATGCAAAACCTGGGATTTTTGCTCTCCCACACTCAGGATTTCTGCAAAGTGGGACAGAAAGAGGTGAGCTGGGTGGTTTCTGAGCGTCGACATCCCGACCTTCATGAACCTTTAGATTTGGCTTCTCCGCAATCATTTTCCCCAGGTCACCAACGGTTCTGTTGTTTACTGAACCCAAAGCACATGACTTCCAGCACAGGTGGTTTTCAAAAAACTCTCAAGTGTCGTTTTGCTGAGCTTTGTTCAAAAAAACACATCTATGGAATCTTCTAAGTTCTAACTTATGCCCTAAAAATAAAATATAAAAAAGGAAGCATTTTCATAAGATGAATTAGGTCATTAGCAGTTGATGAGTTGAGCCAGGTGCAAAGTTGGACAATGTTACAGAGCTATAAAAGGGATCTTTGTGATTTTACAACAAAGGCGGGAGAATTGTACCGTTAATACAGTTCCATTTCTCCAAGGGTCACAGCATATCAATGTATTTTCCTACCTACCAAAGATTAGCCAATTAGTTAGCCTATTTGTCCCCCCCAAAAAAACACGCAAATGGCTTATTTAAACAACAACAACATTAACTATTTATTCGAAATAAAATGTCTTAACTACTAATGAGATAAACTTATATATGAAAACCTCCTTATTTCTGTTTTTCCCTAGCCCTCTTGCACACATACACACAAACAAACGCACATTCAAAAGGATTGGTTCGGTAAAATCGTTTTTGGGTTTATAGCTGTTTCATAGGGGTGGGGGATCAGTTTGCCACGTTCTGGTTCTAAAATTTTCATTTGGTTAATGTATCCCAGAGTCTAATACTCGAGTGCCACCCAAAGTCTCTCCACCTGTGATGGGAAGGCGTTCAAGGCGATTCGACTGTAGTAGGTGTCACATAGGTCGATCAGCAGGGGTGTAGTAACAGGTCTGTTTAGCACTCACAGTGACAGTATAACAGGACAAGCTTTCTTCAGGTTCCAGGATTTCCCAAAACACAGGAGGCAGCAAGAATCACACCGGCTGCGGGAATTATTGAAAGACAGGAGGTAACAGGCATCCGCCACGTTTCTATTAGAGGGTTTCTTTTCAACAGATACAAATCTCATTTCCAGAAAGAAGTCTTTTTTGTGTCTTCCACTTTGATCTCCAGGCAGGTTAACACCGAATACTCAAGTCCAGATTTGACAAAGACGCTGAAGAGGATGTATGCAACCAATGCATTGAGGCAGATAGAGATCAAGCTTTTGGGTAAGATTTGTAATGCAGAGGATTTGGTACTGGAACTCGACTCAGGGACAAAGGGATTGTGGAAGTTATGAATCGCCTGCTTCTACCGCAGGTATTGGACAGACAGGGGGATGTAGTCAGTGGATACGGAAAGGAGTTTGGATCAGCCCAGATGACAATGGCTTCCAGCTTTCCAACGCCTCAAAGGGAAGGACAGCAATACAATAAATCATCGGCAGGAATTCTACCTGTCCCGCCGGGTTCACGGTCCAGCAGACAGAAGCCTGTACCAACGGAGCTCATGCACTGCGCTCAGCCGCCGTACCGATGGAGCGCTAACTGATCAATGAGAACTTCGGCAGTGGATTACTGCTTGAAAAAGATGTGCTCGGATGGGAAGGTGAGCATCCGTGAGGGCGGGGCTAGAGCCTAACGAAGGTGCTGAAAGCCATTTAAAAGGGCTTTCAGCATCTTCACTAACTCTGAAAAGGCTGTTTTCATCACAGAGGATGGTGGGAGGAGCTAGAGCTCAACAGACGGCAAATAGCTGGCTAAGGGGAAAAGGACTGTCATTGCAATTAAAGGGGCGACGCAGTCAATATCAATAAATCTAACAGAGTCCTTGGAGGACCAGAACTTGCTTGCTGCAATGACTTATAGAGGCAATCGCATGAAGCCAATGTTCACAGAAGACTCACTGCATGTCTCCTTCCAGGCAGCTGAGGCAAGGCGGGAGGTCCTCTACCCAGCATACAGAAGGAGGAGGCCTCCCCAGGTCACCAAGAAGGCATGATAGAACGTTGTGAAGTAGGTCAGCAGCCACGTGGTAGTGAGGTGGACGTGACTATCGTGCCACAAGCGGGTCAATACATTCTCCAGACTGTGTGCGCCGAAGGGCCAGTTTCAGTGCTGTATCTCTAAACTAAACAAAACACTCTGCCAGGGTAAAGGGCATGTGACAGTCATCGTTGCTTTGAACTTATATGGTAGAGTTTCCAGTTGTTGATGCTGCAAAGTCAAAGTCATCTGTCTCGAATGAATGGCAGCAGCCCTGATGTGGATCGTGTGCTGGGCACATCTGAGATGCACAATGGTCCAGAAGTGTGCCAATCGTATACCTCTATGACACCGTTCCGAGAGGTAGCACGCAGTAAAAGGGAATGACAGGTGCTCCTTCAAGTCACAAAACTGAACAGATTGCCATGCGTTTCCACAGGAGAAGAAGGCACAGAATGCCCAAGAAATGCCCTTGGACATCACCAATATGGAAGTTCTTAAAAGTGTGTAGGAGGAGGCATTGCTGCTTTCTGGGGAGGCAGGAGGATACTCAGTTGCAAATGGTGCGGTAGGAGCACCTAGTCGGGTGGGCGAATTCCCAAGAGTTCGAGCAGGGGGCTGGCTCAAGCAATAAAGGTTGCTCGCGAGTTCAAAGTCACACATGTGTCCACACTGCAGTCTATGACATATCCTTCAGTCTGGAGTACTGATCACAACTGATGATTCTATTTTCACCTGCAGGTGCAACACAGCGGTGGCCAGGTGATGTCTCTGGGGCATATTCGTCCACAGCTGAGGAGCAGGAGGGTCCTCAGAGGGTGCAGATTCACATCCTTCCCCCTCACTAATCACGCGCTCACAGCCAGTCACCTCGGTTGGGCTCGTTGTTTCCTTGGATTCGTGGTCACTACCTGGTGCCATCACCACAACAACTGCCACACCAGATGCCAGAGGCAGTATCGTCCGATGCCTTGGACACTCGGAGGATCTTTGGAGGCCAGGGCTGTGCTAAGACTCTGAGGACATCCATTTGGTGGGGGATTCTTCAGTTGCAGTGTGATGTGTGTCAAAATCTGGAGTAGTTAACAGAGATGATGTATGTTGTGGCTCGGACTTTCGAGATCTCCTCCAGGTCATGGGTACCGCACAGTAAATGCCATCTGCACAACTGGATTCCTCCATTGACAGATTGGCGGCGGCACTAGGGAGCTCGATCTAGCAGACCCTGAAAACCCACATAGAATCAGTCAGCTCCATGCAGCAGTGCCTGAGCGAACTGTCAATGCGGCTCTTGCGACATCTGGAAGCTACTCATCCCTCTGAGGACAGCGAAGCGACCCAATTGAGTATCGTGAGGGCACAGAATCAGTAGCTGCATGCAACTGGGGTCTCCTCGCAGGGCACTCCTGATGTGTACAGCGTCACCTTGCCCCCTCTGCCAGTGACAGTAACAGTTCAGTATCATAGAGCGATGGAGGGTGCTCCTGACACTGCTCGGGGTCGCCTCAACATTCCGGGGCCCTCAAAGCTTCGGGCAGTCAAAGGATGTCCGTCAAGTTCATCCCAGACCACGGAGCACCCTGATCAGTCACTTGCCTCTACCAGGGCTGACGGCAAGGGGTCGTCGACATGCGTGAGAACTCCCAAATGTTTCAAGAGATTACATTAACTGTTTTCGGGTCACTGATGCGCTTTAGAATAATTTATTTGTTGTTCGACCGCACACACAAAAAAAAAATCATTAGGCTTTTTATCGGCCTCAAGTCAATGATAATATTTCAGCTGCATGCCATGGAGCCTTGGGGGAGGTGACCTATTGGACCGTGTTTGTGTTTGAGGGAGAGGTGAACCTTTGAAGCTGAGATTAGCATTTCTGGTGAATGCCTTAGCGTTTTCAGCTGATTTGAATTTCTGAATTCAGATTGACATGTCAGTCGATGTGTCATGAGTCCCCGATAAGGAGAAAGACCTGAGTATTACAGCCCCCCGAGCCTTCCTTGCACTCAACTCCTGAAAGTCTCCAACTCCATCTCCACCACAATTCAGGTAGCTGCGCCTGTTCCTCCTCCTCAACACTTTCACCCTCCGCATCTGAGAATGCCTCATGCTGAACATTGCCCTCATCCGCCAGACCCTCCTCCCTCTGCAGCACCAGCAGTCTGCTGATAAGAAAACTGCGAGATACCCTTGCAGACGATTGCTGCAGAGCACCACCTGCGTGATCCAGACACCTAAACCTCATCTTCAGTAGACCTATGGCCTGCTCAGCCTTGACTCTGAAGGTCATACAGCTGGAATTGTACCGTTCCTCTTCTTCATTCCGTGGTTCCATCACATTAGTCAAGCCTTCAGCGAGTAACACCTGTCGCCAAGTATGCATCCTGGCAGGAATTCGGTGGGCGGGTGGCTGCACTGTGCTGGCACCTGTGATTTCTGCAGAATGAATACATTGGTTCTGATTCCTGGATAACAATCACACACCTGCAGTATACTATTTTGGTTGTCACAGACAAGTTGCACATTTATTTATTGAGACACCTATCGATTCATAAATGCATTTAACAGGCCTGTAGGTGCTCCAACGGCCATATGTGTGGAATCAATTATGTCTTGGAACACAGGGAACGCAGTGATGCTGCTAAATCCTCTGTTCTCTCGAACAGACTGAGAGCGTGTGTCTGGAATTTCATGTACAGGTTGGCATGCCTCAATATATTATCAAATATCACTTTAATGCTGTGCGGTGCTGATGACTGTGAGATTTTGCACATTCACCTATGAACGTCTTGAAAGAGCCTGATGCATAGACATTCATAGTGAATGTGACCTTTAAGAAAAAGGAACCATTCGTAAGGGCTGGAAGACTAACAACAGACAAATCACTTGAGGAATATGAAGACAGTAGGAAGGAACTTAAGCAAGGAGTCAGGAGGGCTAAAAGGTGTTATGAGAAGTCATTGTCAAACAGGATTAAGGAAAATCCCAAGGCTTTTTAAACATATATAAAGGGCAAGAGGGTAACCAGGGAAAGGGTTGGCCCAGTCAAGGACAGAGAAGGGAATCTATGTGTGGAGCCAGAGGAAATGGGTGAGGTACTAAATGAGTACTTTGCATCAGTATTCGCCAAGGAGAAGGACTTGGTGGATGATGAGTCGAGGGAAGGGAGTGTAGATAGTCTCAGTCATCTCATTATCAAAAAGGAGGATGTGTTGGGTGTCTTGCAAAGCATTAAGGTAGATAAGTCTCCAGGGCCTGATGGGATCTACCCCAGAATACTGAGGGAGGCAAGGGAAGAAATTGCTGAGACCTTGACAGAAATCTTTGCATCCTCTTTGGCTACAGGTGAAGTCCCAGAGGACTGGAGAATAGCCAATGTTGTTCCTTTGTTTAAGAAGGGTAGCAAGGATAATCCAGGAAATTATAGGCCAGTGAGCCTTACGTCAGTGGCAGGGAAATTATTAGAGAGGATTCTTCGGGACAGGATTTAGTCCCATTTGGAAACATATGGACATATTCGCGAGAGACAGCATGGTTTTGTGAAGGGGAGGTCGTGTCCAACGAATTTGATTGAGTTTTTTGAGGAAGTGACAAAGATGATTGATGAAGGAAGGGCAGTGCATGTTATCTATATGGACTTCAGTAAAGCCTTTGACAAGGTCCGTCATGGCAGACTGATACATAAGGTGAAGTCACACGGGATCAGAAGGGAGCTGTCAAGATGGATACAGAACTGGCTCGGTCATAGAAGACAGAGTTTAGCAGTTGAAGGGTGCTTTTCTGAATGGAGAGATGTGACTAGTGGTGTTCCGCAGGGATCAGTGCTGGGACTCTTGCTGTTTGGAGTATATATCAATGATTTGGAGGAAAATGTAGCTGGTCTGATTAGTAAGTTGGCGGACGACACAAAGGTTGGTGGAGTTGCGGACAGTGATGAGGATTGTCAGAGGATACAGCAGGGTATAGATTTGTTGGAGATTTGGGCGGAGAAATGGCAGATGGAGTTTAATTCGGACAAATGTGAGGTAATGCATTTTGGAAGGTCTAATGCAGGTGGAAAGTGTACAGTAAATGGCAGAACTCTTAGGAGTATTGACAGGCAGAGAGATCTGGGCGTACAGGTCCAGAAGTCACTGAAAGTGGCAACGCAGGTGGATAAGGTAGGCAAGAAGGCATATGGCATGCTTGCCTTCATCGGTCGGGGCATAGAATATAATAATAGGCAATTCATGCTGCAGCTCACGGAACTTTAGCTAGGCCACAATTAGACTATTGCGTGCCATTCTGGTCGCCACACTACCAAAAGAATGTGGAGTGTTTGGAGAGGGTACAGAAGAGGTTTTCCAGGATGTTGCCTGGTCGGGAGGGCATTAGATATGAGGAGAGGTTAGTAAAACTCAGATTGTTTTCACTGGAACGACTGAAGTGGAGGGGCGACATGATCGAGGTTTACAAAGTTATAAGCGGCATGGACAGAGTGGATCGTCAGAGGCTTTATGCCAGGGTGCAAGATCAGTTACTAGGGCACATAGGTTTAAGGTGAGAGGGGCAAGGTTTAGAGGGGATGTGCGAGGCAAGTTCTTTACACAGAGGGTAGTGAGTGCCGGGAACTTGTTGCCAGGGGAGGTGGTGGATGCATGTACCATAGAGACATTTAAGAGGCATCTTGACAATTACATGAATAGGATGGGAATAGAGGGATATGGGCCCCGGAAGTGCAGAAGGTTTTAAGTTTAGGCAGGCATCAAGATCGGCGCAGGCTTGGAGGGCCGAATGGCCTTTTCCTGTGCTGTACTATTCTTTGTTCTTTGTTTGGACTGTTGGTGGAGGGTGGGGGCACTGGAAGATCCGGGGTGGGACTGCCAAATTCTGTCGGAATCCCTGTATTTGCTCTTGTGCTTATCTTTCACCTTGCACAATAGGGGCTCCCTCCTCACCCCAACTGTGTGGCTCGGGACTGCTGGAGCTGGCCAGATGAAGTCAATCTGTATTGAACAGAAGGAAAATGAGAGAACTGGGCGACTGTTACCGACCCGGGCGAAGAGCCCTCCCCTAACTGGAAGAATGAACCGTGGACTCAACAGCAAGGTGCTGCAACCATCAGTGGCGCAGTGGTTAGCACCGCAGCCTCACAGCTCCAGGGACCCGGGTTCGATTCTGGGTACTGTCTGTGTGGAGTTTGCAAGTTCTCCCTGTGTCTGCGTGGGTTTTCTCCGGGTGCTCCGGTTTCCTCCCACAAGCCAATAGACTTGCAGGTTGGTAGGTAAATTGGCAGTTATAAATTGTCACTAGTTTTGGTAGGTGGCAGGGAAATATAGGGACAGGTGGGGATGTGGTAGGAATATGGGATTAGTGTCAAATGGGTGGTTGATGGTCGGCTCAGACTCGGTGGGCCGAAGGGCCTGTTTCAGTGCTGTATCTCTTATCTAATCTAATCCTCACAGCCCTTCTCTCGCTTCCATCACTCCGCCACCTGTCCTCTCCTCCCCTTGTCCTTTTCAGCCCTTTCCGCCTCTACTCCCATTCTCACCGCGCCCCCCCAAACACGCCCCCGCCCCCATAATATTGCTTGTGTTGAAGAGAACACTGTTGTTTTCTTTGTTTCTTGGGGTTGGGCGTGGCTCTTCGATCCCATGGCAAGCTCCTCTTCGCCGATGGTGGGGCCTTCACGCACGTATGCTGCTGCAGCTGCACCTGTTGCCCCATCACCGTTTGCGTTTCTAACATCGAGGCATGGGGTCAAGAGCTATGTCCATCTCAATATAACAATATAGGTAGGCGTAAAGACAATGGCCGAGGTTTTCGGCCCTTCACCCATTGTTGCTGTCTCTAAAATTTACAGGAAGGCGCTGCTTTTCCTGAAGGCCAAGTGTCGGTGTCCCTGACTGTGAACAAGGGGCTCACAGTGAACAAGGGGCTCACAGTGGGCGGAACCTTTCCGCCAGTGGACGCCTTGGAGACTTCTGCACAACGGGTCATTCTGTCGAATATCCAGGCCTTCGTTCTCGGTTAGCTCCTCCTTCCCCACTTGCACCACCTGGGGGACGTAACGACGGGGCTCATTCCAGTGCCGCTTGGACTTTGGGAGAACAGCCTCCGGCATGTGTACTCCTTACATCACCAGTTATTTCTGCAGCTGGCGTGGGAGGAGGCCACGGATGGCTACTTCAATGTGGATTTCCAAAGGATGGTTTTCACAGCCCCTGGCTGGGACAGTGGCGGCCGTCCAAGTGGAAGGAAGGCACGGATGAAAAATAAACATCGACAGTGCGTCCCCTGGACACCGTGGCACAACCCGAGCCTGAGCTCAGCCCAAGGCCCGCTTCCAGGGAATTCCCCTGCCCCAGGGCAGGACTCAGGCCCAGTGTGACCAGGGAAAAGGTGGGTGCGGAGGCAAAGGCCTCTTATGATTGGAGGTGTCTGAGATTCCACGCCCTTCCCGAAATAAGAGGAGGTGACCTTCCTCCTCTGAAGAATGCATCGGGGTCCATCTCTTAGCGTGGTTCCTCAGGCTAACCTGCCACCAGCATGATCGGGGCCTTGAGCCCTGGGCGGGAACCCTCCACCCCTCGGAACGGAGGTGGAGCAGATGCCTCTGTACACTTGTCAACTCTTGAGGTGGGGGACACGCACTTGGTAGGGGAGTTTGTGGACCCACGAGAGAAATCATTCCTTTGGTCGATGGTTCGGGTGTCCTGTGTGAGGGCGAGACCTGTGAGGGGCCGCCCGCCCAACAGCCTGCCGCTCCTGCCCTGGATGTATCCATCTCAGAGGCCAATCTGTGTAAGTTCCTGCCTGTTGGTCCTGTGGGCGCTGATGGGACGGGAGATGGCCTCCTGTCTCCACCTCCGGTCCCGGCTCTGGCAGGATTTCTGAAGTCAGGCACTTACATCTCCACTGGACCACTCTTTGGCCTGGGGACGGAGGTGGAGGGGGGCCCTGAACCGCTGGCACCCACAGGTTCCACTCCATTCTAGAACCCAGAGAGGACTCCTCCGCCATCGATCCTGGGGGTGGGATCCGGACGGAGGCTAGACCAGCTGGCACAGCCGGGACATCCGCCCCACAGTGTGTGGTGGGTGTGTCAGCTGCTGGTGGTGATGGGCCAGAGGAGGATGGGGACACGAGGTGGGGCACGGAGGACGATCTTGATTACATCGCCAGTGAGGTGGGTGGAGTCCCTCATGCCTCCATTGAGTCTCCTCTCATCCCCACAGCGCAACTCCGGCATTTCCTCACGGCATGCAGGGGTTGCCGTAATAAAGTTCAACTGGCCCTCAATCATTGGTCGCCTCTGGCGCTGATCATCCAGTCTGCCCGTGTCAACCTCAAGAGAGCAGGTAAAGATTAGGGCGTAAAACTGGTTGATAGGCGACGATTGAAGGCGTTCCTCAATGGGTTGCTGGTCGAATAGAAGGCCAGGTGCACTTCCACTCCCTCCTCACAGTGAGGTGTTGGCGATGGTTATTAAGTACGTTTGACATGAAGATAACCATAGCCAGCCTCAACATTAACGACAGCAGGGGGTCTCACCTCTCAGTCCTCAGGCAAGGAAGATGTGCGGTGAGCTTTCTGCAGGAAACACACAGCGTTCTGGGAGATGAAGCCACCTGGCTCCTAGAATGAAGCCACCTGGCTCCTGGAGTGGCAGGGGTGGGGTTACATGAGTAACGTCACCCCGATTTCTAATGGGGTGGCTATCCTGTTGGCCCTGGCTTTTCAGAGATCTTAGGGGGTCAAGGAGTTCATGCCGGGCCGCTTGCTCCACCTCGACGTTCGCCTGTGTAGCCTGCTGCTTCACTTTGTGAACATGTATGCACCCAGGCCTGGCGCGATGCGGGCACTCTTCTTTGAAGAAGTGTCCGCTCTCTTGAGCTCCATCAATAGCGGCGAGTACATCATCTTCGGGGGGGTTTTAAACTGTACCCTCGAGGTGAGGGATCGCGCCGGTCCCCAGCGCAGCCAAGCGTCGGTGCAAAAGTTGAGGGAACTGATCAGCTCCCTCAACTTGGTGGACGTCTGGCAGAATCTCCATCCCGACTCCAGCGCCTTCACGTGGAGCTGTGGAGGAGGTGGGTCTTGAATCAACCGCCTCTACTTTTTGCAGGCGTACGTCTCCCCCATCTCGGTGGCCTCGATGGGGCTGGTGCCATGCTCAGTCCACCACCGAGTGTGTACGGAGTTCACTCCACTCAGCACGTGGGTGGTGTCCGCTTACTGGCACTTGAACAACTGGCTGCTGGAGCACGAGTGATTCCGGGACACATTCCATTGATTATGGGCCGACTGGAGAAGGAAGCAGGGGGGCTTCCCCTCCTTAAGGCTATGGTCGGAAATGTGCAAGACTCACAACCGTTTCTTCTGTCAGGATTATGCAAATTGGCCGAGCAAGAGTTGGGAAGCCGAGATCGGGCGCCTAGAAAGGGAGGTGCCCGACATGGTGTCTCGCTTCGGTCATGCCATCTCGGACGCGGCCCTGTGGCAGGCGTACGAAGAGAAGAATGGGGCAGTGAGGGAGCTGCAGCTCATAGAGTTCCGATGCGAATAAGTAAGGTCAGGAATCCAGATCCTGGAAGACTTGGACTGCACCTGACCCTTCTTCTACTTGCTGGAAAAATGGTGGAGTGCCCATCACGCATCCGGAGCAAAACAGCCTCCTGGTCCGTACCAATTACAGTGCGTTGCTCTCTCTGGAGCCGTGCATTGAGGATTCGTGCACAGATTTGAGGGAGGACCTGTCTAGGGTCTTCCCGCAGGGCGCCAAAGGATTTAAGGCTCCGCTCACTTTGGCAGAGCTGCCTGGTACCCTCCACCAGCTTTCATGCGGCAAACCCCCGGGGCTGGAGGGCCTGACCGTGGAGTTCTTCATGGTGCTCCGGGACATGTGAGGCAGGGAGGAAGTTGTCGAACGAGGGAGCCGTGGTTTACCAAAGAAGTTGAAGCGCTGGTCAAGAGGAAGAAGAAGGCTTGTGTTGGGATGAGACATGAAGGCTCAGTTAGGGCGCTTGAGAGTTACAAGCTAGCCAGGAAGGATCTAAAGGGAGAGCTAAGAAGAGCAAGAGGAGGACACGAGAAGTCATTGGCGGATAGGATCAGGGAAAACCCTAATGCTTTCTATAGGTATATCAGGAATAAAAGAATGACTAGAGTTAGATTAGGGCCAATCAAGGATATTAGTGGGAAGTTGTGTGTGGAATCAAAGGAGGTAGGGGAAGTGTTAAATGAATATTTTGCGTCAGTATTTACAGTAGAGAGAGAAAATGTTGTCGAGGAGAATACTGAGATTCAGGCTACGAGGCTAGATGGGATTGAGGTTCACAAGGAGGAGGTGTTATCAATTTTGGAAAGTGTGAAAATAGATAAGTGCCCTGGGCCAGATGGGATTTATGCTAGGATTCTCTGGGAAGCCAGGAAGGAGATTGCAGAGCCTTTGTCCTTGATCTTTATGTCGTCATTGTCGACAGGAATAGTGCCGGAAGACTGGAGGATAGCAAATGTTGTCCCCTTGTTCAAGAAGGGGAGTAGAGACAGCCCTGGTAAGTATAGACCTGTGAGCCTTACTTTGGTTGTGGGCAAAATGTGGGAAAAGGTTGCAAGAGACAGGATTTGTAATCATCTTGAAAAGAATAAGTTCATTAGCGACAGTGAGCACGGTTTTGTGACGGGTAGGTCGTGCCTCACAAACCTTATTGAGTTTTTCGAGAAGGCGACCAAACAGGTGGATGAGGGTAAACAGTGGATGTGGTGTATATGGATTTCAGTAAGGCGTTTGATAAGGTTCCCCACGGTAGGCTATTGCAGAAAATACGGAAGTATGGGGTTGAAGGTGATTTAGAGCTTTGGATCAGAAATTGGCTCGCTGAAAGAAGACAGAGGGTGGTGGTTGATGGCAAATGTTCATCCTGGAGTTTAGTTACTAGTGGTGTACCGCAAGGATCTGTTTTGGGGCCACTGCTCTTTGTCATTTTTATAAATGACCTGGAAGAGGGTGTAGAAGGGTGGGTTAGTAAATTTGCGGGTGACACTAAGGTCGGTGGAGTTGTGGATAGTGCCGAAGGATGTTGTAGGGTACAGAGGGACATAGATAGGCTGCAGAGCTGGGCTGAGAGATGGCAAATGGAGTTTAATGCGGAAAAGTGCGAGGTGATTCACTTTGGAAGGAGTAACAGGAATGCAGAGTACTGGGCTAATGTGAAGATTCTTGGCAGTGGAGATGAATAGAGAGATCTTGGTGTCCAGGTACATAAATCCCTGAAAGTTGCTACGCAGGTTAATAGGGCTGTTAAGAAGGCATATGGTGTGTTAGCTTTTCTTATTAGGGGGATCGAGTTTCGGAGCCACGAGGTCATGCTGCAGCTGTACAAAACTCTGGTGAGACCGCACCTGGAGTATTGCGTGCAGTTCTGGTCACGGCATTATAGGAAGGATGTGGATGCTTTGGAAAGGGTGCAGAGGAGATTTACTAGGATGTTGCCTGGTATGGAGGCAAGGTCTTACGAGGAAAGGCTGAGGGACTTGAGGTTGTTTTCGTTGGAGAGAAGGAGGAGGAGAGGTGACTTAATAGAGACATATAAGATCATCAGAGGGTCAGATAGGGTGGATAGTGAGAGTCATTTTTCCTCGGATGGTGATGGCAAACACGAGGGGACATAGCTTTAAGTTGAGGGGTGATAGATATCGTACAGATGTCAGAGGTAGTTTCTTTACTCAGAGAGTAGTAGGGGCGTGGAACGCCCTGCCTGCAGCAGTAGTAGACTCGCCAACATTAAGGGCATTTAAGTTGCCATTGGATGGACATATGGATGAAAATGGAGTAGTGTAGGTCAGATGGTTTCACAGGTCGGCGCAACATCGAGGGCCGAAGGTCCTGTACTGCGCTGTAATGTTATATTTCTAATTCTAATTCTAACATTCTGGGGGGCGATTACGCACGCTTCCAGGGATAAAGCATGTCGACTGGGGAGTTGCCCCTCTCTTTGCGCAGGACAGTCACATCCTGCTGCCGAAGAGGTGTGATTTCCGCTTACTAGCCTGCATTCTCCCTCCTCAGCATGGATTATAAGATGTCTTTCCGGGCAATGTGTACCTGCCTGGGCTCCATGCTGGACCACATGATCCACGCCAACCAATCCTACATGGTCCCGGGACCTGATCCATTCTTCCCAGCAGACTGATCTATCGGTCGCCTCTTTCTCCCTCGATGAGGAGTAGGCATTCAACAATGTGGATCACGAATATCTTTTCAGCACTTTGAGATGCCACCGCAGTGTATCTGGTCAAAGTTACTGGGTCGTTGACGGCGCTCCATCACTTTGGGTGAGGACTGCTTCAGGGATGCCCCATGACTGGCCATTTATATACCATCTGTGTACAGCTATTCCTGTGCCTACTTCGAAGAAGGTTGCCCGGTTTGTCTCTGCACGGGCCGGCCATGCGGGCCATCCTCTCGACTTACGCTGATGACGTGCTCCTGACGGTCACAGATCCCATTGACTTGCGGAGGATGCGCGAGTGCCAACAGACCTTTTCTGTCAGGTCTGCCGCAAGAATCATTTTGGAGAAATATTCTAGATTCCAGGTGGGACACTGACGAGTCGGCTCCCTGCCAGAGTAGCACCACGTACATCCTCTATCTGGGAGTTCACCTTAGCCACCTTAGAAACTGGCAGGATGAGAGGCAAAAGTCACCACTCGGCTAGGGCGGTGGACAGGACTGCTCTGAACGTTTTCCTACTGGGGCCGAGCTCTGGTCATAAACCAACTGGTGGTCTCGATGCTGTGGTACTGGTTGGTTACTTTGGCCCTGCTCCTTGCATTTGCCACCAAGATGCAGAAGAAGGTTTTCGATTTCTTCTGGGGCAAGAGGAAACATTGGGTCTTTGCCTGGGTCCTGACTCTTCCATTTGAGGAGGGTGGGAAGACGCCGGTATGTGTCTGCTCCCAGGCTGTGACTCTCTGCCTTCAGACCCTGCAAAGATACCTGTATGTCGAGCATCCTTCCAGATGTTGTACACTGGTGTACTTTTTTTTGCACTGGCAGATGGCCTCCAAGGCGACATGTGGCTCCTGGCGGAGCGTCTCTGTGGGAGTCTGGAACATGGTAACCTCCAGTCAGGGCTCTCTCCTACCGGTGGAGTAGAGTGCCTCATCTATCCAGGCGGCCAGCTCCAGGGATGGACTGACGGGTGGTGGAGAAGACGATGCGCCCGGGACACCCCTCTCTGTGGGTGAACATTGAACGGAGGGGTTTCCTTTGCGGGCTGCCTCTGCACACTCTCCACTACCTCGCACTCGTCAGCTTGCTGGACACGCCTTGGTGGTCTGTGCTGCCATCTGGCGGTAAGGGAAAACCCCAGTGGAGGTCTCGCATGCGGAGTCCTTCCCCTTTAGATCAGGAACCTGGGGTGTCGAGTGCTGCACAGAGCAGTCCCGTGCCATAGACGTTTAGGCAGGTTCATGGACTTCCAGTCCGCCTGCGATTTCTGCGGCCTGTATGGGTCCATGATCCATGTCTATCTGGAGTGGCTGAGGTTGCAGCTTCTGTTGGAGCATTTGAAGGTGCTGCTCCTCAGGTTTTGGTAGCACTTCAGCCACACACTCCTATCATTGGGCACCCAGTGCAGAGTGGTGTGGACCAGGAGGAGGATCTTCCCGTCATTCTGCTCCTGGGGTCAGATACAGGTTGAATCCCCCTCAGCACTGTTCAATTAATCACTCTCAGGGCAGGTGCAGCATACAAAAACATAAAACAGGGTTAGATACAGCGTAAAGCTCCCTTTTCACTGTCCCATGAAACACTCCCAGGACAGGTGCAGCAAAACAAATGACAATAAATGCTTTTGATACACAGTGAATTGCATTCCTTAGAGGGTGACAGCAGAAAAGTGGAAAAGAATGTCATTGAACTCTTCTGCAGAATTCTTTAAAATAAATCACATTCTCTGATCTAGTGGCATTTTAGTTCACATGTGAGTCCTTTTGCCCTCATCTTTCACAGCCTGGAACTAGCTGACTGTGAATGAGAAAAAAAGGATTATATACAGAGTGAGATTGAATCTATCTTCCCTCCTTTTCCCTTTTCTCCTCTGTCTCCCTCCCTCTCTCACTCTTCCTATCCCCTCTCTCACTCTGCCTAATCCTTGATGCCCTCTCTCTCTCTTGCTATTTCTTTCTCTCCCCCCCACCCCACCTCTCTCCCTCTCCCGCTCTCGCAAGCTTCTCTGCATCAGCCGCTCTACTCTCTGTTTGCACTCTCTCCCAATCGCTCTGTTACCCTTTCCCACCTTCATCACCTTTGTGCACTCCCTCTCACATCCTCTTCCACTCACTCTAGTACCCTCTCCCACTTTCACCATAACTCTTTCTCTCTTTCCGTCCCAGTCTCCCTGCCCCTCTCCGTCGTTTCTCGGGCTGTTCATCTTTCTATCCCTCCCTGTCATAAGGACGTAAGATAAAAGTGCAGAAGCAGAACACATGCCACTCAGACGTGCTTCACCATGAACAAATGAGCCTTTGATCAACGTCCTCCAAGGTATGCACAATGGCAGGATTTTAATATGTAGGTGTAGCTAGCTGTTAGGAAGGCAAATTGTGTCACATTAGTATTATACTGAATCTCAGTCGCTAACAGCAGTGGAAAACCAGATCCCTGTGCCAATGTGTTACTAGGAGTATTTTTCACTGTAAAATTGTTCGATGTTAAAATCATTGCTTCAGGTGAGTGATCTCTCCACTCCATGTTTTAGTAACGCAATATTTGACAACTAGGTAGATTTTTGCTTTTTATCGAAACTGTTTGGTGGTATGCATATAAAGTGAAATATATATCTAGATCCCTTTTCATACTGAACTGGTTGAGGAGAAACAGATTTTGTCTACGAACTGACAGTTAAACAGCAGGACAGCATTGTTACAGCATTCGCATCCGCCGGGTAATAAAAATATTACCCTGAGTATAGTTATTATAAACATTATATTTGTTAAACCATTATTAAACCATTCAGCTCTCTGACTGATTATGGTTTGACCGAGCAGTTCCTATCTGTCATTATGAGTCTGAAATGCGAAAGCTCCAGCAAGCATTGCATTTAGCTCGTGAGGTGTATCCCTGCGGGGAGAGATGCCTGTCACTGAGGAATATACAGATTGCGTTTCCATTAGACAGATATCAGAAAGGGACAGCAAATAATAGCGTTCAGAAATAGTGAATAATTAAACAAATAGCTTGCCCCTCTGTGTCTGCTATCATAGAAACATAGAAAATAGGAGCAGGAGCAGGCCATTCAGCCCTTCGAGCCTACTCCGCCATTCATTATGATCATGGCTAATCATCCAACTCAGTAGCCTGTTCCCACTTTCACACCATATCCTTTGACCAATTTGGATGCAAGAGCAATATCTAACTCCTTCTTGAAAACATATAATTTGCGATAGTCAGCACGGTTTTGTGAAAGGTAGGTCGTGCCTCACAAACCTTATTGAGTTTTTCGAGAAGGTGACCAAACAGGTGGATGAGGGTAAAGCCGTGGATGTGGTGTATATGGATTTCAGTAAGGCGTTTGATAAGGTTCCCCACGGTAGGCTATTGCAGAAAATACGCAAGTATGGGATTGAAGGTGATTTAGAGCTTTGGATCAGAAATTGGCTAGCTGAAAGAAGACAGAGGGTGATGGTTGATGGCAAATGTTCATCCTGGAGTTTAGTTACTAGTGGTGTACCGCAAGGTTCTGTTTTGGGGCCACTGCTGTTTGTCATTTTTATAAACGACCTGGATGAGGGTGTAGAAGGGTGGGTTAGTAAATTTGCGGATGACACGAAGGTCGGTGGAGTTGTGGATAGTGTCGAAGGGTGTTGTAGGGTACAGAGGGACATAGATAGGCTGCAGAGCTGGGCTGAGAGATGGCAAATGGAGTTTAATGCGGAGAAGTGTGAGGTGATTCACTTTGGAAGGAGTAACAGCAATGCAGAGTACTGGGCTAATGGGAAGATTCTTGGTAGTGTAGATGAGCAGAGAGATCTTGGTATCCAGGTACATAAATCCCTGAAAGTTGCTACCCAGGTTAATAGGGCTGTTAAGAAGGCATATGGTGTGTTAGCCTTTATTAGTAGGGGGATCGAGTTTCAGAGCCACGGGGTCATGATGCAGCTGTACAAAACTCTGGTGAGGCCGCACCTGGAGTATTGCGTGCAGTTCTGGTCACCGCATTATAGGAAGGATGTCGAAGCTTTGGAAAGGGTGCAGAGGAGATTTACTAGAATGTTGCCTGGTATGGAAGGAAGGTCTTACGAGGAAAGGCTGAGGGACTTGGGGTTGTTTTCGTTAGAGAGAAGGAGGAGGAGAGGTGACTTAATAGAGACATACAAGATAATCAGAGGGTTAGATAGGGTGGATAGTGAGAGTCTTTTTCCTCGGATGAGGATGGCAAACACGAGGGGACATAGCTTTAAGTTGAGGGGTGAAAGATATAGGACAGATGTCAGAGGTAGTTTCTTTACGCAGAGAGTAGTAGGGGCGTGGAACGCCCTGCCTGCAACAGTAGTAGACTCGCCAACTTTAAGGGCATTTAAGTGGTCATTGGATAGACATATGGATGTAAATGGAATAGTGTAGGTCAGATGATCGGCGCAACATCGAGGGCCGAAGGGCCTGTACTGCGCTGTAATATTCTAATTCTAATTCTAATTCTAATATAATGTTTTGGCCTCATCTGCTTTCTGTGGTAGCGAATTCCACAGGCTCACCACTCTCTGGATGAATAAATTTCTCCTCATGTCAGTCCTGAAAGGTTTACCCCCATATCCTTAGACTTTGACGCCTGGTTCTGGACTCCCGCACCATCGGGAACATCCTTCCTCCATCTACCTTATCAAGTTCTGTTAGAATTTTATAGGTTTACATGAGATCGCCCCTCACTCTTCTGAACTCCAGGGAACATAATCCTAACCGACTCAATGGCTCCTCATACGTCAGCCCTGCCATACCATTAATTAGTCTGCTAAACCTTCGCTACACTCCCTCTATAAAAGGAACATCCTTCCTCAGTTGCACCCAACTCCAGCTCCTCACAGACCGCGTCAGGGAACTGGAGCTGGAGCTGGATGAACTTCGGATCATTCGGGAGGCTGAGGGGGTGATTGAGAGCAGTTATCGGGAAGTAATGACACCAAAGTTACAGGGCAAAGGTAGCTGGGTGACCATCAGGGGAGGGAAAGGGAATAGGTGCACAGTACAGGGATCCACTGTGGCCGTTCCCCTAAATAATAAGTATACCATTTTGGATACGGTTGGGGGGGTGGACCTACAAGGGGAAAGCCACAGCGGCCAGGTCTCTGGCACTGAGCCTGGCTCTGTGGCTCAGAAGGGAAGTGGGGAGAATAGGAGAGCGATAGTCATAGGAGATTCAATAGTTAGAGAAACAGACAGTAGATTCTGTGGTAGCGAACGAGACTCCCGGATGGTATGTTGCCTCCCGGGTGCCAGAGTCAGGGATGTGTCGATCGAGTCCACAGGATTCTTAAGGAGGAGGGGGAGCCGCCAGAAGTCGTGGTACACATCGGAAACAATGACATAGCTATGAAAAGGGGTGAGGACCGTTAAAACGAAAATAGGGAGTTTGGTTGGAAGCTAAAAGGCAGGACGAGCAGAATAGTAATCTCAGGATTGATACCGGTGCCACGTGCTAGTGAGGCGAGAAACAGAGAGCGAGTGCAGCTGAACACGTGGCTATAGAGCTGGTGCAGGAGGGCGGGCTTCAGATATGTGGATCATTGGGATACCTTCTGAGGAAGGTGGGACCTGTACAAGAAGGACGGGTTGCATCTGAACTGGAGGGGCACCAATACCCTGGGCGGGAATTTTGCGAGAGCTCTTCGGGAGGGTTAAAACTTGTTTGGCAGGGGGATGGGAACCGGACCTACGGATCAGTGGATGGGGTAGCTGTTGAACAGGCAGATACAGAGTGCAGAGAGTCTGTGAGGAAGGTTAGTCAGTTGACAGGGAATAGTTGCAGCCAGGATGATGGGTTGAAGTGTGTCTATTTTAACAGTCAGGAAGTGTGTCAGGAATAAGGTTGATGAACTTAGAGCATGGATCAGTACTTGGAGCTACGTTGTTGTGAGCATTATGGAGAATTGGATATCACAGGGGATGGAATGGATGTTAGATGTTCCGGGGTTTCGAGGTTTCAAAAGTAATAGGGAGGTAAAAGAGGTGGGGGAGTGGCATTGCTAATCAGGGATAGTATCACAGCTGCAGAAAGGGAGGTCGTCGAGGAGGGTTTGGCTACTGAGTCAATATGGGTGGAAGTCAGAAACAGGAAAGGAGCAGTCACTTTATTGGGAGTTTTCCTTAGACCTCCCAATAGCAACAGAGACACGGAGGAACAGATTGGGATGCAGATTTTGGTAAGGTGCAGAAGTAACAGGGCTGTTGTCATGGGTGACTTCAACTTCCCTAATATTGGTTGGAACCTCCTTGGTGCAAATTGCTTGGATGGTATAGTTTTTGTCAGGTGTGTGCAGGAAGGTTTCCTGACTCAAAATGTAGATAGGCCGACTAGAGGGGAGGCTATGTTGGATTTGGTGCTTGGCAACGAACCAGGCCAGGTGGCAGATCTCTCGGTGGGAGAGCATTTCGGTGATAGTGATCACAACTCCCTGACCTTTAATGTAGTCATGGATAGGGACAGGAGCAGATGGGATGGGAAAATATTTAATTGGGGAGGGGGAATTACAATGCTATTAGGCAGGAATTGGGGAGCATAAATTGGGAACAGATGTTCTCAGGGAAATGCACGGCAGAAATGTGGAGTTTGTTCAGGGAGCACTTGCTGCGACTGCTGGATAGGTTTGTCCCGATGAGGCAAGGAAGGGATGGTAGGGTGAAGGAACCTTGGATGACAAGAGATGTGGAACAGCTAGTCAAGAGGAAGAAGGAAGCTTAAGTAAGGTTGAGGAAGCAAGGATCAGCCAGGGCTCCAGAGGCTTACAAGGTAGCCAGGAAGGAACTGAAGAATGGACTTAGGAGAGCTAGAAGGGGTCATGAAAAAATCTTGGCGGGTAGGATTAAGGAAAATCCCAAGGCGTTCTACACTTATGTGAGGAACAAGAGGATGGCCAGAGTGAGGATAGGGCCGATCAAGGACAGTGGAGGGAACTTGTGCCTGGAGTCAGAGGAGGTAGGGGAGGCCCTTAATGAATACTTTGCTTCAGTATTCAGTAGTGAGAGGGACCTGGTCGTTTGTGAGGATAGCGTGAAACAGGCTGATATGCTCGAACAGGTTGATGTTAAGAGGGAGGATGTGATGTACATTTTGAAAGACCTGAGGACAGATGGATATACCCAAGGATGTTACGGGAAGCGAGGGAAGAGATTGCAGCGCCTTTGGCGATGGTCTTTGCGTCCTCACTGTCCACTGGAAAAGGACCAGATGATTGGACGGTGGAAAATGTTATTCCCTTGTTCAAGAAAGGGAATAGGGATAACCCTGGGAATTATAGACCAGTCAGTCTTACGTCTGTAGTTGGCAAATTATTAGAAAGGATTCTAATCCTTCTATTTGGAAAAGCATAGTTTGATTAGAGACAGTCAGCATGGCTTTGTGAGGGGCAGGTCATGCCTCACAAGCCTTATTGAATTCTCTGAAGATGTGATAAAACACATTGATGAAAGAAGAGCTGTGGATGTGGTGTATATGGATTTTAGCAAGGCGTTTGATAAGGCTCCCCATGGTAGGCTCATTCAGAAAGCAAGGAGGCATGGGATACAGGGAACGTTGGCTGCCTGGATACATAATTGGCTGGCCCATAGAAGACAGAGGGTGGCAGTAGATGGAAAGTATTCAGCCTGGAGCTCGGTGACCGGTGGTGTTCTGCAGGGATCTGTTCTGGGACCTCTGCTCTTTGTGATTGTTGTAAATATCTTGGACGAGGAAGTGGACGGCTGGGTTAGCAAGTTGGCCGATGACACAAAGGTTGCTGGAGTTGTGGGTAATGAGGAAGGCTGTTGTACGTTGCGACGGGACATTGACAGGATGCAGATCTGGGCTGAGAAGTGGCAGATGGAGTTCAACCTGGAAAAGTGTGAAGTGATTCATTTTGAAAGGTCGAATTTGAATGCAAAACACAGGCTTAAAGACAGGATTCTTGGTAGTGTGGAGGAACAGAGGGATCTTGGGGCCCATGTCCATAGATCGCTCAAAGTTGGCACCCAAGTTGATAGGGTTGTTCATAATGGTGTGTTGGCTTTCATTAACACGGGGATTGAGTTTAAGAGTCGCAAGGTATGCTGCTGCTCTATAAAGCCCTGGTTAGACCACACTTGGAATATTGTGCTCATTTCTGGTCGCCTCATTACAGGAAGGATGTGGAAGCATGAAAGAGGGTGCAGAGGAGATTTACCAGGATGCTGCCTGGACTATAGGGCATGTCTTACGAAGAAAGGTTGAGGGAGCTAGGGCTTTTCTCATTGAAGCGAAGAAGGATGAGAGGTGACTTGATAGAAGGGTACAAGATGATGAAAGGCATAGATAGAGTGGATATCCAGATACTTTTTCCCAGGGTGGAAAGGGCTATCACCAGGGTGCATAATTTGAAGGTGATTGGAGGAAGGTTTAGGGGAGATCTCAGAGGTAGGTTCTTTACACAGAGAGTGGTGGGTGCGTGGAATGCACTGCCAGCAGTGGTAGTAGAAGCAGATACATTAGGGACATTTAAGCGACTCTTGGATAGGTACATGGATGATAGTAGAATGAAGGGTATGTAGGTTGTTTGATCTTAGAGTAGGTTAAAGGTTCGGCACAACATCGTGGGCTGAAGGGCCTGTACTGTTTAGTTTAGTTTTAGTTTGGAGATACAGCACTGAAACAGGGCCTTTGGCCCACCGAGTCTGTGCCGACCATCAACCACCCATTTATACTAATCCTGCACTAATTCCATATTCCTACCACATCCCCACCTGTCCCTATATTTCCCTACCACCTACCTATACTCTGGGCAATTTATAATGGCCAATTATCCTATCAACCAGCAAGTCTTTGGCATGTGGGAGGAAACCAGAGCACCCGGAGGAAACCCACGCAGACACAGGGAGAACTTGCAAACTCCACACAGGCAGTACCCAGAATTGAACCCGGGTCGCTGGAGCTGTGAGGCTGCGGTGCTAACCACTGCGCCACTGTGCCGCCCCAGTACTGTGTTGTACTGTTCTATGTTCTATAGGGGGACCAAAACTGCACACAATATTCCAGGGGTGGCCTCAGCAAGGACTTGTCTAATTGCAGCAAGGCATACCTGTTCCTGTACTCGAAACCTCGCGCCATGAAGGCCAACATACCATTTGCCTTTTTTGCCGCCTGTTGCATCTGCATGCATACCTTCAGCGACTGGTGTGCGAGAACACCCAGGTCTCACTGCATGTTCCCTTCTCTCAGTTTATAGCCGTTCATATAATAATCTGCCTTGCTGTTTTTGCTACCAAAGTGGATAACCTCACATTTATCTTCATTATACTGCATCTGCCATCCATTAGCCAACTCACTCAGCTTGTCCAAATCACCCTGAAGCTTTTCTGCATCCTCCTCACAACTCACCCTCCCACCAGTTTTGTGTCATCTGCAAATTTGGAGATATTACATTTAGTTCCCTCATTTAAATCATTAATGTATATTGTGAATAGCTGGGGTCCTAGCCCCAATCCCTGCGGTACCCCACTATTCACTGCCTGCCATTCAGAAAAAAAAACATTTATTCCTACTCTTTGTTTCCTGTCCGCCAACGAATTTTCTATCCATCGTCATACACTACGCCCTATCTCTTGCACTTTAATTTTGCATGCTAATCTCTTATGTGAGACTTTGTCGGAAATCTTTTGAAAGTCCAAATAAATCACATCCACTGGCTCCCCATCATCAAATCTGCTCGTTCCATCCTCGAAGAATTCTATTACTGTTGTCAAGCATGATTTCGCTTTCGTAAATCCATGCTGACTATGCCCAATTCTGGCACTATTCTCTGTGTGGTCTGGTATAAAATCTTTGATACTGGACTCTGGAATTTCCCCCACTACCGACGTCAGGCTGACTGGTCTATAATTCCCTGCTTTCTCTCTACCTCTCTTTTTTAAACAGTGGGGTTACATCAGCTATCCTTCAATCTGTAGGAACTGTTCCAGAGTCGGTAGAATCTTGGCAGATGACCACCAATGCATCCACTATTTCTTGGGACACTTCCTTAATTACTCTGGGATGCATAACATCAGGCCGTGGGTATTTATCGGCCTGCAATCCCATAAAATTCTCCAGCACCATTTCTCTACTAATACTTTCATTTCCAATCTCTCACTAAGCCCTATGTTCCCCAACAATTCTGGTATGACATTTGTGTCCTCCTTTGTGAAGACAGATCCAAAGTATGCATTTCGTTCGTCTGCCATTTCTTTATTCCCCATAATAAAATCCCCTGTTTCTGAAGGTAAGGGACCTATATTTGTCTTCACCAATCTTTTTCTCTTCACATACCTCTGGAAACTTTTACAGTCAGTTTTTATGTTCACTGCAAGCTTGCTCTCGCACTCTATTTTCCCTTTCTTATTCAATCCCTTGCTCCTCCTTTACTGAATTCGAAGCTTCTCCCAATCCTCAGGTCTGTTATTTTTCCTGGAAAATATAAAAGCTTCTTCCTTGGAACTAATGATACCTCTAATTTCCTTTGTAAGCCATGATTTGGCCATGATTTGGCTACCTTTCTGTTTTACTTTCACATCAGACAGGGATAAACAATTCTTGCAATTCATCCATGTGCGCTCTAAATGTTTGCCCCACCGTCATTCCTTTAAGTAACCTTTCCCAATCCATCATGGCCAACTTGCGCCTCATATCTTCGTAGTTTCCTTAGCTAAGATTCAGGGCCCTTTACTCAGAATCAACTATGTCACTCGTCATCTTGATGAAACATTCTTTCAGATTATGGTCTCTCGTCCCCAAGGGGTCTCGCACCACTAGATTGTCAATTATTCTTCATTCATTACACAATACCCAGTCGAGGATGGCCTGTTCTCTCGTTGGTTCCTCAACCAATTGGTCCAGAATACTGTCCCATATACTCTCCAAGAATTTCTTCTCTACGGTATTGTGACTCATTTGACTTGCCCGAACTATATGCAGATTAAAATCACCCATAATTACAGATGTTCCTTTATCGCATGCAACTCTAATTTCCTGCTTAATGCCATTCCCAACATCACCACTAGTTTGGTTGTCTATATATAACTCCCACTAATGTTTTTTTCCCCCTTAGTCATTCTCAGCTCTACCCATATAGATTCCACATCGTCAGAGCTAATATGTTTCCTCACTATTGCATTTACCTCCTCTTTAACCAGCAATGCAACTCCACTACCGTTTGCTTTTTGTCTGTCCTTCCTAATTACTTATACACTGAAATGCAAGATATATTAAAAATGTCTGAAAGCAAAACAGAAAAACAATCAATATGCAATTGCTTTAAACGAAACACTCTCTCATTATGTCCTGTCACCTTTAAATATCGGTTCACATGCACCTCCACATCGCGCTGTTGCTACACAATCTTCGGGAAGTCTCCAAGATTTTTTCCCCGAGCCTTTCTGCCGAAATCCACCACCTCACACTTCCCTGTATGAAATCCCATCTATCAGATGTACTCGCGGTTATGATTGTAAACTGCTTTGTTTATCACGAACATTCACGCTTTTTGTAACTGGGAGAAATCTGTTGTATTGGACAATGTAAAACAAATATGAAGTGGAGTTTCATGGTTTATTCATTAATAGTAGGCCTATGCCTTGCCACAATTATTTTGCAATTTGAAAAGAGGTACAGAACCTCCACTCGGTGTTGCTTACAATGATGAGAATCTGTTATCTTGCTTTATCAGCCCTCATATTCAACTATCACGATCAAAATAAAAAAGACTGCATTTTGAAACCGGCATAGTGAAGCTGATTCTCACAGTTAAATTTCACTGTATGAGGTGAACAAATGTTTTTTTTTAACTAAATATTTAATGATTACATTGCGTGAATTGAATTATTTAAGTCAGCAAATCCAAACAAATAATATATGTTAAATGCATTTCGTCATATTAAATGTTGGAATGAATACTGTCTGAACCTGTGCTGTTCATCTGACTGGGACACATAACAGGAAAAGTCAATTAGTTCCTCTGGAGACTGACATTAAGTGCAGTCATTGAACAGTTGAAATTAACTCGTTTCACTCCAGAACTTTATATATTCAATAGAAAAACAGCTGTATATAACTTATGCTACTGAAGTGAACTTCCAAAGGAGCAGAATATTACTTCACCAAAGTTTTGGATGGACAATAAGCGACCCACAGTCTGATAGTACTTGTGGATAGTGGGACTAGCTTTTCAGTTTGTATTACTTCTGTGGCAAATTTCAACGACTGTCGACAGAATGGTCATGGATGAAATTATATTCAGACATTGTCCCTGAACCGTGCCAGAGGTCAATTATACATAAAGAACATAACATATAATTTTTTTAAAAACATAAAGGGAGTAGCAGGGAGCGGACATGCGGTCTGTCAAGGATGCCCTACCATTCAATAAGTTCATGGTTGATGTGATCTTGTCCTGAACTCCCCATTCCCGCTTGTTCCCAAAGCCAATAGCTCAAAAATCAGTCCATATCAGTCTTGAATGAGTCAGCCTCCACAGCCCTGGCGGGTGGAAAATTCCTAAGATTAATGACTCCTGAGAGAGAACATTTCTGCTCACCTCCATTTGAAATGGGCGGCCCCATGTTCTGGAGCTATGCCCTCTACACAGCAGCCACCACGATGGGCAAAATACTCTCAGTACCAACCCTATCTAGCACCCTCAGAAACGTCTATATTTCAATACTAACTCTTATCAATGCTAATGTGTATAGGACCGAGGTGCCCAAGATTTGCACTTGAAAAATTATCTTGTATAGTGTGGTCTAATGTTTAACCTGTTTCTAGCAAAATTGGAGTGCTCAGAAGCTTCTTTCTGGGAGAGATGTCTCATCCTGATTGCACCACGTGAGTGCAGCTATTTCAATTAAACATTTTCTGAAATAAAGGTCTGTTGCTACTGTGACCAACAGAGTGCCACTGACAGTCTGATGCAACCGAAGTGTCTCAACGCAGTTTATAACTGAAGCAACAAAACAAAACTTCACACAGAAAATGCATTTTGATAATTGTTGCAAATCACACTGACTTCATCTCTGCAGTCAGCACAAATCCAGATATATCTCTGAGTTTACTTGTGCATCCTTATATAACGTACGTACGTACTGGTTCTGCAACTCCCCTTCCAGATCTATTGAACAGCTCACTTTCAGTGTATCTACCCATCCAATCACGCACAGATATTGCTTGAATTGTAACTACTCTTCCAGATGGCTCACCATCCAGACACATCACTGACCTCACATGTACTGTAAATAAACATTTATGTATGTTACTAAACTCACTGAAAGTTCACCTACCTTTCCAGATACATTGGTAACCTCACAAGTAATGTCAGTGATATATCTGGAATAATAGTTACATGACCAGTGAGGTCAGTGATATATCTGAATGTTTAGTTACAGTACAAGTGCGGTGAAGCGTAGCTACCATTCAGAAACATCACAAACCTCACGTGAAATTTAACAGCAAATTCAGATACATCACTGACGTCACTCATACTGTAAATATCCTTCAGCAAATGTCACTGATATCAGTTTCACTGCAACCACCTACCCAGCTTAATTATTCACCGCACTTGTACTGTAACTAAGCATTCAGATATATCACTGACCTCACTTGCAATGTAACTATTATTCCAGATATATCACTGACCTTACTTGTACAGTAACTACAGATCTATGTGTAAACATTGACGCGACCTGCACTGTAACTGCCCAATCACAAATGTCACTGATGTCGCTTGTACTGTAAATGCCTAACCTGATGCATCACCAAACTCAGTTGTCCTGTAATTACCCATCTGGATGTATTAATTACCTCACTTGTAGTGTCACAAACTTCCCAAATATATTACTGGCCGAACTTTTACTTTAACTCATAAACAGGATGTATCAGTGAGATAAATGGCGCTGTAACTACCCAATTAGATAGAGCAATTGTCCTGCAATTACCCCTCCAGATGCATTACTGAACTCACTTGCACTGTAAATACCTGCTGTCCTATATCATGGAGCACACCTGTGCTGTAATTACTCATCCAGATGCTTCAATGAATTGTTGTATAATTACACATGCAGACGTGACTCTACACTAATCGGTACTGTCATTACACATCAAGATACATCTCTAGCCTCACTTGTACTGTAACCGCCCATCCAGATATACCTCACTTGTACTGGAACGAGCAGGCAAATAATCACTGTCCTATCTCGTAACAAATCGGCCCTATAAGATATAACACCTACTTCATTTGAAGAGCAACAACCCACCAAGACACATCAGTGATATCACTTGTACTCTAACTACACATCAAGCTGTATCCCTGACCTCACCTTTACTGTGACTACCCATCCAGATACATACCTGTGCAGGATTGTAATATATGCAGGCATCCAGATATATCACTGAACTAATTGTCAGCATTACTACCCATTCAGATATATAACAGACATGAATTCTCCTGTAAATACCCATGCAGAAATTTTACTGGAATCACATTTAGCTACCCTTCCACAAAAATACGAGCATCACTTGTACTGTACCTAACCATCTGCATCTTTCACTGACCTTAGTTGCATTGTAACTACATGTCCAGGTATATCACTGACCTCAATTGTACTACAAGTAACTATCCAGGACCATCATTGAACTCATTTCACAGCAACTACCATTGCAGGCGTAGCACTGATGTCACTTGCACTGGGAATAAAAGTACAGATAATCTGTGTCTTAACTTACACTTAACAGCGCTCAAAGATATAACACATACTTCATTTGCACCACAGCTATCAATCTAAATATATTAATGATTTCACTTGTATTCTATACACTCATCCAGATGCGTAAAAAAATCATTCATTGTGCATCTACACATCCAAATATATCATCGAACTCGTGCAGCATATCTGAGCTCCACATATATCACTGACCAAGTGTCTTGTCTGAAGCTACACATCCCTTTCCATCATTGACTTGACATGCACTGTATTTACATTTGCAGTTATGTCAATGCCCTCAATTTTGCTGTAACTACTCATACGGAGATTTCACTGACCTTTACTGTATTTCACCATCCAGGCATATCACTGACCTCACTTGTACTGTAAACAACCAACTATAAAACAACAGTGGCTTATGTTTATGTGGCGCCTTTTATGTAATTCATGTTCTCAAGACTCTTCACAGAAACATTGAGAAGACAAACTGGCACGGTTACAGCAGGAAATATTAGGTTAAATAACCACAAGCTTAGTCTATTGTGTATGTCTTAAGGACTGTCTTAAAGATGGAAGATGATTTAGAGAATTAGAAGTGTACACAGAGGGAATTCCAGATCTTCGTGCCAAAGCTGCTAAAGGTGGCACCCCAAATTGCAGAGCGATGAAGATCAGAGATCCTACAGTGGCCAGAATGAGACGAGTGTACATAACCTGGAGGTTTGTGGGCTGGAGCAGATTACAGAGATAGGGAGGGGCGAGGCATTGTTGGACATTGAAAACGTGAAGGAACATTTTGATTGAAGGGACAGCAATGTAGTTGATCGACTATAGAGATGAAAGGTGAACGGGCCTCGCTGTGAGTTAAGACATAAGCAGCAGGTCTATGGAGGTTGAATATTCGAAATGAGCCATTGCACAGGTATGAAAGGAATGGATGAGGTTTTCAACAGCAGAATATCTGAGGCACAGACGATTCCCAGCGACGTTCAGTGTGTGGAAATGGGCAGTCTTAGTGAAAGTGGGGATATGCGGATGGAAGCTCATCTAGGGGTCAAACTTCACCCCATGTTTGTGTACTGATTTAATGTGAGACAGATATCGGCGTGAGGGATGAAGTCAGTCGATCGAGAACGTAGTTTTGAGCGATCAGTCAAGACTATGGTTTCAATATTCCCAATGTGTAATTGGAGGAAAGGTTTTCTCAGCCAGTACTGGATACTGTACAACAGTCTTAACATTTAGAGACCGTGACGGGGTCAAGTGCCGCAGTGGTCGATGGGTAAATGTTAAATATTCACTGTAATTTTGGCTGATGTCACTGAGGATCAGGCAAGCATTTAAATGAGAAATTAGAGGGACCAAGGATGGATACAGGAGTGAGAAGAGAATTCACTGATGGTGATTCTCTGTCCACAATTAGATGTCTAAGAATGAACCGAGGTGGCTGCAGCTCCACATAGCGACGGAGAGGCTGTGGTGGAAGATGCTGTGGTCATGCTTGTGAAAGACTGCAGACAGGTCGAGAGGGATCGTTTACCGTTATCACAGTCACATAGGATGTTATTTGTGATGTTGCTAAGATTTGTTTCGGTATTATGGCAGGGGCAGAAACCTGGTTGGAAGGATTGAAAGCACGGAGTTCCAGGAAAGATAGGCACGTATTTTTGAAAAAACGACAGATTCAAGATCTTTTCGGAAGAAAGGGTGGATGGAAACAGGGTGGTAGTTTGGGAGAACGGAGGGACCAAGGATAAGGTTATTTTGAAAAGAGTAGTAGTGACGTCAAATTTGAAGGTGAGAGGGATACAATCTGAAGAAAAGGAACTGTCAGCAATATTGGTTAACCAGAAGTCAGGAAGCCTCTCAGCCCCATCCATCTGAGCAGCTGCCAAACTGAAGCATGGGGTCTGTCAGCTCCTGAGGGGAGCCGAGCACCAGTTCCTTACATCAGCTTCCTTCTTCCCACCCAAGCCCCTCAAGTGGACTTGTCCAGGTGGAAACCAAACCTCAACTCACCATCTGACTCGTAGAGAAAAAACAGAGACAGTGCAGCAACAACTGGGGAATGGAACGGAGACCGTCTCAATAATGTGCCTCCAAAAATACATAAAATTGATAATCAATTCACACAATAAGATTGTCAGCATCTGCAGCATTTTGTTTTCATTTACACACGTTTATTTATTTTTAAGCAGATGTTGGGAGCTACAAATCAAACCAGTGGTGGTGAAGGGTGGAAGTGAGTTTTTTTCCCTGCTTCTCCTCGCCTGCAGACAGAGCTGTGACGAACCTACTGAACAGTTTACATCTTCCAAAGGTCACCTCTTTTCCTTGACAATTCTGGGTATAAATATAATGTTCAAGAACACTGGGAGCCACCTCTGGGCCGCTATATGCCTTTTTGTTTAATCATGAATTGAATAATTGATACAACCGGATATTTCACAGCGACCATGAACTGCTCTCTGAACTTGGACTGGGTCGCCATATAAATAAATGCATTTGTGCAGCTATTTAAATTCTGAAGCATGGTTGCAACATGTCGAAATATCACTGCAGAATCATTGTAATAATCGGGATTTGCTCCTGCAATGCGATAGCTAAAGAATTGCATGACATCTGTCAACCAGAAAAGTATGAAGCTGCCAGATATGGTGAAGAGTAAAATCACAGTCTTCCTTCTGCTCTCCATCTCTGGGTCACTGCGATTTTCTCCCTTGCTCTGACACCTCAATACCTTACGGACTCGACTGGCCACTATAATGTGTCTCACTGTTAGTGAGTTGACCAACAGAACTAAAGTGAATGGAAGCAATGGGGTTAAAACCTTATCACACCAGTGAAGCCCACCCATCCGGGCTCACTGTAAAAGCTTGACTTTGGAAAGCAGAACAGCGGCACATTGGAGACTATCAATATAGGTTCAAATACAAAGTAGAAAGTAATATTTTTTAAACAGAGCAATGCCAGCTATTGCTAAAATCACAGCTGAGGTTTTCTCGGTGCAATATTTAGTTTTCAGCTTTTGGCAACAAATGGCCACAAATCGGTCAAAGGAGAAAGTGATGGTGAACCAGACAGAACAGTCTCTTGCTATTTGAGCCAGGGTAAAGTTAACACTGCAGACCGGAGTGATGTCCAGGAAAGAGCCGCGGAAATAATAACGATTGATTTGTCTCAATATGACCATAGTGATAATGAGCAGTAAATCCGCCGTTGCCATGGCCACCAGGCAGCGAGTGGTGCATGTGGACAGGCCACACTTTCCCCTGGACACGATCGCAATCGACACTAAATTAACTGTGAAAGAGAAGGGAAAGATACAGCAAATTACTGATCAAACATTCTCCGAGTCTGCGCTTCGTCACATCAGGATTTTGGCAGAAAGCGGGTCAGTTGGGATCGGGTCAGAGGTTAAAGAATCTCAACCACGACCTCACCAGTCTCGAACTTCCCAGCTTGAAATGAATCGGGACGGGGGCCTTCAGGCAAACATTCCCAAGAGACTTCTGACACCTCCTCATGAGAATACAAAAATGGAATTCATGATCAAACACTCCCCCTCCAGCCTTGGTGGTGTGAGGGATAATAGGATGCCTCTGGAGAGGGTCCTCCCGGTCTGGTCAGTATCAGATATCCACCGATCCCCTGTCCAGTACTGGAACCATTTCCATCTTGTCCGTATTTGACATCACCCCACAGTTGGTGAATGGAACCTAGCAAGATGGACACACCTTCCACGTCCATGTGATTAGCAGCAGAAAAACCTTCCTTATGGGGCCTGGAATTAGACTGTCCGGACTGTTAATATCCACGCCTGAGCATTGGAGAAAAAAGGAAAATGCTGAGGCAGCTGTGAATCTGATAGAAATAGAAAATGCTAAAAACACGCAGTAAATATGGCAGCATCTGTAGAAGGAGTATTAATCGAGAAATGGTGTTGGGGAAATTGATGGGATTGAAGTCCAATAAATCCCCAGGGCCTGATGGTAACTTACTGTCTCCCTCATCTCATTTTCCTCCCGCTCTCCCTGTTCTTCTCCTGCCCGCTCACTTACTGGACTTGGATCATGCTCCAGGAATGAGATCCCCCCGTCACAGGAATGGTATCAGGCACAATCCTCACCTTTCCACTCGCTTTCACCCTTTCCCTCTGTCCCCTGTACACTCACCGTTCCTACAAGTCTTCACACCTTTTTCCATCCCTGATATCGGATCACGGCTCAGGAAGGGAGACAGCAAACCCCCCTCCCGGGTTTAGCTATCAGACACTCTGCCAATCACCTCTCCTCCTACCCCTTCCTCGCCATCACTGGAATTAGAGATCAAACACCCTCCCCCTCCCACTGTGCTACCCTTCACCCCTTCTCCGGATATGGACCATACACCCGGACAGGAGACCCACTCCCTGAACTGGGGATGGACAGCCCAGAAATCGGAGATCGTATAAATCTCTAGCTCTCTTGAGTTTGGGTTTGGAAACCTCTGATATCAGGCTACTCCCCCAATGCCCAAGGGTCATGGTTTGACGCCCTGGTCCAGAGTCATCCTTGATTGAGGGCAACTAAGCATGTCAAGCAGACTGACTTCAGGATGGGGAATCTTCCAACGAGAAAAGAATGAATTTCTGGAATTAAAACTCAGACACTACTCTCCTCCCATATCAGTCAGGATTGTAAATATCCACGCCTAAGCATTGGAGAAAAAAAGAAAAATGCTGAGGCTGCTGCGAATCTGATAGAAATAGAAAATGCTAAAAACTCGCAGCAGTTATGGCAGCATCTGCAGAAGGAGTATTAATAGAGAAATGGTGTTGGGGAAATTGATGGGAATGAAGGCCGATAAATCCCCAGGGCCTGATGGTATGCATCCCAGAGTTCTTAATGAAGTGGCTCCAGAAATAGTGGATACATTGGCGGTCATCTTTCAAGAATCTATAGACTCTGAAACAGTTCCTACAGATTGGAGGGCAGCTAATGTAACCGCACTATTTAAAAAGGAAGGTAGAGATAGAGCAGGAAACTACAGACCAGTCAGCCAGACGTCGGTAGTGGGGAAAATTCTAGAGTCTATTAACAAAGATTTTATATTGGAACACTTGGAGAATAGTGGGAGAAGAAGACAGAGTCAGCATGCCTTTACAAAAGGGAAATCATGCTTGACAAATTTACGAGAATTCTTCGAGGATGCAACTAGTAGAGTTGATGAGAGAGAGCCAGTGGATCTAGTTCATTTGAACTTTCAGAAGGATTTCGACAAAGTCCTACATAAGAGATTAGCATGTAAAATTGAAGCGTATGGGATTGGGAGTAGTCTATTGCGATGGATAGAAAATTGGTTGGCCGACAGGGAACAAAGTATACGGATTAATGGCTCTTTTTCCAAATGTCAGGCAGTGACTAGTGGGGCACCACAGGGATTGGTGCTCGGACACCAGCTATTCACAAGTATATTCATGGTATAGATGAGGGAACTAAATGTAATATCTCCAGATTTGCAGATAACACAAACTGGGTGGGAGGGTAAGTTGTGAGGAGGATGCAGAGAGGCTTCAGGGTGATTTGGAAAAGTTGAGTTAGTGGGCTAATGCATGGCAGATGCAGTATAATGTGGATAAATGTGAGGTTTTCCACTTTGGTAGCAGACTCAGGAAGGCCTATTATTATCTGAATGGCTATAAACTGAGAGAGGGGAATATGCAGCGAGACATGGGTGTTCTCGTACACCAGTCGCTGAAGGTAAGCATGCAGGTGCAACAGTAGGTAAAATAGGC
This sequence comes from Heterodontus francisci, assembly GCF_036365525.1. NCBI lineage: Eukaryota > Metazoa > Chordata > Chondrichthyes > Heterodontiformes > Heterodontidae > Heterodontus > Heterodontus francisci. Next base: position 3,549,250 of record NW_027140635.1, read on the forward strand.
AAATGGTATGTTGGCCTTCATTGCGAGAGGGTTCGGGTATGAAGCAGGGACGTCTTGCTGCAGTGATACAGGGCTTTGGTGAGGCCACACCTGGAATACTGTGTGCAGTTTTGGTCTCCTTATCTGAGGAAGGATGTTCTTGCTCTGGACGGAGTGCAGCGGAGGTTCACCAGATTGATTCCTGGGATGGCGGGACTGACATAGGAGGAAAGATTGAGTCAGTTAGGATAATATTCGCTGGACTTCAGAAGAGTGAGGGGGAATCTCATGCAAACCTATGCAAGTGGAACACGACTTGACAGGGGAGATGCAGGAAGGATGTTCCCGATGGTGGAGGAGTCGAGAACCAGGGGTCATAGCCTAAGGATACGGGGTAAAACTTACAGGACTGAGATGTGGAGAAATTTCTTCACCCAGAGAGTGGTCAGCCTGTGGAATTCGCTACTTCAGAAAGCAGTTGAGGCCAACATCTTGAATGTTTTCAAAAAGGAGTTAGATATAGCTCTTGGGTTTAAAGGCGTCAAAGGGTATAGGGCGAAAGCCGGAACAGGCTATTGAGTTGGACGATAAGCCATGATCATAATGAATGGCGGAGCAGGCTTGAAGGGCCGAAGAGCCTACTCCTGCTCCTAATTTCTGTGGTTTTATGTTTCGAAACAGAGTTAACATTTTAGTTCGATAACCTTTCATCTGAACTGGAAGATATTCGAGATTAACAATCCTGATGGATTTATAGAGAAGTAAATTGGTGGAGAGAGGAGGAAAAATTAACAGCGCCGAAGTGCTGTGATGGGTGGAGGTAAAAAAGGTAATGCAGGTTATTGCTAAAATCACAGCTGCAGTTTTCTTTGTGCTATGATTAGCTTTCAGTTTTTGGCAACATAGAAACCTAGAAACATAGAAAATAAGAGCAGGAGTAGTCCATTGGGCCCATCGAGCCTGCTCCACCATTCATTATGATCATGGCTGATCATCAAACTGAATAACCTGTTCCTGCTTTCCCCCCATATCCTTTGATGACTTTTGCCCCAGGGGCTATATCAAACTCCTTCTTGAAATATACAATATTTTGACCTCAACTGCTTTCTGTGGTAGCGAATTCCACAGGCTCACCACTCTCTCATCGAAGCAATTTCTCCGCCTCTCAGTCTTGAAAGGTTTACCCCATATCCTGAGAATATTAACCCTTGTATCTGTACGTCCCCACTATCAGCAAATTCCTTCCTGCATCTACGCTTTCAAGTACTGTTAGAATTGTATAGGTTTCTATGAGATCAGTCTGGTAAACCTTCGCTGCAGTCTCTCTATAGCAAGAACAACCGTCCTCAGATGAGGAGACCAAAACTGCAAGCATTCTTCCAGTTATGGCATCACCAAGGCCCTGTATAATTGTAGCAAGACACCCCTGTTCCTGTACTCGAATCCTCTGGCTTTGAAGGCAAACACAGCCTCCCCCACCCCGCTTGCCCTTTCTACCACCTGTTGCACCTGCATGCCTATCTTCAGCGACTGGGCTACGAGAAAACGCAGGTCTAGTTGCATATTCCCCTCTCTCAGGTTATAGCCGTTCAGATAATAATCTACCTTCCTGTTTTTGCTACTAAACTGGATACCCTCACATTTATCCACTTTATACTGCATGGTGCTTGCATCTGCCCACTCACTCAACTTGCCCAAATCACCCTGAAGCCTCTCTGCATCCGCCTCACAACTTAGCCTCCTACCCAACTTTGTGTCATATGCATAATTGGAGTTATTACATTTAGTTCCCTCATCTAAATCATTAGTATGTACTGTGAATAGTTGGGGTCCTAGCACCGAACCCTGTGGTACCTCACTAGTCTCTGCCTGCCCTTTGGAAAAAGAACCAGTTATTGCTACTCTTTGTCTGCAAACCAATTTTCTATCCATCGCAATACATTACCCCCAACCCCATGTGCTTTAATTTTCCACGCTAACCTCTTTTGTGGGACTTTGTCGAAACTCTTCTGAAAGTCCAAATAATCCATATCCACTGGCTCCCCCTCATTAACTCTATTAATTACATCCTCGAAAAACTGGAACGCTCTGCCTGAAGGGATGGTAGAGGCAGGAACTCTCACATAATTTAAGAAGTATTTAGATGAGCGTTTGAAACGCCATAGCATACAAGGCTACGGGCCAAGTGCTGGAAAATGGGACGAGAATAGGTAGGTACTTGATGGCGGGCATGGAGACGATGGGCCGAAGGGCCTGTTTCTGTGCTGCATAACTCTATGACTCTATGACTCAAAATGTAGTCATAGTATTCAGCTGAAAATTGATCTGTTACATCGTTATTTCCGTCCATATTTACTTTACACACGGTAAAGCACTGTTGTAATAAAGTCATATAGTATCTATTCATCCCACTGGGGTAAAATTTCACTGGCTCAAAATTCTCACCAAATACTAAAACATTCCACAATGCAAGATTCTCAAATTCAACACAAGTTTGAATATAGGTAAAAAAACGGGATGAGGTCCGACAAGCAGAATTTAGGGAGTTAGGAGCCAAGTTAAAAAGTAGGACCTCAGAGGTTGTAATCTCAGGATTGCTGCCAGTGCCACGTGATAGTCAGAGTAGAAATGAAAGAATAGTCAGGATGAATGCGTGGCTTGAGAGATGGTGCAGGAGGGAGGGGTTACGATTTTAAGGACATCGGGATCGGTTCTGGGGGAGGTGGGACTATTACAAATTGGACGGTCTACACCTGGGCCGGACTGGAACCAATGTCCTTGGGGGCGCTTTTGCTAACGCTGTTAGGGAGGGTTCAAACTAATGTGGCAGGGGGATGGGAACCAAATGAGGAGGTCAGTGGACAGTAAGGAGGTAGTAACTAAAGCCTGTAAGGAACTAGATAATGAAGTCAGCGTGACTAAGGGAAAGAGTAGGCAGGGAGCAAATGATGAGCGCAAAGCGACTGGTGGTCTGAGCTGCATTTGTTTTAATGCAAGAAGTGTAGTAGGTAAGGCAGATGAACTTAGGGCTTGGATTAGTACCTGGGAGTACGATGTCATTGCTATTACTGAGAATTGGTTGAGAGAAGGGCATGATTGGCAACTAAATATCCCAGGATATCGATGCTTCAGGCGGGATAGAGAGGGAGGTAAAAGGGGTAGAGGAGTTGCATTACTGGTCAAAGAGGATATCACAGCTCTGCTGAAGGAGGGCACTATGTCGGGCTCGAGCTGTGAGGCAACATGGGCAGAACTCAGAAATAGGAATGGTGCGGTAACAATGTTGGGGCCGTACTACAGGCCTCCCAACAGCGAGCGTGAGATAGAGGTACAAATATGTAAACAGATTATGGAAAGATGTAGGAGCAACAGGGTGGTAGTGATAGGAGATTTTAATTTTCCCAACATTGGCAGGGATTCACTTCGTGTTAGAGGTCTAGATGGAGCAGAATTTGTAAGGAGCATCCAGGAGGGTTTTCTAGAGCAGTATGTAAATAGTCCAACTCGGGATGGGGCCATACTGGGACTGGTGTTGGGGAATGAGCCCGGCCAGGTGGTTGAAGTTTCAGTAGGGGACTACTTTGGGAATAGTGATCACAATTCCGTAAGTTTTAGAATACTCATGGACAAAGACGAGAGTGGTCCCAAAGGAAGAGTGCTAAATTGGGGGAAGGCCAACTATGCCAAAATTCGGCAGGAGCTGGGGAATGTAGATTGGGAGCAGCTGCTTGAAGGTAAATCCACATTTGATATGTGGGAGTCTTTTAAGGAGAGGTTGATTAGCGTGCAGGAGAGACATGTTCCTGTGAAAATGAGGGATAGAAATGGCAAGATTAGGGAACCATGGATAACAGGTGAAATTGTGAGACTAGCTAAGAGGAAAAAGGAAGCATACATAAAGTCTGGGAGGCTGAAGAAAGACGAAGCTTTGAAAGAATATCAGGAATGTAGGACCAATCTGAAACGAGGAATTAAGAGGGCTGAAAGGAGTCATGAAAAATCTTTAGCAAACAGGGTTAAGGAAAATCCCAAAGCCTTTTATTCATATATAAGGAGCAAGAGGGTAACTAGAGAAAGGAGTGACCCACTCAAGGACAAAAGAGGAAAGTTATGCGTGGAGTCAGAGAAAATGGGTGAGATTCTAAACGAGTACTTTGCATCGGTATTCACCGAGGAGAGGGACATGACAGATGTTGAGGTTAGGAACAGATGCTTGATTACTCTCGGTCAAGTCGGCAAAAGGAGGGAGGAAGTGTTGTGTGTTCTAAAACGCATTACGGTGGACAGGTCCCCAGGTCCGGATGGGATCTATCCCAGGTTACTGAAGGAAGCGCGAGAGGAAATAGCTGGGGCCTTAACATATATCTTTGCACAATCCTTAAAGACGAGTGAGGTCCCGGAGGACTGGAGAATTGCTATTGTTGTCCCCTTGTTTAAGAAGGGTAGCAGGGAAAATCCAGGTAATTATAGACCGGTCAGCCTGACGTCAGTGGTAGGGAAGCTGCTGGAGAAGAAACTGAGGGATAGGATCTATTCCCATTTGGAAGAAAATGGGCTCAACAGTGACAGGCAACATGGTTTTGTGCAGGGAAGGGCATGTCTCACCAACTTAATAGAATTCTTTGAGGAAGTAACAAAGTTGATTGATGAGGGAAGGGCTGTAGATGTCGTATACATGGACTTCAGTAAGGCGTTTGATAAGGTTCCCCATGGCAGGCTGATGGAGAAAGTGAAGTCGCATGGGGTCCAGGGTGTACTCGCAATATAGATAAAGAACAGGCTGGGCAACAGGAGACAGAGAGTAACAGTGGAAGGAAGTTTCTCAAAATGGAGACGTGTGACCAGTGGTGTTCCACAGGGATCCGTGCTGGGCCCACTGTTGTTTGTGATATACATAAATGATTTGGAGGAAAGTATAGGTGGTCTGATAGCAAGTTTGCAGACGACACTAAGATTGGTGGAGTAGCATATAGTGAAGGAGACTGTCAGAGAATACAGCAGAATATAGATAGATTGGAGAGTTGGGCAGAGAAATGGCAGATGGAGTTCAATCAGGGCAAATGCGAGGTGATGCATTTTGTAAGATCCAATTCAAGAGTGAACTCCATTCAAGAGTAAATGGAAAAGTCCTGGGGAAAATTGATGTGCAGAGAAATTTGGGTGTTCAGGTCCATTGTTCCCTGAAGGTGGCAATGCAGGTCAATAGAGTGCTCAAGAAGGCATACGGCATGCTTTCCTTCATCGGCCTGGGTATTCAGTACAAGGGTTGGCAGGTCATGTTACATTTGTATAGGACTTTGGTTCGGCCACATTTGGAATACTGCGTGCAGTTCTGGTCGCCACATTACCAAAAGAATGTGGATGCTTTCGAGACGGTGCAGAGGAGGTTCACCAGGATGTTGCCTGGTATGGAGGGCGCTCGCTGTGAAGAGAGGTAGAGTAGATTAGGATTATTTTCATTAGAAAGACGAAGGTTGAGGGGGGACCTGATTGAGGTGTACAAAATCATGAGAGGTGTAGACAGGGTGGATAGCAAGAAGCTTTTTCCCAGAGTGGGAAATTCAATTACTAGGGGTCACGAGTTCAAAGTGAGAGGGGAAAAGCTTAGGGGGGATATGCGTGGAAAGTTCTTTACGCAGAGGGTGGTGGGTGCCTGGAACACGATGCCAGTGGATGTGGTAGACGCGGGCACGATAGCGTCTTTTAAGATGTATCTAGACAGATACATGAATGGGCAGGAAGCAAAGAGATACAGACCCTTAGAATATAGGCGACATGTTCAGATAGAGGATCTGGATCGGCGCAGGTTTGGAGGGCCGAAGGGCCTGTTCCTGTGCTGTAATTTTCTTTGTTCTTTGTTCTTTGTTATTTGTTTACTTTTCTGAGTCTCGCTGGTCTGTTCTGATTATCTGTGGGATTCCTGATGCTTATCCTCCACATGCGCAGTCGTCCTAATCCCGTGTGCCTGTCCTGCTCCCAAACCGCGCATCCGCCGATATTAAGGCAAGTGATACAGGAGTATCTCAGTGACTGAGTCAGGTGATTCTTGAGGCTGTGCCGGGCACAGTGAGTGACCCGGGTTAATCCAACACTCCAGGGAATGTTTAACCAGTGCTTTACTCTGTATCGAACCCTTGCTGTACCTTCTCTGAGAGTGTTCGATGGGGCAGTGCAGAAGAGGAGAGTTTTTACTTTCCCATTTGAAACATGGAGAAGTGAATATCCAAGAGATTTTTAAAAATGTGATGAGGGTTTCTGCCTCTACCATCCTTTCAGGCAGTGAGTTCCAGACATCCAACAGCCACTGGGTGAAGAAACTATTGATGTGATTTGTTCAGTTAAGTTTGATGTCAATGTTTTCCAGGATGTTGATGCTGGGGGATTCAGCGATGGGAGAATGCTTTGAACACCAATGTGTGGTTGTTGGATCCTCTCTTGCTGCAAATACTCATTGCCTGGCAATTATGTGACATGAATGTTACTTGACACTGGTCGGCCCAAGCCTGAATGTTCTCTGCGTCTTGGTGCATGTGGCTCTGGATTGCTTCATTATCTGAAGCAAAATACTGTGGATGCTGGAAATCTGGAAAGCATCGAGCTAAAATACTAACTCTGTTTCTTTCTCAACAGATGCTGCCTGACCTACTCAGTTTTTCCAGAATTTCCTGCTGGGATTTCATTATTGAGGAGAACTGAACTGAACTGCGAATGGAACTGAACACAGTGCAATCAACAGTGAACATCCCCACTTCTGACCTGACGATGGAGGGCAGGTCATTGAGGAAGCAGCTGAAGATAGATGGGCTGAGGACACTAACCTGAGGATCCCCTGCAGTGATGTCCTGGGACTGAGATGATTGACTTCCAACAACCACAACCATCTTCCTTTGTGCTCGTTATAACTCCAACCAGCGGATTCCAACTGACTTCAGTTTTACTCGGGCTCGTCGATGCCACACTCGGTCAAACACTCCCTTGATGAAAAGGTCATTCTCTCTTCACAGTAGTAGACAGGAGTGAATCATTCCCTTTGATCCAATGTATACTGAACATGCTCTGCTTCTTCACAGCCTGATACAGGACTGTACACGGCCGATTAATGTTGCCCATCAAACACTCCCAGAGCAGCTTCAGCACAGCTTAGGAACAGAGAACAGTTCCTTCAACATTCTCTCTCTGTCTCTCCCTGCTTCTATCTCTGACACTAGGAGAGAGATAGAGGGAGAGAGGGTTAGATATGCTGACAGAGAGTGGGCTGTAGAGAGGGAGAAAGTTGGAGAGAGAGAGGTTGTTGCGGTGGATGAAGAGGACAATGTAAGAGACATTAATTTGATGCAATCCTTCACTGCTGTGCACACAAACATATTCGATTTACATATGGAGAGAAAAAACATCAGGAGAGAGAGAAATGTAGATGAAGTTGGGGCCCAGGTGGAACATTTTGATGATCCAGAAGGAATAGCCTTCATTTTAAACATCCAGAAAGCTATTCCACTGTGGGATCCATCACACACTCATGGTATTAGTTGTGGACATTTCATGCTGGCTTATTGGTTAATTTTTAAACCTGTGATTGATAGATTCTTGTTAACCAAAGGCATTTAGAGATCAGGGGCAATGGCAGGATATATGGTATAAGTTAGATCAAAGATCAGCCATGATCTCATTTGATGCCGGAACAGGGTTGTGGGGTTGAATTGCATCCTCCACTTCCAGTATCCCCTGTGAAGTAACCTTCTTTCTCTTTTCGTCACCCTGTCAGTCTATGTCTCTCTGTTTCTCTCATTCTGTCTCTCTCTCTGTCTGTTTCGGACAGTGTAGAGTGAGATTCAAGAACAAAGAACAAAGAAAATTACAGCACATCAACAGGCCCTTCAGCCCTCCAAGCTTGCGCTGATCCAGATCCTCTATCTAAACCTGTCGCCTATTTTCTAAGGGTCTGTATCTCTTTGCTTTCTGCCCATTCATGTATCTGTTTAGATACATCTTAAAAGACGCTATCGTGCCTGCGTCTACCACCTCCGCTGGCAACGCATTCCAGGCACCTACCAACCTCTGCGTCAAGAACATTCCACGCATATCCCACCTAAACTTTTCCCCTCTCACTTTGAACTCGTGACCCCTAGTAATTGAATACCTCACTCTGGGAAAAAGCTTCTTGCTATCCACCCTATCTGTACCTCTCATGATTTTGTACAATTCAGATTCACTCTGTATCCACCGCATGATGTTTCTGCCCTGGCAGTGTGTGATGGGCCAGCGTAGAAGGAAATTTACTCTGTGTCAAACCCAACATTGTGTTTGGCTTGGGAATGTTTAATGGGACAGTGTAGCTGGAGCTTTACTGAGTATCCCTGGAATTTAGAAGGCTAAGGAGTGATTTGATGATTGTTTTCAAGATGATAAGGGAAACTGATAGGGTGGACAGAGAGTAACAATTCCCACTGGCTGAAGAGTCTAGAACATGGGGGCATAGTCTAAAAATATAAACATAGTCTAAAAACCTTTCAGGAGTGAAATGAAGAAACACTTCAACACACTAGGTGTCCTATCAGTTTGGAACTCTCTTCCACAATCAACAATTGATGCTGAGCCACTTGTTAATTTTTAAGTCTGAGTTTGATAGATTTTTGTCAAGCAAAGGTATTAAGGGGCAAAGATAGGTACATGGAGTCAGATCACACGTCAGTCATGAGCTCATTGAATGACAGAACAGGGTTGAGGGGCGAAATGGCCTCCTCCTCTTCCTCTGTCCTACGACAAATATCCTGCTATCACTCTCTCTGTCTTGGTCTCTGTCTCTCTCGTTGTCTCTCTTTCTGTCTGTCTGTATGCCTCTCTCTCTCACCTCTCATCTGTGGAAATCCACACTCATCAGTCAGCCATTTTAGGTTCATTTTCAGTAGCCATTTTATGTTACCACAACACTGGGACATTTATTTCAGAGACTGACTCCTCCCTAATGTAAGGTTAGTGCTTAAAATGTGACAGAGACACAGACATGGAGACGCTGAGACACCGTACTAGTAAGGAGTGAATCATCCCCTTATGCCCAATGATTCGCCCTCCACTGTGATTCGGCTGGGTGGCCTGTAATTACTCAGTCTATTACTTTCTCCCTTGTTAATCAACAGTACAACATTAGCAGTCCTCCAGTCCTATGGAAACACGCCTGTAACCAGAGGATTGGATCTTGCATCTCTTAACAGTCTGAGCCTGGTGAATTATCAGCTTTCCAAGATGCTAAACCCCTTAATATTTCCTTTCTCATTGTTTATCCCATTCAATATTTCAAACCCGTCCTCATTGACTACAATGTTTACTTCGTCCCTTCTTTGTGAAGACAGTCGGAATGCATTCATTAAGAACCATGCCCGCGTCGTTCGCTTCCACTGGTCGGAACAAGGAGTAGAGACGGTGGTACAGTGATATTCCCCAGGGTTTTGGATTAGGACCACTGATGTTTTTGAAATATATTAACGACTTAGACGTGGGTATGCAGTGCATAACTTCAACATTGTGCCATCTGCAATGTAATAAGCAGGGAAGGGAGTAGTAGTCGACTTCAGGAGGATGGAGGTAGTCTGGTGAAATGGTCAGACACATGGCGGGTTAAATTCAACGCTGAGAAATGTAAAATGATGCATTTTGGAAGGAAGGCTGAGGAGAAACAATCTAAACTGTAACGTTGAATGTTAAAATGGGTGCAGGTGCAGAGAGATCTGGGATTTCACTTGTGTCACTTTTTATATCTTCAACATTCAGTTTGGGGCTTGGAACATCTCTCCTTCTCTCCCTCTATCTCTCTCCCCCTCTATCCCTCCTGCCCTCTATCTCTCTCCCCCTCTTTCTATCCCGCCCTCTATCTCTCTCTCCCCTCTATCTTCTTCTCTCCCTCTATCTCTGTCTCTACCTCTATCTCTCTCTCCCTCTGTCTCTCTCTCTCTCTCTTTCTCTCTCTCTTCCTCACCGTTTCGCTCTGTGTGTCTCTCTCTCTCTCTCTGCCACTGCTCTCCCTCTATCTCGCTGTCGCTTCCTCTCTCTCTGTCTCTCCATCTCTATCTCTCTCCCTATCTGTCTTGCTCTCCCTGTGTCCATGACCCTGTTCTCTGCCTCTCTCTGTTTCTATCTCCGGCTCTCTCCCCCTCTATCTCTCTCCCCCTCTAACTCTGTCTCCCCCTCTCTCTCTCTCTCTCCCTCTTTCTCTCTCTCCCTTTATCTCTCTCTCTCCCTCTGTCTCTCTCTCTCCCTCTGTCTCTCTCTCTTCCTCTGTCTCCCTTTATCGCTGTCTATCCCAATCCATCTCTCTTTGTAGTCTATTTGTGTCCTCCTCACAGCTTATTGTCCCACCTAACCTAGTATCTCTCTCCTGTGCTCCGTCACACTCACTCTCTCTCCCCCATCTCTCTCCCCCCATTTCGTACTCCCCCCATATCTCCCCACCCACCCCGCCCCCCCGGCAATCTCTTGTTAAGTGACCTGTTATCACATCCATTATTACAGATTCGAGCATTTTCCCGATGAATGATGTTAGACAAACAGTTCTTTAGTTTCCCATTTTCTCTCTCCTTCCTTTAGTACATAGTGGGGTTACATTTGCTACCTTCTAATCTGCGTCTCTTAACTGCCTCTCTCACACTGCGTCTGTCCCTCGCTATCTGTCTCCCTTCCCCCTCAATATCTCTCCCTCTCTGTCTTTTTTTCTCTCTCTCTGTCTCTCCCTCTTTCTCTCTACCTCTGTCCACGTCTCAATTTGTTCCTCCCTCACACCATCGCTCCCTCTCTCTGTGTCACTCTCTATCTTTCTGTCTGCCTCTCTCTCTCTGTCTCTCTCTCTCTCTCTCTTTAGCTGCCTCTGTCCACGTCTCAGTTTGTGTCTCCCCCACACTATCTCTCTTTCTCCCTCTCTCCCTCTCTCTCTCTCTCTCTGTCTCTGTCTCAGAGTTACAGCTCAGATGATTAACCTCTTTATCCATGTGTTATGAACACGGAACTTGGTCTCTCTCCCGTTTTCAAGGATGTTGCCAGGACTGGAGAATTGTAGCTATGCGGATAGGCAGGGGTTGCTGTCCATGGAACAGAGAAGGCTGAGGGGAGATCTGATTCGAATGCGCAACATTTTGAGGGTCCTGGATAGAGTGGAGGTGAAGGGCAGAGAACCATAGCAGAAAGGTCAGTGACGAGGGGGCATAGATTTAAAGTGATTGGCAGAAAAATTAGAGGGGAATTGAGGAAAATCTTTTTCACCCAGAGGATGCTGATGGTCTGGAACTCACTGCCTGAAAGGGTAGTTGGGGCAGAGACCCTGAAATCGTTCAAAAGGAGTCTGGATAGGCACCTCAAGTGCCGTAAGATGCAGGGCTCGGACCAAATGCTGGAAGGTGGGATTAGAATAGGTTGATCGTTTTTCGGCTGCCATAGAGAGGATGAGGCAAGTGGACGCTTTCTGCGCCTTATAATATATATGATGCCCTCTTCAACTCTATTTTTCCCTCTGTTACCCTCTGAGTTTCAGTCTCTCCCTCTCTGTTACATTCTCAATCCCAGTCTTTCCCGCTCTGTTACCCTGTGAATCCCAGACTCTCCCCCTCTGTTACCCTCTGAATCCCAGTTTCTCCCGCACTGTTACATCTCAATCCCAGTCTCTCTCCCTCTGTTACCTCTGAATCCCAGTCTCTCCCTCTCCGTTACCCTCTGACTCCCAGTCTTTCACGCTCTATTACCCTCTGAATCCGAGTCTCTCCCCCTCTGTTACACTCCGAATTCCAGGCTCTCCCTCTCTGTTACCCTCTGAATGCCAGTCTTTACGGCTCTGTTAGCTTCCGAATCCCGGTCTCTCCTCCTCTGTTACTCTCTGAATCCCAGTCTTTCCCGCACTGTTACCCTTTGAATCCCAGTCTCTCCCTCTCTCTTACCCTCTGAATCCCAGTCTCACCTCCCCCCCCCCCTGTTACTCTCTGAATCCCAGTCTCTCCCTCTCTGATAAACATCTGAATACCGGTCTCTCCCTCTCTCTTACCCTCTGAATCCCAGTCTCTCTCCCTCGGTTGCTTTCTGAATCCCAGTCTCTCCCCCTCTGTTACTCTCTGAATCCCAGTCTCTCTCTCTCTGTTAATGACTGTATACCGGTCACTCCATCTCTCTTACCTTCCGAATCCCAGTCTCTCTCCCTCTGTTACTCTCTGAATCCCAGTCTCTCCCTCTCTGTTAACGTCTGAATACCAGTCTCTCCCTCTCTCTTACCCTCCGAATACAAGTCTCTCCCTCTCTGTTACTCACTCATTCCTCTCTGTTAACCTCTGAATCCCAGTCTTTCCGGCTCTGTTAGCTTCTGAATCCCGGTCTCTCCTCCTCTGTTACTCTCTGAATCCCAGTCTTTCCCGCACTCTTACCCTCTGAATCCCAGTCTCTCCCTCTCTCTAACCCTCTGAATCCCTGTCTCTCTCCCTCTGTTATTCTCTGAATCCCAGTCTCTCCCTCTCTGATTAACATCTGAATACCAGTCTCTCACTCTCTCTTACCCTCTGAATCCCAGTCTTTCCCTCTCTGTTACCCTCTGAATCCCAGTCTCTCCCCCTCTGTTACTCTCTGAATCCCAGTCTCTCCCTCTCTGTTAACATCAGTATCCCGGTCTCTCCCTCTCTCTTACCTTCTGAATCGCAATCTCTCTCCCTCTGTTTCTCTCTGAATCCCAGTCTCTCCCTCTCTGTTAACGTCAGTATCCCGGTCTCTCCCTCTCTGTTAACGTCTGAATCCCAGTCTCTCCCTCTCTGTTAACATCAGTATCCCGGTCTCTCCCTCTCTCTTACCTTCTGAATCGCAATCTCTCTCCCTCTGTTTCTCTCTGAATCCCAGTCTCTCCCTCTCTGTTAACGTCAGTATCCCGGTCTCTCCCTCTCTCTTACCTTCTGAATCCCAATCTCTCTCCCTCTGTTTCTCTCTGAATCCCAGTCTCTCCCTCTCTGTTGACGTCTGAATACCAGTCTCTCCCTCTCTGTTCCCCTCCGAATCCCAGTCTTTCCCGCTCTGTTACCCTCTGAATCCCAGTCTCTCCCTCTCCGTTGACGTCTGAATACCAGTCTCTCCCTCTCTCTTACCCTCTGAATACCAATCTTTCCCTCTCTGTTACTCACTGCATCCCAGTCTCTCCCTCTCTGATTAACATCTGAATACCAGTCTCTCCCTCTCTCTTACCCTCTGAATCCCAGTCTCTCCCTCTCTGATTAACATCTGAATACCAGTCTCTCACTCTCTCTTACCCTCTGAATCCCAGTCTTTCCCTCTCTGTTACCCTCTGAATCCCAGTCTCTCCCCCTCTGTTACTCTCTGAATCCCAGTCTCTCCCTCTCTGTTAACATCAGTATCCCGGTCTCTCCCTCTCTCTTACCTTCTGAATCGCAATCTCTCTCCCTCTGTTTCTCTCTGAATCCCAGTCTCTCCCTCTCTGTTAACGTCAGTATCCCGGTCTCTCCCTCTCTGTTAACGTCTGAATCCCAGTCTCTCCCTCTCTGTTAACATCAGTATCCCGGTCTCTCCCTCTCTCTTACCTTCTGAATCGCAATCTCTCTCCCTCTGTTTCTCTCTGAATCCCAGTCTCTCCCTCTCTGTTAACGTCAGTATCCCGGTCTCTCCCTCTCTCTTACCTTCTGAATCCCAATCTCTCTCCCTCTGTTTCTCTCTGAATCCCAGTCTCTCCCTCTCTGTTGACGTCTGAATACCAGTCTCTCCCTCTCTGTTCCCCTCCGAATCCCAGTCTTTCCCGCTCTGTTACCCTCTGAATCCCAGTCTCTCCCTCTCCGTTGACGTCTGAATACCAGTCTCTCACTCTCTCTTACCCTCTGAATACCAATCTTTCCCTCTCTGTTACTCACTGCATCCCAGTCTCTCCCTCTCTGATTAACATCTGAATACCAGTCTCTCCCTCTCTCTTACCCTCTGAATCCCAGTCTCTCCCTCTCTGCTACCCTCTGAATCCCAGTCTCTCCCCCTCTGTTACTCTCTGAATCCCAGTCTCTCCCTCTCTGTTAACGACTGCATACCAGTCACTCCATCTCTCTTACCTTCCGAATCCCAGTCCCTCTCCCTCTGTTACTTTCTGAATCCCAGTCTCTCCCTCTCTGTTAACGACTGCATACCAGTCACTCCATCTCTCTTACCTTCCGAATCCCAGTCCCTCTCCCTCTGTTACTTTCCGAATCCCAGTCTCTCCCCCTCTGTTACTCTCTCATTCCCAGTCTCTCCCTCTCTGTTAACCTCTGAATCCCAGTCTCTCCCTCTCTGTTACCCTCTGAATCACAGTCAGTTCACCTCTGTTACTCTGTGAAACCCAGTCTCTCACTCTCTGTTAACGTCAGTAACCCGGTCTCTCCCTCTCTCTTACCTTCTGAATCCCAATCTCTCTCCCTCTGTTTGTCTCTGAATCCCAGTCCCTCCCTCTTTGATTAACGTATGAATAACGGTCTCTCCCTCGCTCTTACCCTCTGAATCCAGTCTCTCTCCCTCTGTTGCTCTCTGAATCCCTGTCTCTCCCTCTCTGTTAACGTCTGAATACCAGTCTCTCCCTCGCCCTTCCCCTCTGAATCCCAGTCTCTCCCTCCCTGTTGACGTCTGAATACCAGTCTCTCCCTCTCTCTTACCCTCTGAATACCTATCTTTCCCTCTCTGTTACTCTCTGCATCCCAGTCTCTCCGTCTCTGTTGACCTCTGCATCCCAGTCTCTCCCTCTCTGTTACCCTCCGAATCCCAGTCTTTCCCGCTCTGTTACCCTCTGAATCCCAGTCTCTTCCTTTCCCTTACCCTCTGTATCCCAGTCTCTCCCCCTCTTTAACTCTCAGAAACCCAGTCCCTCCCTCTCTGTGCAAGTATGAATACCAGTCTCTCCCTCTCTGTTCACGTCAGTAACCCGGTCTCTCCCTCTCTCTTACCTTCTGAATCCCAATCTCTCTCCCTCTGTTTCTCTCTGAATCCCAGTCCCTCCCTCTCTAATTAACGTATGAATACCGGTCTCTCCCTCGCTCTTACCCTCTGAATCCCAGTCTCTCTCCCTCTGTTGCTCTCCGAATCCCAGTCTTTCCCGCTCTGTTACCCTCTGAATCCCAGTCCCTCCCTCTCTCTTACCCTCTGAATCTCATTCTCTCCTTCTCTGTTACCCTCTGAATCCCAGTCTCTCCTCTCTCTTACCCTTTGTATCCCAATATCTCCCCCTCTTTTACTCTCAGAATCCCAGTCCCTCCCTCTCTGATTAACGTCTGAATACCGGTCTCTCCCTCTCTCTTACCCTCTGAATCCCAGTCTCTCCCTCTCTGTTAACGTCTGAATACCAGTCTCTCCCTCTCTCTTCCCCTCTGAATCCCAGTCTCTCCCCCTCTGTTACTCTCTGAATCCCAGTCTCTCTCTCTCTGTTAATGACTGTATACCGGTCACTCCATCTCTCTTACCTTCCGAATCCCAGTCTCTCTCCCTCTGTTACTCTCTGAATCCCTGTCTCTCCCTCTCTGTTAACGTCTGAATACCAGTCTCTCCCTCTCTCTTACCCTCCGAATACAAGTCTCTCCCCCTCTGTTACTCACTCATTCCTCTCTGTTAACCTCTGAATCCCAGTCTTTCCGGCTCTGTTAGCTTCTGAATCCCGGTCTCTCCTCCTCTGTTACTCTCTGAATCCCAGTCTTTCCCGCACTCTTACCCTCTGAATCCCAGTCTCTCCCTCTCTCTAACCCTCTGAATCCCTGTCTCTCTCCCTCTGTTATTCTCTGAATCCCAGTCTCTCCCTCTCTGATTAACATCTGAATACCAGTCTCTCACTCTCTCTTACCCTCTGAATCCCAGTCTTTCCCTCTCTGTTACCCTCTGAATCCCAGTCTCTCCCCCTCTGTTACTCTCTGAATCCCAGTCTCTCCCTCTCTGTTAACATCAGTATCCCGGTCTCTCTCTCTCTTACCTTCTGAATCGCAATCTCTCTCCCTCTGTTTCTCTCTGAATCCCAGTCTCTCCCTCTCTGTTAACGTCAGTATCCCGGTCTCTCCCTCTCTGTTAACGTCTGAATCCCAGTCTCTCCCTCTCTGTTAACATCAGTATCCCGGTCTCTCCCTCTCTCTTACCTTCTGAATCGCAATCTCTCTCCCTCTGTTTCTCTCTGAATCCCAGTCTCTCCCTCTCTGTTAACGTCAGTATCCCGGTCTCTCCCTCTCTCTTACCTTCTGAATCCCAATCTCTCTCCCTCTGTTTCTCTCTGAATCCCAGTCTCTCCCTCTCTGTTGACGTCTGAATACCAGTCTCTCCCTCTCTGTTCCCCTCCGAATCCCAGTCTTTCCCGCTCTGTTACCCTCTGAATCCCAGTCTCTCCCTCTCCGTTGACGTCTGAATACCAGTCTCTCCCTCTCTCTTACCCTCTGAATACCAATCTTTCCCTCTCTGTTACTCACTGCATCCCAGTCTCTCCCTCTCTGATTAACATCTGAATACCAGTCTCTCCCTCTCTCTTACCCTCTGAATCCCAGTCTCTCCCTCTCTGCTACCCTCTGAATCCCAGTCTCTCCCCCTCTGTTGCTCTCTGAATCCCAGTCTCTCCCTCTCTGTTAACGACTGCATACCAGTCACTCCATCTCTCTTACCTTCCGAATCCCAGTCCCTCTCCCTCTGTTACTTTCTGAATCCCAGTCTCTCCCTCTCTGTTAACGACTGCATACCAGTCACTCCATCTCTCTTACCTTCCGAATCCCAGTCCCTCTCCCTCTGTTACTTTCCGAATCCCAGTCTCTCCCCCTCTGTTACTCTCTCATTCCCAGTCTCTCCCTCTCTGTTAACCTCTGAATCCCAGTCTCTCCCTCTCTGTTACCCTCTGAATCCCAGTCTCTCCCTCTCTGTTACCCTCTGAATCACAGTCAGTTCACCTCTGTTACTCTCTGAAACCCAGTCTCTCACTCTCTGTTAACGTCAGTAACCCGGTCTCTCCCTCTCTCTTACCTTCTGAATCCCAATCTCTCTCCCTCTGTTTGTCTCTGAATCCCAGTCCCTCCCTCTTTGATTAACGTATGAATAACGGTCTCTCCCTCGCTCTTACCCTCTGAATCCAGTCTCTCTCCCTCTGTTGCTCTCTGAATCCCTGTCTCTCCCTCTCTGTTAACGTCTGAATACCAGTCTCTCCCTCGCCCTTCCCCTCTGAATCCCAGTCTCTCCCTCCCTGTTGACGTCTGAATACCAGTCTCTCCCTCTCTCTTACCCTCTGAATACCTATCTTTCCCTCTCTGTTACTCTCTGCATCCCAGTCTCTCCGTCTCTGTTGACCTCTGCATCCCAGTCTCTCCCTCTCTGTTACCCTCCGAATCCCAGTCTTTCCCGCTCTGTTACCCTCTGAATCCCAGTCTCTTCCTTTCCCTTACCCTCTGTATCCCAGTCTCTCCCCCTCTTTAACTCTCAGAAACCCAGTCCCTCCCTCTCTGATTAACGTCTGAATACCGGTCTCACCCTCTCTCTTACCCTCTGAATCCCAGTCTCTCTTCCTCGGTTGCTCTCTGAATCCCAGTCTCTCCCTCTCTGTGCACGTATGAATACCAGTCTCTCCCTCTCTGTTCACGTCAGTAACCCGGTCTCTCCCTCTCTCTTACCTTCTGAATCCCAATCTCTCTCCCTCTGTTTCTCTCTGAATCCCAGTCCCTCCCTCTCTGATTAACGTATGAATACCGGTCTCTCCCTCGCTCTTACCCTCTGAATCCCAGTCTCTCTCCCTCTGTTGCTCTCCGAATCCCAGTCTTTCCCGCTCTGTTACCCTCTGAATCCCAGTCCCTCCCTCTCTCTTACCCTCTGAATCTCATTCTCTCCTTCTCTGTTACCCTCTGAATCCCAGTCTCTCCTCTCTCTTACCCTTTGTATCCCAATCTCTCCCCCTCTTTTACTCTCAGAATCCCAGTCCCTCCCTCTCTGATTAACGTCTGAATACCGGTCTCTCCCTCTCTCTTACCCTCTGACTCCCAGTCTCTCCCTCTCTGTTAACGTCTGAATACCAGTCTCTCCCTCTCTCTTCCCCTCTGAATCCCAGTCTCTCCCCCTCTGTTACTCTCTGAATCCCAGTCTTTCCCTCTCTCTTACCCTCTGAATACCAATCTTTTCCTCTCTTTTACTCTCTGAATCCCAGTCTCTCCCTCACTGTTACCCTCTGAATCCCATTCTCTCCCTCTCTGTTAACTGACTAGAGCCTTTTAAATAAAAGCAAAATACTGCGGATGCTGGAAATCTGAAACAAAAACAAGAAATGCTGGATTCACTCAGCAGGTCTGGCAGCATCTGTGGAAAGAGAAGCAGAGTTAACGTTTCGGGTCAGTGACCCTTCTTCAGAACTGACAAATATTAGAAAAGTCACAGATTACAAACAAGTGAGGTGGGGGTTGGGCAAGAGATAACAAAGGAGAAGGTGCAGATTGGACCAGGCATCATAGCTGACCAAAAGGTCACGGAGCAAAGGCAAATAATATGTTAATAGTGTGTTGAAAGACAAAGCATTAGTACAGATTAGGTGTGAATATACTGAATATTGAACATCAGCAAGTGCAAACCTGAAGAAAAACAACCTGAAAAAAACAGTGGGTAAGCAAACTGAACAAACTAAGATGAAATGAAATAAATGCAAAAAAAGATTGTAAAAAATGTAAAAAGGAATGCAAAAAAAGGAAGAAAAAATAACTAAAAATGACTAAAAATGAAAGTAAAGTGGGGGGCTGTCATGCTCTGAAATTATTGAACTCAATGTTCAGTCCGGCAGTCTGTAGTGTGCCTAATCGGTAGATGAGATGCTGTTCCTCGAGCTTGCGTTGATGTTCACTGGAACACTGCAGCAATCCCAGGACAGAGATGTGAGCATGAGAGCAGGGGGGAGTGTTGAAATGGCAAGCAACCGGAAGCTCAGGGTCCTGCTTGCGGACTGAGCGGAGATGTTCCGCAAAGCGCTCACCCAGTCTGCGCTTGGTCTCCCCAATGTAGAGGAGACCACACTGTGAGCAGCGAATACAGTATACTACATTGAAAGAAGTACAAGTAAATCGCTGCTTCACCTGAAAGGAGTGTTTGGGGCCTGGGATAGTGAGGAGAGAGGAGGTAAATGGGCAGGTATTACACCTCCTGCGATTGCAAGGGAAGGTGCCCTGGTACGGGGACGAGGTGGTGGGGGTAATGGAGGAGTGGACCAGGGTGTCGCGGAGGGAATGATCCCTTCGGAATGCTGACAGGGGAAGGGAGGGGAAGATGCGACTGGTAGTGGCATCACGCTGGAGGTGGCGAAAATGGCGGAGGATGATCCTTTGGATATGGGGGCTGGTGGGATGAAAAGTGAGGACAAGGGGTACCCTGTCACGGTTCTGGGAGGGAGGGAAAGGGGTGAGGGTAGAGGTGCGGGGAATGGGTCGGACACGGTTGAGGGCCCTGTCAACCACAGTGAGGGGAAATCCTCGGTTGAGGAAAAAGGAGGTCATATCAGAAGCACCGTCATGGAAGATAGCATCATCAGAGCAGATGCGTCGGAGATGGAGAAACTGGGAGAATGGAATGGAGTCCTCTGTAAGGACTCCATTCCATTCTCCCAGTTTCTCCGTCTCCGACGCATCTAGCATCATCAGAGCCATTTCTGCCACCTCCAGTGTGATGCCACTACCAGTCGCATCTTCCCCTCCCTTCCCCTGTCAGCATTCCGAAGGGATCATTCCCTCCGCGACACCCTGGTCCACTCCTCCATTACCCCCACCACCTCGTCCCCGTACCAGGGCACCTTCCCTTGCAATCGCAGGAGGTGTAATACCTGCCCATTTACCTCCTCTCTCCTCACTATCCCAGGCCCCAAACACTCCTTTCAGGTGAAGCAGCGATTTACTTGTACTTCTTTCAATGTAGTATGCTGTATTCGCTGCTCACAGTGTGGTCTCCTCTTCATTGGGGAGACCAAGCGTAGACTGGGTGACCGCTTTGCGGAACATCTCCGCTCAGACCGCAAGCAGGACCCTGAGCTTCCGGTTGCTTGCCATTTCAACACTCCCCCCTGCTCTCATGCTCACATCTCTGTCCTGGGATTGCTGCAGTGTTCCAGTGAACATCAACGCAAGCTCGAGGAACAGCATCTCATCTACCGATCAGGCACACTACAGACTGCCGGACTGAACATTGAGTTCAATAATTTCAGAGCATGACAGCCCCCCACTTTACTTTCATTTTTAGTCATTTTTAGTTATTTTTTCTTCTTTTTTTTGCATTCCTTTTTACATTTTTTACAATCTTTTTTTGCATTTATTTCATTTCATCTTAGTTTGTTCAGTTTGCTTACCCACTGTTTTTTTCAGGTTGTTTTTCTTCAGGTTTGCACTTGCTGCTGTTCAATATTCAGTATATTCACACCTAATCTGTACTAATGCTTTGTCTTTCAACACACCATTAACATATTGTTTGCCTTTGCTCCGTGACCTTTTGGTCAGCTATGTGGCCTGGTCCAATCTGCACCTTCTCCTTTGTTATCTCTTGCCCAACCCCCACCTCACTTGTTTATAATCTGTGACTTTTCTAATATTTGTCAGTTCCGAAGAAGGGTCACTGACCCGAAACGTTAACTCTGCTTCTCTTTCCACACAGTCTTTTAAATGTTCAGCGCACCCTCTCTGCTTTTGTTCTCACTGCATACAGTGTAAATTTTGGTATTCCCTAGGGGTCTTGATTAGGACCACTGATATTTTTGCTTTATGAATGACGTAGACTTGGAAATACACGGCATAACTTCAGCATCGTGCCATTTGCAATGTAATGAACAGGGCAGGAAATAGTAGCAGACTTCATGAGGATCGAGGCAGTCTGGTGAAATGGTCAGACACATAGCAGGTTAACTTCAATGCTGAGAAATATAAAATGATGCCTTTTGGAAGGAAGGCTGAGGAGAAGCGATATAAACGAAATGTTACAATTTTAAAATGGGTGCAGGGACAGAGAGATCTGGGATTTCATTTGTGTCACTTTTTTCATCAAAAAGATTCAATTTGGGACTTGCAATCTCTAAGTTGAATTTAGCTTCATCCTGAAAAGTGTTCGCAAACATGTTCTGAAATGTGTCAAAAGCTGTTTCCATTCAGACATTCCTTCATTGTGGAAGTGTGAGCTATCTTTGCAGAGACAGGAAATAGGGGTGTCTGAATGGACCTGCAGGTTTTAGTTGATGCAATAAGGTGAGAATTTGAATTCTGTCCCTTGCAGATACACAGAATTGAAGGTATTTACAGAACACCACATGAAGTAGTTTACCAATGTCTGACAAACTTCAAAGTCTTCAGACCCATGGAAGAAGGGGCGAAGGGAACAATATACAAAACCTGAGACAGTCAGACAACAGCAGTAGGAAAAGGAATCTCTTTTTATGGGTTTTAATTTGAAGGCCTGATCTGATGATTGAAAAATCAGGAGTTCAAATCCCACAATGGGCTGTTGTGAATTTGAATTCTGTTTTTTTTAAAAACATGAATATGAATTAAAGAACCTTTAGGATGGAATGATTCACTCCTATCTACTAGTGCAAAACCTATGTGTGTCTCGGTTTTGCTGTATTTATAAGATCATAAGATCATAAGAACTAGGAGCAGGAGTAGGCCGTCCGGCCTCTCGAGCCTGCTCCGCCATTCAATAAGATCATGGCTGATCTTTTAGTGGACTCAGATCCACTGACCCGCGTTCTCACCGTATCCCTCAATTACTTTATTTTTCAAAAAGATATCTACCTTAGCTTTAAAAACGTTGCCTGAAGAAGCGTCAACTACTTTACTGGGCAAGGAATTCCATAGATTAACAACCCTCTGGGTGAAGAAGTTCCTTCTTAATTCAGTCCTAAATCTGCTCCCTCTAATTTTGAGGCTATGCCCTCTTGTCCTAGCTTCACCTGCCAGTGGAAACATCCTCTCTACTTGTATCTTATCTATTCCCTTCATGATTTTACAAGTTTCCATAAGATCCCCCCTCATTCTTCTGAATTCCAATGAATATAATCCCAATCTACTCAGTATCTCCTCATAAGCCAACACCCTCAACTCCGGAATCAACCTAGTGAACCTCCTCTGCACCCTCTCCAGTGCCAGTACTTCCTTTCTCAAGGAAGGAGACCAAAACTGCACTCAGTACTCTAGGTGCGGCCTCACCAGTACCATATACAGCTGCAACATAACCTCTCTGCTTTTAAACTCAATCCCTTTAGCAATGAAGGACACAATTCCATTTGCCTTCCTAATTTATTGCTGTACCTGCAGACCAACCTTCTGCAATTCACGGACAAGGACACCCAGGTCCCTCTGCATAGCAGCATGCTGCAACATTTTACCATTCAAGTAATAATCCTTTTTACTGTTACTCCTACCGAAATGAATGACTTCACATTGATTAACATTGTATTCCATCTGCCAGACCTTTGCCCACTCACTCAATGTATCGATGTTCCTCTGCAAAGTTTCACAGTCATCTGCACACTTTGCTCTGCCACTCATCTTAGTGTCATCTGCAAACTTTGACACCCTACACGTGGTCCCCAACTCCAAATCATCTATACAAATTGTAAATAATTGCGGTCCCAACACCGATCCCTGAGGCACACCACTAGTGACTGATTGCCAACCAGAGTAGCACTCAGTTATCCCCACTCTCTGCTTCCTGTTCGTCAACCAATCCTCTATCCATGCCAATACTTTACCCCTAACGCCATGCATCCTTATCTTATGCAGCGGCCTCTTGTGCGGAACAGTGTCGTAGGCCTTTTGGAAATTTAGGTACACCACATCCACTGGGTCCTCATTGTCCACCTTGCTCGTAATGTCTTCCTAATGTCATTATTAATGATTTAAGATGATGGGGTAGAATGCAACATACCCTAGTTGCCAATGACACAAAAATAGGCAGCATTGTAAGCAGTGTAGCTGGAAGCATAACATTGCAAAATGTTATCGGAAGTGAATGGGCAAAACTGTGGTCGATAGTTTTCAATGTCACCAAAAGAAGACCAGAACAGACTACTGTATAAATGGTGAAAAACGAGAATCACTGGAGGTCCAAAGAGTCTTGGGGGGTCCATGTCCATTTGAGTGCAGTGTAGATTTACCAAAATGATAACTGGACTCCAAGGGTTAAATTACGAGGTGATATTACACAAACTAGGCATTTATTCCCTATAATTTAGGAGGATCAAGGTGATTTGTTCAAATGTGTTGAGATATTAAGGGGAACTGATGGCGTAGTTTGGGAGAAACTATTTCGGCAGCTTGGGAACATAGGAACAGGAGTAGGCCATTCAGCCCATCGAGCCTGCTCCGCCATTCAATACGATCATGGCTAATCATCCACTTCAATGCCTTTTTCCCAGACTGAGCTTCCACAGCCCACTGGGGTGGAGAATTCCAAAGATTCACAACCCTCTGAGCAAAGAAACTTCTCCCCACCTCTGACCTAAGTGGCTTCCCCCTTATTTTGAAATTGTGTCCCCTGGTTCTAGACTCCCGAACCAAATGAGACATCTTACCTGCGACTAAGATGTCTATCCCTTTAAGTATTTAGTATGTTTCAATAAGATCACCTCTCATTCTTCTAAAGTCCAATGAGTATAGGCCCAACCTGTTCAACCATTCCTCATAAGACAAGCCCTTCATCCCATGAATCAGCCGAGTGAACCTTCTCTGAACTGGTTCCAATGCATCCAGGCCTTTCCATTTATCCACTTTCAAAGTTGCCAAACACCTTAATATTTCCCCTCACTCTGTTTATTCCATCCAATATTTCACACTCCTCCTCTTTAATTACAATATCTGCATCGTTCCCAGTCTTTTATAAAGACGGACACAGAGAATTCATTAAGAACCATGGTCCCACCTCCACACACACATTCCCTTTTTGGTCCCTAATACTCCATCCTTAGTAGTTCTCTTGCTCTTCATGTATTTATAACACATCTTTGTGATTTGTTTGCGTTTGATGGTAATATTAGTTTCAGGCCATTTCTTTGCTCTCGTAATTTGCTTTTTAATTTCACCCCTGAACTTTCTATACTCCTCCCAGCTTTCTGTGGTATTGAGCTCTCGGTATCTGAAATAAGCTTCCCTCTTGTGCCTTATTGTACCCTGTTTGTTCCAGAATTGGATGCAGTATTCTGGTCGTGGCCCAACCAGAGGCTTATAAACATTCAGCATAACTTTCATGCTTTAGTACTCGAAACCTCTATTTATGTAGCCCAAGATCCCATATGCTTTTCTGACTACATTCTCAATATGTCGTGCCACCTTCAAAGATGTATGTCCATGTATCCACAGGTCTCTCTGTCCCTATAACTGGGCCATTAAGTCTATATTCCCTCTCCCTATCCCTTCTGCCCACCTCACATTTCCCTGTATTAAATTCCTTCTGCCATTTGTCTGCCCATCCCACTCACCCATCTCTGTCCTGTTGTAGTCGTTTGGTGTCATCCTCACTGTTTGCATCTCCTCCAAGTTTGGGGTCATGGGCAAATATTGAAATTTTACAAGAAGCACTGACTTTTGGAGAACACTGTTGTCTACCATCTCCCAGTCTGAAAAACAACCATTTACCACAACTCGCTGTTTCCTGTCCTTTCACCAATTTTTGATCCAAGCTGACACTGGCCTGCCTATCCCATGAGCCTCAGTTTTGTTCCCAACTTTTTATGTGCTACTTTGTCATATGCTTTCTTAAAATTCATATAAAATCCATTGCATTCCCTTCATCAACCTTCTCTGTTACTTTATCCAATCTATGATGGCTTTCCCTAATGAACTCAAACCTCTCCAAGTACCTGTTGATTGTATTCTCTTTCAATGATTTCTCCAATTGTCCTTTTGAAAGCTACTATTGTATCTGTCTCAACCACTATCAGACCTTGCCTTTCAAATCTGAAGCACTCGTGTAAAAAAAAAATTCCTCATGTCACCAATGTTTGTTTTTGCCGATCACCTTCAATCTGCGCTCTCTGGTTATCAATCCTTCAGCCATTGGAAACACTTTCTCTTTATTTCCTCCATCTAAAGCTTTCATGATTTTAAACACCTCGATCAAATCTCCTTTTAATCTTCGCTGCTCTAAGGAGAACAACCCCAGTTTCTCCAGTCTATCTGCGTATCTGTAATAATCTCATCCAGGAAACGTTCCAGTAAATCTCTTCTGTACATTCACCAAAGCCTCCATGTCTTTCCTATAGTGTGGTCCCAGAATTGGACACAATACTGCAGCCGAGGACAAACTATTATTTTATAAAGGTTTAGCAGCACTTCCTGACTTTTACACTCTAGTCCTGTTTATAAAGCTCAGGATCCCATCGGCTTTATGAACCCATCAGCAAAGGGGGAAATTCTACCAGAACAATTGATCAGTTCCCTTAGACGTGAATCTGTAAGTCGTTCCAAGGCTGGCGGGAGTGTTTAGAGAGAATCCCAACCTGGTCATTTTTTTCAAACAGAAGACCATCAATGCATTGGCAGGGATATTAATAAAGGACTTCGGAAGACAGGAGGAGGCCATTCGTCCCCTCGAGACTGTCCTGCCCATTCATTCAGGTCATGGCTGATTTGCTCCTTATCCACATCGAGCTGTCTCGACTCCGTAAACATTAATACCCTTTCATAACAAATCTCTACCGACAATCAGGAATTAATGTCACTGCTTGTTAACACTCCGGAATTCCTTCCCTAAACCTCTCCGTCTCTCTATCTCCCAGTCCTGCTTAAAGACGTCCCTTAAAACTAACCTCTTTGAGCAAGCTTTTGGTCATCAGCCTTAAATCAACTTCTGTGGGTTTGGTGTCAGATTTTGTTTTATAATGCACCCTGCGAAGCGCCTTTGGGAATTTTTATTCCTGACATTCATCTTCACTCCGTCTCTCTCTCTCTCTCTCTCCGCCCCCGTCTCTCCCTCTCGCTCTCTCTTCATCCCCACACCCCTCTCTCTTTTTCTCCCCCTCATCCCCGTCTCTCCTTCTTTCTCTCTCTTTGTCCTTCCCCAACCCCCTCTCTCTCTCTTTCTCCCCCTCACCCCCTCTTTCCCTCTCTCTCTTTTTATCCCCCCTGCCCCTCTCTCTCTCTCTCTTTTTCTCCCCCTCATCCCCGTCTCTCCTTCTTTCTCTCTCTTTGTCCTTCCCCAACCCCCTCTCTCTCTCTTTCTCCCCCTCACCCCCTCTTTCCCTCTCTCTCTTTTTATCCCCCCTGCCCCTCTCTCTCTCTCTTTTTCTCCCCCTCACCCCCGTCTCTCTCTCTATCTCTTTGAAAAATTCAGCGATGGGATACTGCTTTGAATGCCAAGGGGATGTGGTTGGATTCTCTCTTGTTGCAGATGGTCATTGCTTGGCACTTGTGAGACGTGAGTGTTACTTGCCACTGGTCGGCCCAAACCTGAATGTTGTCCGGGTGTTGGTGCATGTGGCTCTTGATTGCTTCATTATCTGAGGCAAAATACTGTGGATGCTGGAAATCTGGAAAGCATCGAGCTGAATCACTACCTCTGTTTGTCTTTCCACAGATGCTGCTTGCCCTGCTCAGTATATCCAGCATTTTATGCTGGGATCTCGGCTAAAGATGGTTGGGCTGAGGACACTACCCTGATAAACCCCTGCAGTGAAGGCCTGGGACTGAGATGATTGACTTCCAACAACCACATCCATGTTCCTTTGTGCTCGGTATGATTACAATCAGTGGAGAGTATTACCCCGATTCCCACTGACTTCAGTTTAACTTGGGCTCCTCGATGCAACACTCGGTCAAACGCTGCCTTGATGTTAATGTCTGTCTCTCTTCCCAGGAGCAGACAGGAGCGAATCCTTCCCTTTGACCCATTGTGTACTGAACATGCTCTGCCTCTTCACAGCCTCATACAGGACTGTACACGGGCGAGTAATGCAGCCCATCAAACACTCCCAGAGCAGCTTCAGCACAGCTTAGGAAGAGAGTACAGTTCCTTCAACATTCTCTCTCTGTCTCTCCCTCCTGCTATCTCTGACACTAGGAGAGAGACGGAGGGAGAGAGGGTTAGATATGAAGGCAGAGAGAGGGCTGTAGAGAGGGACAAAATTGGAGAGAGCGAGATTGTTGAGGTGGATGAAAAGGATAATGTAAGATATTTTAATTTGATATAATCCTTCATTGCTGTCTACACAAATGTATACGAGATAGGTATGGAGAGAAAAAACATCGGGCAGGGAGAAATGTAGATGACGTTCGGGCCCAGCTGGACAATTTTGATGATCCAAGATGAATAGTCTCCATTTTAAGTATCCAGCAAGCTATTCCACCTTGGGAACCATCACACCCTCATGATATTGTTTGTGGAAATTTCATGCTGGCTTATTGGTTGATTTTTAAATCTGTGATTGATAGATTCTTGTTAACCAAAGGCATTAAGAGATAAGGGGTAAAGGCAGGATGTATGGTGTAAGTTAGATCACAGATCAGCCATGATCTCATTGGATGCTGGAACAGGGTTGTGGGGTTGAATTGCATCCTCTGCTTCCAATATCCCCTGTGAAGTATCCTTCTTTCTCTTTTAGTCACCTGTCAGGCTATGTTTCTGGGAGATTTCGTGTATGTTCCTCAGTGAAGACAGACACAAAGTCATCATTTAGCTTCACTGCCATTTCTCTATTCCCCATTATAAATTCTCCTGACTCTGCCTGTAATGGACCCACATTTGTCTCAGCCAAACGATTCCTTTATACGTCCCTATTGAAACTTTTACAGTCCATTTTTATGTTTGGGGGAGTTTGGGACTTGTGAGCATAGTCTCAAACTTAGAGGCTGACCTTTCAGGAGTGAAATTAGGAAACACCTCTACAGACTAAAGGTGGTGTCAGTTTGGAACTGTCTTCTGTAAATGACCATTGATGCTAAATCAATTGTTCATTTTTAAATCTAAGATTGGCCGTCCCGAATGTCTTTTGGAACTTGAAATATTCTTCTGTCAATCTCTGTCCCTTGGGCAGTCTGTTTGTGTGTGTGTCTGGACATGTCGGTCTGTGTGTGTGTGTCTCTCTGTGTGTCTGTGCATGTCGGTCTGTGTGTGTGTATTTCTCTGTGTGCAGTTCTCTGTGTGCGTGTGTGTGTCTGCCTGTCTGTGTCGATGCTTGTTTCTCTCTCCTCTATCAGAACGTCAGCAAAACTCCACATACATTAATATGCTATTTTAATTTGGCTGCTTTTGGTGATACCACAACTGCAGAGGCTGCACTTCCTTCTGCAGGCTGGTAAGAAACGCATATCCTGCTCTTTAATGGCATATTCTGTCTGACTTGTATACTATATTGATTAATCCCTAATAATTGATCAAATCTGACATTGATTACTGTTTGAAAGTCTCAAGGTTTACTTTCCTCCCAGGGCTGAATAAAAGTTCGAGTTTACCTCAGTGTTTTGGAAATATCAAACCCTGATCCCACACCCAGCAAAGTATTTTACATGATGGGACGCTGCAAATGTTGTTATACTCAGTACGCACGGTACCTTCATGTTGCAATAAGATGTTATAATCTCTATTCAGATAACTCTCATGCCACAGGGGCAAAATTTCACTGGGTCAACATGCTGACCAAACACTAAAACATTACAGAAAGCGAGGCTCACAAATTCAACACAAGTTTCCTTTTCTGAGTCTCGCTGGTCTGTTCTCATTTTCTGTTGGGTGACATCAGCCTAGATTTTGTGTTCAGACCTGAACCCACAAATGTATAACTCAGAGGCAGGATTATTACCCACTGAGCTACAGCTGGCTCCAATGTTCCCAGAAAATTTAGTTGTTGTGCACGGCAAGTTCTTTTTTGTCCCATGTGCAGTCTCTTTAAATTTTTAAGAATCTTCAAAGACGTGTGTTATTTATCTGGGAAGAGGACCTGCGTGGTACTTTCCAGGCTGCTGCACACAGCTTTGCAGGAACACTGACTGACACTCTCCATTCCAATCTCTTTCTCCCTGGTAATCTCTCCCCATTGCTATCCTTCCCTCTCTCTGTTATTCTCTCTCCATATCTATCCTTGTCTTTCTCACTGTTACTCTCTCCATCTGGATGGAGGAGGAGAAACAGAGGCATATATAGAGGCAAAAACAAGAAATGCTGGAATCACTCAGCAGGTCTGGTAGCATCTGTGGAAAGAGAAGCAGAGTTAACATTCCGGGTCAGTGACCCTTCTTCGGAACTGACAAATATTAGAAAAGTCACAGATTATCAACAAGTGAGGTGGGGGTGGGGCAAGAAATAACAAAGGAGAAGGTGCAGATTGGACCAGGCCGCATAGCTGACCAAAAGGTCACGGAGAAAAGGCAAACAATATGTTAACGGAGTGTTGAAAGACAAAGCATTAGTACAGATTAGGTGTGAATACACTGAATATTGAACATCAGCAAGTGCAAACCTGAAGAAAAACAACCTGAAAAAAACAGTGGATAAGCAAACTGAACAAACTAAGATGAAATGAAATAAATGCAAAAAAAGATTGTAAAAAATGTAAAAAGGAAAGTAAACAAAAGGAAGAAAAAATAACTAAAAATGAAAGTAAAAGGGGGGGGGGTCTGTCATGCTCTGAAATTATTGAACTCAATGTTCAGTCCAGCAGGCTGTAGTGTGCCTGATCGGTAGATCAGATCCTGTTCCTCGAGCTTGCGTTGATGTTCACTGGAACGCTGCAGCAATCCCAGGACAGAGGTGTGAGCATGAGAGCAGGGGGGAGTGTTGAAATGGCAAGCAACCGGAAGCTCAGGGTCCTCCTTGCGGACTGAGCGGAGATGTTCTGCAAAGCGATCACCCAGTCTGCGCTTGGTCTCCCCAATGTAGAGGAGACCACACTGTGAGCAGCGAATACAGTATACTACATTGAAAGAAGTACAAGTAAATCGCTGCTTCACCTGAAAGGAGTGTTTGGGGCCTGGGATAGTGAGGAGAGAGGAGTTAAATGGGCAGGTATTACACCTCCTGCGATTGCAGGGGAAGGTGCCTAGGGACGGGGACGAGGTGGTGGGGGTAATGGAGGAGTGGACCAGGGTGTCGCGGAGGGAACGATCCCTTTGGAATGCTGACAGGGGAAGGGAGGGGAAGATGCGACTGGTAGTGGCATCACGCTGGAGGTGGCAGAAATGGTGGAGGATGATCCTTTGGGTATGGAGGCTGGTGGGATGAAAAGTGAGGACAAGGGGAACCCTGTCACGGTTCTGGGAGGGAGGGGAAGGGGTGAGGGTAGAGGTGCAGGGAATGGGCCGGACACGGTTGAGGGCCCTGTCAACCACAGTGGGGGGAAATCCTCGGTTGAGGAAAAAGGAGGTCATATCAGAAGCACCGTCATGGAAGGTAGCATCATCAGAGCAGATGCGTCGGAAATGGAGTAACTGGGAGAATGGAATGGAGTCCTTACAGGAGGTAGGGTGTGAAGAAGTGTAGTCGAGGTAGCTGCAGGAGTCAGTGGGCTTATAATGGATATTGGTAGACAACCTATCCCCAGAGATGGAGACAGAGAAGTCGAGGAAGGGAAGGGAAGTGTCAGAGATGGACCATGTAAAGGTGAGAGAAGGGTGGAAATTAGAAGCAAAGTTGATAAAGTTTTCTAGTTCGGGGCGGGAGCAGGAAACGGCACCGATACAGTCATCAATGTACCAGAAGAAGAGTTGGGGGAGGGAGCCTGAGTAGGACTGGAACAAAGAATGCTCGACATATCCCACAAAAAGGCAGGGTAAACTAGGACACATGCGGGTACCCATAGCGACAACTTTTACTTGAAGGAAGTGCATGGAGTTGAAGGAGAAGTTGTTCAATGTGAGAACAAGTCCAGCCAGGTCCAATCTGCACCTTCTCCTTTGTTATCTCTTGCCCCACCCCCACCTCACTTGTTTGTAATCTGTGACTTTTCTAATATTGGTCAGTTCCGAAGAAGGGTCACTGACCCGAAACGTTAACTCTGCTTCTCTTTCCACAGATGCTGCCAGACCTGCTGAGTGATTCCAGCATTTCTTGTTTTTGTTTCAGATTTCCAGCATCCGCAGCATTTTGCTTTTATTGCTTGCATATATAGAGGCAGCTTTACTAGGTATTTAACTCCACACTGTACCTGCCTTGTAAGTGTTTGATAGAACAGATAGGACAGAGATTTGCTCTGTAGATAACTCCAGCCTGTACTTGGCTTGGCAGCATTTGAAGGGAAAGTTTAGACGTGAGCTTTAATCTGTATCACTGGAATTTCAAAGGGTAAGGGATGAATTGATCAAAGTTTACAAGACAATACTGGAAACTGATGGGGTAGATAGAGAGAAACTCTTCTCACTGGTTGGAGGAGTCTTGGACGAGGGGCAAAGTCGATAAATCGAACATTAGTCGAAGACCCTCTCAAGGGTGAAATTTATTAACACTTCTACACGCAAAGGGTGGTGGAATTTTGGAATTGTCTTCCACAAATGACCCCTCCCTATCTCTGCAATCTCCTCCAGCTCCACACTCCACCAATATCTGTGATCTTCTAATTCTGGCCACTTGAACATCCCCAATTTGAATCGTTTCACCATTGGAGGCCATGCCTGCAAGCTGCTGAGGCCCTAACTCTGGAATTCCTTTCCTAAACTTCTCTGTCTCACTAACTCTGTTTCCTCTTTGAAGATTCTCCCTCAAACCAACCTCTGACCAAGTTTTTGGACATCTAGTTTCATATCTCCAGAAGTGACTCGGTGTCAAATTTTTATTTTCTTTATTCATTTGTTGGATGTGTGCGTTGGTGGCCAGGACAGCATTTATTGCCCATTCATAATTGCCCTTGAGAAGGTGGTGTTGAGCCTCCTTCTTGAACCGCTGCAGTCCATGTGGGTTAGGTACACCCACAGTGCTGTTCGGAAGGGAGATCCAGGATTTTGACCCAGTCACAGTGAAGGAGCAGCGATATAGTTCCAAGTCAGGATGGTGTGTGACTTATGGGAAACTTGCAGGTGGTGGTGTTCCCATACGTGTTTCCTGTTTGTTTGCTCTCTCTCCCCCTCCTTCTTTCTAGACCTCCCTGTCCTCCTATCCCTCTGTGTTATGAGAACCTAAGAACAGAAGGAAGTGGGTGCAGGAACAGAGAGACCTGGGTATGTCTGTGCACAAATTGAAGGTGGCAGAGCTAGTTGAGAAAGTGGTTAAAATGCATATGGGATCCTAGGCTTTGTAAATAGAGGCTTAGAGTATAAAAGCAAGGAGGTTATGGTGAAGCTTTATAAAACACTGCTTCATCCTCAACTGGCATTGTGTCCAATTCAAGGCACCATGCTTTCGGAAGGAATTGGAGGCATTAGAGAGGATGCAGAGAAGATTCACGAGCAAGGTTCATGGATGAGGGACTTCAGATACGTGGATAGATTGGAGAAACTGGGGTTGTTCTCCATAGAGAAGAGAAACGTGAGATTAGATTTGACAGAGGTGTTCAAAATCATGAGGGGTAGATGTAGGAGTAGGAATGCAGCACATAGGATATTCCATATCTATTTCTCTTGAGTGTTTACTTAAACAAGTCAATTGACCATTTAATATTTTTAACTTACTTAACCCTTGTGTTCACACAAAGATCAAGCAAGCAAATTCAACAGTGGCCACTTTGACTTCATCCCATCGTGTCTTATGTACATTCTCACAGGATAGCAGGTATAACTGTAGTCATAAAATTCAACAGAAAATTGATCAGTTACATTGTTATTTCAGTCCATATTTACACTACACACGGTACCTTACTGTTGTAATAACGTCAAATAGTATCTATTCATCCCACTGGGGCAAAATTTCACTGGCTCAACATTCTCACCAAATAATAAAGCATTCCACAATGCAAGACTCACAAATTCAACACAAGTTTCCTTTTCTGAGTGTCACTGGCCTGTTCTGATTCTCTGAGGGATTACTGATGCTTATCCTCCACATGAGCAGTCCTCCTAATCCCGTGTGCCTGACCCGCTCCCAAACCCAGCATCCACTTACGTTAAGGCAAGTGATACAGGAGCGTCTCAGTGACTGAGGCAGGTGAGTCTTGAGGCTGAGCCGGGCACAATGAGTGACCCTGGTTAATCCGAAACTCCAGGGATTATTTAAACGGAGCTTTACTCTGTATCTAAGCCATGCTGTACCTTCTCTGAGAGTGTTCGATGGTGCAGTGCAGACGAGGACAGTTATTCTTTACCCATTTTAAACATGAAGAAGTGAATATCCAAGAGATTGTTTGAAATGTGATGAGGGTTTCTGCCTCTACCACCCTTTCAGGCAGTGAGTTCCGGACACCCACCAGCCAGTGGGTGAAGAAACTATTGATCTGTTTCGTTCAGTTAAATTTGATGTCAATGTTTCTCCAGGATTTTGATAATGGGGGATTCAGCGATGGGAGAATGCTTTGAATGCCAAGGGGAGGTGGATGGATTCTCTCTTGATGCAGATGGTCATTGCCTGGCACTTGTGTGACATGAATGTTACTTGCCACTGGTCGGCCCAAATCTGAATGTTGTCCGGGGCTTGGTGCATGTGGCTCTGGACTGCTTCATTATCTGAGGCAAAATACTGTGGATGCTGGAAATATGGAAAGCATCGAGCTGAATCACGAACTCTGCTTCTCTCTCCACAGATGCTGCCTGACCTACTCAGTATTTAAAGCACTGTCTGCTGGGTTCTCAGCTGAAGATGGTTGGGCTGAGGACAATACCCTGATAAACTCCTGCAGTGAAGGCCTGGGACTGAGATGATTGACTTCAAACAACCACAACCATGTTCCTTTGTGCTCGGTATGATTCCAACCAGTGGAGAGATTTCCTCCGAATCCCACTGACTTCAGTTTTACTCGGGCTCCTCGGTGCCACACTCGGTCAAACACTGCCTTGATGTTCAGGTCAGTCTCCCTTCCTCGTAACAGACAGGAGTGAATCATTCCCTTTGACCCATTGTGAACTGAACATGCTCTGCTTCTTCACAGCCTGATACAGGACTGTACACGGCCGATTAATGTCGCCCATCAAACACTCCCAGAGGAGCTTTAGCACAGCTTCGGAACAGAGTACAGTTCCTTCAACATTCTCTCTCTGTCTCTCCCTCCTGCGATCTCTGACATGAGGAGAGAGACAGAGGGAGAGAGGGTTAGATATGAAGGCAGAGAGATGGCAGTAGAGAGGGACAACGTTGGAGAGAGAGAGGTTGTTCAGGTGGATGAAAAGGATAATGTAAGATATATTAATTTGATGTAATCCTTCACTGCTGTGTACACAAACATATAAGAGATAGATATGGAGAGAAAAAAAACATCGGTAGAGGGATAAATGTAGATGAAGTTGGGGCGCAGGCGGGTACTTTTGATGATCCAGAAGGAATAGCCTTCATTTTAAACATCCATGAAGCTATTCCACTGTGGGAGCCATCACACCCAAACAGGCATAGACACAAACACACACACACACACACACACACACACAGAAACACCCACACAATGATATTGGTTGTGCAAATGTCATGCTGGCATATTGGTTAATTTTAAAATCTGTCAGAATATTACAGCGCCGTACAGGCCCTTCGGCCCTCGATGTTGCGCCGACCTGTGAAACCATCTGACCTGCACTATTCAATTTTCATCCACATGTCTATCCAATGACCACTTAAATGCCCTTAAAGTTGGCGAGTCTACTACTGTTGCAGGCAGGGCGTTCCACGCCCCTACTACTCTCTGAGTAAAGAAACTACCTCTCACATCTGTCCGATATCTATCAACCCCCAACTTAAAGCTATGTCCCCTCGTGTTTGCCATCACCATCCGAGGAAAAAGACTCTCACTATCCACCCTATCTAACCCTCTGATGATCTTATCTGTCTCTATATCTCTATATGCCTCTCCTCCTCCTTCTCTCCAACGAAAACAACCACAAGTCCCTCAGCCTTTCCTCATAAGACCTTCCCTCCATACCAGGCAACGTCCTAGTAATTCTCCTCTGCACCCTTTCCATAGCTTCCACATCCTTCCGATAATGCGGTGACCAGAACTGCACGCAATACTCCAGGTGCGGTCTCAGCAGAGTTTTGTACAGCTGCAGCATGACCTCGTGGCTCCGAAACTCGATCCCCCTACTAATAAAAGCTAACACATCATATGTCTCCTTAACAGCCCTATTAACCTGGGTAGCAACCTTCAGGGATTTATGCACCTGGACACCAAGATCTCTCTGTTCATCTACACTACCAAGAATCTTCCCATTAGCCCAGTACTCTGCATTCCTGTTACTCATTCCAAAGTGAATCACCTCACACTTCTCCGCATTAAACTCCATTTGCCATCTCTCAGCCCAGCTCTGCAGCCTATCTATGTCCCTCTGTACCCTACAACATCCTTCGGCACTATCCACAACTCCATCGACCTCAGTGTCATCCGCAAATTTACTAACCCATCCTTCTACACCCTCTTCCAGGTCATTTATAAAAATGACAAACAGCAGTGGCCCCAGAACAGATACCTGCGGTACACCACTAGTAACTAAACTCCAGGATGAACATTTGCCATCAACCACCACCCTCTGTCTTCTTTCAGTGAGCCAATTTCTGATCCAAAGCTCCAAATCACCTTCAACCCCATACTTCCGTATTTTCTGCAATAGCCTACCGTGGGGAACCTTATCAAACGCCTAACTGAAATCCATATACACCACATCCACTGCTTTACCCTCATCCACCTGTTTGGTCACCTTCTCGAAAAACTCAATAAGGTTTGTGAGGCACGACCTACCCTTCACAAAACCGTGCTGACTATCGCTAATGAACTTATTCTTTTCAAGATGATTATAAATCCTGTCTCTTATAACCTTTTCCAACATTTTACCCACAACCGAAGTAAGGTTCACAGGTCTATATTTACCAGGGCTGTCTCTACTACCCTTCTTGAACAAGGGGACAACATTTGCTATCCTCCAGTCTTCCGGCACTATTCCTGTCGACAATGACGACATGAAGATCAAGGACAAAGGCTCTGCAATATCCTCCCTAGCGTCCCAGAGAATCCGAGGATAAATCCCATCTGGCCCAGGGGACTTATCTATTTTCACACTTTCCAAAATTGATAATACCGCCTCCTTATGAACCTCAATCCCATCTGGCCTAGTAGCCTGAATCTCAGTATTCTCCTCGGCAACATTTTCTTTCTCTACTGTAAATACTGACGCAAAATATTCATTTAACACTTCCCCTACCTCCTCTGATTCCACACACAACTTCCCACCATTATCCTTGATTGGCCCTAATCTAACTCTAGTCATTCTTTTATTCCTGATATACCTATAGAAAGCCTTAGGGTTTTCCCTGATCCTATCCGCCAATGACTTCTCGTGTCCTCTCCTTGCTCTTCTTAACTCTCCCTTTCGATCCTTCCTGGCTAGCTTGTAACTCTCAAGCGCCCTAACTGAGCCTTCACGTCTCATCCTAACATAAGCCTTCTTCTTCCTCTTGACAAGCGCTTCAACTTCTTTAGTAAACCACGGCTCCCTCGCTCGACAACTTCCTCCCTGCCTGACAGGTACATACTTATCAAGGGCACGCAGCAGCTGCTCTTTGAATAAGCTCCACATTTCGATTGTTCCCATTCCCTGCAGTTTCCTTCCCCATCCTACGCATCCTAAATCTTGCCTAATCGCATCATAATTTCCTTTCCCCCAGCTATAGTTCTTGCCCTGCGGTATATACCTGTCCCTGCCCACCGCTAAGGTAAACCTAACCGAATTGTGATCACTATCACCAAAGTGCTCACCTCCATCTAAATCTAACACCTGGCCGGGTTCATTACCGTGTACCAAATCCAATGTGGCATCGCCCCTGGTTGGCCTGTCTACATACAGTATCAGAAAACCCTCCTGCACACACTGGTCAAAAACTGACCCATCTAAAGTACTCGAACTATAGTATTTCCAGTCGATATTTGGAAAGTTAAAGTCCCCCATAACAACTACCCTGTTACTCTCGCGCTGTCGAGAATCATCTTCGCTATCCTTTCCTCTACATCTCTGGAACTATTTGGAGGTCTATAAAAGACTCCCAACAGGGTGACCTCACCTCTCCTGTTTCTAACCTCGGCCCATACTACCTGGGTAGACGAGTCCTCAAACGTCCTTTCTGTCGCTGTAATACTCTCTGTGATTGATAGATTCTTGTTCAGCAAAGGTATTAAGAAATAAGGGGCAATGGCAGGATATATTGTGTAAGTTACATCACAGTTCAGCCAAGATCTCATTTGATGCCAGAACAGGGTTGTGGGGTTGAATTGCATCCCCCTCTTCGAATGTCCCCTGTGATGTATCCTTCTTTCTCTTTTCGTCACCCTGTCAGTCCATGTCTCTCTGTTTCTCTTTTTCTGTTTCTCTCTCTGTCTGTCTGTTTCGGACAGTGTAGTGTGAGTGTCACTCTGTGTCCACCCCATGATGTTCCTGCCCTGGCAGTGTGTGATGGGACAGTGTCGAGGGAAATTTACTCTGTGTCAAACCCAGCATTGTGTTTGCCTTGGGAATATGTAATGGGACAGTGTAGCTGGAGCTTTACTGTGTATCCCTGGAATTTTGAAGGCTCAGGTGTGAATTGATTTTTAGGCTATGTTTAGATTTTTAGACTATGCCCCAACGTTCCTGACTCCGCAGCCAGTGGGAATATTTACTCTCTGCATACCTTATGATTTTCCCTTATTATCTTGAAAACATTAATCAAATCACCCCTTAACCTTCTAAATTCCAGGGATACAGAGCAAATCTCCGCCGACAATGTCCCCGTAAATACTCCCAAGCCAAGCACAAAGGGAACACAGAGAGGGGAAACCTGAAGTGAGATACAGGGTAAAGACAGGCCCTATTGTATTATAAACATAGAAATGGTCTTATGCAGTACAAACTGAGACCGGGTGAAACAAAGCAGAACCAGAGACATGGCCGAGTGTAACAAACCGAGACGTTGTCCAGTGCAGTAATAATGGAGGCAGGGTCTCGTGCTTTACGAACAGAGACAGGATCTAGTGCAGTAATAACTGAAATAGATTGTTGATCTTAAACGGATGAAGACAAGGTCGCTAATCGTGGGGCTGTTTGATTGGGGATGAAAGAATAGAGTGTAATGTATCCAGTTAGCTGAAAAACAAACTTAGGTGAGACAGTAAGCTGTGAAGAAGACACAGGGAGGATATGGAGTATGGAGTATGGACTTCTTCAGTGAATGAGCAAGAAAGTGTCTAATGGAATATACTGTGGTGAAAAGTCAGGTATTCAGATTGGCTGAAAGAAAAAGTCATTGACATTGAAATGATTGTGTTTTATTCAACACAATATTTGCATCAGATTCTAATCTGCTGATGTAATATATTTGTTCAGGTGAGTGTAACTAATAGCAATAATCAGGGGTATAACCATGTCAGTGGAGGCATATCCCCTGTATAAATCAACACCCATTGGAATGGATTAGCCCTCATAGTGCTGGAGCTGTGGGTTCCAGGCTAACAGAAGTCTCTGTTTCTCACAGAAATGGGATATCCAGTAATCCTTCAGATCGCATTAATTTATTATCCTGTACTTGCTGCAATTGGAGTTCCTGGTAAAACTGTCTATCAGTTGATAATGGTGTAACTCGATGTTAACTGTGCTGCTGTACTCGGTATCATTTCTCACTGTGTGTTTTACACAGCCACCTGTTCTTTACCAGCAATTTACTGATGGAATCTTCTCATTGTCTACTCTTTCAGTCTTGCAGGAGCTGCATTATATTTGATGGTATTGGTTTTAGTAATCCTGGAATAGTTACTGGATTATTCCGTTTATTTAATATATTTGAATCAGATGTCTCGGTTAAGATCAAGACAAAGAACATCAGGAGTTTTTCACACTTTCGTGATGTGCAACTGACCGATGGTGCAATGTTTTCATTATTTATTTTTCGTTCTTTGATAACAAGACCTCCCACTGTATCAATGCGACAAGGAGGCAGCACAATATTCTCCCAACCCAATAACATGGTTCAGTTTAGCAGGGATTTCAATGCATTTATTGGTTATCACTGTTATAAAATATACTATGTATACTGGAACGCGTTGCCAGCGGAGGTGGTAGACGCAGGCACGATAGCGTCTTTTAAGATGTATCTAGACAGATACATGAATGGGCAGGAAGCAAAGAGATACAGATCCTTAGAAAATAGGTGACAGGTTTAGATAGAGGATCTGGATCGGCGCAGGCTTGGAGGGCCGAAGGGTCTGTTCCTGTGCTGTAATTTTCTTTGTTCTTGTTCTTTGTATGTCTGACGCTGCTTCAGAGGTCTGGCTACTGAGTTGAGTTTGCTGCTGCCTCTTTCACCTCTCCTTCTCTGCTTCACTGTGGAGCCTTCACTGTCACTAAACTACATTGTAAAACAGAAAGTATTGATGTGATGTTTTATTGGTTTACACTGTATCAGTTGGAATCAAGAGTCTTTCCATTTATCTGCAGATTATCAGCTGCACCGCTGGTGTCGGTGTTTTATTAATTTAACTACCTCACATTCTAACAGTGTACTTTATAATTCCAGGAGAATGAATTTCAATGATTGTGAGGTTTGTCTGGTAAAAGCTTTCGATTCTGTTTATTCCATGTATTGTGGATGAAGTGAAGTGTGTAGTTGAACAGGTGGAGATTTGTGTGCTCCGTTGAGACATTAAATTATTCACAGAGGTTTCACCATTGAGCAAACTGACACTGAAAATAGAATCATTGAACATGAGGCTGGTGAACAGAACACAGGCACAGAATGTGAGGAACAAATCGCATGTGAAAAGTGGCATTAAGTAACAGTTTGCAAGGTGTGAGAAGTCCAGAGAGCCAGGGAGAGCAACTTAGAAAAGGAGCAGGGAGAATGAAACAGAGGGAAAAAAATAACCAGAAGGAAAGTGAAAGAGGAATAAGCAGAGATGTGAATAAATCACTAACATAATGTGTTGGAATATCCAGAGTAATTAGTGAGAGAAAATGAGAGTTGAAGTTGTCAGTTGTAGGATTGTGTTAATTTTACTGTTGGACTTGGTCCTTCAGTGTTTATTTCTGTCAGGTCCTCATTTTGTTTTGTAGAAAGTTCCTATTGCTTACTGACTGGCTGAATAAACATAATAAAGTCAGTTCTTCACTGATGGTAGTTCATTATTTAAATACTGCACTTCAAAATCTCTGTGACCATTGAATTCAATAAAGAGCGAAGCTGATGTCTGAAATATATTTAAATTGACATTTAACTGACTGTGCAAATTTAAATATATTTACTAAATTGTACAACAAATGAAATGTTCTCCAGCACCAATAACTGCAGGTATTATCGTTTGAATGTATTAATTGAGTTGTGTTACTGGGATCTATAAATTAGCTTTGCACTAACACTTTGCTGCAATCTCTCCCTGTGAATCTCAGCCTGTGATCTCACTGTATTGAATCCTCTGTTCATTGCTTCTTTTTTTCCACTTTCCCAGACCATCTGCTCCAGTCTCCTCTCCAGCTCTAACATGTCCTTTTCCTTCTTTGCCTCACAATCACACTCACTTGTTCCACCTCCAGCTGCCTCTTCCATATAAATTCCAACCCTCAAATTCACCACAGCTGCTCTCAGACTTTTCCCACCTTGTACCGGCCCCTACCGGCTCTCTGAAACCACAGAAACGAACCAGCTGCACATTCCGCTGTTCTCAAACCTTCCCGACCGACAGTCTGGAGATAAATCCCCATTTAACCCATTGGATTCCTTCTCTGTAAAATCCCTTCTCATTTCCCCACCGGTACTGCATCCTCACTCAGTAATTTCAGTAGTTCCAGTGCTGACTTCATTCGCTTTCTCGATCAATTTCCCAATTCATTATTAATAATTGTGTTTTAAACATTTCAATGTGATAAAACACTGCCCAGGTCAATGGATCGGTTTTACTGTTCAATGCAGCAACAAAGCTGGAATTTTAAGCCCAGATCCTGCCAAACTGCTGCTTTATCTCCAGGTCTGATCAGTAATTTCCCTCCTTCCTTTTCTCTCTCTTCCAGTTAACTTGGTGGCGATTATGATCCTGTCCCGAGGAAAGTGCGGTCTCTCCAAATGTATCACTGTCTATCTGGTGGGCATGGCAGTGTCTGATCTCCTGGTCGTTATCACTGGTCCCATATTGTTGTGGACTGTTAACATTTATTTCCCAGATTCATTCCTGACAATTACTCCCAATTGTTCTCTCATGTCCGCTCTGTTTTTTGCAGCCACATTTATTTCTGTCTGGCTCACAGTCTCTTTTACCTTTGATCGATTTGTGGCCATTTGCTGTGAGAAGCTGAAAACAAAATATTGTACCAGAAAAACTGCAGCTGTGGTTGCAGGAACAGTGAGTCTGCTGGGCTGTTTAGAGAATGTCCCAGTTTACTTTGCATTTAAACCAAGGTACTTTATTGATAATGTTCCCATGTTTTGTGATTATAAACCGAGCTTCTTCACTTCCCCCACTTGGGGGGCATTTGAATTATTTAACCTCATGTTAACCCCTTGTCTCCCGGTCTTTCTGGTTTTGCTGCTCAATGTTTTGACTGTCAGACGTATTTTATTCTCCAGTAAAGTCCGCAGGGGATTCCGGGGACACAAAAAAGGTGAGAATCACAAAGACCCAGAGATGGAGAATCGGAGAAAATCAATTATTTTACTCTTCAGTATTTCTGGTAGTTTCTTACTGTTATGGCTGACCCGGGTTGTGCATGT
Source organism: Heterodontus francisci (assembly GCF_036365525.1). Lineage (NCBI taxonomy): Eukaryota > Metazoa > Chordata > Chondrichthyes > Heterodontiformes > Heterodontidae > Heterodontus > Heterodontus francisci. The sequence continues at coordinate 3,590,944 of NW_027140635.1, forward strand.
CATTTATAGGCAAATTGCAGATATTCGGATAGAATTCTCCTTCACTGAGCCTCACGATACCGCAAATCACACATCACTAATGCTGCAGGTGCTCAGTTCCTGCACCAACACATGTATTTACATTGTTACCCAGACTAAATTCAGACAGGAACTGAAGAATGCGGTGAAATACCCTCTCAATCTCATTGTTAAGTTAGTGACATCATAGAAAGAGCTGAAGGGTTTCAAACACTGGAACTAAATCACATTTCATATTCAATTTACTACACTCCCCACAGGACAGAAAGTACATTTTATATTCGCAGCACAGAGCCCTGAAATGATTTTAAATTTGATTCTGAGATCACATTTTACTGATAATCAGACCGATTGAGGTGGGATTTCCTCTGCAGGTGATTCATGAATTGTTTTGAAAATGTGCACTGGAATGCGCAGCTGAATTCAACTAAACCACCCCTGGACCCACAGCAAAATGGACAAAGTTGCAAATCACAGTGATTGTGAGATGGTTCGAGGGGCAGAAACTGCAGTGAGACAGAGACACCAGCAGATGGAAATGGTGAGAGGGGCAGAAGCTACAGTGAGACAGGAACACCGGCAGATGGGGATGGTGTGAGGGGCTGAAACCGCAGTGAGACAGGGACACCTGCCGATGGAGATGGTGAGAGGGGCTGAAACTGCAGTGAGACAGGGACTCTGGCAGATGGGGATGGTGAGAGGGGCTGAAACTGCAGTGAGACAGAGACACCAGCAGATGGAGGAAGTCAGAGGGAGGAAGTAACTGCAGTGAGACAGGGAAACCATCAGATTGAGGTGGTGAGAGGGGTCAGTAACTGCGGTAAGACAGGGACACCAGCAGATGGAGATGCTGAGAAGGGAACCGTAACTGCAGTGAGTCAGGGACACCAGCAGATGGAGATGGTCACAGGGACAGTAACTGCAGTGAGTCAGAAACACCCGCAGATGGAGATGTTGAGAGGGGTAGTAACTGCAGGAAAACGGGGGCACCCGCAGATGGAGATGGTGAGACGGGCAGTAACTGCAGTGAAACAGGGACACCAGCAAATGGAGATGATGAGAGGGAGCATTAACTGCAGTGAGATCAGGGTGAGGAAGAAAGAGCTAGAGAGAGAAGGAGACAGGCTGACACAGAAAGTGAGAGATCGGGAGAGGTGTCGACTGAGGAGGCGAGAAGGCGGTATATGTAAACAGAGCTTCACTCCAGCTAACCCGTGTTGTACCTGCACTGGGAGTTTTCGGGAAAGGGAAAGCTTTGGTCTGTTTTTATTGTGTAAAGCAGCTGCCCTGTGCATATTTGACGGAGCACATTAGAGGAAACTTTGCTCTATACCATAACTTCTGCTTTACCTGCCCTGGGAATTTTGAAGGGACAGTGTAAATGTAGAAGTCTAGGACCAACTGGCTCATGAGGAGGTCATAATGTTGCCTCATAATTGACTGGTTAGCAAAATGAAAGCTCATGGAATGAACGGGGCATTCACAGAGTGGATACGACATTGGCGAAGGTACAGTACACAGTGAGTAGTTTTGAATGGCTGTTTCAGAATGGAGGGCGGTATCTTTACCTGACATAATCTTGTACACGTCTATTGAAACATCCTTCAATCTCCTTGGTTGCTGGAGCTGTGGTGCTAACCACTGCATCACTTGAGCGATTTTTGTAAAACCAGGGAATAGGGGTGTTTTAATGGACTTGCACGTTTTGTTCATGGGGTAATGTGAGAATTTGATTTGTGTCCCTTGCATTTTGGTGCACCACATGTAGGAAACAATATACAAAACCAGAGACAGTCAGACAATAGCAGTAGGAAAGTAAGTCTCTTTTTAATGGTTGATGGCAAATGTTCATTCTGGAGTTTAGTTACTAGTGGTGCACCGCAAGGATCTGTTTTGGGGCCACTGCTGTTTGTCATTTTAATAAATGACCTGGATGAGGGTGTAGAAGGGTGGGTTAGTAAATTTGCGGATGGCACGAAGGTCGGTGGAGTTGTGGATAGTGCCGAAGGATGTTGTAGGTTACAGAGGGACATAGATAGGCTGCAGAGCTGGGCTGAGAGATGGCAAATGGAGTTTAATGCGGGAAAGTGTGAGGTGATTCACTTTGGAAGGAGTAACAGGAATGCAGAGTACTGGGATAATGGGAAGATTCTTGGTAGTGTAGATGAGCAGAGAGATCTTGGTGTCCAGGTACATAAATCCCTGAAAGTAGCCACCCAGGTTAATAGGGCTGTTAAGAAGGAATATGGTGTGTAAGCTTTTATTAGTAGGGGGATCGAGTTTCGGAGCCACGAGGTCATGCTGCAGCTGTACAAAACTCTCGTCCGGCCGCTCCTGGAGTATTGCGTGCAGTTCTGGTCACCGCATTATAGGAAGGATGCCTATTTTGGAAAGGGTGCAGAGGAGATTTACTAGGATGTTGCCTGGTATGGAGGGAAGGTCTTACGAGGAAAGGCTGAGGGACTTGAGGTTGTTTTCGTCAGAGAGAAGGAGGAGGAGAGGTGACTTAATAGAGACATATAAGATAATCAGATGGTTAGATAGGGTGGATAGTGAGAGTCTTTTTCCTCGGATGGTGATGGCAAACACGAGGGGACATAGCTTTAAGTTGAGGGGTGATAGATATAGGACAGATGTCAGAGGTAGTTTCTTTACTCAGAGAGTAGTAGGGGCGTGGAACGCCCTGCCTGCAACAGTAGTGGACTCGCCAACTTTAAGGGCATTTAAGTGGTCATTGGATAGACATATGGATGAAAATGGAATAGTGCAGGTCATATGGTTTCACAGATCGGCGCAACATCGAGGGCCGAAGGGCCTGTACTGAGCTGTAATGTTCTATGTTCTATGTTTTAATTTGAAAGCCTGAGCTGATTATTGAAAAAGCCACTGTTCAAATCCCACTGGGCTGTTCTGAATTTGAATTCTGTTTTTTTTTTCTAAAAACTAAAACATAAATCTGGAATCAATAAAACTGCAGGATGGAATGATTCACTCCTGTCTGCTCGTGTAAAACCCGTCTGTGTCACCGTTTTTCTATATTTATTAACGATTGAAGATGAGGGGTTGAATGCCACATACCCAAGTTCGCCAATGACACAAAAATAGGCAGCATTGTGAGCAGTGTAGCTGGAAGCATAACATTTACAGAGATATTAATAGCTTAAGTGAATGGGCAAATCTGTGGTGGATGGCTTTTAATGTTAGAGGAAAAAAGAACAGAACAGAGTACTTTATAAATGCTGAAAAACTGGAAACACTGGAGCTGCAAACAGACTTGGTTAGAGGGAGCAGTACCTGCAGTGAGACAGGGCCTCCAGCAGATGAAGATGGTGAGAGGGGACAGTAATGCAGTGAGACAGGAATACCAGCGGAAGGAGATAGTGAGTGGGGGAACAGTAACTGCAGTGAGAGAGGGGCAATAGCAGATGGAGATGGTGAGAAGGGGACAGTAACTGCAGTGGGATAGGGACACCAGAAGATGGAGATGGTGAGGGTGCAGTTACTGCACTGAGACAGGAACACCAGTAGATGGAGATGCTGAAGTATTGCTGATGGGCCATTCTGTGTTGCTGCGGGTTTGGAAGTTTCCACAAGTTTGTGTAATTTATTTTATGTAAACTTGAGATGCTGAATAAAAAAAAAACAATTTGTGTTAAATGGATGTTTTGCAACTCTCCAAACACTTGTAACATTAACCTGGTTGCTGTTTGGATAATTATTTTGAGTTATTCAATGTAATGCATAAATTAACAATTGCATCAAATAAAACTCAATCACTTACAAATAAAAACACTCGAAATAAGTTCTGTTGAGCTCTTCATCACTAAAGTTATGGCATCTTTCTCTTTCACATCTCTTTTATGCTGATATCATCTCTACTATAACTCCGAGTAATTGAAGTTTTGATCCAATTGTTTATTGTTTATTGAACGTTAGTATTTAATCTGCATTCAGTAACTGGTCAGAGAGTGAATTCCAGACCATAACAACTCCCTGCCTATTTGTTTCGTCCCTCTGCTAGTGTAAACAGTCTCTCCTCATGTTTCCAAACTGAGGGAAAGTTTTTGAATGCAATTTATTTCTCCAGGACAGCAGTTGCAGAGTATCTGGTTGTTACTGAATGTGGATAAGCGATGATCAAAAATCCTTGTGAATCCCCCAGGAGAGCAGAGGAAATAAACAGACAGGAAGCAAAGGGAAACAAGTGACACTTTACTGCAGCAGCAAAAACTCTTCATCATGTGGAGTTCTTTATTGCTAAGCTTTATATAAACAGGTGGTGAAAAGAGGAAGGTCTTTCATACAATGTGTGCAAAATGGCCATTTTCCAGCTTTGTAACACCTGTAACATTAAAGTGATACATGTTAAGAAAGTTTATTCAATTGATTACAGGATAATACATAAATACAGCAGTATCAAATAAAGTACAAATAATCATTTAAATATAATTGCAAATACGGGTCAAAATCGTTGTGTGAAATGGCAGCAGTTGCGAAAGTTCTCTTGGCTGCATCATTAACCGATTAAAAACTGCCAGTTTGTGCTGCAGTAAAACAGGCCTCTCAAGAAAAAACACTGTCAGAATTTCAAGGTAAATACAATGAGACATTTTCAGTCATTTTATGAACTTTCTGTTCACTGGAGATGAATATTGAAAGACATTAAAGGAATTTGTGTCAAATGACCATTATCCAAAGTGGCCCCTCCAGCTTTAAAATTACAGCAGCTTTTCTGCACTGTTAATGATGTTTTGGGGGAGGGATCGAGACAGACAGGTTTCTGTCTGGAATGGTCCATTTGGGATATGGCTGTAAGATTCCTCACTCCCTAATTCCCTATTTACACAGATACTCACCTTGGTCTGTCCATACCTGGGAGGGAGTGGCCAGATAGAGGAATCTGAGAGCGAGTTGCATGAGCAGCATTTGGGTGGACTAGCTATATGAGTGACCGATTCTGGGATATATTGGGACAACATCATCCACCATTCTTTCTTTCCATGCGGCTGATGTCTGAAGGTGAGTTTCTGTGTCTCAGTCTCCGCATCTCTGTGTCCTGGTGAATTGGAGCTGATTACAGTGTCTGTGTGTGTGTGTGTGTGTAGTTGAGAGAGAGAGAGAGATTCCAGCCTGAATCCTCCTCTTTCTGTCTCAGTCCTGACTCTTTTCTACAAACCCACCCCACTGCCCCTGTACAGGATTTTTCCCCATGGGCGAGCTGATGGAGGGAAGGTGCTAGAGTCCAACAATGGAGCGAATACAATGTGGGATGGTGAGTATCACATGTTTGTTGTCTCCCTCTGTCTTTCTCCCTCATTCTGACTCAATCTCTCGCTCTCAATCTCTCTCTATCTGTGTTTTTCGCTCTCACTGGTTTTATTTCAAACTCTCTCAATCTTTCTCTCTCTAATTTTCTGCCACTTTGTGTTCCTTCTCTCTCTTTATCTTTCTTTCTCTCACTCCGTATTTCTCTCTGCATGATTCTCTGTGTGTCTTTCTCTCTCACTGGCTTTCTCTTGTTCAACCTCTCTCGCAATCTCTCTCTCTCTCTCTTTATGTGTGTGCTTCAATCTCTCTCTGTGATTCTGTGTGTGTCTTTCTCTATCACTGGCTTTCTGGCTCTCTCTCTGGTGTCTGCAATTTCTTTGTGCCTCCATTCTTTCCCACCGCTTTATACCTCCAGTTCGGTTTCTGTCGCTTGCTGTCTTTTCTCTATTGCTCTAATTTCTATCGGTCTTTTCAGTATTTCAATGACTTTTTCTGTCCCTTTCTTTGGCTCCTTCTGATTTTCTGTCCTCTTGAACTTTGCTTCTTTCGTTGCTTTCTGACTTTTTCTCTGCTTTCTGACTCTTTCCCTGCAAATTGTCTCTTTCTCTGCTTTCTGTCACTTTCTCTGCTTTCAGTCTCTTTTTCTGCTTTCTGTCTCTTTCTCTGCTTTCTGTCACTTTCTCTGCTTTCTGACTCTTTTTCTGCTTTCTGTCACTTTCTCTGCTTTCTGCCTCTTTCTCTGCTTTCTGACTCTTTTTCTGCTTTCTGTCTCTTTCCCTGCTTTCTGTCGCTGTCTCTGCTTTTTGTCTCTTTCTCTGCTTTCAGTCTCTTTTTCTGCTTTCTGTCTCTTTCTCTGCTTTTTGTCACTTTCTCTGCTTTCTGTCTCTTTCTCTGCTTTCTGTCTCTTCCACTGCTTTCTGTCTCTTTCTCTGCTTTCTGTCTCTTTCACTGCTTTCTGACTCTTTCTCTGCTTTCTGTCTCTTTCTCGGTTTCTGCATCTTTCTCAGCTTTTGAATCTTTTTCTGCTTTCTGTCTCTTTCCCTGCCTTCAGTCTCTTTCTCTGCTTTCTGACTCTTTCTCTCTCTTGCTCTGCTTTAGATTAGATTAGAGATACAGCACTGAAACAGGCCCTTCGGCCCACCGAGTCTGTGCCGAACATCAACCACCCATTTATACTAATCCTACACTAATCCCATATTCCTACCAAGCATCCCCACCTGTACCTACACTTCCCAACCACCTACCTACACTAGTGACAATTTATAATGGCCAATTTACCTATCAACCTGCAAGTCTTTTGGCTTGTGGGAGGAAACCGGAGCACCCGGAGAAAACCCACGCAGACACAGGGAGAACTTGCAAACTCCACACAGGCAGTACCCGGAATCGAACCCGGGTCCCTGGAGCTGTGAGGCTGCGGTGCTAACCACTGCGCCACTGTGCCGCCCTTTCTTTGTCTTTCTCTGCTTTCTGTCTCTTTCTCTGCTTTCTGTTTCTTTCTTTGCTTTCTGACTCTTTCTCTGCTTTCTGTCTCTTTCTCTGCTTTCTGTCTCTTTCCCTGCAAATTGTCTCTTTCTCTGCTTTCTGTCACTTTCTCTGCTTTCTGTCTCTTTCTCTGCCTTCAGTCTCTTTTTCTGCTTTCTGTCTCTTTCTCTGCTTTCTGTCACTTTCTCTGCTTTCTGCCTCTTTCTCTGCTTTCTGACTCTTTTTCTGCTTTCTGTCTCTTTCCCTGCTTTCTGTCTCTTTCCCTGCTTTCTGTCACTTTCTCTGCTTTCTGCCTCTTTCTCTGCTTTCTGCCTCTTTCTCTGCTTTCTGACTCTTTTTCTGCTTTCTGTCTCTTTCCCTGCTTTCTGTCGCTGTCTCTGCTTTTTGTCTCTTTCTCTGCTTTCAGTCTCTTTTTCTGCTTTCTGTCTCTTTCTCTGCTTTCTGACTCTTTCTCTGCTTTTTGTCACTTTCTCTGCTTTCTGTCTCTTTCTCTGCTTTCTGTCTCTTCCACTGCTTTCTGTCTCTTTCTCTGCTTTCTGTCTCTTTCACTGCTTTCTGACTCTTTCTCTGCTTTCTGTCTCTTTCTCTGCTTTCTGTCTCTTCCTCTGCTTCCTGACTCTTTCTGTGCTTTCTGTCTCTTTCACTGCTTTCTGACTCTTTCTCTGCTTTCTGTCTCTTTCTCTGCTATCTGACTCTTTCTCTGCTTTCTGTCTCTTTCTCTGCTTTCTGTTTCTTTCTCTGCTTTCTGACTCTTTCTCTGCTTTTTGTCACTTTCTCTGCTTTCTGTCACTTTCTCTGCTTTCTGTCTCTTTCTCTGCTTTCTGACTCTTTCTCTGCTTTCAGTCTCTTTTTCTGCTTTTTTCACTTTCTCTGCTTTCTGTCTCTTTCTCTGATTTCTCTCTCTTTCTCTGCTTTCTGTCTCTTTCTCTGCTTTCTGACTCTTTCTCTGCTTTCTGACTCTTTCTCTGCTTTCTGTCTCTTTCTCTGCTTCCTTTCTCTTTCTCTGCTTTCCACCTCTTTCTGTGATTTCTGACTCTTTCTCTGCTTCCTGACTCTTTCTTTGGTTTCTGCCTCTTGCTCTGCTTTCCATCTCTTTCTATGCTTTCTGACTCTTTCTCTGCTTTCTGTCTCTTTCTCTGCTATCTGACTCTTTCTCTGCTTTCTGTCTCTTTCTCTGCTTTCTGTTTCTTTCTCTGCTTTCTGACTCTTTCTCTGCTTTTTGTCACTTTCTCTGCTTTCTGTCACTTTCTCTGCTTTCTGTCTCTTTCTCTGCTTTCTGACTCTTTCTCTGCTTTCAGTCTCTTTTTCTGCTTTTTTCACTTTCTCTGCTTTCTGTCTCTTTCTCTGATTTCTCTCTCTTTCTCTGCTTTCTGTCTCTTTCTCTGCTTTCTGACTCTTTCTCTGCTTTCTGACTCTTTCTCTGCTTTCTGTCTCTTTCTCTGCTTCCTTTCTCTTTCTCTGCTTTCCACCTCTTTCTGTGCTTTCTGACTCTTTCTCTGCTTCCTGACTCTTTCTTTGGTTTCTGCCTCTTGCTCTGCTTTCCATCTCTTTCTATGCTTTCTGTCTCTTTCTCTGCTTTCTGTCTCATTCTCTGCTTTCTGTCTCCTTATCAGCTTTCTGACACTTTCTCTGCCTCACCCCACTACAAATTCCCCTGCGTGGCAAATTACCCATCCCAACCCCCACCCCATCCCCGCCTCCCCCCCACCCACACCCCCCAACTCCTGGGAAATGACTCCCATCTAATTTCTCCTGTGAATTGGTTCCCCCAATCTAACTCCACGCCCAATCCCCACGCCGCCACACCCCCCTCCCTCCCCACTCCCGTCCAGTGAACAGTCCCGTATCTAAACCTTCCATGAACAAACAGTAAATGCCCCTTCCCCAATTCAAATTAAACCCTGGATAAGACCCACCTCCCATTTTCAACCTGAAGAAGAGATCCCCATCGATTTTAAATCCGGTGTAGACCCTCCACACATTTTGAACCTGGAGTAAACCCCGCTCCCTTTTTAAACCTGCAGTAGACTCCCTTCCGATATTAAACCTGGCGTACATCTACGTTCCATTTTAAACCTGGAGAGCGCCTTCCTCCTATTTTAAACTTGCATTAGACCCAGCTCCCATCTTAAACCTGAATACCCCCTCCCAATTGGAACCGGGATGGTCCCACCTCCCATTTGAAAGCGAGAGAATCCCCAGCCCATTTTAAAGCTGGGGACCCCCCCTCCCATTTTCAACTTGGAAAATTGTCCCTCCCATCTTAAACATTACCTAATTCCCTCTGTGAACATCGCCCTCTAATTCTCCCCCTGCCTCCAATGTAAGCACACCTCCCTTTCTAAGTTACCCTCTCGGCCCAGTAAAAGCCACCCGTCTCTACTAATTCCCACTCTGTGTCATCTCCCTGGTGAACATCCCCCCTCTGTGTAACTCCCGTCCCAGTGAACAGCACCCTGTGCAATTCCAATCTCCATCATATTCCTGGGTGTGGCGCCATCTCCCGACAGTCTTTAATTCGTTTTAATTCCGGTCTGGATAGGCCGCTGGAATTCTATCAAATGGTTCTCAGGCCCCTGGCACCTTTAACTGGTTCTGGCCAAACACAGGGCCAAGCAGAGAGCAAGGACCCGAAGAGGCCTTCTAGCATTCTGAGCCTTTTATGCACAGCAAGATCGCAGCCCCAAACACATCCCTCCTTGTAGAAATGTGCTTCATCTGTTCTCCCCATCACCCCCGTTAGCATCAGTGAATCAGACTGAGGTGCACACACACACACACACACACACACACACACACACACACACACACACACACACACACACACACACACACACTGGTTGGAACAGGGACAGACGAGGTCATTCAGCCCTTTGAACTTGTCCCACCGATGTTAGATCAAGGCTGATCTTTCCCCTCCCCCATCGGACCACAAGAAGTCAGGCAGAGACAGTCGGGGAGTGGATGCACAGAGAGGCAAAGAAACGCTGGGCTGGGCTTGGTATTGGTGCCAAAAGAATAAACCACGGTGGGGGCAGCTGGTTCAGCATCTCTCTGCTATTTTACCTCCATTGGAAGGAGAACTCGGAAGAGATGGAAAGTAGGATCCAGGGGTACACTCACCCTGTACAATATCATGGCAGCGAGTTCAAATCCATCCCCAGAGAGAGGAACAGAGGCACAGAAAACAGGGATCCAGGGATCAGGACAGAACTGACTGAGGGAGAGAGGGAGAGAGAAACAAATGGAGAAGGAGCTGGAGAATCAAAGAGAGGCAGGGAGTCAGAAACAGTGAGAGAAACTAAGAGCAGAGGGCAGAAATACCAAGAACGACAGATGGAGAGATGCCGAGACAGAAAGATGTCGAGCAGCAGATACAAAGTAAGGTGTAGATTCAGAATAGAGAGGGCTGTCTCGGGAAATGTGGGATAAATGCAGAGATAATCTTGCAGGAAATGATATGTGGAATTGAGTGAGAGAGAAATGCACTGAGAGACAGATAACGATGCAAAGAGTCGCAGAGAGAGAGAAAGAAAGGGGAAACTTGTGAGATCCAAGACAGAGGAAGAGATATAAAGGAATTTAAGAGATTCAGAGATCGGGATTTCAAGATTAGATTAGACATACAGCACTGAAACAGGCCCTTCGGCCCACCGAGTCTGTGCCGAACATCAACCACCCATTTATACTAATCCTACACTAATCCCATATGCCTACCAAACATCCCCACCTGTCCCTAAATTTCCCTACCACCTACCGATACTAGTGACAATTTATAATGGCCAATTTACTTATCAACCTGCAAGTCTTTTGGCTTGTGGGAGGAAACCGGAGCACCCGGAGAAAACCCACGCAGACACAGGGAGAACTTGCAAACTCCACACAAACAGTACCCGGAATCGAACCCGGGTTCCTGAAACTGTGAGGCTGCGGTGCTAACCACTGCGCCACTGTGCACAGTTCACACTGTGTGTGAAGAAACTAAGCGATTAACAAGGAGGGAAAGGTCAGAGAAATAATCGTAGCAAGAGATGGAAAGAGGGAAATATATGCGATTACATTGGCTGTTCTGGGACAGTGCTTCTCAAGCTATTTGCTTCAGAAGCCCCTCCAGTGCCCTCCCTTGTGGGAGGGCCCCGTTTCCCAAAGCACAAGATCAAAATACTGCGAATGCTGGAAATCTGAAATAAAAATCGTACTGGAAACATTGAGCCTTTGATTTTATATCAGCCACAAAAACACAAGGTCTTTGTATTTATTGCTATTTTACTCTCTGGTTAAAGCTCTTTTCTGAGAATTCCACTTGCCAAAAGATTCTCCCTCTGCATCGTCAAAGCTCCAACTTTTGGAAAGATTCTCCTGAGGAATAAGAGAAATAAAAAATGATTAAAACAAAGCAAAACATTGTTGAACATCAAACAAACACAGCAAGAGCCCACGGCTCTTTCTCTCACTCACTGACATAAACAATCTCTCAGTGACTCCCCATCTTACAAATACATCCCCCGATACAGAGAATGTATTACATTGCTGTAATTTACAGACAGGCATTTGCAGCAATCAGCTCCACTCTGTTCCCAGACACTGTGAAGTTCTGTTTTAAAAAAAAAACTGAAATTAACGTGCCAACACTTAATCACTGCCCCAGCGTTTAATTTAACTAAAAGTCGAGACACCCTCAAGAGTGAGAGATGTGGTTTGCAGGGTTGCGGTGGACTGTGGAGCTTTTCTGCAGGGACTGGGAGCTGGGTAGTGAGTAAACATTGCAGATCACCCCAGAGCCTGTGTGTCTCAAAGAACAAGAACAAAGAAAATTACAGCACACGAACAGGCCCTTCGGCCCTCCAAACCTTCGCCGATCCAGAGCCTCGATCTAAACATGTCGCCTAATTTCTAAGGGTCCGTATCTCTTTGCTTCCAGCCCATTCATGTATCTGTCTAGATACATCTTAAAAGACGCTATCATGCCCGCGTCTACCACCTCCGCTGGCAACGCGTTCCAGGCACCCACCACCCTCTGCGTAAAGAACTTTCCACGCATATCGCCCCTAAACTTTGCCCCTCTCACTTTGAACTCGTGACCCCAAGTAATGGAATCCCCCACTCTGGGAAGAAGCTTCTTGCTATCCACCCTGCCTATACCGCTCATGATTTTGTACACCTCAATCAGGTCCCCCCAACCTCCATCTTTCTAATGAAAATAATCCTAATCTACTCAACCTCTCTTCATAGCTTGCGCCCTCCATACCAGGCAACATCCTGGTGAACCTGCTCTGCATCCTCTCCAAAGCATCTGCATCCTTTTGGTAATGTGGTGACCAGAACTGCACGCAGTATTCCAAATGTGGCCGAACCAAAGTCTATGCAAATGTAACATGACCTGCCAACACTTGTACTCAATACACCTTCCGATGAAGGAAATCATGCCGTATGCCTTCTTGACCACTCTATTGACCTGCGTTGCCACCTTCAGGGAGCAATGGACCTGAACACCCAAATCTCTCTGCACATCAATTTTCCCCAGGACTTTTCCATTTACTGTATAGTTCACTCTTGAATTGGATCTTCCAAAATGCATCACCTCGCATTTGCCCGGATTGAACTCCATCTGCCATTTCTCTGCCCAACTCTCCAATCTATCTATATTCTGCTGTATTCTCTGACAGTTCCCTTCACTATCTGCGACTCCAACAATCTTAGTGTCGTCTGCAAACTTGCTAATCAGACCACCTATACTTTCCTCCAAATCATTTATGTATATCACAAACAACAGTGATCGCAGCACGGATCCCTGTGGAACACCACTGGTCACACGTCTCTATTTTGAGAAACTCCCTTCCACTGCTACTCTATGTCTCCTGTTGCCCAGCCAGTTCTTTATCCATCTAGCTCGTACACCCTGGAACCCATGCGACTTCACTTTCTCCATCAGCCTACCATGGGAAACCTTATCAAACGCCTTACTGAAGTCCATGTATATGACATCTACAGTCCTTCCCTCATCAATCAACTTTGTCACTTCCTCAAAGAATTCTATTAAGTTGGGAAGACATGACCTTCCCTGCACAAAACCATGTTGCCTATCACTGATAAGCCCGTTTTCTTCCAAATGGGAATAGATCCTATCCCTCAGTATCTTCTCCAGCAGCTTCCCTACCACTGACGTCAGGCTCACCGGTCTATAATTACCTGGATTATCCCTTCTACCATTCTTAAACAAGGTGACAACATTAGCAATTCTCCAGTCCTCCGGGACCTCACCCGTGTTTAAGGATGCTGCAAAGATATCTGTTAAGGCCCCAGCTATTTCCTCTCTCGCTTTCCACAGTAACCTGGGATAGATCCCATCCGGACCTGGCGACTTGTCCACCTTAATGCCTTTTAGAATACCCAACACTTCCTCCCTCCTTATGCCGACTTGACCTAGAGTAATCGAACATCTGTCCCTAACCTCAACATCATGTCCCTCTCCTCGTTGAATACCGATGCAAAGTACTCATTTCGAATCTCACCCATTTTCTCTGACTCCACGCATAACTTTCCTCCTTTGTCCTTGAGTGGGCCAATCCTTTCTCTAGTTACCCTCCTGCTCCTTATATATGAATAAAAGGCTTTGGGATTTTCCTTAACCCTGTTTGCGAAAGATATTTCATGACCCCTTTTAGCCCTCTTAATTCCTCGTTTCAGATTGGTCCGACATTCCCGATATTCTTCCAAAGCTTCGTCTTTCTTCAGCCTCCTAGACCTTATGTATGCTTCCTTTTTCCTCTTAGCTAGTCTCACAAATTCACCTGTTATCCATGGTTCCCTAATCTTGCCATTTCTACCCCCCATTTTCACAGGAACATGTCTCTCCTGCACGCTAATCAACCTCTCTTTAAAAGACTCCCACATATCAAATGTGGATTTCCCTTCAAACTGCTGCTCACAATCTACATTCCCCAGCTCCTGCCGAATTTTGGTATAGTTGGCCTTCCCCCAATTTAGCACTCTTCCTTTAGGACCACTCTCATCTTTGTCCATGAGTTTTCTAAAACTCACGGAATTGGGATCACTATTCCCAAAGTAGTCCCCTACTGAAACTTCAACCACCTGGCCGGGCTCATTCCCCAACACCAGGTCCAGTATGGCCCCTTCCCGAGTTGGACTATTTACATACTGCTCTAGAAAACCCTTCTGAATGCTCCTTACAAATTCTGCTCCATCTAGAACTCTAACACTAAGTGAATCCCTGTCAATGTTGGGAAAATTAAAATCTCCTATCGCCACCACCCTGTTGCTCCTACATCTTTCCATAATCTGTTTACATATTTGCACCTCTATCTCACGCTCGCTGTTGGGAGGCCTGTAGTACAGCCCCAACATTGTTACCGCACCCTTCCTATTTCTGAGTTCTGCCCATATTGCCTCACTGTTCGAGTCCTCCATTGTGCCCTCCTTCAGCACAGCTGTGATATTCTCTTTGACCAGTAATGCAACTCCTCTACCACTTTTACCTCCCTCTCTATCCCGCCTGAAGCATCGATATCCTGGGATATTTAGTTGCCAATCATGCCCTTCCCTCAACCAAGTCTCAGTAATCGCAATAACATCATACTCCCAGGTACTAATTCAAGCCCTAAGTTCATCTGCCTTACCTACTACACTTCTTGCATTTAAACAAATGCACCTCAGACCACCAGTCCCTTTGCGTTCATCATCTGCTCCCTGCCTACTCTTTCCCTTAGTCACGCTGACTTCATTATCTAGTTCCTTACAGGCTTTAGTTACTACCTCCTTACTGTCCACTGACCTCCTCATTTGGTTCCCATCCCCCTGCCACATTGGTTTAAACCCTCCCCAACAGCATTAGCAAAAGCACCCCCAAGGACATTGGTTCCAGTCCAACCCAGGTGTAGACCGTCCAATTTGTAATAGTCCCACCTCCCCCAGAACCCGTCCCAAAATTCTGAACCCCTCCCTCCTGCACCATCTCTCAAGCCACGCATTCATCCTGACTATTCTTTCATTTCTACTCTGACTATCACGTGGCACTGGTAGCAATCCTGAGATTACTACCTCTGAGGTCCTACGTTTTAACTTGGCTCCGAACTCCCTAAATTCTGCTTGTAGGACCTCATCCCGTTTTTTACCTATATCATTGGTGCCTATGTGCACAACGACAACTGGCTGTTCACCCTTTGGGCGGCACAGTGATGCAGTGGTGAACACCGCAGTCTGACAGCTCCAGCGACCCGGGTTCAATTCTGGGTACTGCCTGTGTGGAGTTTGCAAGTTCTCCCTGTGTCTGCGTGGGTTTCCTCCGGGTCCTCCGGTTTCCTCCCACATGCCGAAAGACTTGCAGGTTGATAGTTAAATTGGCCATTATAAATTGCCCCTTGTATAGGTAGGTGGTCGGGAAATATAGGGACGGGTGGGGATGTGGTAGGAATATGGAATTAGTGTAGGATTAGTATAAATGGGTGGTTGATGGTCGGCACCGACTCGGTGGGCCGAAGGGCCTGTTTCTGTGCTGTATCTCTAAACTAAACTAAACTAAACCTCCCCCTTCAGAATGTTCTGCAGCCGATCTGAGACATCCCTGACTCGTGCACCTGGGAGGCAACATACCATTCGGGAGTCTCGTTTTCGACCACAGAATCGCCTATCTATTCCCCTTACAATCGAATCCCCTATGACTATAGCCCTTCCACTCTTTTTCCTGCCCTTCTGAACGGCAGAGCCAGCCACGGTGCCATGAACCTGGCTACTGCTGCCTTCCCCTGGTGAGCCATCTCCCTCAACAGTATCCAAAACGGTATACATGTTTTGGAGGGAGATGACCGTTTACCCTGTTTACCCTGTTACTTCCAGCTGTTTCTCTCTCTCTATCTCTGTCTTTCTCCAATTCTCTGTGTGTGTCTCTACATTGTTTCTGCCTCATTGTAAAGATACACAAACACTGCTGACCACATCCCCTGTCCCGTAGAAGGTGAGAGAGTGAAATCCACATTCTGAGCCCTGAAAACCTGAATTCAAATATCCCCCAGGTGTTACATTTCATTGTCAAATTCAGCCATCAGCCTAAAAGACCGACATTATTCAGGAATGATAACAAGCCTTTCCAAAACTTTGCCTTTCGGCCACTGTCTGAAGGTGATTTTCTGTGTTTCAGTCTGTATGTCCAGATGAATTGTAACTGATTACAGTGTGGGTGTGTGTGTGAGACAGAGAGTCCTGCTTTAATCCCCCTCTTGTTGTCCCAGATTTAACCCTTTCCCCCAATTCCAACCCCAATGTCCCCCTTCCCCAGGGTTTTTCACCGACCCACCCCCCCTCCAACCCCCATCATGGACGAGCTGATGGACAGAAGGGGAGAGAGTCCAACGATGGATCACAGACCGTGTGGGATGCTGAGTACTAAATCTTTAATGTCCCTCACTGTCTTTCCCCTTCTATCTCTCTTTGTGTGTCTCTTTCCCCTTCGTTGTGCCTCTTTCTTTACCTGGCTTTCCTTCTTTCTGTCTCTCTTTCGCACTGTCTGGCTTTCTTTTCTCTCTGGTTCTCTCTCACTCTCTCTGGCGTTCCCTGTTTTGTCTTTCTTTCTTACTTTCTTTTTCTGGCTTTCTTTATTTCTCTCTCACTCTCAGGAAACAGTTGCCTTGCAGTCTGAGCTCAATTCACTCAGTCCACAATTAACCTATCAGCCCTTAAAGCATTGTTTTCGAAGAAAGATAGAAGGAATCACAGAACAGCTTTTATAAGAGCAAGTTTTGTTTTCGGAGCAGATCTGTGGAACTGAGAATGGAATCAATGGATGTGGAAGAGAGAGTGTGGTTGCTGTTCCACCTCCTGTCGTGCAGGGAGCTCTCTTACAATCATCCTGCCCACTTTCTGTCGGGCTCTGTAAAAGTGAAATCTTCCTGCTGCCCCGCTGTCCTTCGCTGTGTGTGACCACGAGCCGCACACCCTCAACAGTGGATTTCCGGTCATCCAGCTGTCAGTCACCTCTTTGCTGCTGCTACTGTTGGGCGTGTGTAACCTCCCCCCTGCCAGTGCATTTTGGGGCATCCAACAGTCAGTCACCTCTTGGAAGTTCGGGATAAATATTGCATTCATCGACTGAAAACACTGGGACACTCTCTGTGCTGATCGCAATTGTTTTGTTTATTCATTAATTGAACAATTGATGCAACTGGATATTTCACCGCACTCTTGAACCACTTTCTGACCTTGGACTGAATCACCACAGAAATAAATGTGTTTGGGGAGCAACGTAAGTTCAGCAACATCCATCCGACTTGTTGGAATATACATTCGGAGAGCCTGCAATATAAGAGATCTCTTCCTGCAATGTTGTAATATAAGAAATGTGTAACAAATAACAACCACAGAAACATGAAATTATCGGATATGGTGAAGAGTAAAATGACAGATTTCCTTCTACTCTCCATCTCTGGGTCACTGTGATTCTCCCCCTTGCTCTCATCCCTCAGTCCCTTCCGGACTCAACTGGTCACAGAAATGTGTCTGACTGTCAGAGCGTTGAGGAACAGAATTAAAGCGATTGGATGCAATAGGGTTAACATCATTTCAAACCTGTCAAATTACACTGATCCTGGATCACTAAAATAGCATGTCTTTGGAAAACACAAGCATGATATATTGCTGATGATCTCTGCAGGCTGATATACGAAATAAAAGCGGACGTTTTCTAAACTGAGCAGAATGCAGATTGCTGATAGAACCACAGTCTCAATTTTCTTGGTGCAATATCTTCCTTCCAGCTTCCAGCAACAAATGGCCACAAATTGATCAAAGGAGAAAGTGATGGTGAAGCAGACAGAAAAGTCTCTGGCAGCACCAGCCAGGGCAGTGGTCAGTATAAACACAGGGGTGATATCCAGGAAAGATATTGGAAAGTATTAAGAATTGATACGGTTCATTATCACGGCAGTAATAATGAGCAGTAGATCCACCTTTGCCATGGGCACCAGGTAGCCACTGGGACAGGTGGAGAGGCCGCAATTTCCGCGGTTTAGCATCACAGTCGCCAGTAAATTAACTGTAAGAGAGAGAAGGGAAAAGGGACTCGAATTACCAATCAAACATTCTGTGTGTCTGAGCCAAAGATTAAGGGAATGACTTTAGTACCAAAAACAGGTTTATTGGAAGCCGGTAAGAGGTAGAAATTAATAAGCAAATCACAACTGACCTCCAAGCCACCCAGTTCTGGATTTAACCGAGCCGGAACAGGGAGGGGCAGACAACTGCTCACAGGGGGCACGTTGGAAACGCGAATATTTAAATGAGACTGGAATTTTCTGATTTAATCTGTTTTCGACATGTAACTCTGGCCCCTGGTTATCCCCATCATACCACACACCGCAAAAAAAAAAAAACAGTATTGGCAGAGTCAGAACTGACACTCACTCTAGGATCAGACACTTCCCCTCCAGCAAGATTGGATTCTCCCCAGGATCAGACACTTCCCATCCACCAAGATTGGATATCCCCTGAGATTGGATTCTCCCAAGGATGAGACACTTCCCCTCCAGCAAGATTGGAGACTCCCTGAGATTGGATTCGCCCCAGGATCAGACACATCCCCTCCACAAAGATTGGATATCCCCTGAGATTGGATTCTCCCCAGGATCAGACACTTCCCCTCCACCAAGATTGGATATCCCCTGAGATTGGATTCTCCCCAGGATCAGAACACCCACCCTGATCTGACATCCCACCTCCCCTGCATTTGAACCCTGGGATCAGATTCCCTCCCAGAGTTTTATCACACCCACTAAGCAGGACATGGCACTCACAAACCCCGCCCGGGAATCGAAATTCGTGGATCAGAAGTCCCGCAGGGATTCGACCACCCACACGGGACTGCAACACCACCTGTGGATCGGACATCCCGGGTGTCAGGACCTGCACATCAAGTCTGGAGTCAGGCACTCCTCTTGCCCCATCTACCTTTCCGTACCCGGATCACATGGGAGATCACTACTCACGTTTGGGAATCACTCTTCCTCCCCCCAGACCCTTCCCTGGCCCAGTTGTCAGACCACACTCCAGTATGGGAGACCCCTCCCGCTGTTGGGAATCACTCTCCCTCCTCCAGAAACTTCCCTCTCCCAGGTGTCAGTCCACACTCCAGTTTGGGAGACCCCTCCCACTTTGAGAATCACTCTCCCTCCTCCGGACCCTTACCTGTCCCAGTTTTCAGACCACACTCCAGCATGGGAGACCCCTCCCGCTGTTGGGAATCACTCTCCCTCCTCAAGAAACTTCCCTCTCCCAGGTGTCAGTCCACACTCCAGTTTGGGAGACCCCTCCCACTTTGAGAATCACTCTCCCTCCTCCAGACACTTCTCTGTCCCAGGTGTCAGACCACAATCCAGCATGGGAGACCCCACCCGCTGTTGGGAATCACTCTCCCTCCTCCAGACCCTTCCCTGTTCGAGGTGTCAGTCCACTCTCCAGCTTGGGAGACCCCTCCCGCTGTTGGGAATCACTCTCCCTCCCCCAGTTCTTTCTGTGTCCCAGTTGTCAGACCACATTCCAGCTTGGGTGACCCCTCGCACTGTTGGAAATCACTTTCCCTCCTCCAGACACTTCTTTGTCCCAGTTGTCAGACCACACTCCAGCTTGGAAATGCCCTCTGTGTCATTCCACACAGGACAGAGGGGCTTCTTGTACGGACTGCTCTTGCACGCTCTCTACCTGCTCGCCCTCATCTAGCACCCGGACACACCATGACTGTCCATGCTGCCATCTGGCGGCTAGATGAATACACAGTGGAGGTGTCTCGATGCAGCAGTCCTCACCTTTCAGATCAGGAGATTGTTGCATAACGAATTCCCGTGCAATAAGCTTTTCCATAGATTCATGGGCTCCCAGGACACCTATACTTTCTGCAGCCTGGACGAGGTCATGCATCATGTTTATTTGGAGTGTGCAAGTTTGCAGCCCCAATTTGAAATTAGTGGTGCTGTTCCTCCATTCTTAGCTCCAATTCATCCCTGCAACTTTCACTCTTGGGCACGCGGGGCGGTGGGGTTTAGGTACAGGAGGAAGATCTGCCTTCTGTCTGCTCCTGGCCGTGGCCAAGATGGCAACTCACAGGTTTTGTCAGCGGGCCATGGGGAGGCGAGGTGAAGTTGGTTTTGTCTGCACTGACTGTCTGTCCGCTTCAGAAGTTATGTTTGCAACCATGTATCTCTGGAGAAGAAACATGTGGTGCCCATCGGATCACCTGAGGCCTTCCACGGTACTTTCGTTTGAATTGTGTTTTATTTGTCTCTTAGATTAGATATATAGTAAAGCGCGCTCTAGACTGTCCCATTAAACCTGAGGATAACAAAGAACAAAGAACAAAGATAATTACAGCACAGGAACAGGCCCTTAGGCCCTCCAAGCCTGCGCCGTTCCAGATCCTCTCTCTAAACATGTCGCCTATTTTCTAAGGTTCTGTATCTCTTTTCTTCCTGCCCATTCATGTATCTATCTAGATACATCTTAAAAGACTCCATCGTGCCCGCATCTACCACCTCCGCTGGCAATGCATTCCAGGTGCCCACCACCCTCTGCGTAAAGAACTTTCCACGCATATCCCCCCTAAACTTTTCCCCTTTCACTTTGAACTCGTGTCCTCTAGTAATTGAATCCCCCACTCTGGGAAAAAGCCTCTTGCTATCCACCCTGTCTATACCTCTCATGATTTTGTACACCTCAATCAGGTACCCCCTCAACCTCCGTCTTTCTAATGAAAATAATCCTAATCTACTCAACCTCTCTTCATAGCTAGCGCCCTCCATTCCAGGCAACATCCTGGTGAACCTCCTCTGCACCCTCTCCAAAGCATCCACATCCTTTTGATAATGTGGCGACCAGAACTGTACGCAGTATTCCAAATGTGGCCGAACCAAAGTCCTATACAACTGTAACATGACCTGCCAACTCTTGTACTCAATGCCCCGTCCGATGAAGGAAAGCATGCCGTATGCCTTCTTGACCACTCTATTTACCTGCGTTGCCACCTTCAGGGAACAGTGGACCTGAACACCCAAATCTCTCTGGACATCAATTTTCCCCAGGACTTTTCCATTTACTGTATAGTTCACTCTTGAATTGGATCTTCCAAAATGCATCACCTCGCATTTGCCCTGATTGAACTCCATCTGCCATTTCTCTGCCCAACTCTCCAATCTATCTATATTCTGCTGTATTCTCTGACAGTCCCCTTCACTATCTGCTACTCCACCAATCTTAGTGTCGTCTGCAAACTTGCTAATCAGTCCACCTATACTTTCCTCCAAATCATTAATGTATATCACAAACAACATTGGTCCCAGCACGGATCCCTGTGGAACACCACTGGTCACACGTCTCCATTTTGAGAAACTCCCTTCTACTGCTACTCTCTGTCTCCTGTTGCCCAGCCAGTTCTTTATCCATCTAGCTCGTACACCTTGGACCCCAAGCGCCTTCACTTTCTCCATCAGCCTGCCATGGGGAACCTTATCAAACGCCTTACTGAAGTCCATGTATATGACATCGACAGCCCTTCCCTCATCAATCAACTTTGTCACTTCCTCAAAGAATTCTATTAAGTTGGTAAGACATGACCTTCCCTGCACAAAACCATGTTGCCTATCACTGATGAGCCCATTTTCTTCCAAATGGGAATAGATCCTATCCCTCAGTATCTTCTCCAGCAGCTTCCCTACCACTGACGTCAGGCTCACCGGTCTATAATTACCTGGATTATCCCTGCTACCCTTCTTAAACAAGGGGACAACATTAGCAATTCTCCAGTCCTCCGGGACCTCACCCGTGTTTAAGGATGCTGCAAAGATATCTGTTAAGGCCCCAGCTATTTCCTCTCTCGATTCCCTCAGTATCCTGGGATAGATCCCATCCGGACCTGGGTACTTGTCCACCTTAATGCCCTTTAGAATACCCAACACTTCCTCCCTCCTTATGCCGACTTGACCTAGAGTAATCAAACATCTGTTCCTAACCTCAACATCCGTCATGTCCCTCTCCTCGGTGAATACCGATGCAAAGTACTCGTTTAGAATCTCACCCATTTTCTCTGAGTCCAAGCATAACATTCCTCCTTTGTCCTTTAGTGGGCCAATCCTTTCTCTAGTTACCCTCTTTCTCCTTATATATGAATAAAAGGCTTTGGGATTTTCCTTAACCCTGTTTGCTAAAGATATTTCATGACCCCTTTTAGCCCTCTTAATTCCTCGTTTCAGATTGGTCCGACATTCCCGATATTCTTTCAAAGCTTCGTCTTTCATCAGCCGCCTAGACCTTATGTATGCTTCCTTTTTCCTCTTAGCTGGTCTCACAATTTCACCTGTCATCCATGGTTCCCTAATCTTGCCATTTCTATCCCTCGTTTTCACAGGAACATGTCTCTCCTGCACGCTAATCAACCTCTCTTTAAAAGCCTCCCAAATATCACATGTGGATTTACCTTCAATCAGCTGCTCCCCATCTACATTTCCCAGCTCCTGCCGAATTTTGGTATAGTTGGCCTTCCCCCAATTTAGCACTCTTCCTTTCGGACCACTCTCGTCTTTGTCCATGAGTATTTTAAAGCTTACGGAATTGTGATCACTATTCCCAAAGTAGTCCCCTACTGAAACTTCAACCACCTGGCCGGGCTCATTCCCCAACACCAGGTCCAGTATGGCCCCTTCCCGAGTCGGACTATTTACATACTGCTCTAGAAAACCCTCCTGGATGCTCCTTACAAATTCTGCTCCATCTGGACCTCTAACACTAAGCGAATCCATGGTTGGAAGATGCTGAACAGATTAGGTACAGATCGAACCACCAATTAACACGGCTTCATTATAAATTCCCAGGTCAGGTACAGACTGCCTGAACACTATCTGTCCAGCATTTCCAAGGATGCCCTCGGAGTGTTTGGGGGCTGAATAGATGTTTTGCATTTTTCTTGCACTGCGATGCCTCTATCTTTTAACAGTCTGTGAATATAATGGGACAAGTGATTGGGATTGAATATGTTTAATTGAGCTTAGTGTTAGTTTGGGGAATCTATTCAATTATATTTAGTAACGTAAGAAATATTCATGGGGAATTGTGTAACTTTGTGTCCTTAGCTCAAAAGAAGCTGAGATCTATTTTCCAACTGAGTAATATTAATTCCAGT
Organism: Heterodontus francisci; assembly: GCF_036365525.1. Taxonomy (NCBI): domain Eukaryota; kingdom Metazoa; phylum Chordata; class Chondrichthyes; order Heterodontiformes; family Heterodontidae; genus Heterodontus; species Heterodontus francisci. Next base: position 3,613,886 of record NW_027140635.1, read on the forward strand.
CACTGAGCAGCATCATTAACCATTTACAATCTGGCTCTTCTTATATATTTATATCCAGGTGTTGGACAGATTTATATTAAAACCCACACAAACAAATGAATATGATCATTGGAATAACTATTGGGAATTAAAGATGAAACCAATCTCTCAATCTGACAAGGGCAATGTGAAGTGGGAACTGATTTGTTTACAGATTTAGAATTATTCCCACGATGCGTATGTAATCCTTTCATTCGAGTGGATATACTTTCAATCCAATTCTCAGACTAAGCTCAGGACTCACACATGGACACTGACCCAAATAACTGGTCAGATTACATAAAAATATCAGAACTGGGGAAATCAGACATTTCTATTGCTTTAACATCATGGTTCCCTCACAGGATTTTTGCAATAATCTGAAACATGTCCTCTGCTCAGTATTTAATTAAAGTAATGGTCAGCGCAGATAAATTTACTAAACATATTAACTATATTGTGCAACACTGCCTCTGATCAACGAGCTGAAGGTGGTAGGAGCATCAGCCACTGCATGTTCTCCTGGAGGACACCTACCATCCTGACGTGGACATATATCACCTTGACTGCCGCTGGTTCAAAATTCTGGAACTCCCATCCTAACAACACTGTGGGTGTACCTAAACCATAAGGATTGCAGTGGTTCAAGAAGGTGGCTCAGCATCACCTTCTCAAGGGAGATTTGATATGGACAATAACTGCAGGCATAGCCAGTGACATCCAGTGAAGGAATGAAAATAATTATGGTACACTGAAAGAGAGAGTCTTTTTTTCTGAGGCAGCGACGTCGTCCAACACTGCACCAATGTTGTACAAGGATGGTTAGTGAAAGTACAAGTGATGGCAGTGATATACCTGGATGACCAGTGACGGTAAATTTGTCAGTGATATAACTGCAAGGGTAGTGGCAACAAGGTTGAGACCTGTGCTGCATCTGCAAGAGTAATAACAGTATAATAGCGCTCCATCATATATCTGGATGATTAGCAACATAAGAAGTGAGGTCAGTCATATATCTGTACTGATATTTACCGCAAAGGTAAGGTCAGTGATATATCTGAATGGCTATTTACAGTAAAGGTGAGGTCAGTGATATATCTGAATGGGTATTTAAAGTAAAAGTGAGGCCAATGATATATCTGGATTGGTATTTGGAGTAAAAGTGAGGCCAGCGATTTATCTGGATTGGTATTTAGAGTAAAAGTAAGGTCAGTGATATATCTGGATAGGTATTTACAGTAATCGTGAGGTCAGTGATATATATGGATTGGCTTTTATAATATTAGTGAGATCAACAATAAATCTGGATTAGTTTGTATAATATAAATGGGGTCAGTTATGTATCTGGATAGGTTTTTTCAGTAAGTATGAGATCAGTGATATTTCTGGATTGATATTTAGAGTAAAAAAAAGGTCACCGATATATCTGGGTGCCATTTCCGGTAAATGTGAGGTGAGTGATGTACATGGATAGGGATTTCAGGGAAAAGTGATGTCAATGGTTTTAAAGGGTGGTGATAGTACAAGAGATGTTGAGAGTGTTCAGCAACCGGGTGCAGTGAGACAGGGACACCAGCAGATGGAGATGGTGAAATAAAAACAAGAAATGCTGGAACCACTCAGCAGGTCTGGCAGCATCTGTGGAAAGAGAAGCAGACTTAACGTTTCGGGTCAGTGACCCTTCTTCGGATTTAGATGGTGAGATGGGCAGTTACTGCAGTGAGACAGAGACATCAGCAGATGCAGATAGTGAGCGTGGCTCAGTTACTGCAGTGAAACAGGGACACCAGCAAATGGAGATGTTGTGAGGGGACAGGAACTGAGTGTAGTGAGACGGGGGCACCAGCAGATGGAGATTATGTCTGGCGGGGGTAAATGCAGTGAGGAAGTCACGCCTGCAGATGGAGATGGTGAGAGGAGGGCACTAAATGCATTTTGATAGGGCAACCAGCAGATGCAAGTGATGAGAGCGGTTCAGTAACTGCAGTAAGACAGGGACACCAGCAGATGGAGATGGTGAAAGGAGGACACTAACTGCAGTGTGACAGGGTCACCAGCAGATGGAGATGGTAAGATGGGGAAGTAACTGAGTGCAGTTAGACAAGGACACCAGCCTATTGAGTTTGTGAGAGGGGCAGTAACTGCAGTGAGTCACGGTCACCAGCAGGTGGCGATTTTGATAATGGGCAGTAACTGCAGTGAGGCAGGGACACCAGCAAATGGAGATGTTGAGGGGGCAGGAACTGCAGTGAGACAGGGATACCAGCAGATGGAGATGGTGAGAGTGGGCAGTAAGTGCAGGCAGACAGGCACACCATCAGATGGAGATGTTGAGTGTGTGGCTTTACGCCTCTGTTTAATAATAGCGTGGCTTAAAAACTAAGATGTGCAGTGTGGCACAGCTGCACATTTTCGCCAGGGAACAGCAGGAGAAGTGATGTGTGCAAGAAAAAAATCAAAAAACAAATCAACCGATTTGAACTAGGAGGAGAGACACCAGCAAAGGATGTTTGCCTTGAAGGAAGATAATTTTTTTCAGCACATGTTCTACATTAACCAACAGGCTTGGATAATTCCCTAAAGAACAAAACAACAAAACCTTGTGATGAGAACATTTGTATTGCATGTGGCAGCAAACATTGCTTTTCTTTACTTCCAATCTCAGAGTCTTTGCTTCAAGATTGATTCTCTCCTGACGGATTGTGTCTTCTGGAATTCGCATTAAAGTTTCAACTAAAATCTACCAATATTAAAATCAAAATAATAGACCTGTCGTTATAATCTATATTGAAGGAACTGTGCGATGCCTGCTGCAGCTGAAGTGCTTTGAATGTCTATCAAGTAAAGACTGTTCATCAAATCCGTGTGTAGAAATCGATTGGCATCTGATTGCTCATATATAGACACGTCATAAACCAAGACCGTAACTCACAAAGATTTGCAACCCTGTTATTTATTTATTCTTAATGAACAGCCTTTTTCAGACATTTTTTACAACTGTTTAACCGTTAGTTTTTCAATGTATGTGCATGAGTAGGGGAGTTCGAATACATGATAAGTTACAACTTCTTTAGATATAAATTTAACTTAATAGTGTTGAGATTTAGTTTATTACTAAATAGTTCATTTGTTATCTAAAATACCTGGTTTCATCCAGTTTTATTCTAGGGTTGGTAAAGTGATTAATTTGGCTTTTTTACGCTTAGCCGGGAAAACTTTAATAATATGCTGTGGCCTATGGAGTAATGGGACAGAATTGACAGTGCATTTCTCCCACCACTGTCGTAACAGAGGGATAGTGATAGCGAGAGAGTAGCGGATAGATAGAACGTGTCAGGGGATCCTGACACACTCTCGAAGTCACGCGAAAGTAGGAAGGGTGCGGTAGGAACCTATAGTTACAATATAAGGCCAATGACACTGAGACTTGTTACTGAACGAGTAATCCAGAGATCTAGGACAATGCCTGAGGGACACAGGTTCAGAACCCACCTGGGCAGCTGCTGGAATTTAAATACAATTGCTAAGTACAATTGATTAATTTAAAAATCAGGAATTGAAATATTGTCTCAGTAATGATGCCACGAAACTATCATTGATTGTCATAAAAACCCAGCTGGTTTTTAACGTCCTCTAGGGAAGGAAGTCCGCCGTCCTTACCTGGTCCAGCCTACCAGGTTGACACACCATTCTGAGGTGTGTCTGATGCTTCTACTGGCATGCCCTCCTGCACTCTTCATTGAACCAGGGTTGGTCCCCTGGCTTGATGATAATGGTAGAGTGGGAGTTGTGCCAGGCCATGAGGTTATAGATTGTGGCTGAGTAAAATTATGCTGCTGCTGATGGCTCACAGCACCTCATCGATGCTCAGTTTAGCGTTTCTATGTGTGTTCAAAATCTATCCCATTTAGCACAGTGGTAGTGCCACACAACACGATGGAGGGTATCCTCAATGTGACGGCGGGACTTTGTCTCCACAAGGACAGTGTGATGGTCACTCCGACCAATATTGTCATGGACAAATGCATCTGTGACATGTAGATTGGTGAGTACGAGGTCAAGGAGGCTTCTCTCTCTTGTTGGTTCTCTCAGCAGCTGCCACAGACCCAGTCTAGCAGTTATGTCCTTTAGGACTTGGCCAGATCGGTCAGTAGTGGTGCCCTACTGAGCCACTCTTGGTGATGGTCATTGAAGTCCCTCACTCAGAGTACATTCTGTGTCCTTGCCACCCTCAGTGTCTCCTCCAAGTGATGTTTAACATGAAAAACCATTAATCTTCAGCCGAGTTGGGGTGGTAGGTGGTAAGCAGCTGGAGGTTTCCTTGCCTCTGTTTGACCTGATGATATGACGCTTCATGGGTTCAGTGTCAATGTTGAGGACTCCCAGCGGAACTCGCTGCTGACTGTATACCACTGTGCTGCCACCTTTGGTGGGTCTGCCCTGCCAGTGGGATGGGACATACCGAGGGATGTTGATGGTAGTGTCTGGCACATTGTCTGTAAGTTAGGATTCGTGAGTATGACTATATCAGGCTGTTGCTTGAGTAGTTTGTGGGACAGCTCTCCCAACTTTGGCACAAGCCCACAGATGTCAGTAAGGAGGGGTTTGCAGGGTCGACAGTGATTTTCCAACTTCCTGTTGTGTCAGTGGCGGGTGACTTCTCTGCCAAAAAAATTAATGTCCTTTGTACAGAGCTCCATGCACTACACACAGTGACACCAACAGATGGCTGTCCGGGGAGCGGCCTCTGGGATGTACTGACAGGTGGAGGAGCAGCCAAAGCCTCTGGGGCGCCTCTCATTGAGTGTGTCGAGGAGGTTGAAAGTTGTGTCGACTTCCTGGCTGAACTGACCACGGCTGAACTCGATCTGCTCTTTGAACACAGGCACAAAAACTCTCATCGGGAGCTGGTCCTGTACAGCTTGAACTGCCTCTTGAAAATGCCCTCTGTGCCATTCCTGCACGGGCTGTTGCTGCACACTCTCTACTTCTTCACCCTCAACTGTGCCCGGACACGTCATGGCAGTCTGTGTTGCCATCTGCCAGAGAGGGGAATCCCCAGTGGATATGTCTCTGTGCAGACGTGCTGCCCCTTTACATCAGGGACCAGGGATGGAGATGGCTGCACAGGGAAGTCCCATGCAATCCTCTTTTCAATAGGTTCATGGGCTCCCAGGCCGCCTTTAGTTTCAGCAGCCTGGAGAAGTCCACGTGTCATGTTTGTCTGGAGCGTAGGAGGTTGCGGCCCCATTTTACATATGAATGGGGCTGTTCCTCAACTTGTTGCTGCACTTCAGCCCGATACTCTTCACGCTTGGGGACCAGACGCTCAGGGGGTTAGGTGCAGGAGGAAGATCGGCCTGTCCGCCTGCTCCTGGTTGGCCAAGGTAAAAATTCATAGGTTCTGGCAGCGGGCATTGGGCAGAGGGGGTGCGGGTGATTTTCTCTGCACTGATTGCCTGTCCTCTTCTGAGCTTATGTTTGCAACCATGTGTCCCTGGAGACAGAACACACAGAACAGGTGCACACCTGTTTACTTGAGGCATTCCATGTTACTTTAGTTTGAATTTTGTTTTGTATGTCTATCCGATTACATATAGAGTAAAGCACCCTCTGCACTGTCCCATAAAGGCGAGGGTGGAATGTGCTAAACAGAGCAGCTACAGATGGGCGGCACAGTGGCGCAGTGGCTAGCACCGCAGCCTCACAGTTCCATGGGACCCGGGTTCGATTCTGGGTACTGCCTGTGCGGAGTTTGCAATTTCTCCCTGTGTCTGCATGGCTTTTCGCCGGGTGCTCTGGTTTCCTCCCACATCCAAAGACTTGCAGGTGATAGGTAAATTGGCCGTTGTAAATTGCCCCCTAGTGTAGGGAGGTGATAGGGAATATGGGATACTGTAGGGTTAGGATAAATGGGTGGTTGTTAGTCGGCACAGACTCGGTGGGCCGAAGGGCCTGTTTCAGTGCTGTATCTCTAAATAAATAAATAAATAAAAAATAAATAGATCAAACTACCAATTAACACTGCTCCATTAAACATTCCCAGGGCAGGTACAGACTGTCTGCACACTATCTGTCCAGCATTTCCAGAGTGTTTTGTGGCAGCATATTTGTTTTTCAATTTTCTTGCACTGCGATGCCTCTAACTTTTAACAATCGGGGAATATAATGTGACAAGTGATTGGGATTGAATATGTTTAATTGAGCTGAGTGTTAGTTTGGGGAATCTATTTAATTGTATACTGTGACCTGAGATATGTTCATGGGGAATTGTGTAAAATTGTTGTCCTTAACTTACTGTAACTAACAAAAGGCAGAGATCTATTTTCCAACTGAGTAATATTAATTCCAGTCTCTGAGCAGCAGCATTAACCCTTTACAATATGGGTATTTTTTTAAACGACTATATACTTTAAACCAGGTATTGGACAGATGTAAATTAAAACCCACACAAACAATTGAATATGATCAATTGAAAGACTATTGGAAATAACAGCTGGAACCAATCTTTCAATCTGACAAGAACAATGTGAAGTGGAAACTGATTTGTTTACAGATTTCACATTATTTCCATGATCTGATGCAATCTTTTCATTCTAGTCGATAGATTTTAAATCCACTTCTCAGGATTAAGCTCAGGACCCACACAAACACACTGATCAAATTAACAGGTCAGATCCGAATAGGTATTTGACATGGGGAAATCAGACATTACTTTTGCTTAAACATTATGGTTCCTTCCCAGGACATTTGTAATAATCTAAAACATGTTCTCTGCTCTGTATTTAATTAAAGTAATGGTCAGCGCAGATAAATTTACTGTACATGTTAACTCTCCCTTTATTGTACAACACTGCCTCTGATCAGCGAGCTCATGGTGGTGGGAACATCAACATCTGCATCATCCCCTCCAAACCACACATCATCCTGACCTGGAACTATATCGCTGTTCCTTCCCTGTCACTGGGTCAAGGTGCTGGAACTCCCTTCCTAACAGCACTGTGAGCGTATCTACCCCACATGGACTGCAGTTCTCACCATCACCTTCTGAAGGGACATTAGATATGAACAATAATTGCCGGTCTCGCCAGCGGCGATCACATCCAGTGAAATAATAAAAATAATTAAGGTACACTGAAACAGAGTATTTTTTTCTGAGGCAGCGACGACATGCAACATGCACGAGTGTTGCACCGGGATGGCTAATGACAGTACAAACGAGGGGGTTGATATACCTGGCTGGGTAGTAACTGCACATTTAAGTCAGTGATATAACTGGAAGGGTATTGGCAATACGTTTGATGCCTGGACTGCATCTGGATGATTAATAGCAGTATAATAGCGATGCATCATATATCTGGCCGACCAGCAGCAGAAAAAGTGAGATCAGTGATATTGCTCGTTGGGTATTTCCTGTAAAAGTGAGGTCACAGGAAAACCTGGATGTATAGTTACAGTACAAGTGAGATCCGTCATATATCTGATGGGTATTTACAGTTGAAGTGAGGTCAGTGATATATCTGGAAGGGAGGTAACAGTAATAATGTGGCCCGTGATATATATGGATGGGTATTTACAATACAACTGAGGTCCATGGTGTGTATGAATGGGTATTTGCATTATAAGTCAAGTTTGTGATCGATCAGGATAGGTACTTACAGTAAAGGCGAGGTTGGTGATACATCTAGATTGGTATTTAAGTAAAAGTGAGGTCAGTGATATATCCACATTTTATTTACAATACATTTGTGGTCAGTGATGTATCTGGATGGTATTTAGAACATAGAACATACAGCACAGAACAGGCCCTTCGGCCCACAATGTTGTGCCGATCCTTTGTCCTCTGTCAAGGACAATTTAATCTATACCCCATCATTCTCCTTTATCCATATACCTATCCAAAAGCCTTTTGAAAGTCCCTAAAGTTTCTGACTCAACAACTTCCCCGGGCAAGGCATTCCATGCCTCGACCACTCTCTGGGTAAAGAACCTTCCCCAGACATCCCCCTTATATCTCCCACCCTTCACCTTAAATTTATGACCCCTTGTAACGCTTTGCTCCACCCGGGGAAAAAGTTTCTGACTGTCTACCCTATCTATTCCCCTGATCATCTTATAAACCTCTATCATGTCACCCCTCATCCTTCTCCTTTCTAATGAGAAGAGGCCTAGAATGTTCAGCCTTTCCTCGTAAGACTTATTCTCCATTCCAGGCAACATCCTGGTAAATCTCCTCTGCACCCTCTCCAAGGCTTCCACATCCTTCCTAAAATGAGGCGACCAGAACTGCACACAGTACTCCAAATGAGGCCTTACCAAGGTCCTGTACAGCTGCATCATCACCTCACGGCTCTTAAATTCAATCCCTCTGCTAATGAACGCTAACACCCCATATGCCTTCTTCACAGCCCTATCCACTTGAGTTGCAACTTTCAATGATCTATGCACATAGACCCCAAGGTCTCTCTGCTCCTCCACATGCCCAAGAACCCTACCGTTAACCCAGTATTTTGCATTCATGTTTGTCCTTCCAAAATGGACGACCTCACACTTTTCAGGGTTAAACTCCATCTGCCACTTTTCAGCCCAGCACTGCAACCTATCCAAGTCCCTTTGCAGACGACAATAGCCCTCCTCGGTATCCACAACTCCACCAACCTTTGTATCATCTGCAAATTTACTGACCCACCCTTCGACTTCCTCATCCAAGTCGTTAATAAAAATCACAAACAGGAGAGGACCCAGAACTGATCCCTGCGGCACGCCACTGGTAACTGGGCTCCAGGCTGAGTATTTACCATCTAAGACCACTCTCTGCCTTCTATCAGTTAGCCAATTCTGAATCCAACTGGCCACATTCCCCACTATCCCATGCCTCCTGACTTTCTCCATAAGTCTACCATGGGGGACCTTATCAAATGCCTTACTAAAATCCATGTACACCACATCCACTGGTTTACCCTCATCCACTTGCTTGGTCACCTGCTCAAAGAATTCAATCAGGCTTGTGAGGCAAGACCTACCCCTCACAAAACCGTGCTGACTGTCCCGAATCAAGCAGTGTCTTTCCAGATGCTCAGAAATCCTATCCCTCAGCACCTTTTCCATCAACTTGCCTACCACCGAAGTAAGACTAACTGGCCTGTAATTCCCAGGGTTGTTCCTATTCCCTTTCTTGAACAGGGGCACAACATTTGCCACCCTCCAATCACCTGGTACCACCCCCGTCAGCAGAGAAGATGAAAAGATCATTGCCAGCGGCTCTGCAATTTCATCCCTTGCTTCCCATAACATCCTTGGATATACCCCGTCAGGCCCGGGAGACTTGTCTATCTTCAAGTTATTCAAAAACCCCAACACATCTTCCCTCCTAACGAGCACTTCCTCGAGCTTACCAGTCTGTTTCACACCGTCCTCTTCAGTAATACACCCCTTCTCATTCGTAAATACCGAAGAGAAGTACTCATTCAAAACCTCACTTATCTCTTCCGGCTCAACACACAGTCTCCCGCTATTGTCCTTGACCGGACCTATGGTCCCCCTAGTCATCCTCATATTTCTGACATACGCGTAAAAGGCCTTGGGGTTTTCTTTTATCCTACCCGCCAAGCATTTTTCATGCCCTCTCTTAGCTCTCCTAATCCCTTTCTTCAGATCCTTCCTGGCCATCTTGTATCCCTCCAGAGCTATGCCTGTGCCCTTTTTCCTCAACTTTATATACGCATCCTTCTTCTTCCTAACAAGACTCTCAACCTCTCTTGTCAACCACGGTTCCCTCACATGACCATCCCTTCCCTGTCTGACAGGGACATGCTTATCAATGGCCCCTACTATCTGCTCCTTGAAAAAGTTCCACATTTCGACCGTGCCCTTCCCTGCCAGCATATGCTCCCAACTTATGGTCCTCAGTTCCTGCCTGACAGCATCATATCTACCCTTCCCCCAATTGTAAACCTTGCCCTGTTGCACATGCCTATCCCTCTCCATTACCACAGTGAATGCTACAGAATTGTGATCACTATCTCCAAAGTGCTCTCCCACCAACAGCTCTATCACTTGCCCTGGTTCATTACCTAGTACCAAATCCAATATTGCCTCCCCTCTGGTCGGGCAGTCTACATACTGAGTCAGAAAAGCTTCCTGGACATACTGCACAAACACTACCCCATCCAAACTATTCGATCTAAAGAGTTGCCAATCAATATTTGGGAAGTTGAAATCCCCCATAATTACTACCCTGTGACTTCTGCTCCTTTCCAAAATCTGTTTCCCAATCTGCTCTTCCACCTCCCTGCTGCTATTGGGGGGCCTATAGAAAACTCCCATCAAGGTGACTGCTCCTTTCCTGTTCCTGACCTCAACCCACAGTGCCTCAGTCGGCAGATCCTCCTCGAAAATTCTTTCAGCAGTTGTTACACTATTTCTAACTAACAATGCCACCCCCCCACCTCTTTTACCACCATTCCTAATCTTATGAAAACATCTATAACCAGGTACCTCCAAAAACCATTCCTCCCCCTCACCTATCCACGTTTCAGTGATGGCCACAACATCGTAGTCCCAAGTGCCCATCCACGCCTTCAATTCACTCACCTTATTCCTGATGCTTCTTGCGTTGAAGTATACGCACTTTAACCCTTCTCCGTGCCCATCTGTCCTCTGTGACAGTGCTACCTTCCCCAATACCTCACTACACTCTTTGTCTTTCTGAGTGGACCCACTGGTCCCTGGATTACAAGTCCGGTTCCCATCCCCCTCCCAAACTAGTTTAAACCCTCCCGAACAGTACTAGCAAACCTCCCTCCCAGGATATTGGTGCCCCTCTGGTTCAGATGCAGCCCGTCCTGTTTGAACAGGTCCCATCTTCCCCAGAATGCAGTCCAATTATCCAAGAACTGGAAGCCCTCCCTCCTACACCATTCCTGCAGCCACGTGTTCAGCTGTGCTCTCTCCCTATTCCTAGCCTCACTATCACGTGGCGCCGGCAACAAACCAGAGATAACAACTCTGTCCGTCCGAGCTTTCAGCTTCCAGCCTAACTCCCTAAACTCACTTCTAACATCTGTGCCACCCTTCCTTCCTACGTCGTTGGTGCCAATGTGCACCACGACCTCTGGCTGCTCCCCCTCCCCTTTAAGGATCCTGAAGACGCGATCACAAACATCACGGACCCTGGCACCAGGGAGGCAACAAACCATCCGTGCGTCTCGCCTGCGCCCACAGAACCGCCTGTCCGTACTCCTCACCATCGAGTCCCCGATGACTAGTGCTCTCCCATTCTCCCTCCTTCCCTTCTGAGCCACAGTGCAGGACCCCGTGCCAGAGGCCCGGTCACTGCAGCCTGCCCCCGATAGGCCGTCCCCCCCAACAGTATCTAAAACTGTATACTTGTTGTTGAGGGGAACGACCACAGGAGATCCCTGCACTGACCTCTTCCCACCTCTAACTGTTACCCAGCTGCCTTTGATTTGTGGAGTAACGACCTCCGTGTAGCTTCTATCTATCAACCCCTCAGCTTCCCGAATGATCCTCAGTTCATCCAGCTCCAGCTCCAATTCCCTAACACGGTCTGATAGGAGCTGGAGACGGATGCACTTCCAGCAGGTGAAGTCGGCAGGGCCACCGGAGGTTTCCCTCACCTCGAACATTCTGCAGGAGGAGCAATACACTACACTGGCTGCCATTTCTTTTATTCAATTACCCCTTAGTTAAGTACAACTATAGATATTAACAAAAACAGTAAATAGCTTACCTGCTCAGTCCTTTTTGGTTAGAGGAGGAGGGTAACTGTAAGTAAAACAGTAAGTACTTACTTTTAAAACACAGCTCCTGATGCCTTCACTCACCCACCGAAGAGTCGCTACCTTCTCCTGCTGCTCCGCCGGGAAATGAATTTACAATACAAGTGAAGTCAATGATATATCTGGATGGTAATTGCAATACAAGGTGAGGTCAATGATATATCTGGATGGTATTTACAGTAAATGTGAGGTCAATGATATATATGGAGGGTATTTAGAGTAAATGTGAGGTCAATGATATATCTGGGTGGTATTTACAGTAAATGTGAGGACAGTGATGTATCTGGATGGTATTTATAACACAAGTGAAGTCAATGATATATCTGGATGGTAATTGCAATACAAGTGAAGTCAATGACATATCTGGATGGTATTTACAAGTGAGGTCAATGATGTATCTGGATGGTAATCGCAATACAAGTGAGGTTAATGATATATCTGGATGGTATTTACAAGTGAGGTCAATGATACATCTGGATGGTATTACAATAAAAGTGAGGTCAGTGATATATTTGGATTGGTATAGAGTACAGAAGCAGCGATATCATGCTGGACCTGTACAGCGCGCTGGTTAGGACACAGCTGGAGTATTATGTGCAGTTATGGTCACCACATTACAGATGGAACATAATTGCTCTGGAGAGAGAACAGAGGAGATTAAGAAGTATGTTGCCAGGCCTTTAAAGTTGCAGATATGAGGAAAGATTGGATAGGCTAGGATTGTTTTCCCTGGAACTGAGGAAGCTGAGGGGCGAATTGATTGAGGTGTACAAAATTATGAAGGTCCGTGATAGCGTGGACAGGAAGGACATGTTTCCCCTGGCGGGGAGCTCAGTTACCAGGCAACACAGATTTAAGGTGATTGGCAGAAGGATTAGAGGGGACAAGAGGTGAAGCTTTTTCACCCAGATGGTGGTGGGTGCCTGAAATTCATTGCCAGGAACGGTGGTGGGGGCAAATACCCTCAACTCGTTTGAAAGGTATCTGGACATGAACCTGAAGTGCTATAACCTGCAGGGCTATGGACCATGTGCTGGAACGTGAGATTGGTTTGTGTGGCGAGTTTATTCGATCCATGCGGATACGATGGGCTGAATGGCCTCCTGTGCTGCACTTTTTCTATGTCTCTATGCATCTATGTTTCTGACAGAGTGAATTTATTTCAATGACAACATTAAGGAGCAGAATTCAGCTCCATTCAATTTGCACAAAGATCAGTTCTTGAACAATCCAATTCTGCCAATACAACTTAATCATTGGATCATACTGTTACAGAAAGTTTAATTGAGTCCTAACCTGCTTCCTGGTCCAGGACCCTGTCTTCAGTGTAAATTGATCCGTGAGAATTCTATTGACATTCATTGACATGACAATTTACAACTGAAATGATCTGAAATCGGTAACTGAAAAGTTGTTCCCAATTCCTAGCAGTGCTGTTAAACTGCGGGTCGCATATTATCTGTCCATCCAAAGAGTTAAAGAAATAATTGTCAGCTGTCTGGGAAACTCACTTTTAAGAATCGAAATACATATCAAATGTTAGAATTTTAAAACATATACATATACACTTTCTATTCTACATGTATAGTTCCTGAGTAAAATGAGTCCATTTCAGTTGTGAAATGACTGTAATTAAAACTAGTCTCCTTGGGAACTAATTGTTTGTTTCTTGTCAATTCCAGTCATTTGAACACTGAAAATGCACACAGTATTATTTCGAGTAAAATTATAATGGAATATATTCTAAGTATTTTACAGGCCTGCATTTGCTCCCATCAATTCATAGCATGTTATGATTAAATACTCAGTACAAAACAAAAAGATGTACATCTCACTCAGTGAAGTTTAACTTGAGGAATCAGATTCACCGTGTTGGATTGAAAATACAGTTTTTTGGGTGGAAAGTGCTAGTTTAATATCAGGGCTGAAAAAATACGCGAACATAGTCTTCCAATTGTAAGCAGCATCTTTCACGTATTCTCTAGTCCTCTCTTTAGCTGTTACTTTATACAGAATCATTGTGTATATGCCCAGCCGTCCGAATAAGGAACAAACCACACAATAAGGATGATCCCACATTGGGGTGGAGAGGGTAGGTGAGGCAGGGGAGAGTTCTGAAAATCTGCTACAAATTTTCTTTTTGTTCCTAATTTACTGATACTGAGCTGACACTGTCGAACACAACATCCCTTCGAAATGTCCTCCAGAAGAGTGAAGCTATGGGACAGGTTTCATTCCCAGCCATGGTTAAATCGCTTGCATTATAACATTATTAAATATACGGATTGAATTGGTAGGTGTTAAATTGCTGAATTGAGCCTTGTATTAGTTTAGAAAATATGGTAAAATATGTTCTGTGACATAAGAAATGTTAATGGTGGAATTGTGTAAATCTGTTGTCATTAACTTATTGCAAGTAATAAGGAGCAGGGAGATCTGGTTTCTAGCTGAGTATAATTACTACCAGCCACAGAACAGCAGCATTAACACTTTACAATCTAAGTCTTTTTAAACAACAATTTACTTAAAACTAGAGATGGGAGAGATCGTGAAACCATGGCCGATTGCTGTAAAAACCCAATTGGTTCACTAATGTCCTTCAGGGAAGGAAATTTGCAGTCCTTATCCAGTCTGGCCTACATGTGACTCCAGACCCACAGCAATGTAGTTGACTCAAAAATGCCCTCTGAAATGGCCTAGCAAGACACTCAGCTGTTTCACACCATTATGAGGACAGCAGTGGTTCAAGATGGCAGCTCATCACTACCTTCTCAAGGGCAATGACGGATTGGCAATAAATGCTGGCCTTGCCCACATCCCCGAAAGAAGAATAAAAATGTGAAAATGGTCATTTCAATAACTTTGGGGAACAGCTGGCGCGAATCTGTTTATCTAACAAGAATGAAATGAAGTAGGAGCTGATTCGTTTACTGATTTCAAATTACTTTTGTGATTCTGTGCTAGTCCTTCATTGCACAGAACTTCGATACACTTTTCTGGGCTGGACTGAGTCCTCACACATGGAAACTGAACCAATTAACTGGACAGATTCTATAAAACATCAAACATACCTTCTGCAAGATGCACTGCAACAACTCGCCAAGTCTCCTTCGACAGCACCTTTCCAGCCTGTGACCTCCACCGCCAAGGCCAAAGACAGCAGATGCCTGTGAACACCACCAGCTGTAAATTCCTCTTCAACGCGCACACCATCCTGACTTGGGACGATAGCGCTGTTCATTCATGTCAGATCCAAAACGTGAAAATCTCTTCCTAACTGCACTTTAGCTTTACCTGCACCACATGGACTGCAGCAGTTCAAGCAGGCAGCTCACCAACGCCCCGCCCCCCACTACCCCCCGACCCCGCCGCCCACCACCCCCAACTCCCCGCCCCCCCACTAGCCCCCAACCCCGCCGCCCACCACCCCCAACTCCCCGCCCCCCACTACCCCCCAACCACGCCGCCCACCACCCCCAACTCACAGACCCCCACTGCCCCCCAACCCCCCAGGGCAATTTGAAAGGGCAGAAAGTTCTGGCCTTGCCAGTGACGTCTATATTCCATGAGAGATTGAAACAAAAACGAAATGATATGCATTGTAATTACAGGCAAGTCAGTTTAATATCAGTGGCAGGATCTTTCTTTAAGGTACCATATTGTGGGAAAAAATTAACAGTTGCATGTATAAATGTGGGTTAATTAAGAATTCAAACTGAACATGAATTTGGTCAGGGCAAATCGTGTTTAACTAATTTTATGAGTGAACGGAGAACATTGATGAGGATATTTCAGTTGATGTGGTGTGCACAGACGTCCAATAGAGGTTTGATAAATTATCGCATAACAGCCTTGTCAGCAAATTTGAAGCTTAGGGAATAAAATGGACATTGGCAGCATGGGTGTGGAGTTGGCCAAGAGTCATACAGTCATTGAGTTCAACAGCACAGAAACAGGCCCTTCGGCCCATCGTATCTGTGCCTGTCATCAAGCACCTATTTATCTTAATCCCATTTTCCATCACTTGGCCCGTAGCCTTGTACGCTACGGTGTTTCAAAGCTCATCTAAATATTTCTTAAATGTTGTGAGGGCTCCTCCCTCTGCCACCTCTTCAGGTAGTTTATTCCAGATTCCAACTACCCTCTGGGTGATTTTTTTCCCCTCAAATCCCCTCTAAACCTTTTGCCCGTTACCTTAAATCTATGCCCCCTGGTTATCGAAACCACTGCTAAAGGAAACGGTTGCTTCCTCTCTATCCTACCAATACCCCGCATAATTTTGTATACCACAGTCAGGTCCACCCTCGGCCTTCTGTTCTCTAAGGAAAACAACCCTAGCTTATACAGTCTCTCTTCATAGCCGAAATGCTAAAGCCCAGGCAATATCCTCATGGATCTCCTCTGCACCCTCTCCAGTGCAATCATATCCTTCCTATAATGTGGCGACCAGAACTGTACGCAGTACTCCAGCTGTGGCCTAACTTGCGTTTTATACAGCTCCATCATAACCTCCCTTCTCTTATATTCTATTCCTCGGCTAATAATAGCAAGTATCCCATAAGCCTTCGTAACAACATTATCTACCTGTGCTGCTGCCTTCAGTGATCGATGGAGAAGTACACCAAGGTACCACTGACCCTCTGTACTTCCTAGTGTCCCACCATCCATTGTACATTCCCATGCCTTGTTAGTCCTCTCAAACGCATCACCTCACACCTCTCAGGTTTAAATTCCAGTTGCTACTGCTCTGCCCATCTTACCAGACCAACTACATCGTCCATTAATCTGAGGCTTTCCTCCTCACTATTTATGACTCCACCAATTTTTGCGTCATCTGTGAATTTACTGATTGTACCTCCTATATTCATGTCTAAATTATTAATGTACACTACAAACAGCAAGGGTCCGAGAACTAATCCCTGCGGTACACCACTGGTCACAGGTCTCCACTCACAAACACAACCCTCTCTCCCTCTTTTCCTCTCTCGTTCTCTGACCCTCTGCATAAATACGCACTCATCAACATCCCCTCCCATTTTAAACCTGGAGAAATGACACCCCCATCCATTTTAAACATTAGCGACTTCCCTCTGTGAATATCCACAGGATTTCCGCCCCCCACTTCCCACACCACCCCACCACCACCCCATCACACATACACCCGCCACCCGTGAATGGACCCCATCGAATTACCGACCCCAGTGAATATACCCCATAAGATTAACCCCCAGAGAACGGACCCCATCTACTACGTACCCGACCCCCCGCCACTGTGACCAGACCACTATCTAATATCCACCATGAGACCCCTTCAAATTATGCCTTCCCCCTTGAACAGACCTCCATCTTATGACCCTCCCACCCAACGCCCCCATCTCAAGGCCCCATGAATCTGCAGGAGAACCCCCTCCCATTTTAAGCATGGAGTAGACAACCTTGCCCCCGCGAATTTATGCCCCTACATCACAACCCCCAGAAATTATAACCCCGCATCCGCGATTTCCACCCACAAATCTCCCCCTAAAATTTGCCAGCAAAATCCCCACTCCCCCAAATCTCCCCTCCCCCCATCAGACACCAGCAGATGGAGATGGTGAGAGGTGGCAGTAACTGCAATGAGACAGGGGCACCAGTAGATGGAGATGGTGAGAGGTGGACAGTAACTGCAATGAGACAGGGACACCAGCAGATGGAGATGGTGAGAGGGTGCAGTAACTGCAGTGAGACAGGGACACCTGTAAATGGAGATGGTGAGAGGGGGCAGTAACTGCAGTCAGACAGGGACACCAGCAGATGGTGATGGTGTGAAAGAGGCCGTAACTGCAGAGAGACTGGGACACCAGTAGATGGAGACGGTGAGAGGGGGACAGTAAATGCAGTGAGACAGGGACACCAGCAGATGGAGATGCTGAAAGGGGGCAGTAACTGCAGTAAGACAGGGACACCAGAAGATGGAGATGCTGACAGGGGGCAGCAACTGCAGTGAGACAGGGGCACCAGTAGATGGAGATGGTGAGAGGGGGCAGTAACTGCAGTGAGACAGGGACACCAGTAGATGGAGATGGTGAGAAGGGGGCAGTAACTGCAGAGAGACTGGGACACCAGTAGATGGAGATGGTGAGATGGGGTGCAGTAACTGCAGTCAGACAGGGACACCAGCAGATGGAGATGGTGAGAGGGGGCAGTAACTGCAGTGAGACAGGGACACCAGCAGATGGAGATGGTGAGATGGGGAGCAGTAACTGAAGTCAGACAGGGACACCAGCAGATGGAGATGGTGAGAGGGGGGCAGTAACTGCAGTGAGACAGGGACAGCAGCAGATGGAGATCAGGAGAGGGGGGACAGTAACTACAGTGATACATGGACACCAGTAGATGGCGATGGTGAGAGTGGACAGTAACTGCAATGAGACAGGCACACCAGCAGATGGAGATGGTGAGAGGGTGGCAGTCACTGCAGTGAGACAGGTACACCAGCAGATGGAGATGGTGAGAAGGGAGTAGTAACTGCAGTCAGGCAGGGACACCAGCAGATGGAGATGGTGAGATGGGGAGCAGTAACTGCAGTGAGACCGGGACAGCAGCAGATGGAGATGGTGAGAGGGGGACAGTAACTGCAGTGAGACAGGGACAGCAGCAGATGGAGATCGGGAGAGGGGGACAGTAACTACAGTGATACATGGACACCAGTAGATGGCGATGGTGAGAGTGGACAGTAACTGCAATGAGACAGGGACACCAGCAGATGGAGATGGTGAGAGGGTGGCAGTAATTGCTGTGAGATAGGGACACCAGCAGATGGAGATGTTGAGGGGGGGGGGACAGCAACTGTAGTGAGACGGGGCACCAGCAGATGGAGATGGTGAGAAGGGGACAGTAACTGTACTGAGACGGGGAGACCAGCAGATGGCTATGGTGAGAGGGGGCAGTAATTGCAGTGAGACAGGGACGCCAGCAGATGGAGATTGTGAGAGGGGACAGTAACTGCAGAAGAGACAGGGACACCAGCAGATGGAGAAGGTGAGAGGGGACAGTAACTGCAGTGAGGCAGGGACACCAGCAGATGGAGATGGTGAGAGGGTAGCAGTAACTGCAGTGAGACAGGGAGACCAGTCGCTGGAGATGGTGAGAGGGGACTGTAACTGCAGTGAGGCAGGGACACCCGCAGATGTAGATGGTGAGAGGGGGACAGAGCAAGTCGCACCTCAATGGATCAGATTCTGAATAAAATATAATCTCAGAATCAGATTTAATATCATTTCAGGTCTCAGTGCTGGGAATGTAATATGTACTTTCTGAACTGTGGGGAGTGGAGTGAATGGAATATGAAATGTGATTTATTTCCAGTATTTAACTCTTCCTATGATTTCACTAATTTAAAAATGAGATTGAGAGGGTATTTCACCGCCTTCTTCAGCTCCTGTCTGAATTTAGTTTGGGTCACAGTGTAAATACACGTGTTGGTGCAGCAACTGAGAAGCTGCAGCATCTTTGATGTGAGATCTGTGATAAAGCGAGGGTCAGTGTAGGAGGAATAATCCTGAATGTCTGTAAATCGCCTTTGAATGGTATAAACAACCTGGGTCACACATAACAATGTAAAACTGCTGGATATACTAAAGAGTAAAATAATTGATTTTCTCCGATTCTCCATCTCTGGGTCCTTGTGCTTCTCCCCAGTGCTGTGGTGGCGGAATTCCCTGCGGACTTTACTGGAGAATAAAATACGTCTGACAGTCAGAACATTAAGCAGCAAAATCAGAAAGACCGGGACACAAGTTGTTAAAATGTAATTAAACAATTCAAATGCCCCCCATATGGGGGAAGTAAAGAAGCTCAATTTATAAACACAATCCATGGGAACATTATCAATAATGTATTCTTGTTCCAGTGTAAAGTGAAAGGGAAGAGTCTCTAAACAGCCCAGGGCACTCACTGTTCCTGCAACCACTGCTGCCATTTCTCGGTGCAATATTTTGTTTTCAGCTCCTCACAACAAATGACCACAAATCGATCAAAGCTGAAAGTGACTGTGAGCCTGACATAAATAACTGTGGCTGCAGAAAGCAGAACGTTAATGAGAGAACTCACAGGAGCAAATCTCAGGAATGAATCTGGGAAATAAATTAAAATAATCCAGTTCAATATGGGATCAGTGATAACGACCAGCAGATCAGCCACTGCCATTCCCAGCAGGCAGACAGTGATACATTTGGAGAGACCGCACTTTCCCCGGGATAGGATCACAATCGCCACCAAGTTAACAGGAAGGGAGGGAAAAGGGAGCAGAGAAATTCCTGATCAGACCTGGAGACAAAGCTGTAGTTTGATAGGATCTGAGCTGAAAATCCCAGCTTTGTTGCTGCATCGAACAGTGAAAACTGGTTCATTGACCTGGACAGTATTTTGTCACAGTGAAATGTTTGAAATACAATTATTAATAATGAATTGTGAAATTGCTGCAGTAAGTGAATAAAGTCAGCACTGGGTCTCCTGGAAGTACTGAATGAGGATGCAGTACCGGTGGGGAAATTAGAAGTTGTTTTACAGAGATGGAATCCAATGGGCTAAATGGGGATTTATCTCCAGATTGTCGGTCGGGAAGGTTTGAGAACAGCGGGATGTGCAGCTGGTTCGTTTCTGTGGGTTCAGAGAACCGACAGAGACTGGTGCAAAATGGGGAAAGTCTGAGAGCTGCTGTGGTGAGTTTGAGGGTTGGGATTTATTTGGAAGAGGCAGCTGGAGGTGGAGCAAGTGAGTGAGATTGGGAGGGAGAGAAGGAAAAGGCCATGATTGAGCTGGAGGGGAGAAAGGAGCAGATGGTTTGGGAAAGTGGATAAACTGAAGCAATGGGCAGAGCATTCAATGCAGTGAGAGGGGAGGCTGAGATTCACAGGGAGAGACTGCAGCAAAGTGTTAGTGCAGAACTAATTTAGAGATCCCAATAACACAACTCCAATAATACATTCAAACAATAATATATGTGGTTATTGGTACTGGAGAACATGTCATTGGTTATACAATATAGTCAATACATTTAGCTTACACAGTCAATTAAATATCAATTTAAGTAGATTTATGATATCAGCCTCGCTGTTTATTGAAATCAACGGTCACAGAGATTTTGAAGGGCAGTATTTAAATAATGAATAACCATCAGCGAAGAACAGATTTTATTATGTTAATTAAGTCAATAAGTAAGGAATAGGAACTTTCTACAAAACAAAATGAAGACCTGACAGAAATAAACACTGAGGGATCAAGTCCAACAGTAAAATTAACACAATCTGACAGCTGACAACTTCAACTCTCGGTTTTTCTCAATAATTACTCTGGATATTCCAGCACTTTATGTTAGTGATTTATTCACACCTCTGCTTCTTCCTCTTTCAATTTCCTTCTGGTTATCTTTACCCCTCTGTTTCATTCTCCCTCCTCCTTTTCTAAGTTGCCCTCCCTAGCTCTCTGGACTCCTCATATCCTGAAAACTGTTACTTAATGCCACTTTTCACACGCGATTTGTTCATCACATCCTGTGCCTGTATTCTGTTCACCAGCGCCATGTTCAATGATTCTATTTTAAGAGTCAGTTTGTTCAATGGTGAAACATCTTTGAATAATTTAGTGTGTCTGTAGAGCACCCAAGTCTCCACCTACACTCTTCACTTCATTTGCACTATATGGAATAAACAGAATCAGAAGCTTCTTCCAGACAAACCTCACAATCATTGAAATTCATTCTCCTGGAATTATAAAGTACACCGTTAGAATGTGGGGTTGTTAAATTAATAAAACACCAACACCAACGGTGCAGCTGATAATCTGCAGATCAATGCATTCAACTGATACAGTGCAAACCAATAAAACATAACATCAATGACTTCTGCTTTACAATGTAGTTTAGTGGTAGTGAATGTTCCACGGTGAAGCAGAGAAGGAGATGTGAAAGAGGTAGCCGCAAACTCAATTCAGTAGACAGACCTCTGAAGCAGCGTCAGACATACACAGTATATTTTATAACAATGATAACCAATAAATACATCGAAATCGCTGTTAAACTGAACCATGTTATTGGGTTGGGAGAATATTGTGCTGCCTGCTTGTAGCATGGATACAGTGGGAGGTCTTCAGAAGAAGGACTTTTTCTCCAAACAAGATCAGGGGTCAGGTTGTTTAACCTTGCCCGTCGAAGAGCGAAATCCAAAGTACAGAAAGTCCTCATCAGGGAACTCCTCTTTGCTGACGATGCTGCTTTAACATCTCACACTGAAGAGTGCCTGCAGAGTCTCATCGACAGGTTTGCGGCTGCCTGCAATGAATTTGGCCTAACCATCAGCGTCAAGAAAACGAACATCATGGGGCAGGACGTCAGAAATGCTCCATCCATCAATATTGGCGACCACACTCTGGAAGTGGTTCAAGAGTTCACCTCCCTAGGCTTAACTATCACCAGTAACCTGTCTCTAGATGCAGAAATCAACAAGCACATGGGAAAGGCTTCCACTGCTATGTCCATTTTGGCCAAGAGTGTGGGAAAATGGTGCACTGACACGGAACACAAATGTCCGAGTGTATCAAGCCTGTGTCCTCAGTACATTGCTCTATGGCAGCGAGGCCTGGATAACGTATGTCAACCAAGAGCGACGTCTCAATTCATTCCATCTTCGCTGCCTCCGGAGAATACTTGGCATCAGATAGCAGGACCGTATTTCCAACACAGAAGTCCTCGAGACTGTCAACATCCCCAGCTTATACACACTACTGAGTCAGCGGCGCTTGAGATGGCTTGGCCATGTGAGCCGCATGGAAGATGGAAGGATCGCCAAAGACACATTGTTCAGCGAGCTCGCCACTGTTATCAGACCCACCAGCCATCCATGTCCTCGCTTTAAAGAAGTCTGCAAACGTGACATGAAATCCTGTGACATTGATCACAAGTCGTGGGAGTCAGTTTCCAGCGTTCGCCAGAGCTGGCGGACAGCCATAAAGACGGAGCTAAAGTGTGGTGTGTTGAAAAGACTCAGCAGTTGGCAGGAAAAAAGACAGAAGCGCAAGAGAAGAGCCAACTGTGTAACAGCCCCGACAATCAAATTTTTCTGCAGCACCTGTGGAAGAGCCTGTCACTCTAGAATTGGCCTTTATCGCCACTCCAGGCGCTGCTCCACACACCACTGACCACCTCCAGGCGCTTACCCATTGTCTCTCGAGATAAGGAGGCCAAAGACGATATGCATCATTGTACTCATCACTGTATCACATTTAAGTAACAGTTAGTTTTTCCCTGTCTGTCGTTTCATGTGTCCATTTTTATAATTTACTCAACATCCTTGCCTGTGTACTTGTGATTGTGGCGAATGTAACAAATAAATTCAGCTATGATTAGAATGCATTCATTATCAAGATTAAACAATTAACTATTTTCTTCGTTAGCGCTCTTGTTATATTCAATTAAGCAATAAACTGCAAATTTATTCCATTGCACATTGATTATGCTTAATTTAAAAAAATAACTATCTTTATAATCCTATCAAACCGATTTTTACAATTAATTGTAACCTTATTCTCCTGCACACCGATATCAAGACCAATATAAGAATCAAATGCAACTCTATTCCCTGCATTTAGTTATCAAGCACGAAGGGCAACTAATTGTAACTTAAAATATTTCTTTGAGTTATAGATTAGATTAGATTAGAGATACAGCACTGAAACAGACCCTTCGGCCCACCGAGTCGGTGCCGAACATCAACCACCCATTTATACTAATCCTACACTAATCCCATTTAGATTAGATTAGGGTTACAGCACTGAAACAGGCCCTTCGGCTCCATTTAACTAAATGTAACTTTATTATGCTATGTATTGTTATCAAAACATACATAAAAATTAACTGTTATTTCAATACCCTTATATTGGTTATCAGGAACAATGAGTAATATATTATGTGTATCAGGTATTAATTGCAATTAAACAATGAACTGCAAGGCAATTCCACTTTGCATAAGTTATAACTCCTAAATTAAAAATTAATTGTAACTTAGGATCATGTGCATTCGTTACAACAAACTATTTAACAAAAAAAATTAGAAAGTGTATATATAATTAAACAATTAACTGTTACTTTATTCCCAACGAAATGTTTATACTACACTAATATAACAATTAACTGCCATTTTTAGCAGCAATGTACAAATTATATTAAGAAAGATAAGAAAATTGAAAACGTTCCCCCGTATACTGCTTTATACATCCAATGTTATAATTAATTGATAGATTCTTAAATTGTGTATTACTAATCACGGCCATTTTAACAATTAACTGCTCTGTAACCATGTATTGGCCATCATGACCAATTTAAGAATTACTCATTATATTAGTCATGCATTTGTTATATTGCATACTACTTATCTGGTCGTATTTAGCAATTAAAAGTAAATTATTTCTCTGAATATTGGTTACCGTGTTCAATTTAACCACAATTGCAAATTTATACCACAGTGGTTCTGTTACCAAACCAAATTAACCTTATTCCCCTGTGCATAGTTATCACTCGAATATAACAATAAACATTAACTTTATTAGCTATCAAATACAATAACAATTTATTCTGCTTTTATTCCCTGGTGTATTGTTTAGCATGTTCAATTGAGCAATCACCTTTAGCTTTGCATGCACGTGAACTCAGTAGCACAAACAATTTGATAATTAACTCATTTGGTTTTTAATTTTATACGTAATTGGCGAATTAACTGTGAAATTATGTTCACACTTATAGTGTATTCTAATCGTAATAGTGTTCAATTTTAGCAATATAGCCTTGTAGTGTACCACATGACAGGGTTTTCCGTACCGTAATTAAACTGCGTATTGGCTATCATTCCACTTTAACAATATACAGTAATAGTATTCTCCTGTGTATTGTTATCAGGATTTAACAATTAATTATAATTTTACACCATGTGTCGTAATCAGGTACAATTTCACATATAACTATGAATGTAATTGCTTGTGTATTGGGTACAACCCCCACTTTCACAATTATGTACCAGTACCCTTATTTCCCTGCACATTGAGCACAATGTCTCATTAAACAATTAATAGTAACCTTCATCTCCTTGAAATGCTTATCAAATACACTATATTAATTTACAGTAACTTGATCCACCTTATCTGAGTTATCATGCCAACTGTGTATCAGTTTTCAAGCCCAATTTGACAATTACCTGCATCTTCATGCCCCAGTTGTCCGGACATTATGGCCTATAGAATAATTAACTCTAACTTTATGTTGTGTGTATTAGTTATCATGAGCAATTAAACAGTTGAGATTAATTTATGATCTTGCATGTTGGTTGTCATGTCCAATAAAATGATTAACGGTCCCCTTCTTCCCATATGTATAGTTATCAAGCCCCATTTAACAATTATCTGTAACTTTTTTTTTCCTTTGAGAATTGGTTAATGAGCCCAACTATGCAATTAATTGTCGCCTTATTCACTTGGGTATCGGTTTTCAGGACCAATTTAATAACTAACTGTAACTGTTACCCCAAGCGTACTCTATCAAGATCAATATAACAATTATCTGTATTTTTATGTGTCATTGTCGTGTACATTGGTTTTCTCTCCAGGAAATATGTGGTTTGCCTTTAAGGTTTGCAAACGATCAGTATTGCTTTAAGAACCAGCAAACTTCAGGAGTTAGAGGAGACTGCGATTCACAGGATGCATTCTCGTTAGCATAGATACAGCTACTGGGAGTGATCATCATGCAATACATTTTCTACAATGCAATTTTGAACTGGCTTTTCAGTTGAAGACAGTCTGTTCTACCAGGACACACAGGTAGACAGTTGAACTGTTTAGCACCAGAAAAAAGAGCTCTCAGCTATTTAAACTGAAGGAATAGAATTTTAGTCTGTTAAATTATTATCTCTCAAAATTCTAAAAACAAAAGTCAAGCCAAAACAGAAATCTCTGGTAATTTAAACTTAAGGAAGGGGAGTTAGACTGAGACAATCTTTTATCCCTCAAAAACTCTGAAGTCAGATTGATTCTATTGTAAGTGTTCACAAGTTGTTAATTGTTGAAATCCATTATGGAAGAAGGAAGCATCACTTACTGCTGGAGTTAGACTACAGACTGTTCTACTGTGGAAGAACCTTTTTTCCCCATCAGACAGCTGTGAGGACTTTAAACAATATTGGACTGCAAACTTGCAAGGACTCTATTTTTCTTTCTATTTTAAATGTTGTTTAGATCTTCATCGTGTTAAGAATTTAGTTCTTCGAATTAAAGAGTTAATTTGTTGATTTAAAGACACCTGGTTTGGTTAGCCTCATTCGGGGTTAATAGATGGTACAATTTGCTGCGTCTTTCTTTAATTTGTAAAGTTTTCAATGATATGCTCAGCGATATGTGGAGTGACAGGATTAAATTAACAGTGCATTGGTCCCACCACAATCAGAATTGTATATTTTGATTGGGGGCTTTGACTGGAGCGGGCAGTAGTAACATATGCAACAAGGCATTATTTACCATTTCAAATTTAAATAACAGTAACTTCTTCCCCTATGTTTTGCCTATAATATCATTTATTTTTTTTTACAATAAATGTAATGTTCATAACCTCTGTAGTAGGTTGTCTTGATCAATTTAATCATTAATGACACCGTGCACTCGTCACCACAACCTTGCAATTGAACAAATCAATGCCAATGCAATCCAAACATAATGATTGTCAGGATAAACTTAAAAATTAACATAAGTTTTATGACCGTGTGCATGCGTTATGATGTCCAAAAAATTACTGCTTGATACCTTATACCTAATACATTGGTGAAGAGGTCTAGTTCAATAATTAATTGCAACTATATTCAGGTGTGTATTGATAATGATGTCCAAATAAACAAATTACTATTACTTGATTGTCATGTATGTTGGTGATATTGTCCAATTTAATTAGCAGCTGTAACTTAATACCCCATTGTATTTGTTATCATGTCCAATTCAACAATAACTGTAACTTTATTCCCTTGTGCATTGGTTATCAAGCCCAAGTTACCGACAAGCTGGAACTTTATTCCCCTTCGCATTGGTTACCAAGCCAATTCAACAATTAACTGCAACATTACACCCTTGTGTAATTATGGACCAGGTATAATTTCATAATGAACTCCTACTTCATTCCTTTGTGTTTTGGTTATTAAGAACAATTTAACAAGTAACTGTGTATTACTTATCATGCCCAATTTATAATTCATATTACCCTAAGCCCCTTGCATTTTTTTCATAACGTTCAGTTAAGCAATTAATTGTGACCTCAAAGCCATGTGAATTGTTATGAAACACAATAAAACAATAAACAGTATCTTTATCCACCATATTTGAGTTATCAAGCCCAGTTTAACAATAACTGGAATTTCATTCCAACATGTATCAGTCATCAAGCGCAATATAGTAAATTAATCGAATTTAGTGTTTATGGTTATCTGGACTAATTCAACAATTAATTTCAAATTTATAACCATACATGTTGTTATCATGTCCAATAACACTATTCATTTCAACCTTGTTCCCATGTGTATTGTTATCAAACCCAAGTGAACAATTATCTGCAACTTTATTCTTTATGTATTGATTATCATGTCCAATTAAACAATTAACAGTGACATATTCCCCTATATATTATTAAGTGCAATTTAACAATTAACCGTAGCTTTGTACTGCGATCTACTCTTTCTCATGAGCTGTTTGACAATTAACTAATTGGCCAGAATTTTCTTGAAATGCAACTGAACAAATACTCAGCAGTATTTTTTTCTCTTTTGCATTTTTTGTCATAATTTAATTTAACAATGTTATGCACCCATGCATTATTTATCATAACAAATTCAAATAAGAGCAACTTTTCCCACATGTTTAACTTACTGTGACCACTTTGATAATAAACATAACCTTATTTAGCATGTTTGGTTTAACAATTAACTCTATTTGATTCACACCAGTCCACTCATTATCGCAATCAATTGAGCAATTAACACTTGTTATTAGCTGGTATACTCGGAGTATTCAATTGAACAATACATTATATCTTTATCCCCATATCTTTATTCCCATGTGTGTCTGTTATAAATCCCAATTTACTAATAAATTGAACCTTGTTCCACTGTGTATCAACTGTTCACACAAACTGACATTTATCTGCAGTTGTATTTCCTTGTGATCTCATTTCCTGCTTCATTTAATTCTTTCACATCCTGGCATTCACATGTACATTTTCTTCCAAGCCAAATATAACAATTCGCTCTAAATGCATTCCCTTTTTAATCGTGTCTAATGAAAAACTGTGGTTTATTCCTCTGTGTATTGGTGTATTCAAATATTAACTGAACATTTATGTCCTACGTCACAGTTAGCATGTCCAATATTACAATTAAATATACGTTTATAAACTTGTGCATTGGTCATCATATCCCATTAAAAATTAATTGCAACCGTTTTTACCTGTGAATTGTTTTCATACCCATTATAATATTTAACTGCAACTGTATAACCAATGTTCGAATTATCAAGCCCAATTCTACAATAAATGGAACTTTGTTCCACTGTTTATCAGTTATCAATCCCAAATTGGTAATTCACCGTGTATTGTTATTAAGCCTAATATGACAGAGGATATCACAGCTGTGCTGAAGGAGGGCACCATGGAGGACTCGAACAGTGAGGCAATATGGGCAGAACTCAGAAATATGAAGGGTGCGGGAACAATGTTGGGGCTGTACTACAGGCCTCCCAACAGCGAGCGTGAGATAGAGGTACAGATATGCAAACAAATTATGGAAAGATGTAGGAGCAACTGGGTGGTGGTGATAGGAGATTTTAATTTTCCCAACATTGACTGGGATTCACTTAGTGTTAGAGGTCTAGATGGAGCAGAATTTGTAAGGAGCATCCTGGAGGGTTTTCTAGAGCAGTATGAAAATAGTCCAACTCGGGAAGGGGCCATACTGGACCTGGTGTTGGGGAATGAGCCCGGCCAGGTGGTTGAAGTTTCAGTAGGGGACTACTTTGGGAATAGTGATCACAGTTCCGTAACTTTTAGAATACTGATGGACAAAGACAAGAGTGGTCCCAAACGAAGAGTGCTAAATTGGGGGAAGGGCAACTATACCAAAATTCGGCAGGAGCTGGGGAATGTAGATTGGGAGCAGCTGTTTGAAGGTAAATTCACATTTGATATCTGGGAGTCTTTTAAAGAGAGGTAGATTAGCGTGCAGGAAAGACATGTTCCTGTGAAAATGAGGGATAGAAATGGCAAGATTAGGGAACCATGGATGACAGGTGAAATTGTGAAACGAGCTAAGAGAAAAACGGAAGCATACATAAGGTCTAGGAGGCTGAAGAAAGACGAAGCTTTGAAAGAATATCGGGAATGTAGGACCAATCTGAAACGAGGAATTAAGAGTGCTAAAAGGGGTTATGAAATAGCTTTAGCAAACAGGGTTAAGGAAAATCCCAAAGCCTTTTATTCATATGTAAGGAGCAAGAGGGTAACTAGAGAAAGGATTGGCCCACTCAAGGACAAAGGAGGAAAGTTATGCATGGAGTCAGAGAAAATGGGTGAGATTCTAAACGAGAACTTTGCATCGGTATTCACCGAGGAGAGGGACATGGCGGATGTTGAGGTTAGGGACAGATGTTTGATTACTCCAAGTCATGTCGGCATAAGGAGGGGGAAGTTTTGGGTATTCGAAAAGGCATTAAGGTGGGCAAGACGCCAGGTCCGGATGGGATCTATCCCAGGTTACTGAGGGAAGCGAGAGAGGAAATAGCTGGGGCATTAACAGATATCTTTGCAGCATCCTTAAAGACGGGTGAGGTTCCGGAGGACTGGAGAATTGCTAATGTTGTCCCCTTGTTTAAGAAGGGTAGCAGGGAAAATCCAGGTAATTATAGACCGGTCAGCCTGACGTCAGTGGCAGGGAAGCTGCTGGAGAAGATACTGAGGGATAGGATCTATTCCCATTTGGAAGAGAATGGGCTTATCAGTGATAGGCAACAAGGTTTTGTGCAGGGAAGGTCATGTCTTACCAACTTAATAGAATTCTTTGAGGAAGTGACAAAGTTGATTGATGAGGGAAGGGCTGTAGATGTCATATACATGGACTTCAGTAAGGCGTTTGATAAGGTTCCCCATGGTAAGCTGATGGAGAAAGTGAAGTCGCATGAGGTCCAGGGTGTACTAGCTAGATGGATAAAGAACTGGCTGGAAAACAGGAGACAGAGAGTAGCAGTGGAAGGGAGTTTCTCAAAATGGAGACGTGTGACCAGTGGTGTTCCACAGGGATCCGTGCTGTGACCACTGTTGTTTGTGATATACATAAATGATTTGGAGGAAAGTAGAGGTGGTCTGATTAGCAAGTTTGCAGACGACACGAAGACTGGTGGAGTCGCAGATAGTGAAGGGGACTGTCAGATAATATAGCAGAATATAGATAGATTGGAGAGTTGGGCAGAGAAATGGCAGATGGAGTTCAATCAGGGCAAATGCGAGGTGATGCATTTTGGAAGATCCAATTCAAGAGTGAACTATACAGTAAATGGAAAAGTCCTGGGGAAAATTGATGTGCAGAGAGATTTGTGTGTTCAGGTCCATTGTTCCCTCAAGGTGGCAACGCAGGTCAATAGATTGTTCAAGAAGGCATACGGCATGCTTTCCTTCATCGGACGGCGTATTGAGTACAAGGGTTGGCAGGTCATGTTAAAGTTGTATAAGACTTTGGTTCGGCCACATTTGGAATACTGCGTGCAGTTCTGGTCGCCACATTACCAAATGGATGTAGATGCTTTGTAGAGGAGGTTCACCAGGATGTTGCCTGGTATGCAGGGCGCTAGCGATGAAGAGAGATTGAGTAGATTAGGATTATTTTCATTAGAAAGACGGAGGTTGAGGGGGGACCTGATTGAGGTGTAAAATTCATGACAGGTATAGACAGGGTGGATAGCAAGAAGCTTTTTCCCAGAGTGGGGGATTCAATTATTAGGGGTCACGAGTTCAAAGTGAGAGGAGAAAAGTTTAGGGGGGATATGCGTGGAAAGTTCTTTATGCAGAGGGCGGTGGGTGCCTGGAACGCGTTCCCAGTGGAGGTGGTAGGCGCGGACAGGATAGCGTCTTTTAAGATGTATCTAGACAGATACATGAATGGGCAGGAAGCAAAGAGATACAAACCCTTAGAAAATAGGCGACATGTTTAGATAGAGGATCTGGATCGGCGCAGGCTTGGAGGGGCGAAGGGTCTGTTTCCTGTGCTGTAATTTTCTTTGTTCTTTGTATGTCAATTACGTCTAATGTTTGACTTATCAGGCCCAATTTAACAATTAAATGTAACTTTATTCTTTAAGCATTGGCTATCATATCCACTTTCACAATTCAATGTAACCATAATTTTCTGCTTATTGCTTATAGAGAATAAATAAACGATTAACCATAACTTTATTTATCCATCCATTGTATCAAGTCCCATATAATAATCAACAGTAACTGCATTTCCTGCGTTTTTATTATCAGGCACAATCAGCAATTAATTTTAACCTTAATCACTATGACTTTGTTGTTCGGACCAATTTAATAATTCATAGCAACTTGGTTCCCTTGCACACTGGCAATCATGTCCAATTAAATAATTGACTGTAACATCATTCCGTGTGCATTGGTTATCAAATACAATTTAAAAATAGCATTAAATTTATTCCACTCTGTATTGTTTCTCTTGCCAAATTTAACAAGTAATTGTAACCATATTCATCTGTGTATTTTATGAAGTCCATTGCAACAAAAAGGCATAGATTTAAATTATCTGGTAAGTGAAGCAAAATTGACATGAAGAACAACTTTTTCAAGTAGCGAGTGGCTAACATCTGGAATGCGCTGCCTGAGAACATGGTGGAGGCAGGTTCAGTGGAAGCATTCAAAAGGGAATTAGACAGTTATATGAAAAGGAAGAATGTGTTATGGGGAGAAGGGAGGGAAATGGAACTGACAGGATCGCTCTTTCAGAGAGCTGGTGGAGACACGATCGGCTGAATGACCTCCTTCTGCACTGTAACGATTCTGTGATTCTGTGAACTGCAACCTTGTGTCCTGTGTACTGATTATAACTTCCGTTTTTATAATAAACTGCACCTTTATTTCGTTGTGCATTCATTATTATGTCCAATTAAGTGATTATTTGTGGTATGAATGGCTATCAAACACAACATAATAATTAATAGTAACGTTATACTCTATGGATCAACATCAATGCCAAATCAACAATAAATGGAACTTTTGTTTCACTCAGGGTCACTTGTAAATCCCAATTTGACAATTAAAAGTACATGTCCAATTGCATTGTTATCAACAACAATATAACAATTTCAACTAATTTACTGTCATTTGTATTAGTTATCAGGACAAATGTAAAATTAAGTTTGAATGTATTATTCTGTGTTTTGCTGTCATGTCCAATTCAATTATTAACTGTCACCTTATTCCCTTATGTCTTGTCACCAAGATCAATATAACAATTAGCTTAACTTTATTCTTTTACTCATTGATCTCCATTTCCAATTAAGTAATTATGCAAGTGTTTTCCTGTGTATTGGTTCTTAGGACTTATTCAACAAACAACTATAGCCTTATATCTACTCGCTATCAATTTATCAATCAATCCAATGGTCAGAGATTCATTTACAAGCAACTGAAAAATTATATAAATGCAACTTTTGCCACATCATACAGTTTAACATAATCTAACAATTTAATGCCATTATTTGCTAAAATGTTTCATTTATGAAATCGAATTTAACTAACTGTATCATTTGGCACACGTGTAATGCTGAATAGGAGCAATTGTATAAGTAATTGGAACGCTATTAACCTGTGCATTATTTACCCTGTTCGGATGACCAGTTAACTGCAGGTTTTAACACCATCCAACCACTTTATGAATTAACATCATTTACTAGACACTATTATTCTATTCAACTGAGCACATATTTGTGACTTAATTTCCCTGCATGTTGCTTATCATGTTCCAATTTAACAATTAATTGAACCTGTGAGTCTGTTATCAATCCATATTTAACAAGCAATGAAACTTTATTCCACTGGGTGGCAGTTACCAAGCCGAAACTTACATTTAAATGCAAATTTATTCTGGTGGGTCTTGTTATCGAATTCAATTTTACAATTAACTGTAAACTTTATTCTCATGAGTATTTCATCAAGCCCAATGTAACAATTATCTGCTACCTAAGGGCCTCTGGACGCCAATATGGTTATTGGTTATATCTGTAATTTAAACACAGTGCCCTGGTGGTCACCAGGTGTTAGTACTTGTCCATGTTGTGAGTATCCCCCGATGAGGGATACATGTCTACCTGTGGGGACCGAACATGTCCTGCGGAATCCAGGAGTTAATCTATATTCTTATCATCTCTAGTCTTTTCGAAATTATCTATATGGTCCTGTCACGCTCGGGCTTCGTTCCCCACAGTCCTTGCTCAGTTAGTAGCCCATCTAATAATAATCCAAATGCCTATCAATAGCAACATTATTCCCAGCCCTCCGAGTAGTCCATGCTCAAGTGTATTCTTCCATTCCCGTTATCTCTTGGCGTACCAGGTGGTGTTTATTTCGGAGTCTATCATTTGCTGTTGGTTTTATATATCTTCAGTTGGGACCAATGTTTCCATCCGCCCTTCCCTTGACCATTACTTTGTCTCCCACAACAGGCACCTTTGTCTGTTCCTCTTTCATGTTTCTATAGAGCCTCACCTTGTGCAGTTGTCTGCACAACTCCTTCAAAAATATTTTAACCCTTTCTCTTGCGGGTCCTATTTCCTCACTACCTGCTATGAAACCTGCTGGCTACCTCATTGCCCTTCCTGTCATTATTAAGGTGTTTAATTTATCCTGATTATTATAAAGTCATTTTCTCCATGTGAGTTGTCTCACTGCACTGGCTGCATTAAACATTTCATGCCATGCTGTTTCTCAAGTCAGTAAACATGTTTGAGACCCGTTCGTCAGGTGATCTTATCAAAAGATCAAAAATGGCCAGACTTTCAAATGTAGCCCTCTTAAAAACTCATATCTCCAAGAGAAAACTATCAATTGCCAGTCTTATCTACACGTTCCTGACTTTCACTGGAAAATTCCAGACTTCTTGGAAATTTCACACGATATTATTTTAGCTGTTTGAATTCTAATTTCACCATTTGTTTATCCCCTGAATTCCTTTATTGGCTCTTGCATCAGCCAGATCTGATTGCTAATTTCCATTAACTATAATTCTATTTCATTTTGAGCCCTGAAGAACCTTTACAATTAATATTCATAATTCCTTAAAACAGAAATCAAACATTTCCGTTTGATTCCAGGCGTTAGTGTATATTGTTTGTGTTTTACTTTTACCTTAGATGACATTTTAATTGCTGAAATAACTTGCCAAATTAAACTGGATTTTCGACATCTCAGATTATTCCAAATTCCCTTTGAATGCTTTAAATAACCACTCATATCAATTTAACTTTGTTTTTCGATTCCAATTTCGTATGCCCACACTTGGTGATTTTGCATTTTTTTTTTAGTAAAGACAGAAGTGCTTGCAACTATTTCTCCTTCTCAAGCACTTTGTCTCATTGATAAAGGTAGTTGCAGCAAGGTTAATTTCTTGTCTCCAAGGGGGCGGAGCAAAGCATTCTCTGCTGCGTCGCTTTACGTAACCCTTTTTTTATGAATGCATCCCACCTTATCTTAACCTCGTTACAGGCTAGCACCTGTGTCCACAAGGACGTCTGCTTTTCATTTAATTAGCTTTTGTTTGACATTGGAATGTTCAGCTCCTGTGGAATGTGGTCAAGTTAACTAAGCCCCATGGTGCTTTGCAACCTCCTCACTGTTCACTAATATTATATGTTACTGGTTACTCAAATAATATTAAAACATTATGATATTTATGGCAAGTGCCTCTGCGCTTGGGAATACCCTACAAAAAGGTCTAAGGGAGGCGAGGGTCTAACTCAGTAATGTGGCATGGCCGTGGTGAAGGACTGAAAGGTCTAAATGAAGGGTGACACTAACTCAGTAATGGGCTGGGGGCTGTATGAGGGAAGGGAGGGTCTAAGGGACGGGAGGGCCTAACTCAGTAATGAGGTGAGGCTTCCATGAAGGTGGGGTTGGTCTAAAGGAGGGGTTGGTCAAAAGAAGGGGTAGTGTCCACGAGCACAAAGCGTCTGTAGGAGAGGTGATGACTGGTCCGTCAGTCTTAATCCTATCCCTCCCCACCTCCCCCCACCCCTCGGCTGCTAAACTCCATTTTCAGAGCAGTCGTTACTTGGTAATCCTGTCACGTGGTCTCTTTTGAAACAGTGAATTGATCCAGACTGGGTTCATTCTCTTTCAAGCCCCAACTCTCTGATTCTTACTCACCATCTCTCTCTCAATCACCATCGTCCTCTTTCACTCCCCATCTCCCTTTCTCACATCCCATCTATCTCTCTCGCACCCCATCTCCCTCTCACGGCCCATCTCTCCCTCTCTTTCTCAGAAGCAATCTGTCAACACACCATCTTTCTCTCACGCCCAGTCTATCAATCTGCATTATTCTCTCCCCTGCCCCTCTCTATCCCTCGCTCTGCATCTCGATCTCACTCCCAAGCTCTCTCTTACTCCCCCATTGTATTTCTCACATACTCTCCCCACACTCTCTCTCTCACAAAAATGCTCATACACACTCTCTTTCTTTCACTTCCATCTTTCTTTCATTCCCCCACTCTCTCCAATGCCACATCTCCCTCACCCTATCCCCCCTTTCACTCGCAACGAATCTCTCTCGCACCACATATCTCTATCCCTCCCCATCTCTGCATCAATCCCCATCTCTCTTTCTCAGTTCCCATCTCTCTCACTCCCCATCTCTCTCTCACTCCTCATGTATCTGTCACTACCTAGCTTTCTCAGTCACTGCTTATCTCTCTCACTTCCCATTTTCTCTATTTCACACTCCCCATCTCTCTTACTCTCCATCTCTCTCTCACATCCCTTCTCACTCTCACTACTCATCTCCCTCTCAATGCTCATCTCTCCCTCTCTCTCAGAAACAATCTCTCTTGCACTCCATCCAGTCTAATTCTCCCTGTGAACACCATCCTCTTTAATTCCTGCTGTGAACATCCTCCTGTCCCATTTCCCCTGAGAGCACCCGCCTGTCTAACTCCCCTTGTGAACACACTCTCCTGTCTAATTCCCTCCGTGAACACTCCCTCCTGTCTAATTTCCCCTGAAAACACCCTCCTGTCTAATTTCCCCTGAAAACACCCTCCTGTCTAATTCCCCTGTGAACACCTCCTCCTCTCTAATTCCCCTGTGAACACCCTCCTGTCTAATTACCCTCTGATCACCCTCCTGTCTAATTCCCCCTGTGAACAGCCTCCTGCCGAATTCCCCCTTTGAGCATGCTCCTGTCTAATTCCCCCTGTGAACACCACCACCTCTCGAATTCCCCTGTGAACGCCGTCCTGTGTAATTCCCACTGTGAAAAACCCACCCCTGTCTGATTCCCCCTATGAACACCGTCTCCTGTCTAATTCGCCTGCAATCACCTTCCTGTCTAATTCCCCCCGTGAACACACTCCTGTCAATTTCCCCCCGTGAACATCCCTTCCTGTCTCATTCCGCCATGAACATCCTCCTGTCTAATTTACCCTGAGAGCACCCGCCTGTCTATTTCCCCCCAGTGAACAGCCCCTCCTGTCCAATTCCCTCCTGTGAACAACCCCTTGCTGTCTATTTCCCCCCTGTGAACACCACCCGGTTTACCTTCACCCATGAACAGCTCCCCCCCCCCACACCCCTGTGTAATTCCCACTGTGAATACCCCACTCCGTCTAATTCCCCCTGTGAACAACCTCTGGTCTAAATTCCCCTTTGAACCCCCCGTCTAATTCCCATTGTGAACAGCGTCCCGTGTAATTCCCCTTGTGAACTCGACCATCAATCTCTGCGTGTGAAATACCATTCTGTCTAATTCCCCTGTGAACACCCTCCTGTTTAATTCGCCCTGAGAACACCCTCTCGTATAATTCTCGTCCGTGAACTCCCTCCTTTCTAATTCCCCCTGTGAACACCCACCTGTTTAATTCCTCTGAGAGCACCCCCTTCCTGTCCAAATCCCACTGTGAATACCCTCCTTTTCAAATGCCCCTGTGAACACCCTCCTGTCTTCTTCCCCTGTTAACACCCCGTCATGTTTAGTTCCTCCTGTGAACACCCCCTTTCCTGTCTAATTCCCCCTGTTAACAACCTCCTGTCTAATTCTCATGTAAACACCCCGTCTAATTCCCTTTGTCAACTCCACCGTCTAACTTCCCCTGTGAACACCCTCCTGTCTAAGTCCCCCTGAGAACACCCTCCTGCATATTTCCAGCATGTAAACTCCCCCTCCTGTCTAAATCCCCCTGTGAAAACCCATTCTGTCTAATTCTCCTTGTGAACAACCTCCATGAAAACTCCCCCTATGAACACCCTTCTTGTGTATTTTCCCCCTGTGAACACTCGCCTGTATAATTCCCCCTGTGAACTTCGTCCTGTGTATTTTCCCCCTGTGAACCCAATCCTGTCTGACTATCCCTGTGAAGACCCTCCTATATAGTTCCCCCTGTGGACACCCTTCTGTTTAATTTCTCCTGTGAACCCCCCAGTCTAATTCCTCCTGTAAACGCCCTCCTGTCGACTTCCCCCTGTGAAAAGCTCTCCTGTCTACTTCCCCCTGTGACAATCCCTCCCGTCTACTTCGCCCTGCGAACTCCCTTCTGTGTAATTCCTGATTTGAATACCTCCTGTCTACTTCCCCTGTGAACACCCTCGTCCTGTCTAGTGATATGAGAACAGATTGTGCTAGAATCACCGCAGTTCTGGCCGCATCTGTGGTGATTGAAACTGAGTTAATATTTCAGGTTCCGACCTACATCAGAAATGGAAAAAGCTAGAATTGTTACAATCATTGAGCAAACGAGAGGGGAGGGGGAAGTCGTTCAAGGGGGGAAGGGGAGAGGGGCAAAGTGACAGATGCCATGGAACAGAATGCACCTGGAGAGCTAAATAATGGGGCTCATGGTCTGAAATTATTGAACTCAATATTGAGTCCAGAGGAATGCTGAGTGCCTAATCAGAAAATGAGGTACTGTTCCTTGAGCTTGCATTGATGTTCACTGGAACACTGCAGCAGGCCAGTGACAGAAATGTGGGCATGAGAAAAAGGTGCAGAATTAAAATAGCAAGCAGTTGGAAACTCGGGATCATGCTTGCATACAGAGCAGAGGTGTTCTTGAAAGCAGTAACCCAATCTGCGTTTAGTCTCCCCCATGTAGAGGAAACCGCACTGTGAGCAGTGAATACAGTATACTAAATTGGAGGAGGTACAAGTAATCGCTGCTTCACCTGGAAGGAGTGTTTGGGGCCTTGGATGGTGAGAAGAGAGGAGGTAAATGGGCAGGTAGTACACCTCCTGCAATTGTATGGGAAAGTGTTGGGAAGGGTACGAGGTGTTGGGGGTAATGGAGGCGTGGACTAGGGTGTCGCGGAGTGAACAATCTCTTTGTAATGCTGGCAGGGAGGGGAGGGTAAGAAGTGCTTGGTGGCAGCATCATGCTAGAGGTGACAAAAATGGCACAGGTTTATCCTTTGGATTTGGTGGCTGATATGGTGGAAATTGAGGAATGTGATTATATTTGACATTTGTCCTTTCAATCTAATCTAATAAGGTGATTGTCTCCAACATTATCCATCAGTCTGTGAACAGAGGAACCTTGGAGTGAATGTTCACGATTACTGAAATTCGGGCGGATAAGGTGGTTAGAAAGGGTTACGGGATACTTTCCTTTATTGGCCGATGTATAGAAAAGAAGAACATGGTCGTTATGCTAGAAACAGTGGCAATACTCAGCCAGTCTGGCAGTATCTGTGGACAGAGAAAAAGAGTTAATGTATCAGATGGATGACCTTTCATCAACCCCTTCTGATGAGAAAGAGAGAGGGAGGGAAGGGGGGGGGGTAAGGGACAGAGGGAAGGAGGGTGAAAGACAGGGAGACAGAGAGAGCGAGAGAGACAGACAGAGAGGGAGAGACAGAGAGAGAGTCAGAGAGACTGAGAGAGAAGGAGCGACAGAGAAAAGGAGAGACAGAGAGAAAGCAAAATAAGGCAAGAAATCGGAGCAGGAGTAGACCATATGGCCCATCGAGCCTGCTCCGCCATTCAATACAATCATGGCTCATCTTAGGATTCAACTCCACTTTCCCGCCCACTCTCCATATCACTTGATTCCATGAGAGTACAGAAATCTGTCTATCCCAGCCTTAAATGTATTGAACGATGCAGCATCCACAACCCTCTGGGGTTTAGAATTCCAAAGATTTGCAACCCTTTGAGTGAAGTAATTTCTATTTATCTCAATCCGAAATGATCATCTCCTTATCCTGAGACTGTGTCACAGTGTTGTACATTCCCGACCAGCGAAAATAATCTCGCAGTGTCTACCCGATCCAATACCTCCAGAATCTTCTGTATCAATGATATTCCTCTCATTCTTCTAAACTCCAGAGAATACAGGCCCTGTTTATTTAATCTCTCCCCTTCCCTCAGAATTGTCTGTTTCTGCACCCACATTTGAATCGTATCCTTTAGTTTATATCACCTCTCCTCATTCTTTCTGCCTGTGGAGGTGGAAGATGTGGGCATGGTTCGTAATGATTACATCACAACTGTCTTCACAGAAAAGGGGACGATGCAGACATTGTAGTCAAGGAGGAGGGTTTGAAATATTGGGTGGGATAAACAGTGAGAGAGGAAATATTAAGGGGTTTAGCATCTCTGAAAGCTGATAATTGACCAGGCTCGGACTGTTAAGAGGTGCAATGGGGGCCTGGCCTACATTTGACTCCATTCACACACTTAGATAGATAGATAGATCTTATTATAAATAAAGATATACATTTGTCTAGGTTGGAGGATGCATACATGTTTTGTCGTTAGAATACCTTCAGTCTTGTTACTCGCTATCAGCAGCTGTGTACAATTTCTATAATAATATACGAATATAACAATTTCTACTTGCTCTGGCTTGATGTGGGTAATATGTATGTTTGAAAGGATGGGGTGAATCTTAGAACAATTTCCCAGGGATGAAGTGAGATTGAGGGACTGGAGGAAAGGTCAGTACTTTACATGACTTAATGACAAAATCTGTTGTGTTAAATTTGAATATTTCACACGCTGTTGCACTGTGACAATTGCTGATAGTTTTTAAGGATAGGGATTGTTTTTCGTGCAGGATTTTCGATTTTACTTTCCTTTATTGACTGTTGTATAGCATATAAGAGCAAGGAATTCATGCTACAACTACATAAAGCACTAGTTAGACCACAGCTAAAGTACTGCATACCGTTCTGGACACCACATTACATGAAAGGTGTGATCACACAAGCGAAGACATAGAGGAGATTTGCAGAGGATGTTGTCAGCACTGCATAATTCTACCTGTGAGGAAAGATTGAACAGGCTGGTGTTGTTCTTTTTGGAACAGAGGAGGCTGAGGGGAGATTTAATGGTGTATAAAATTATAAAAGGCTCAGATAGAGTGGAGAGGAAGGATCTCAGCAGTGGGGTCAATAACCAGGGAGCATAGATTTGCATTAATTGGTAGAAGGATTACATAGAAACAGTGAACATAGAAAATATAGAATCAGAACAAAGCAGGGAGAATTTAAAAAGGAAACTTCCGCTGAATTTGTGAGCCTTACATTGTGGAATGCTTTCTTATTTGGTGAGAATGGTGACCGAATGAAATTCTGCTTCTGTGCGATGAATAGATACTATATGATCTTATTGCAAAAGTAAGGTACCATGTGTACTGTAAATATGGACTGAAATGGCTGAAATAAAAATGTAACAGATCAATTGTTGGCTGCATACTATGACTACAGTTATGCCAGTTATCCTCTGAGAATGTACATAAGACACAATGGGATGAAGTCAAAGTGGACACTGTTGAATTTGATAGCTTGATCTTTGTGGGAACACAAGGGTTAAATAAGTTAAAGATACTAAATGGTCAATTCACTTGTACAAGTAAACATTTAACAGAAATGGGCATAGAATGTCTTATGTGCTGCATTGCTAATCCTGCACCTACTCTATCTGGACACCTCATGATTTTTAACATGTCTATCAAATCTAATTTCCAGTGTTTTCTTCTCCATGGAGAACACCCCAGCTTCTCCAGTCTATCCACGTAACTGAAGTCCCTCATCATTGTTCTCATGAATCTTTTCTTTACCCTCTCTAATGCCTTCACATCCTTCCTAAAATACTGTGCCCAGAATTGGACACAATATTAGTTGAGGCTGAACCAGTGTTTATAAAGCTTCATTATAACCACCTTGCTTATATATGCGAAGCCTCTATTTACAAGACTGGGATCCCATATGCCTTTTAACTACTTTCTAAACTAGCTCTGCTACCCTCAATTTGTGCACAGATATCGCCAGGTCACCCGGTTCCTGAACCCACTTCAGAATTTTCTCCTTATTTTATACTGCGTGTCTTCATTCTTCCTACCAAGATACATTATTTCACACTCTCTGCACCAAATCAGATCTGCCACATGACAAACACTGGTGAGAAACTATTAAATGTTGGTGTTCAGAGGGGTTTAGTTTCTTTGTACACACATCATACAAAATTAACATGCTGGTGCAAAAAGGGAAGGCAACTGTTTTCTTGCTCTTTATTGCAAGGGATTGGATGCAAGAGTAAGGAAGTTTCACTGCAATTGGTGAGACCATAACTAGAATACAATGTACAGATTTGGTCTCCATACCGAAAAGAGGATATACTTGCCTGACAGGCAGTACAACAAAGATGCACTAGATAATGCTGGAACAGACTTGAGGGGCCTTATGGCTTCCTCCTGCTCTTATTTCATCTGTTCTTACGTTCGCATGACAGAGAGGGACGGAAGGACAGGGAGGTCTAGAAAGAGGGAGGGGGAAAGAGAGCGAACAAGCAGGAAAAACAGATGGGAACACCACCACCTGCAAGTTATACACCATCCTGAAATGGAACGGGATCACTGCTACTTCACTCTCACTGGGACAAATTCCTGGAACTGCCTTCTACAGCATTGTGGGTGAATCGACACCAAATGGACAGTAGTGATTCAAAAAGGAAGATCACCAAAAACTTCCCAAAGAGCAATTAGTTTGGGACATGAATGCTGGCCTTGTCAGAAACACACACATCCAACAAACGAATAAAAACATTTTTAGGACGGCACAGTGGGGCAGTGGTTAGCACCGCAGGCTCACAGCTCCAGCGACCTAGGTTCAATTCTGGGTACTGTCTGTTTGGAGTTTACAAGTTTTCCCTTTGTCTGCGTGGGTTTTCTCCGGCTGCTCCGGTTTCCTCCCACAAGCCTTGCAGGTTGGTAGGTAAATTGATCATTATAAATTGCCCCTAGCATAGGTAGGTGGTAGGGAAATAGAGGGACAGGTGGGGATGTGGTAGACATATGGGATTAGTGTTGGATTAGTATAAATGGGTAGTTGATGATCGGCACAGACTCGGTGGGCCGAAGGGCCTGTTTCAATGCTGTATCTCTAAACTAAACATAAATGAAAAATTGACAGCGATGCATATAAGGCGATATTAGGTTCAATGACAAAAACTTGGGCAAAGAGCTTAGTTTTAGGGAACATCTTAAATAAGGAAAGAGAGGTTGTGAGATGGAGAGGGTTGGGAAGGAATTCCAGAGTAAGGGCCTTGGCAGCATGAAGGCACGGCCACCAATGGTGGAATGTTTAAAATCAGGGATGCTCAAGAGGCCAGATAGGGAGATAGAGACGGGGCGAGGAGGAGACAGGGCGAAAGAGAGTGAAAGAGACGGTGTGAGGCAGGAACAGAGACCGAGTCAGTGATAGAAAGAGAGACACACACGGACGGGTGAGGGAGAGAGCTGGATACTCCCTCCCAAGTATGGGACAGTCCAAGCTGTTTCTCTGTGTAAACAGGGAATGGGGGAGGGAGGGATATTCCAGACATATCCCAAATGGACCATTCAAGCCAGAAACCTGGCTCTCTGCCTGTCTCTCCCCCTCCCCGAAAAACCTCAGTAACTGTGCAGAAACGCTGCTGTAATTTTAAACCGGGAGGAGCCGGATTGGATAATGGTCATTTAACACAAATTGAATTAAATGTCGTTCACTATTCCCCTCCCATTAACAGAAAGTTCAGAAAAATAATTGAAAATGTCTCATTGCATTGACCTTGAAATTTTGACAAAGAGCTTTTGCTTGAAAGGCCAGTTTGCCCGCAGCACAAACAGGTAGATTTTATTTTGATTTTCTATTACATTGTGTGGGAAAGCCTGAAACTAGAGCCAGGTTAATGATACAGCCAAGGGAACATTTACAACTGGTGACATTGCACACAAAAATTTTGACCCATATTTTCAGTTATATTTATCAACGACTGTTTGTACTTCATTTGATGTTGCTGTATTGACGCATTAGCTTGTAATCAATCGAATAAACTGTCTTAATATTTACCACTTTAATGTTACAAGGGTTTATAAAGCTGTAAAATGGCT
Source organism: Heterodontus francisci (assembly GCF_036365525.1). Taxonomy (NCBI): domain Eukaryota; kingdom Metazoa; phylum Chordata; class Chondrichthyes; order Heterodontiformes; family Heterodontidae; genus Heterodontus; species Heterodontus francisci. The sequence continues at coordinate 3,657,394 of NW_027140635.1, forward strand.
ATTTAACACAAATTGTAAGGAAGATCTTCCACTTTTCACCTCCAGTTTCTATAATGCCTCGCAATAAATACATTTACATTCTGACAAAGAGTTTTTGCTGCTGTAATAAAGTGTCACCTGTTTCCATTTGCTTCCTGACTGTTTCTTTCCTCTGCTCTCCTGGGGCATTCAGAGGGTTTTTTTGTTCATCACTTGTCCGCATTCAGGAGGTTCCAGATCTTCTTCTGCTGCTGCCATGAATACATTAGTTGCATTCAAAATCTTTCCCTCGGTTTGGAGACATGAGGAGAGACTGTTTACACTAGCTGAGGAGAGAAACAGATAGGCAGGGAGTTGTTATGGCCTGTAATTCACTCTGAGGTGTTTCTGAAAGCAGATTCAATAATAACTTTCAGAAGACAATTGGATCAAGACTTCAGTTACTCTTAGTTATAGTAGAGAAGATGGCAGCACAGAAAGAGAAGCGAGAGAGAGAGAGATGTCATAACTTTAAGGATGAAGAACTCAGCAAAAATTATTTCGAGAGCTCTTTTTGTAACTGATTTTTTCAGTTTTATTTGATGCAGCTGTTTTATTTATTCATTACATTTAATCACTCAAAATAATTATCCATATAGGAACCAGTTTAATGTTAAAAGTGTTTACATAGTTGGAAAACAGCCATTTAACACAAATTGTATTGAAATTATTTCATTAAGCATCTCCAGTTTACATTAAGGAAATTCCTCAAACTTTTGGAAACTTTCAGACGGTCAGCAGCACAGAATCGCCCCATCATCAATGGCTCAGCATCACCATTTGCTGGTGTCCCTTTCTCACTGCAGTTAATGTCTTCCTTTCACCATCTCCATCAGCTGGTGCCCCTGTCTCACTGCAGTTACTGACCCCCCCTCACCTTCTCCAACTGCTGGTGTCACAGTCTCACTGCAGTTATTGACCCCTTTCACCATCTCCATTCTGCTGGTGTCCCTGTCTCAATGCAGCTACTACCCCCTCACCATCTCCATCTCCTGGTGTCCCTGTCTCACTGCAGTTACTGACCCCTTTTCACCATCTCCATCTGCTGGTATCCAGTGTCACTGCAGTTACTGTCCCTCAACATCTCCATCTTCTGGTGGGAGAAATTGCCGCGGGGGTGGGGGGTTGTAATTGCTGGGGGTGGGGGAGAGGGAGACGGCAATGACTGGGTTGTGAGAATAGAAGGGAGACAGAGTCAAGAATGTGTCCCCAAAAATACAGAAAAATAATCAATTGACACGAGAAAATTTCCTGTATCTGCAGCATTTTCCTTCTGTAAGAACAACTTTGTTTCTCTCTGCGCAGATGTGAGCAACTAAGAATGGAACCAGGTAAAGCGGTGGAGAGGCTGTGGGTGCTGTTTCCACTCCTGTCCTGCAGGGTGCACTCTGACATTCCTCCTGCCCCACTAATGTTCGCCACTGTCAAGGTCGTCTCTTTCCTGCTGCCTCGCTGCTCTTTGCCATGTCTTCCCCCTCTACTGCCGTTGTGCTCATGCTGCTGTCATTCACCTGTTACACGCCGCAACCCCTGCTCTTTAGCATCTGTCAACCCCCAGACAGTGTATTATGGGTCACTCAGTTGTCGTTCAATTCTTGCCCACTGGGGACAAATGCTCAGTTCATGGTCTGAACACGTAGGGACCCGCCCCTGGGTTGCTCTTAGTTGTTTTGTTTATTCATTAATTGAATAATTGATGTAACTGGATATTTCACCGCCCTCTTGACCTGCTGTCTGAACTTGTACTGTGTCGTCCCATAAATAAATGTGTTGTGCAGCAACTTAAACTGTGCAGCATTAATCCGACTTGTCGGAATATATATTCAGAATTGTTGTAATCCCTGTGATTTTTTCCTGTAATGTTATAATGTTAGAAATCTAGAACAATTATCAACCACAGAAGTATGAAGCTGCCAGATATAGTGAAGAGAAAAATCACAGACTTCCTTTTGCTCTCCATCTCTGGTTCACTGCGATTCTCTGCGTTGTTCTGGCTCCTCAGTCCCTTACGGACTCAACTGGCCACTAAAATATGCCTGACAATCAGAGCATTAAGGAAAAGCATTAAAGCAAATGGGAACAATGGGATTAAAATCTTATCAAACCAGTCAAATGCCATCCATCCGGGATCAGTATGATAGCTTGGCTTTCAATAACAGAACCATCGTGCATTACCAATTATCTCTGGAGGTGCACATGCAAAGTAGAAGGGGAGGTTTTTTAAACATAGCAGAACGCAGGTTTTTGCTAGAACCACAGCTACAGTTTTCTCAGTGCAATAATTTGTTTTCAGCTTCTGGCAACAAACGGCCACAAATCGATCGAAGGTGAAAGTGACGGTGAACCAGACAGAACAGTCTCTGGTTGCACGAATCAAGACAATGATAACCTTACAAACAGGGATGATAATCATCAGTATTTCTGGCAGATAGTAAAAATTGATCCTGTACAGTATGACCTCAGTGATAATGACCAGGAGATCCACCATTGCCATGGCCACTAAGTAGCGAGTGGTGCAGGTGGAGAGACCGCATTTTGCCTGGGGAAGAATCACAATCACCAGTAAATTAACGGCAAGAGAGAGAAGGGAAAAGAGACTGGAACTTACTGATCAAGCATTAGTAGTGTCTGACCCAGGCAGTAAGAGCTGATGCAGACGATTCTCCAGGTTACGAGACTCCTCCTGGGGTTTAGGGATTGACAGCCCAATGATCAGAGATATCACCACTCTCCACCCCTCTGGAGTTACTGGTTGAGCATCCCCTCCCCTGCCCCCGTCCCGCCCCCGCCCCCGGTGTCAGGCAACTCTGCCCAAACCCTGCAGTCATGGTTTGGACTGCCCTCGCCCTGAGGCCTGCTCCAGAGTCCTCCCTGCCTGAATGGAATCCAAGCCTGTCAATCAGGCAGACTTCAGAGCGGGAATCCAGTCAAGGATAAAAGAGGAAATGTGTGGGGTTACAACACAGGGACACTGCTCCCAACCTATGTCACTCACAACTGTTAATCTCCAGGCATAGGTATTGGAGTAAAAACAAAATACTGAAAACTGCTGTAAATCGGATGAAATTAGCAGAATGTTGAAAACACTTCATAGGTCATGCAGCATCTGCGGAGAGTGAAACAGCTTTCACGGTTTAGGCTGATAGACTTCCATCAAAACTGGAAGATATGAGAGGTTAGCAGTTTTAAAGCAATGATAGAGCCATTGCAAAGTGGGGTACAGGAGGATGAAAGAACAAAGGAGCAGCTGTGTGGGCAGATGGAGGGCAGAACTGATCTAATGACTAAGTTGATGTTGGCGCAAGGTTTAGTTTAGTTAAGAACATTACAGCGCAGTACAGGCCCTTCAGCCCTCGATGTTGCGCCGACCTGTGAAACCATCTGACCTACACTATTCCATTTTCATCCATATGTATATCCAATGACCACTTAAATGCCCTTAAAGTTGGCGAGTCTACTACTGTTGCAGGCAGGGCGTTCCACGCCCCTACTACTCTCTGAGTAAAGAAACTACCTCTGACATCTGTCCTGCATCTATCACCCCTCAACTTAAAGCTATGTCCCGTCGTGTTTGCTATCACCATCCGAGGAAAAAGACTCTCACTATCCATCCTATCTAACCCTCTGATTATCTTATATGTCTCTATTAAGTCACCTCTCCTCCTTCTTCTCTCCAACGAAAACAACCTCAAGTCCCTCAGCCTTTCCTCGGAAGACCTTCCCTCCATACCAGGCAACATCCTAGTAAATCTCCTCTGCACCCTTTCCATAGCTTCCACATCCTTCCTATAATGCGGTGACCAGAACTGCACGCAATGCTCCAGGTGCGGTCTCACCAGAGTTTTGTCCAGCTGCAGCATGACCTCGTGGCTCTGAAACTCGATCCCCCTACTAATAAAAGCTAACACACAATTTGCCTTCTTAACAGCCCTATTAACCTGGGTAGCAACCTTCAGGGATTTATGCACCTGGACACCAAGATCTCTCTGTTCATCTACACTTACAAGAATCTTCCCATTAGCCCAGTACTCTGCATTCCTGTTACTCCTTCCAAAGTATATCACCTCGCACTTTTCCGCATTAAACTCCATTTGCCATCTCTCAGCCCAGCACTGCAGCCTATCTATGTCCCTGATCCTATCCGCCAATGACTTCTCGTGTCCTCTCCTTGCTCTTCTTAACTCTCCCTTTAGATCCTTCCTGGCTAGCTTGTAACTCTCAAGCGCCCTTCACGTCTCATCCTAACATAAGCCTTCTTCTTCCTCTTGACAAGCGCTTCAACTTCTTTAGTAAACCACGGCTCCCTCGCTCGACAACGTCCTCCCTGCCTCACAGGTACATACTTATCAAGGACACGCAGTAGCTGCTCCTTGAATAAGCTCCACATTTCGATTGTTCCCATCCCCTGCAGTTTCCTTCCCCATCCAACGCATCCTAAATCTTGCCTAATCGCATCATAATTTCCTTTCCCCCAGCTATAATTTTTGCCCTGCGGTATATACCTGTCCCTGCCCATCGCTAAGATAAACCTAACCGAATTGTAATCACTATCACCAAAGTGCTCACCTACATCTAAATCTAATACCTGGCCGGGTTCATTACCCAGTACCAAATCCAATGTGGCATCGCCCCTGGTTGGCCTGTCTACATACTGTGTCAGAAAACCCTCCTGTACACACTGGACAAAAACTGACCCATCTAAACTACTCGAACTATAGTATTTCCAGTCGATATTTGGAAAGTTAAAGTCCCCCATAACAACTACCCTGTTACTCTCGCCCCTGTCGAGAATCATCTTCGCTATCCTTTCCTCTACATCTCTGGAACTATTTGGAGGTCTATAAAAGACTCCCAACAGGGTGACCTCACCTCTCCTGTTTCTAACCTCGGCCCATACTACCTCAGTAGACGAGTCCTCAAACGTCCTTTCTGTCACTGTAATACTCTCCTTGATTAACAATGCCATCATGGACAATTAAAGAAACTTAGGATGGGTCCAGAGGAGGTGCACATGGTTAGAGCAGAATCTCAGAGGGCGAGGGGAGAATGTAAAATCTGGCAAAGAGCAAAAGGCCCCAGTGGCCCAGAGAAGTGTCAGGAATGGTGGTATACCCCAAAGATGGGTTTGCTGCAGGTTCGGAGAAGTGTCTGGAGATGGGGAAGGTTGAGGCCCAAGGTTAAGAATTTTAAACCTAAAGCGTGAGGGGACTGAGAGCCAATGTGTGTCATTGAGGGTGAGGGTGATGGATGAGCTGGACGTGGTGAGGGATGGACATGGACAGTGGAGTTTTGGATCAATTCTGTTTGATAGAAGCTGGAGGTTGGCTGGCTGGTTGGGGTGAACTGGAGGAATGGAGTCAGGAGCTGACATAGTTCTAATTTTACTGGAGTCATTAACCAACATAGAATAGACAGGTAAACATCTGCTGTGAAATAGCAGAGAGAAGAATGTCAGTTTGATACTTTCTTTGTCACTCCCCTAAAATCACCCACAGTAATTTCCAAGCTGCAATTTTGAATGTGATCTTTAACTGTTCCCGTGACAGATATTCAAAGTTCATATTTTAACTGGAAAGCTTCCGAGGCAAAGTGAAACAGCTCTGCTAGAGTACCTGAATTCAGTATACACTGCAGTCAAATCAATAATATTTATCAATGAATCGGAGGAGTGAACATGGCTAATATAATTATATGAAAGCTGTAAATAAAGCTTCTCATCATTATGGGGCCAGTCCTGCATGAATACAGCTTCCAGCTTTATTTCTGAGTGGGGTTTAACTAAAATAATTTCCTGGACTTTGAAATGCTTGTGTCTTATCTGCCACATTATTTCCATCGGAGTTGAAGCAGCTGATGCATTCTGTTTGTTTATTCAGTGTAACTAGTAGCAACAATCAGGTGTATAACCATGTCACTGGATACTTACCCCTGTATAAATCTGGACCAATTTGAATGGAGCAGCTCAGTGTGCCTGCCAGAGCTGTGGGATCCAGACCAGCAGAAGTCACTGCTTCTCGGGGAAATGGGACGTTCAGTAATCCGTCAGATAGAATGCATTTACTATCCTATTCTTGCAGCTGTTGGAGTTCCTTGTAAGCTGTTATCTCAGTTGTCGATGGTGTAACCAGTTTTACCTGGAAAGCTGTAATCGGTATTATTTCTTACTGTGTGTTTTACTCAGCTACCGGTTCAGTTTCAGCAGTTGCTTGATAGAATGTCCTCAGTCTCTGCTCTTTCAGTCTTGCAGGAGCTGCATTATATTTATAATGATCTTTCTTCATGCAACCCTGGTATTGTCACTGGGTTATTCCTTCTGCTGTGCATATCGAAATCAGTTGCCTGGGTGAAGAGCATGGATGTGCCCATAAGGAGCTGTTAACAGTTTCATGTTGTCCAACTAACCTGTCCGAGGACATTGATATGAATGTGTTTCCAGTGATTGATAATGAGACAGCTTACTGTCTCAGTGTTGCAAGGAGGCAGTGCAATGTCCTCTTTCACCATGAACATTGTTCAGTTTATGTGTAATTTCAATATATTTATTGTTTATCCCTGTAACAAAATAGTATTTCATTCTGTGTTTGTCTGTTGCTGCTTCATGGGTCTGGCTACTGAACTGAGTTTTCTGCTTACTCTTTCACATCTCTTTCTCTGCTTCATTGTGCATGAATTCACTGTCACTGGGCTTCATTGTGAATTGAAGTGTGTTGGTGATGTTGTATCAGTTAACACTGTGCCTGTTGGAATTATGAATTCTTCTATTTATCAGGAGATTATAATTAGCAGAAGTAATCTTGTGCTTTATGAGTTAAGCAATCTCGCCATCGAACACCATGCTTTATCATACAATGAGAAGGAATTTTAATGACTGTAAAGGTGTGCCTGGAAAAGACTTTTGATATTGTTTATTCTGTGCATTGTAGATATTGTGAACAGTGTAGGTGAATAGTGGGAGATTTGTGTGATTTGGTTAAACATTAAACTATTGACAGAGACTTCACCATTGAACAAACTGAATCTGAGAATAGAATCATTACGGGGCTGGTGAATTGAATGCAGGCTCAGAATATTAGGACAAACGGATTGGAAAATTATCATTGTGAAAGACAGTACAAGATCGTGCTGTGATGGAAATCACACCTGTCAAATGGAAACACCTTAATTTAGTCATATGGGACACCACATTAACATTTTTTTTTGCCAGAGATTGCAAAGAACGTGTTAAAAAACACAGACCTGAGTGGATGAAAACATGGTTGCACATTTCCATTCTGAGAGACATGAATGGAAAGACGATGGGGTGCTCTTTGATTCAATTAACAAGAATAGCCTGGACAATAGTGATGATCAAAAGTCACCAACGGCTTCTGACGTTGTAAGAGACAAAACTTCACCCCTCACCGAGTATGTGTGGGAGGCACTCAAATCCACCAACCTTCCCAGAAGTTGCTGTTTGAAGCTAAGAGACGGTCATATGACCTGCCTGCTGGTAAGACCGGTGGCTTTCTGAATTGTGACACAGAAAGGGAATAGCCTGCAACTTGGCTGCTTACTTTCCACCATTCAGAGTAAGAGACTTTACCTCCTCCTCGAAGAAAAGCGGAAAATGCTTTAAACACTCTGCCAGTCAGGCAGCATCTGTGGGGAGAAATACACCTTCTGAAAATGTTCCATCACAGCCTGAAACGTTAATTCTGTTTTTTTCTCTCCACAGATACTGCCTGACCTGCTGATTATTTCCAGAATTTTCTGTTTTTTTTCAGATTTTCATCACCCACTTTTGTATTGGTGTTGAATTCCCAGCAACTTCTCTTCCAGGAATGGTTACCTTGAAGAAGTTCTGCTCTTCTCTCTGATGGGATTTCCCTTTCTCTCTTGTACCTTGCTCACATTCATTTCTTTCTATCTCCCTTCTTGTGTTTGAACAGGTAACTAACAAAACTCGCTTTCACAGTCACATGAACTGTCTCTGATTCCAAGTTATGTCACGTGGATTCCCACAGACATTCCACCCTTTGTGTGTTTTAAATTAAAGGGAGAAACTAATTAATCTTAAAGTTAAGTCATGGCAGGAGCGACCTCACCCGTGATATGCTGGAACTGTGGGTGGATTGACTGTGGCGCATCACGATGCTTTGATTGTCATGGTTGACACGTTCAGCATAAACCTTTTTGATAACATTCCAAGCCTTCAGTTTCTTTCGCATCAGAACAGCCTCCTTTATCTTTTTGTTGCTCTCAATCTTGTCTTCAACTACAAGTGGGAGCTCTGGGATTTCCTCAATGCGATGATCTTTTGACAGGACCAGAGCAGGGAGGGCTGATGCAGCCAGAGAAGACTGTTGGCACCCTATGGTGCCAACGTCGCCAAATCTTTGTGGGAGCGAACCTATATTCAGCTTGCAGGACCTCATCCCCCCTTTCCTTTTACCTATGTTGTTGTTACCAATATGTACCACGACAACTGGCTGCTCGTCATCCCTCCTCAGAATGCTCTGTTGCCGCTCAGAGACATCCTTGACCTGAGCACAAGGGAGACAACAGACCATCCTGGAGTTTCTTTTGCGGCCACAGAAACGCCTGAATGATCCCCTTACGATTGAATCACCTGTCACAAGAGCCCTGTCAATCTTCTTCCTCCAATCCTGTGCAGCACAGCATCCCCCCACCCCCACCCCCCACCCACATTGTGCCATGAGCTTGGCTCTTGTTGCTTTCCCCGAGCCATCTCCGCCAACAATGTCGAAAGCTGTACATCTGTTAGAGAGAAGGACGGCCACAGGTGACTCCTGCATTACCTGCCTTCCTCTACTCTGCCTGGTTGTCATCCACTCCCTTTCTGCCTTTGCCTGCGGTGTGAGCACCTCGCTAAACGTGTTATCCATGACAATCAAAGTATCGTGAATGCTCCACAGTGAATCCACCCGCAGCTCCAGCTCCGTAAGGTGGGTAGCCAGGAGCTGCAGATGGATCCACTTCCTGCAGACATGGTCTTCATACTGGAAGCATCCCTGATTTCCTACATCGCGCAGGAGGAGCATACCACGGGTGAGGGCTCCCCTGTTATGATTTAGTTTTAAGATTACTTAGTTACTCCCTTTAATTAAAAATTACACAAAGGGTGGAAGTTCTGTGGGTATCCACGTGACATAACTTGGTGTCAGAGTCAGTTAATGTGACTGTAAATTGAAAGGTAGGATCTCAAAGGTGGTAATCTCAGGATTACTACCAAAGCCACATGCTGGAGAGAGCAGAAATAACAGGATATATCAGATGAATATGTGGCTGGGGAAATGGTGTCGGAGGAGAGATTCAGATTCCTGGGAAATTGAGACGGGTTCTGAGGAAGTTGGGACCAGTACAAGCTGGATGTGTTACATCTGGGCAGGACTGGGACCAATTTCCTTGGAAGGGAGGTGGGTGTTTGCTAGTGCTGTCGGAGAGCGTTTATAATAGAATGGCAGGGAGACAGAGGAGGGAGATACAAAAATAGAAATGAAAGAAAGAAAGGCATGAAGGAAAAGTGGAAGCAGAGAAAACAAGGGCGAGAAACACATGGGACCAAATTGCAAATTAAAGCAAAGGTGACGAACAGTCTTAAAAAGACAAGTCTAAAGCATTGCGTCTTACTGCACGGAGCATTTGCAACAAGCCAGATGAATTAACAGCGCAAATAGATATAAACAATTATTATATAGTTGTGATTACAAATACATGGCTGCAGGGCGACCAAGGATGGGAGCTGAACATCTATGGGCATTCAATATTTAGGAAGGATCGGCAAAAAGGGAAGGGAGGTGGGGTAGCTTTGTTAGTAAAGGCGAAAATCAATGGAACAGTGAGGAAGGATATTGACTCGGAAAATCATGATGTGGAATCTGTATGGGTGGAGCTAATAAACACCAATGGGCAGGAAATGTAGGTAGGAGTTGTCTATCGGCATCTAAACAGTAGTGGAGATGTAAGGGATGGCAATAAACAGGAAATTAGAAACATATTCAATCAGGGTACAACTGTAATCATGAGTGACTTTAATCTACATATAGATTAGTCAAACTAAATTTGCAATAATACTGTAGAGGAGGATTTCCTTGAGTGTGTACATGACGGTTTTTGAGACCAGTATGTTGAGGAACCAACTAGAGAACAGGCCATCCTAGACTGGGTATTGTGCAATGAGAAAGGATTAATTAACAATCTTGTTGTGCAGGGTATCTTGGGGAGGAGCGACCATAACATGATAGAATTCATTATTAAGATGAGGAGTGAAACAGTTCAATCCGAAACCAGGGTCCTGTATCCAAATAAAGGAAACTACGAAGGTATGAGGTGAGAGTTCGCCATGGTAGATTGAGTAACTTTGCTAAAAGTGTTGACGGTGGATAGGCAAATGATAATATTTAAAGAATGTGTGCATGAATTACAACAATTATTCATTACTGTCTGATGCAAAAATAAAACCAGAAAGGTGGCTCAACTGTGGGTAACAAAATAAATTAGGGATAGTGTTAGATCCAACGAGGAGGCATATAACATATTCAGAAAATGGGTGGTTGATGGTCGGCACAGACTCGGTGGACCGAAGGGCCTGTTTCAGTGCTGTATCTCTAAACCAAAAGGCAGCAAGTCTGATGATTTGGAGCAGATTCGAATTCAACAAAGAAGGACAAAGAGGTTGATTAAGCGGGGGGAAATGGATTATGTGGGTAAACTTGTGGGAAAATAAAAACTGACTGTAAAAGCATCTATAAATATGTGAGGAGAAAATGAATAATGAAGACAAACGTAGGTCCCTTCCGGTCAGGAGCAGGGAAGGTATAATGGGGAACAAAGCAATGGAAGAACAATTAAACACAAACTTTGATTCTGTCTTCAAAAAGGAAGACACAAATAACCTCTCAGAAATGTTAGCGAACCAAGGGTCTAATAAGAGGGAGGAACTCAAGGAAATCAGTACTAGTAACAAAATGGTGCTAGGGAAATTAATGGAGTTAAAGGCTGACAAATCCCCGGGGCCTGATGATCTACATCCCAGAGTACTAACGGAAGTGACCCTAGAAATAATGCATGCATTGGTAGTCATCTTCCAAAATGCTGCAGACTCTGGAGCAGTTACTACAGATTGGAGGGTGGAAAATGTAACCCCACTATTTAAAAAAGGAGGGTGAGATAAAACGGCGAATTAAGACCAGTTAGCCTTACATCAGTAGTGGGGGAAATACTTAATTCGATTATAAAGGATGTGATAGCAGAACACCTGGAAAGCATAAACGGGATTACACAAAGTCAGCATAAGTTTGCGAACGGGAAATCATGCTTCACAAATCTACTGAAGTATTTTTGAGGATGTAGCTAGTAGAATAGGTAAGGGAGAAACAGTGGATGTGGGGGATTTTGATTTTCTGGAGGCTTTTGATAAGGTCCCACATAAGATGTTCGTCTGCAAAATTAAAGCACATGGGATTAGGAGTAATATACTGGCATGGATTAAGAATTGATAGACAAGGAACAGAGAGTGGAATAAACGGGTCTTTTTCCGCGTGGCAGGCAGTGACTAGTGGGGTACCGCAGCGATCAGTGTTTGGGCCCCAACCATTCACAACATATATTAATGTCTTGGGTGAGGGAACGAAATGCAAAATTTCCAAGTTTGCACATTGAGGGGGGAATGTGAGCTGTGAGTAGGGTACAAATAGGCTCCAATGTGATTTGGACAAGTTGGGTGAGTGGGCAAATGCATGGCAGATGCAGTATAGTGTGGATAAATGTGAGGTTATCCACTTTGGTTGTAAAAACAGAAATGCAAATTATTATATGAATGGTATAGATTGGGAAAGGGGGAGGTCTAACGAGAACTTGGTGTCCTTGTACACCAGTTGCTGAAAGCAAGCAGTTAGGAAGGAGAATGGAATGTCGGCCTTTGTTGCAAGAGGATTTGAGTACAGGAGCAAGGATGTCTTGTATTTATACAGGGGCTTGATGATACCACATCTGGAGTATTGTGTGCAGTTTTGGTCTTCTTATCTGAGGAAGGATGTTCTTGCCATGGAGGAAGTGCAAATAGTATTTATCAGGCTGATTCCTGGGATGGTAGGATTGACATATGAGGAAAGATTGGGTTGTCTCGGCCTATATTCACTCGAGTTTAGAAGAATGAGAGGAGATCTCATTGAAATCTATACAATTCTAAAAGAACTAGATAGTGTAGATGCCTGTCATTTTTTGTGAGATATGTCGAACATTCCTCTTCAGGCCCCCTCCCTCAACTCTTTTTTCCGGTACATTGATGACTTTATCGGTCCCATATCCTGCTCCCGCCCGGAATTGGAAAACTTTATCAACATTGATGCTAATTTCCACTCTTCTCTCACCTTTACCTGGTCCATCTCTGACACTTCCCTTTCCTTCCTCGACTTCTCTGTCTGCATCTCAGGGGATAGGCTGTCTAATATTCGTTGTAAGCCCACCGACTTCCACAGCTACCTCGACTACACTTCTTCACACCCTGCCTCCTGTAAGGACTCCATTCCATTCTCCCAGTTTCTTCATCTCCAACGCATCTGCTCTGATGATGCTATGTTCCACGACAGCGCATCTGATATCTCTTCCTTTTTCCTCAGCCGAGGGGATTCCCCCCACTGTGGTTGACAGGGCCCTCAACCGTGTGCAGTCCATTTCCCACACCTTTACCCTCACTCCTTCCCCTCCATGCCAGAACCGCGACAGGGTTCCCCTTGTCCTCACTTTAGACCCCAACAGCCTCCACATCCAAAGGATCATCCTCCACCACATCCACCATGTCCAGCATGATGCCACTACCAAACGCATGTTCCCCTCCCCGATCTGCATTCTGAAGGAATAGTTCTCTCTGCGACACCCTGGTCCAATCCTCCATTATCCCCAACACCTCATCCCCTTCCCACGGCGCCTTCCTCTGCAATCGCAGGAGGTGTCATACCTGTCGATTTACCTCCTCTCTCCTCACTATCCAAGGCCACAAACACTCCGTTCTTGTGAAGCAGCAATTTACTTGCACTTCTTTCAATGTAGTATACTGTATTCACTCCTGACAATGTGGTTTCCTGTACTTTGGGGGTGACCACTCTGCGGAATACCTCCACCCTGTCCAAAAGCATTAACCGAACTTCTGGTTGCTGGCCATTTCAACACCCGCCCCTGCTCTCATGCCCACTTTGCTGTCCTGGGATTGCTGCAGTCTTCCAGTGAACATCAACGCAAGCTCGAAGAAAAGCACCTCATTTATTGATTAGGCACGCTACAGCCTGCCGGATTGAACATTGAGTTCAATAATATCAGAGCATGACGGGCCCCCCTTTATATTTTTATTTTTAGATGTTTTTCTTTTTTTAAATACTATTTGTTTAGTTTTCTTCTACTGTGCCTACACACTGTTTTTTTCATGTTTGTGCTTTGGGCCAGGGCTGTTCTTTTTCTTCTGTCACTGAACACCCTCTCTGTCTGACACTTTGCCTTTCACCACACCATTAACATACCATTTGCCTTTGCTTCATAACCTTCTGGTCAGTTATTCTCAGCGTCCTTGTCCTATCAACACCATCTCTTTTGTTATCTCGTGCCCCACCCCCACTTTATTTGCTTTAAACCTATTACATTTCTAATATTTGCCATTTCTGACGAAGGGTCACTGACCTGAAACATTAACTCTGTTTCTCTCTCCACAGATGCTGCCAGACCTGCTGAATATTTCCAGCAGTTCTTGTTTTTATTTCAGATTTCCAGCATCTGCAGTATTTTGCTTTCGTTCTAAATACAGGAGAATGTTCCTGATGGCTGGGGAGTCCAGAATCAGGGGGCTCATTTAGAACCGAGATGATGAGAAAATTCTTCACTCATAGGGTGGTGAACCTGTGGAATTCTCTGCTGCAGAAGGCAGTGGAGGCCAAGTCATTAAATATATTCAAGACGGAGATAAATATATTTCTTAATGCCAAAGGGATCATGGGATATGGGGAGAATGTGCGAACAGGGTACTGAATTAGACGATCTTTTTGAATGGTTGAGCAGGCTGGAATGGCCGAATGGCCTACTCCTGCTCCTATTTTCTATCTTCCTATGCTTACAGAGACAGTGCTAGAGTGGTAAAAACCCATAATATCATATGTGGCGTCATTTAGTTGGGCACTTGGAATCAATAAGTGTAGAAGTCTTTTCTCTGTCTTGTTGCAATATAAATTATTCACGTGGTTATCAAGAATCAAAGAGAGATTTGGAATTGGAAATAGTTAGCTTAAATTGCTTTCTGGGAGATCCCACATGTCCCACTTACTGTTGAGATAGATGTTGCTGGGGAGAAGCTTTTTGAGGTCAGGTGTCTATTGGTGTGTGCTTGCTGACACATCACCAGCCAGTTGGACTTTCGAAAGGTAAGTTGGCTTTTGGAAAGCTGTTGGCTTTGAAAACAGCTGGACTCAGGAACAGAGAAGCCATCAGGAACCAGGGGTGTTTCTGTTTTGAGGCAGGCCCATGCTCAAGCTGGGAAATCCAGACTCATGAGGTTTTGAAGGTGAAATGGATCATAATTCTACCTGAGGCTAGGGGAAGAATTCGCAGGAAATCTCAAACCTCAGAAGACAGCTGAGAAACTAAGAAATTGAAGTAAATTCTTAAGAGCTTTGGCACACTTTGAATTGGTCCCAGGAGAAGTGGACACACCGTCAAGATCCTGGAATCTTGACTTCGAATTAACCGTCAAACGAGGATGTTCTGCTGAGATTTAGAGTTAGAAGTATACAACGTCATGCTCTGTTAAGATTTTATGTTGAAAAAATACATATTTCTAAATTGTAGTGATATGTTAGTAGTGCTTTGCTTTGTTTAACTCTTGTACAGTAATATTTTTTGTTTAAAGCATGAAATCGTGCAGCGTAACACATTCAGTAGCAACTGGGATTTCGACGTTCTCTTTTTAAAAGTTAATAGTCCCTAATGGAATTGTAGCACCCGGCACTCGTGTCGCACGAATGTTACTTGCCACTTATCAGCCCAAGCCCGAATGTTGTCCAGGTCTTGCTGCATGGATGGTTTCAGTATCTGAGGAGGTACAAATGGTGCTGTGTAATCATCGGCAAACATCCCCAATTCCGAGCTTATGATGGAGGGAAGATCATTGATGAAGCAGCTGAAGATGAGCGGGTCTAAGGCACGACCCTCTGGAACTCCTGCAGCAATGTCCTAAGGCTTAGATTATTGGCTTCCAACCACCACAACCACCTTCCGTTGTGTTAGGTATGACTCCAACCAGATGTTTGGGTTCCTTGATGCCGCATTTGGTCAAATGCAGCCTTGATATCAGCTTTTGCCCCATGTCTGGACCAAGGCTGTAATGAGGTTAGAAGCCGAGTGGCTCTGGCATATCCCAAACTAAACATCAGTGAGCCGGTTACTGCTGAGTAATTGTGACTTGATAGCATTGTCAATGACAGCTTTCATGACTTTTCTGATTATTGAGAGTAGACTGATGTAGCAGTAATTGGCCAGTTTGGGCCTATGAATAGACAAACATATGAAATAAAAGCAGGAGTGGGTCAATCGGCCCCTTTGAGCCTGCTTGGCTATTTCAGAATATCATAGCCGATCTGTGTTTGGCCTCTACTCCACTTTCGTACCTACCCCCGATACCTTTTGACTCCCTTGTTGGTCAATAACTTGTTGACTAATTTATTGACCCTGCCTCCACCACTCTCTGGGGAACAGACGTCTAAAGACTTACAACCCTCTGAGAGAAAAAAAATCTCCTCATGTCTGTCTTAAATTGGCGACCCCTTATTTTTAAACTGTGTCCCCTAGTTCTAGTCTCGCCCACAAGGGGAAACATCTTGTCAGCATTCACCCTTTCAAGTCCCCTCAGATCTTACATGTTTCAATATGATCACCTCTCATTCTTCCAAACTCCAATGGATACAGACCCAACCTGTCCAACCTTTCTTCATAAGATGACATGCTTCCCAACACCATCGCAGTTGTCAGTCGGGTGAACCTCCTTTGCGCGGCTTCTAACGCATGTATGTCCTTTCTTAAATAGGAAAACAACACTGGACACAGTACTCCAGATGTGGTCTCAACAATACCCTATACAGCTCAAGCAAGACATCCCAACTTTTATATTCCATTCTCCTTGCAATAAACAATAACATTCCTTTTGCCTTCCTAATCACTTGCTGTATCTGCATAGAAGCCTTTTGTGATTTATGTACCAGGATACCCAGATGTCTCTGCACCTCAGGGTTCAGCAGTCTCTCTCCATTTAAATAATGTGCTGCTTTACTATTTGTCCAGCCAAAGTGGATAAATTCATACTTTCACACAATTATACTCCATTTTCCAAGTTTTTGTTGACAGAATTGACCTAACTATATTCCTTTGAATGCTCCTTATGCCCTCGTAACGATGTACTTTCCTACCTATCTGTAGGTCATCAGCAAATGTAGAAACCATACATTTGATCCCTTCATCCAAGTCATTGATATATATTGTAAATTGCAGAGGACCCGGCACTGATCCCTGTAGCATTCCACTAGTTACAGCTTGCCAACCCGAAGAAAGACCCACTTATCTCTACTCTTTTCTTCCTGTTTGCCAACCAGTCCTTTATCCATGCTAATATGTCCTCCTACACCATGAACTCTTAACTTATATAATAACCTCTGATGGGGCTCCTTGTCAAATGCCTTATGGAAATCCAAGTGCACCACATCCACATATCCACGATGTTTGTTCCTTCATCAAAGAACTCCAATAATTTAGTCAAACATGATCCCCCTTTCATAAAACCATGTTGACTCTGCCTGATTATATGAAGGTTTTCTAAGTGTCTCGTTATAACCTCCTTAATAATAGATTCTGGCATTTTCCCTCTGACAGATGTTAGGTTAACTGGCCTGTAGTTTCCTGCTTTCTGTCTTCCTCCTTTCTTGAACACAGGAGTCACATTCGCGATTTTTCAATCTGATTGAACCTTTGCAGAATCAAGTGAATATTGGGAAATTGAAAACAATGCATGTATTATCTCAGCAGTCAATTCTATTAAGACGCTAGGATGAAGTCCATCAGGACCTGGGGACTTGTCAGCTTTTACTTCGAACACTTTTCTCAGCAGCTGATCCCTGGTGATTGTAAATGTTTTAAGTTCCACCCCACTCGCCCTTTCACATCCTGATTCAGAATTATTTCTGTGATGTTATTTGCATCCTCTACAGCGAATACAGATGCAAAAACATCTGTTGAAATCCGTCACTATTTCCTTATTGTCCATTATTAATTCCCACTCTCTCTCTCTAGAGGAACAACACTCCCTTTATTTACTCTTTGACTTCCTAAATTCCTGTAGAAGCTTTTATTTTTATACTTTTATATTTCTAGCTTGCTTTATCTCATTCTCTATTTTCTCCCTCCTTATTAACCTTTTAGTCATTCTTTGCTGTTCTTTCTATTCTGCCCAATCTTCTGACCTGCCGTGGAATGATACGCTTTTTCTGTTAATTTGAGAATGTCTTTGACTTCCTTAATTAGCCATGGATTGCGCGTCCTTCCCTTAGATTCTTTCTTTCTCACTGGAACGTATCATTTCTGAGTATGCTGAATTGTCTCCGTAACTGTCTGCCACTGCATCTCCAATGACCTATCCCTTAACCTAATGTGCCAGTTTACTTTAGCCAGGTCTGTCTTCATGCCCTCATAACTGCCCTTATTAAAATTTAAAACACTGCTCTTAGATTTGTCCTTCTCTCACAAGCTGGATGCGAAATTCAATCATGTTATGATCACCTTCTTATGAGAGCATTCACTAATTTTGTCTCATTGCATAGTACAATACCTAGTATAGACTGCTCTCTAGTAAGCTTTAGAATATGCTGCTCCAAAAAACGGTCCCGAAATTAACTCCAGGCTAAATTTGGCAAGCTGATTTGTGCAATCAATATGCAGATGCAAATCGCCCATGATTATCATCGTACCTTTCTCACAAGCCCCCTTTATTTCATCCTGTATCCACCGTCCTGCAGCGTGGTTACTACTTGGGGTTTGCCTGCTTGTTTGTGGACAGGGCATAGCTGGGCAATTTCCACACTGTCGGGAAGAGACTAGTGTCATAGCTGTACTGGAACGACTTCGCTGGAGTTGGGGCCAGCTCCAGAGGACCAGATGCTGACAGCTTTTGTTCTATCTTGTTTATACTTCCTCCAGCTGAGAAACTGAATTTGCCACCCACGATGGAATCTCCTGTACATTGGGGAGGAGTAAATGCAGATTGGGTGATTACTTTGCTCAGTGTGCAAGATTGACTCCGAGCTTCCGGTCACTTCTCACTTTATTTCCACACTTCAAGTCCATTCTGACCTCTCGCACTTCGACCTGCTGCACTCTTCAACTGAAGCTCAACGAGGAAGAGAGAAGAATGTTTCAGTTTGATATTTTGCTGCCTGCCAGGCTCAACACTGAGATTACAACTACTGTTCCCATTTTCAGGGATGGCCTGTGTTGTTAATGGAGGATGGGTACACCAGAATCACTGGACGTGGAAGTGGGGGGTGGGGGGGGTGGTGGTTTGGTGCGGTGCGGTGTGGGCTGGTGCTTGGGATAGGATGGTAGATTCCCTATTGGTACACAGCTGGCAGGCTGGTCCACACTCCTGGGGACCTATGCATACTTCTCCATCACTTTTTCCAGAGCCACTGGAGCTTTCTCCTATTTTCCAGATTTCCCATGCTTCCCTCTCCCTCTGTTATTCGGTTAGAACCATTTAAACCTCCTCTGGACCCATCTTCTATTTCTTTAATTGTCGCATTCGCCTTTCAGTATCATCCCTTTTGTTATTGAATCACTCCTTCCTCCATCCGATCACAGACCTTCCCCTTTGTTCGCCCCTTCCACCCGCCACACCGTCCATATCGCAATTTTCAATGGCTCTGTCATTGCTTTAAAACTGTTATTCTCTGATATTTTCCAGTTTTATGAAACATTAACCCTGTTTCTCTCCCCGCAGCTGCTGCCTGACTTGCTGAGTGTTTTCAATATTCTGCTATTTTTATCATATTTTTGGCAGTTTCAACATTTTATTTGTGTTCCAATCCTTAGGCTTGCATATTACCGGGGCGGGTTTGAGGGCGAGTTTGGGGGCTGCTGGGGAGCGGGGAATATGTTTTACTTCGGCAAGGGGCGTAAGTCGAGGTTTCCCCCAGCCTGCTGTGAGGTTTTAATTCCACAGACTGCATCTTTTATCATTGACAGCTTTCTCAGCCTGAAGTGAGCCTGATTGACAGGCTTGGCTTCCAAATAGACGGTGAGGAATCCAGAGCGGGTTGAAGGAGCAAGTAAGTCTTATTACAGATCCTGAGGGGGTTAGAGCCTGGCAGGTCCGACTCGCAACTCCAGCGAAAGTGTCCAACGTAGTTGCATGGTGGGGTGGTGTCCAATTCTAGGATGGAAGTGGTTCACGGGAGGACAGTGTCTGTTCCAGGTGGGGGGGAGAGGTGATGTCTGATTCTGAGGAGTGGATCTGATCCCAGGTCCTGGGGGTCTTTGTGTGAGGGTGTGTGATTCTCTGATGGATGGGCAGCTTGCGGGCACAGGGGGAATGAACTCCTTGTTTTCCTGGGCCCACAAGCAGTGCTATAAAGACATTTACTGTCTGCCTGAAAATGTCCTTATCCGCCTTCAGCTGCTACTTTTCAGAGGCCTGGGAAACCCGACCTGACTCCGTCAAAACCTGGAAAGCAGATTAACTCATAGTCTTATAGACTCCTTGAAATATTTAAATTACCAACCCTGCTCCTGGGAGCGGTTGTCTGCTCCTCTGCCTGCCCCAACTGTGTTAAACCCAGAAATGGGCGGGTTGGAAGTGGGTTTGGGTCAGGGTTCAGATTTTAAAATTGTAACCTGTGACCCGACCACAGCCCAGCTGTTTTTTTTTTATCTTTCTTTACTGTCTAGGTCAGATGGGGAGAATGTTTGATCAGTAATTCCCAACCTCTTTCCCCATCTCTCTCTTACAGTCAATTTATAGGCGATTGTTATCCTGTCCCGGGGAAAGTGCGGACGCTCCACCTGCACCACTCGTTACTGGCCATTGTAACTGAGGTCATTCTGAGGTGGATCAGTTATTACTATTTCCCAGGATCTTTCCTGAACATCTCCCCTGTGTGTAGCATTGTCATTGTCCTGCTTCATGCAGCCACAGACTGTTCTGTCTGGTTCACCGTCACTTTCTCCTTTGATCGATTTGTGGCCATTTGCTGTCAGAAGCTGAAAACTGAATGTTGCATGGAGAAAACTGCGGCTGTGGTGCAAGCAACAACCTTCATTCTGCTCTGTTTAAAAAACATTCTTTTCTAATTTACATATGAACCTGGAGAGATAATCAACAATGTACCATGGTTCTGTTTTATAAAGCCAATCTATTTTACTGATCCCGGATGGATGGGATTTGACTGGCTTGATACGGTTTTAACCCCATTGCTCCCATTCACTTTAATTCTGTTGCTCAACGCTCTGACAGTCAGACACATTTTAGTGGCTAGTCGAGTCTGTAATGGACTGAGGGGTCAGAGCAAGGGAAAGAATCGTAGTGACCCCGAGATGGAGAGCAGAAGGAGGTCTGTGATTTTACTCTTCACCATATCCGGCAGCTTCATACTTCTGTGGCTGATGAATGTTATAAATGTTCTCTCTCTCTCTCTCTCTCTCTCTCTCTCTCTCTCTCTCTCTCTCTCTCTCTCTCTCTCTCTCTCTCTCTCTCTCTCTCTCTCTCTCTCTCTCTCTCTCTCTCTCTCTCTCTCTCTCTCTCTATCTATCTATTTATCTATCTATCTATGATGGTGGGAGTGGGAGTGGGATTGGGGATGTGACTTCTGGACAAGCCTGGCTGAGGGACTCGGGCGAGGAGACTGTACCCAGACTGAGGGAGAGGGGCCGGGCCTGGCACAGGAGCTGACAGTCCTGGTGCCTCAGTTTGATGGCAGCTCAGATGGAAGTGGTCGAGTCCTTCCCTGTTCGCCATGTTAGCTGATATTGTTATCGGTTCCGACTCATCAGGAATCCAGGTCGGACGACACTGTAGTATGGGTATGAGTGGCGGGCGAGGGTGTCTCACCACTGAATCAGCAGATCAGGGGTTCAAGCCACAAAATTGCCATCCCCCCAAAACAGTCATCCCCTCGTTACCCAGTCCTGAGAGAGCACTGCACTGCTGGATGGTCAGTACTGCGGGAGAGCTGCACTATCGGGGTCAGTACTGAACGACTGCTGAAATATTGTAAGGTCAGTACTGGAGGACTCTGCACTGTCAGTTGATCAGTACTGACGGAGCACTGCACTGTTCGAGGGGAAGTAATGAGAGAGCACTGAACCGTCGGAGGTTCAATACTGAGGGAGGGCTGCATATTCGGAAGGCCCGCACTGCGGGAGAACTAAACTGCCAGAAGGGGAGTGCTGAGGGAGCACTGAGCTGTCAGAAGGGTAATGCTGAGGGAGCACTGCACTGTCAGAGGGTCAATACTGAGGAAGCGCTGTATTGTCAGATGGTCAGTACTGAGATGGCGATGCACTGTGGGAGTTTGAGTACTGAGGGAGCACCGCACTCTCAGAGGGGCAGTACTGAGGGAGTACTGAATTGTTGGAGGTTCAGTACTGAAGGAGCACAGAACTGTCGAAGGTTCAGTACTGAGGGACGGCAGCATTGTCAGAAGATTCGCGCTGAGGGAGCACGGGATTGTCAGCGGAGAAGTACTGAGGGAGTGCTGCACTGTCAGAGGGCTACTACTGCAGGAGCGCTGCACACGTAGAGAGGCAGTTCTGAGCGAGGCTGCCCTCTTTGAGGGACAGTGCTAAGGGAGCGCTGCACTGTCAGAAGGTCAATACTGAGGGAGCACTGCACTGTCGGAGAGGCAGTAATGGGACATTGCTACACTGTCGGAGGGTCAGTACTGATGGACTGGTGAAATGTTGCAGGGTCAGTACTGAAGGAGTGCTGAACTTTCGGAGGGTCAGTGCTAAAGGAGGGCGGCACTGTTGGAGGGTCAGCAACGAGGCAGCGTAGCAATGTTGGAGGGTCAGTACTGATGGAGCACTGCACTGTTCAAGGGGTAGTACTGAGAGATTGCTGAACTATCAAAGGATCAGTACTGAGGGAGCACTGCACGGTCGGAGGGCCCCTACTGAGGGAGTACAGGACCGTCGGAGAGTCAGTACTCGTCGAGCCCTGCACTGGATGATGGTCACTTCCGAGGGAGTGCTGAAATTTTGGAGGGTCAGTACTGAGGGAGCCTTGCTCGGTCGGAGAATCATTACTGAGGGAACACTGCACTGTCAGCGGGGTAGTCTGAAGGAGCACTGCACCGTCGGATGGTCAGTACTTGCCGAGCACTGCACTGTCTGATGATCAGTTCTGATGGAATGCTGAAATGTTGGAGGGTCAGTACTGAGAAAGCGCTGCACTGTCGGATGGTCAGTACTGAGGGTCCTGCTGCACTGTCAGATGGTCAGTATTGAGGGAGCACTGCACTGTCGGATGGTCAGTACTGAGGGAGCGCTGCACTGTCGGGTGGTCAGTACTGAGGGTCACTCTATTGTTGGAGGGTCTGTACCGAGAGTGCCCTGCACTATTGGACTGGTAGTGCTGAGAGATCGATACACTCCCGGAGGGGCACTACTGAGGGAGTAATGCGCTGTCAAGAGTCAGTACTGAGGGAGAGGTTCACTGTCTGAGCGTCATACTAAGGTAGCGCCGCACTGTCGAAGGGTCAGTCTTGAGAGAGT